>NW_022589727.1:27834767-28434767 GCF_004348235.1 Phoca vitulina | reverse complement strand
TCTCTCTCAAATAAATAAAATCTTAAAATATATATATATATATATATATATATATATACACACACACACACACACACACATATACTAAGCTGAATTTTTGTTATTTAACAGATTTGGTGGCAGTAATGGGACCAAAGGAAACCTCCAACGGCTTTGAGGACGAGAAACACAGGTGTGGTACCCCATGAACACTTTGAGTTCATTGTCTCTCTCCCCATTTCCTAGTGCCAGACTAAGTTACCTCTAGGTTCTAAGCTCCGCCTTCTTTGTGTTGAGCTCTCGATCTAACTGGCTTTTCAGTCTGCAATTCCCAAGTTTTTGGGTGGAAATCCTCAGTCCTGAATTCTGTCCCAAGATCCATAAGGGGATTGTTAGTGGCAGTGCACAGTTCCCCATCTATTGTGAAGCCCCTAGTCTGCAGTCCCTATTTGTTAAGGTCTGCTGGTTCAACCCTTTCCACAGTCCAAGGTTCCATGGGAATGGCTGGTGGTGAGTGCAGTGCCCACTACTGGCCATTCTGCAGTAACTCCTAAACCCCAGACCTTGGATCTGCCCTCACATTCCATGCTGGGAGCTGCTGGTGGCAGCTGCAGTTCCCCATTTGTTTGAAATTAAGTCCAAGATCCCCATTCTGGGAGGTCCACTGGTTCAATCCTTTCCCCAGTCTCTCGTTCTTTGGTTACGGTTGGTATCCACAGCTTTGTTTCCTCCATTACTGTTGATTGCAATTATTGCGTACATGGGTATAGGTCAATTGCTAATGGAGATCTCAGAGGCCAAAAAGCCATAAAAATTGATGGGCATCTGTTGAGCACTTAAGAGCTGTTGGAGTACTTGCCACCTAACCTCAAGACTCCTGGGTTAGGATAAGCTGGTCATGGAATGGGTTCGACTGACATTAGTTAACCTGCCAACCTTAAGAAAATTTCTATACAATGAGGTACACTGTGACACACTACACAAACCCAACCCTGTAGCACATCCCTCTTTAGTATTAATCTGGCTCTGAGAAACCCAAAGACTTGGGGTGCCTGGGTGGCTCAGTCGGTTAAGCGTCTGCCTTTGGTTCAGGTCATAATCCTGGGGTGCCGGGATCGAGTCCCACATAGGGCTCCCTGCTCAGCAAGGAGTGTGTTCTCCCTCTCCTTCTGCCCCTCTCCCCATGCATGTTCTCTCTCTCTGAAATAAATAAATAAATAAAATCTTAAAAAAAAAAAAAGAAACCCAAAGACTTAAAATAATCAATCAATCAGAAATCTGTAATTTCTAGAGTCAAGACACCACCTCTAGCACACCTGCTTATTTTATGTCTAAGAATTATAGTCTGGGAAGATGTAAATATCTACAAAAGTGGCAAAATCTTATCGTGTCCTGAAAGCCTGGCTTGGTAACCATCAGGTTGGGGGCCCCAAAATATGGCAGAACAGAAATGTGGGCTGAACTCCATTCTTGGCTACGGGTCCTACTAAACTGCTACCACCTCTCAGGGAAATGACAATGGCCGTTATGAGGAGTACTCTAATTACATAAGATCATTTAAAGAGTGTGCTTAAACGTCAGGGTTCCCAAATGAAACAAACCGAATGGGATACCTATTTTAATTGGTATGCAGAAACTTCCAAAAGGTTTCAAAATTCCAAAATAGTTTCATTGAAAGCTTCATTATAAAAGGTTAATGACACAATAAAGACAAGAGGAACCTGAAACAAGAGACTGTAAGGCTGAGGATTGTTCCTCCTACTTCCCTCTGGCCTTCTTTCTCTGAGCACTCATCCCAGTTATCCTCCAGCTGAACTGTCTTCATGTGGGGGTGCACAGAGGTCTGCCAAGGGAATGGCCTTAGAGACACCCCCACGTCCGCCTTCAAAGGGGGGCCCTCATGGGAGCCCCTCTCAGATTTGATGAGACTCTAAGGAACTGTCTGGTGAACTGCTATGTTAGCCTCTTTAACAGGCAAGGGAAAACTAAAATTTAAATACAAAACAAACTAACAAATGTTGCCAAATTCTCGTAAATATCAGAGGTGTGGCCTCCACTTTAAATCCCACTCTGAACCTGCTGATGGAGTCCTGAAAAACTGGTGGAAGCCACAGGCCAACTAAAGGCCTTCTCCTCTAAGCTAAATGTACCCAGAGGGTGGAGAAAAAAAAACACAAAATATCCCAATACAGGTGGATATGTCAGTCCCTTGACATCCAGGCTACAACCTAATTCCTTGAGAAATGAAAAGCAACTGTCCTGATCTTACACTAGAGATACAGTTCTAGAGGTAATTCAAAGTTCACCTATTCATTTTACCAGTCTCCAAACCTCCCCTATTTATCTCAAATGCCTTGTTAAGTACTGGCCTTAAGAAACCAAAATCCTTCTTGTGGGGAAAACTTGCATTCTTTCCCTGTGCCTTTGAGATGAAAATATTAAAAGTACAAACCTCAGGGAGGTAACTGTTATCAGAAATAGGACAATAGGGTGAAAGTTCATTTGAAACTTACACAAATGAAAAATCATGTGTCTTCTCCACAAACATTAGTAGAAAATACTTAAGCCATTGAGCAAGTAACCTTAAGTTGTTCCATTTGCCAGAAAAACAGTTTGGATCCAACCGCTCCCTTATAAATCAGTGAGTTTTGCATTATCATACCCATCTTATGGCTAAAAATTTTAAAACAATAACTATAAGGTCTGTGTTTATATGTTTATGTGTGTCTGTATATGTATGTTGTAAATGTGTGGCATTTTCTACCTTTGAATGGTATTGCTAAAATTAATTTGTAAAAAGCTCTATTCAATGGGCTTAAAATAACACAATAAACTAAGTATTTCCCAATCTCAGAAATATAACAGAAACTAACCCAAATGCTATTCAGATTCACGTGATCTGGGAAGATATTCAGTATTAAAGCTAGGATAGGCCTGTTGATTTAATTAAAACAGGTATGTCTTTACAGTTTTCTCCGACCTGAGTTTACTACTCAAATAAGATCATGTTATCTCTCTCACAAAAGGTCAACAAAATTGGGACAATGGCTGATTTCATCTCATGAAGGTTTTGTGGGTAATCTACACATAATTGTTAAGAATAAATAAATTGAAAAAAATTGAAAAAAAAAAGAACAAATAAATTGAATAGATGGAAGTAGGACAAAAACTTTTTAGGTAAACTTTTTAAATAGTTTTCCCAAATTTTTTTGGTAACCTGAAACCTTAAAGTTTTGCTAAGTGATGAGTTAAGTTAAAGTCACTGAATATCCAGATAATTTCCAAATAAGATAAAATACCAAAACATTAATTAGTGAACATGGATTTATCCATTTTTGGCTTTCTTTTACAGAGTAACTAAAGATATTTGAATCTGTTAGTAAACATGCTTTATGTCACACTGAGAATTTTTTATGAAAAAACATATTTTTAGAAGTCATAAAAAGTATTTATAAGTCTGCCAATTCACACAATGCTACTGTAAAAGGCAGTTCAAAACTGCTTAGTTCCTAAGGGTTAAGAATTCTAATTAATAAACGTGATTAAAGCTATTAGAAATAATAAGGAAAACATCACCATATGCAAGAAAAGTAAGATGTGTGCTTTTGGTAGAAGGTATGAGGAATGGAAATGTATTTTCATTTAGGGAAAAGAAAATAATTTTGTCCTAAAGTGAGGCTGGTTCTTTTGAGGGAAAACACAGGAGAAAATCTGGATGTAAAAAAGAAAGTTGTAGAAGGTTTGTTTAAAAGGAATCTTTGAGAAAGAATTCTGACATGTGGTCAAGCTGGTTAATATTAAAATGACTTTATTTAAAAATGAGTTTTACTATTTAAAGTACACTGGTGCAAAATTAGAATTTAATTTTTCTCTCTTAAAAGTACAAAGTTTTGGGGTGCCTGGGTGGCAAAAATGAGATTTACTATTTAAAGTACACTGGTGCAAAATTAGAATTTGATTTTTCTCTCTTAAAAGTACAAAGTTTTGGGGCGCCTGGGTAGCTTAGTCATTAAGTGTCTGCCTTCGGCTCAGGTCATGATCCCAGAGTCCTGGGATGGAGCCCCACATTGGGCTCCTTGCTCAGTTGGGAAGCCTGCTTCTCCCTCTCCCACTGCTGCTCCTCCTGCTTATGCTCTCTCTCTCTCAAATGAATAAAATCTTTTTTAAAAAGTACAAAATTTTATTAGATTATTGGTCTGCTCTTCATAAGAAATTGTAAGAAAGGTTTTTTGGGTTTGTTGTTGTTCTTGTTTTTACCTTTAATATTATCTGCCTAGAAAAACAAAGATTCTATGCTTTGTCTTTATTAGGTCTTTGCTTACTTAAAAAAAAAAAAAAAAACCTGAGTCCTTTCAATATTAAAAAAGCTAAGGCTTTTTACTACTATTTAATTTTCTGTATTTGCCTGCAAAGTGTTTAATTGTCACTTTGATTAAAGCATTCAAGAACTCAGCATTGTTTCCCAATGAACTGTGATCCAATTTAACCAAGAGTCCAAACCTTTGGATATTTTTGACAAACTTCCTAAAAGTCAACTTCTAAGTAAGTCTTTTTGACCTTGAACTAACTTTGAAATTTCCTAAGGGTCCCTGTAATATCTCAAAGGATTTGCTCTCTCTCTTTATAAAAAGGGAGATGTGAAACTAATTAGGCTTATTAGATATGTTAAATTACATGAGAAGCACTGTGAACAAGTAATCTAAGCCTTCTTTATGTTGTCTAGGTGTGTGTCATAAGTACTCCAGACATTACATGAAATTCCTGGAAATCTGATATGTCCTGGTATAATGTTAAAACAGTTAAGATTCTAGTTATCTTCTTAAAATGTATGTTATGGAAACAGCTAAATTTCCTTGTCAATTCTATTATAATGAACTCTCATCAGATCTCTAACGATCAATATTTTTAAGTCTTTTGTCTTTTACAGATAGTTATTGTTTTACTCAGATGCATTTACAAAAGTGGCTCTGCAAAAAGTACTTTATCTTCAAGGAAATTCATGGACAGGACTTTTGACAAATACAGGTTTCTGACAACCTTAAGATCATAAAACTGAATTGGGTGAGAATTTCTGGAGCTAGTGGAAAAAGTAGACTCAGGCAGAACAAGAATAACATGGGACCGAATAAACTGAGGAGGACAATTATAATTTTTATGACTTCTTATTTGAAACCCTGCTGGTTTTCTGATGTTTGCTTTTCCAGATTTAAGGAAGCTTTTTCTCTTAAGCTATCTATAATTTACAGCAATTTGGTAAAATACACCTTTGTCAACAAAGATGAAACATTCACTTTTTCTCCCTACCGGATCCCTTCAAAAACTGGAAACTCTTTAGTATTCTTTTCATGGCAACACAGTGAGCTATTTGCATAAGTTTAGTGAGACTCTGTTCTCCTTGTAACAGACACAGTTGGAAATACCAGTTATAGCACCAAGGTTTTTGCCAGATTACCATGTCTGAGAGAGTTGTACATAGACTCAGTTATGATCACATAGCTTTAAGGAACTGCTTAGAAAAACTGGCCTGGTAACTTGCTTACAAGGTTCCAGCAAGGCAGTCTTAAAAAGAGTTTATATGGTCAATCACTATTCTTGCTGCACTTTTGTACATAACCAGTCAAGTTTAATACAAATGAGTTAGTTTTACTGTGACTATCTTTAGTAAAAAATGGG
This sequence comes from Phoca vitulina, assembly GCF_004348235.1. Classification (NCBI taxonomy): domain Eukaryota; kingdom Metazoa; phylum Chordata; class Mammalia; order Carnivora; family Phocidae; genus Phoca; species Phoca vitulina. Next base: position 28,429,115 of record NW_022589727.1, on the reverse strand, counting down.
GATGATTGTAGAGAGAAGAACAGTGCTTGCACCTTTGTCTGTATTAGATTCTGATCCTATTAAGTGTCTCTGAAGTTTTGTTATATACCTATAAACTGGACTGGTCCTGAATTCTTCTTGTTACCTCAAATATCTGGCTCCAACTCTCCAAACTAACATTTCCAATTTTCTCCTACCCTTCTGATTTGGAATCACTAAGAGCAAAGACTACTCTTAAATCTCCTTGAATGGGACCATCCTAGGTCACCCTCACTACGAAGATGGCAGCCAAACTTTAAGGACTTGAACCCTGGATATACATCTCACAGCTAAAAAAGGCTCCACCTGACATCTGGTCTTATACAAATGCTAGAAAGCTCCAAATCAAACTGACTAGGCAGAGAAGAAGCTGACATCAAGATAGACTGTTTCTTCCTAAGACACTGGATCAACATTTTATACCCTAACATGAAACCCTGTCTTCTTCCTTTTCTTTCCTTTACTCTGATACTGGCTTGTGAATATAACACCATTATCCATATATTACAGGTTATTACTAATGCGAGTGACCTCTGGAATTTAGAACAACTTTTAATTTCAGTCTCAGAGAAAACCTAACCTACCCCTGGCTTGAATGGGCAAATGCAACAATTCTTTTGAATGAATCCACTCATAGGGCCACCTTAGCAGGAAGTGGTCTGTGCCTCGACAGGGCTTGTGTGTGTGGTAGCACCCAGGAGGGTGCCTACATATGTCTAGAGAGCTGTCACAGAGCTGGTCAATGCCTAGGTGACCTAACTGTGCCCCCAATATTGCCCAAGCAAAATTAAGACATCTCACTGGTCAGCTCTCTTGGATTTGCAGAAAGCATTCATGCCTCAGGATTTGCTACCTTTGGTAGGGCCAAACTTCCAAGATATTGCAGGAAGCTGCCCATCAGAGATCCTTGTCCTTGTCCTTGATAATAGGCCAGCCCTTGATTATCTTTTAGCTGAGCAAGGAGGTGTCTGTGCTATGGCCAACACCTGCTCTACCTGGATTCACACTTCTGGGGAAGTGTGAAACTCAGTTACATGAGATCACTGAGCAAGCCACTTGGCTTAAAAAGGAGACTCCTTCGGTGGGATCTTTTTTTGACTTGTTTGATTTTGATTGGCTTGGGTCCTAGGGACCATGGCTCTGAAGTATGCTCCAAACAGTAGGAAGTATCCTGCTTATGATAATAGTAGTAGTCTCCAGGTGCATTGCATTCTCTCAAGCCACCAAGCATGCAATGCAAACCACCAAGCAAATGATCTCCCTCTAAACAGTAGATCATCAGAAAAGAAACAAAGAGAATGACTTAGAGATTGTGAACCTAAAGTCGTGGCTTGTGAAACTCACAGAGATTAAAGCAAAAAAAGTCATGACCTGGGAATACCACACAAAGGATCAACAAAATTTCACAAAAAGCTGCAGGTACTGCAGAGCAGTAGCTGAGAGTGGGACTAATGCTTTACATTTTGATCACACTTCTCAGTTGAGAGTCTGATCAAAATGGGAGAGCTGTTAAAAGGAGACAGCGGGCCCAGAATGGAGTCACTTATGCTAAATCCTTAAGACCTGGCCTGGCTGCAGCTTTGGCCTCTCCCAGAAATGCGACCTTTAACACACCAACATGGAGTTTCCTGGTCAGCACTAAGAGCTTATCTGCTGGCAGACCCTCAGAAGGCGACTTTGCCCAAAACAATGCATTCTTTGCTAGTAATTTCCCTGTTTCTCCTCCCTCTCTGCCTTTAAAAACCTTTCCCTTTCTGTAGCCCTGTGGAGTCCCTTTCTATCTGCTAGAGTCCTGGGATGCTGCCTGATTCATAAGCCATCCCATAATGCCAATCAGATCTTTAAAATATACTCAGTTGATTTTCTGTTATTTAACAGGATAAATTCCATTTGATTTCTACCACAGGTTTGACACTAAGGATAGACTGTTTCAATGTATTTGGTGCATGTATATAAGTGCATGTGTATGTGTAAATTAAGAATACACACACACACACACACACACACACACATACATGTCTCACACACATACATATGTGTGCATGTATATTCTTAATTTATTCTTTAGACCTATCTACAAATTTTCAAACAAAACATAATTTCCTTTGTAGTTAGATGTATTCTGTGCATTATTCTTTAGTCTAATATACACTTTTACATTTCATTTAGCAGTAAACAACTGAACCATAATGTGTCCACAAAAGGGAATTATCCTAACAGTTCTAATTATGTTGTAACACTTGCTCTTTTTTCCTTAAGTGTATGTGTATACAAATGTTTGCTTTCTTCAAGAAACAAACTGAAAAAATGTAGACAGAAAATGTTTAATAACTCACTCATTTGTGAGAATGTCACTTTTCCAAAATAAAACAAAAAATCTTTGGAATCGCAAAACATAAAAAATAAAATTTCCAGTCAAAAGATGGCTTAATTATCAAAATAAGTGAATCCTCGGATTAACATGGGCCTTCTCAATAAAAAATTGTATATATATTCACTATTACATGATATTTTTTAAAGTTTGATTATGCAAATTTCTGGTGATATGTAATTTTTCTTTCCAAAAGCCTGGCTCCTTATTAATTTCTTATATTCTAACAGGCAGGTAGAAAGTTAGCAAATTTCCTCAAAATCTAATTAAATACTCTACACCAAAATAAAATCTCATCCTTCTTACATTGCCTGTGTTAAAGAAGAGGAAAACTGGGACTGATACTAAAACCTTCAGGTTTTGTTTTTTTTTTCATTTGTTGTTTATGACAAAATCTTGAATATCAAGTGGCATGTTTAAACATAATTTTCACTAATGGATGTAAAAGAACTCTGTGCCTAAAACATATTTGTACTTTTCTCTTGAAAGGCCTACATTTTGAATGTTAAGAAGTATAATCCCTATAAGTGAAGTGATATAACTCCTACAGTTTGATAATTTTGAAACTGTAGAAAAACTTTTAGAAGCCCAAATGGATTTTCTTCCCCAAAGGAACAGGTGGGCCATTCACTAGTCCCTGCTACCCTGGAATGAATGACATTCCTCCATCAGAGAGGCTAACAAAGGGAGGTGCTCAGGGGCAGGGTATTTTCTATCCTACAAAGACTAGCATCTAGAATGTTGGTTGCTACAAACTAAAAAAAAAAAAAAATGCTCTTATTTAATACTATTTTCATACTGTTTTCTGAAAGTTCTCATGCTGTTCAAAACTGAACCAGTCCTTCTAAACATGAATGCACTGAGAACAGTGTTTACACCAAGATACGCATTTACCCACAAGTAAGGCTAGCTAGCATGGCTTCCCTCCCAGCCCGCCATATGCCCTGCAGGGAAGGGCTATGGCTGGTGAATGGACTTTTGCTTCCACTCCTACTCCTTCATCCTCCCTGCCCCCAAAGGAGCAGCTAGAGGCTTCCACCATTCACCCTTGAGTGGTCTAGCTCTTTTGTGCATTTCCCTCTTATCCATACTCTGGGTAAAACAAAAACATACTTTGTATTTGAGAGACACAATATTCAATAAATTGTGATTCCCTTTGTTCACAGAGAGCATTTCCAAATATGACAGAGATGCTCATGGAAAGAACACAGATGATATAATTGGAAGGCTGTGGAATGCCAGAGGACATCTTGGTAGAAGCAAAGTAACCATTCTCAAGAAATTCCCCACAAGTCGTCAATTTATCACAGAAATGGATATCCTTTAGAGTTTCAGGAAATAAACAAGCAAAAAGATTTCTATAATAACCCTTAAGTTTGATATAAAAACCGATGTACTATTTCCCAGAGTTGTATGGAATCAATAAAGAAAACTTTGTGTCTAAGACAATAAACTACCAGAGGTCTAATTACCATTTTGAAAGAGATGAGAATTTGCTATAGTGCTGCAAGTCTCACAGATTAACGTTACCTCACGGTCATGTCTCTTCACTCAGGGCAACTGTGATCCCATAGACTGATCCACTACAGAGTAGCCAGAAATACAGAAAAGAAACCACAGCAACAACAGACCTGATTTTCTTCTCTAAGAGAGGGAAGGTGAAATATGAGAAAGAAAAACATGTACAGGAAAATGTTTCATTTTATACTTATTTCTATACTCTAATTTGGTCATTTTACTGGAAACAATTTTAAGATGAGTACTAACAAATGTGTATTTCTTCTTTTAATGGTGAAGGAGGTATGTCTGCAAAAACCAACAGTTAACATTAAATCATTGTTAGTTGTATTACAAACGTGGCACTTTAAGCTTTGTTCTTGGAATTCCTGTTGCGTCCATTAGCCACCACAAATCCTGCACATCACCTGTGATAATTTTCTTGAGCAATTATTTACTAATGGCTAAAGCATGCCTTTGCATTTGAAATTTAAGGTGGAAGAACCATAGAAGGGAATTGTTGAAACAAGTTTCATATTTCTGCAAAAGTCCCTCCAGGTTACAGTAGTTTGCTTTGGGCAAAGAGTGACTCAGACCAAAGAATTAGAAGCACAACTCACTGGAAATTACTGAATCTTTAAATGAGTCTAAAAGTGGGTTAAAAAAACTTACTGGTATGAAGTGAAACCATGCAAGAGTTTTTTACTGGGACTAAAGGCTGCAGATGGTTGGCCGTGAAGAGCTGATCATCAGAAAATGTCCCAGCCAGTCTCTCCCTTACAAGGAAAGACTTGTCTGCTTCCCATCACCCTGCCAGCTAGCAGGCCCAGGTCGAGAGGTTTGGATTATCAATGTTTCAGCTGTAGTTATCCACTGCCAACATCTGTCTCCTATCTCCCGTCCAGCCTGAACTGGACATGATCCATTCTTTTCCATCTTTCCTCCTATAATTTCAACCCAATGAATCCCTGAACTACTCTGCAGGCCCCAATTTTCCCCTATTTCCCCCCAACATTCTAGTCCTTTCTGGAAAAAAAAAGTTTCATTGGAAGCAGACACTCCCTTTATTTCAATCTGGATTTTCCTAAATTGAAATACTTTCCTCGTTCTAAATATCCTGGATTATGGGAAAGGATCCTGGGTCAGGCTCTATAGGGCCTCTTCTGGACTTTTCTTTTTTTAACACAACTTTCCTCACATTCAAGATACTGTCGCCAAATTACTTCCATGACATCAAACATTTTTCCAATGGAGTTTCACCTCCTGCTCATAGCTTTCTCCTGCCCTTCAGCTCCTAACAGCCTATAATCTCTGTATCTGTATGAGTCACATTAAAGGTTAATCTTGACCAAAGAAATTTTAGGAAAATGAATTGGTAACAGTGTCAAGAAAAAGGAAGGCAACAGAAATCATCTCATGAACAATAAAGTGACCCTATAAAGTCATCTGGTCAAGAATGTCGTCTGCATTATATGCTGCTACAGGCATCTCATCTGCCATCGAACATTTCTCAAAACAGCCAGTCTCTGATTTCCTACTTTACATATTTCCAGATGGAATAGATACTTATGCATAAGAAATGCCCAATGGACTCGAATCTGTGTACCTGTTCTTGAAATTTTTCACTCCCAAATAATTTAGTGTTTTACCATTAATAGGGGCATAAAGTGAGTGGACATCCAAATAGGTATTACAGTTTAAGTGAAAAAATATAACTCAGGAAAAGAAACTGGCAACTTAGTTTCATTCTACTGTCCCCAGTCCCAGTATCCCTCATTCATTATGGCAGAGTGAAGTGCTCTCTGTTTCAAAGTGAAGGTGCGGTGATGTCATTTAGTTCAACTGACACGCTTCCCATGAAGAAAAGTGGGGCTTAAAGCAAAGGTGATTTATTTGGTTTCTCAACTAGTTGGTGGAAAACCAGGACTCTAACTGGAGTAGGTAAGTGACTCTCTCAGGCTCTGAGAAGAAGAAAGAAGAAAAAAGGCAGAAGGAAGAAAATGGAAGAAGGAAGAAAGAAGGAGAAGAAGAAGAAGAAAGAGGAAGAGGAGGAGGAAAAATATAATAATAATAAAAGTTATAGAAGCCGAGGAAATACAACTGCTTTGTTTGTTGTCTCATGATGCTTCATCTTTTAACCATAATCCTTCAAAATGACAGTTAATAGTGACTGAGCACTTTTGGTGCCAGACATCATGCTCCACACTTTACATACTTCACCATGAAATCCCACCCAGCACACAAGATCCATTTCTAGATGGAGGAAGGCTATTGTAGACCCTGCCTTGTTTGAAAGGTCCTTGCTTCCCCCCTTCCATTTATCTCACCCATACCTCTCCAAGTGCTGCCTGCCTTTCAAAGCTCAGCCTACGTTCCAAACCCTCTGGGAAGCCTTGTCCTGTGACCACCGCTACCCAGAGCATCTCCTCTGCAGGGCTGGAGTGCGCGCCCTTGGGCAGTCCCGTGCCATTCATCCCCGGGTTTAAGCCTCCTTACATTCTTCTTAAGCATTTAATTTTTACCCTTCGCTTTGCCCTCTAGTCTAAACTCTGAATGGGCAGGATTTAGCTCTTGTACCTTTTTGTATTCCCAGTGCCTGCTGAATAACTTATGCACAAAAACTAAGGCAGAGGAAGGGAGTGACGTCACTGTGGATCTCTAAGCGCTTCTGGTTTCCATGGATTTGAGCGTGAAGAAGCCGGGGGCGTCCAGCAACAATGCTTTTGTTTTACCAAGCCTCCAAAACTTCAGAGGAAAGAAAAAAGCAACATTCACGTCCAAAGCGACGGGAAGTCAAAGAGAGCAATCTGTTATTTTTTTCTGTCAACCAACCACATTATTAAACCTTAAATCACCCCAAATACAAAGAAATAACATTACTAGTTATTTAAGTTTGGAACCAAAGCCTTCAAGCGCTAGAATAGGCAACACTTTCTTCTCTTATTCTTTAATTATCTATTCCTAAAAACAGTTAAGGAAAGACAGTTTATTTGAAACTATAAAACAGAAAGGGGGCCTTTCTCTTAAGATTTTAAAGCTGAGAGATCTAACCTTTCACCAACCTTCTTCGTCAGCCTGTAATTTTTCCATACTTAGTCCTGTCAGCTGCTGTTTATTGATTTCTCAGAAATGTATTCTGTATGGCGTAGCACTGAACTGCCAACCTCCCACTGCACACGTACTCTGCAATGTCAGGGTGAGGATGAGGAGGGGGCCCCGAGGTTGCCTGGGAGCAGGGCAGAAACGGTGCCATGTGATTAAGCAGGCACCGTCTCTAACACAATGCCACTTCCCATGGATTTTACATTCTGCAAACAAAGCCACCTGCTAATCCCACCTACATAGTTCAGGGATAATTTCCACAGAAACATTTCTGAAGATATTACATGGACCCTAAAGAAGAGGCAAAGATGTGCCTCTTAGAAGTGAGGACAGCCACACAAGGGGGAAGGCACTTGGCAGCCCAGGCATCAGAAGGCAATGATCGAGGGGAATTCAAATTAGTAAAAAGAATCAGGATTGATTCCTCTCCATTAGACAAGAATCTACCCCCAGAAATAATCACAATGTATGAAATAATTTAATATGTAGTTTTCCACTCAGTGTTAACTTTCAATGTGCAGAATGAAGATTCCTGCTGGTCTATGGCAGATTTCACGTTGACTTTCAAACACTGGGTCCCACACCACTATTCTATACTGCTAGCTCTCTTCATTCTCCACAGTAATGAACCTCAACCCCAGTGTCTCAAATATTCGACTAATTCCAGTTGTTCCTTATTTGTTAAATCAGCATAAGCACTGGTCAAGAAGGCCCCTTTTGGATCTAGTCTCACCTGATGGCTTTGCAGGGCACCCACAGGCAAGTCACTTGACTTTGCTATGTTTTAATTTCACCTGAAAGAGAGATCAACTATTTACCTGATTCATTCAAGAATGTTCCAACATTACAGACAGGATTCAGCATCAAGGGCTTCTCAGCATAAGCTAGTCAGAAAAATTAAAGGTGGTATTCATGTAACAAATATTTGCTCACAAAATTAGTCCCATGGTCCAAGCTTGCCTGATCATAAGAACTGCTCCCAGTTGTGAAAATGCAGAACCCTAGGTCCCACCCCTGAGATCTGGAATCGGCAAGTCGGATGTGGCCAAGGGTCACTGTGCAGAGGGTAGAGGGACAAATACATTTTTGTTCAGTTTCTTGGTTCTCATGGAATTTAATACACAGCCATCTGGTGATATTGTTTAATTTTCAGAGGGAGGGGTTAGGATGCAGTGTTTCCATTTGGGTAAAGTTGACAGATACCCCACAGAGAAGGGAAACAGCAATTAAACTCATAAAGCGTTTGGAGAACAAAATAATGTAGGTTAACTGGGATGAGTTTCCTGAAATAAGATTCCAGAGAATCTTGACTACAGTAAGATGACTTCTCAGAGAATATCCATATTCAAATCCATGCTAAGATATGAGAACAGATATAAAAGACCCTTACACCCCCAGACCACTGGGTCCATCTCTTGAGGACCTGCCTGAGTACTGTGGATGGGACAGCAAGATGAAAGCTGGGGCGGTGTTTGGTGTGACTCAGGAGGCCTAGTACTTCCATGAAGGGGACCCAGTGCTCCACAGCAGTCAGAAAATCCTGACTCTGTCTGGGAATACCATGGTTTTAGGAGTATAAAGTCCTGCTAGATTTCACCCTCATCTTTTGAAAACATGGCCAAAAACATACCAGCTTCCACTATCAGAAAAGCCAACAGATAAGAGAAGTAGGAGGGGAACTTGCCTTCACCACATGCACTTTTGCTCTAAACCTACAATGATGATTTTGATGTAAGGACTTTCTAATATATTTGTGATTAATCAAGAATAAGAAGGTCAGACAGGGGGCCTCATCATGTAATATGCAAATGTTTTCTGCTAAACATTCATGAGGCCAATAGGACCATGGCAACTCTCATGGGCCTCACTCACAGAAACACTGATCCCGGCTATGAGGTTTTCCCCCACAACATGCACAACTATTACTCTTAAAGTTTTATAAGGATGTTGAGATTTCTCTGACATCTCTTCCAAATATTTATAAATGTTTACTTGAGACAGAGGGCATGAGCGAGCAGTAATTCACGGAGTGGTAGCTATTAGCCCTGTAAAAATAGGTTGTCCTAATTGATAGTCAAAACACACATAAACCTGTGCCAGGCCTGGCAGGAGCTGGTTTGCAAGGCCTCGAGTTCATCCTTCCAACAAACCCTCACATAGGCCTTCAGCGACCACAGGCAACCAACCTAAGACGAAGGGATCATAATCCTTATTATCTCGCACCCCTAAGTCACCCTAAAATCAAATAAACTCAGTTCCTGCTTACAGGTAGAGCTCCACAGATCCAGCTGGGGGGGATGCTCAGAAGGCTATCCCCCATCTCCAATAGAGGTTTGCCTACTGGAGCTCCTGAAATCACTTAGTAAGGAAAAAGAAGCCACTTATTCCATAATTCAAAAGTAAAAGGCTTACAATACAAAAGACAGATTGAGGCAGTGCTTAAGTATAAATGAGTTTCAGCTGCACAATAATAATAGAATAATGATAATACAACTATTGGTAACTGTAATCAGGGGATGCAAGAAAGCAGACACCCCAGGAAGTACCAGGCTTTGAAAACAGGAGAGGCTACCCATCATGTGACAAAAAGGCTGTCTTCTACAACGAGAAATGCCACCATAGGTGGCGAAAGGAGTCTTGGATGCAGACCTGTGACCCCAATCACTGGTAAAATTCAGGGATAGTCTTCATTTTGCTGAACCACAGTTTATCCATCTATACAATGGGAACTATGTCAACCACAGCCATAGCTTTGGGAGTTTGATGGAATTACTTATGCAAAAGCATTTTGAATGTAGACCCTTTCATCGAAGTGAAGCAATATTTGGGCATCAGAAGGCTAGAGCCAGAGAAGAAAAACCTCGAAGAGATAGGACTTTGTCGAAAGTGAGCCTGTTTGCTCTAACAGGATAAAGACAAGATGCAATACCTGAAGCTATTTTAGTTATGCAGCTATTACACTGGTGGCTCTTCCTGAGAGATTTTGTTTGGTCGTACCACAGCTGACATGATTATCAAAGGGGATTCCTTAATTGAGATCTACCTGTTCCAAAGCTTTGTCACCCTGCCTTTAGGTGTACTGTCATGCAACCCACCAGCCATGCCCAATGGACCATTCTTTCAAAAAGCTCTGAAATACATTTAACATTCAGCTATACAAGCTGCAAACATGATTTTGGAAAATACAATATAGTGTGTGCTTATCATTTACATAACCAGACAGCTGGAGTCTACTGAAATGCAAATTTGGTCATTACTTAAATGCACCCAAAAAATCTTCACTGAAAAGCAAGGGTGAGGGGGAACCATTTAAGGGAAAGGACTTAAACAAATACAAGGCTTATGTAAATAAAAACAGATTCAAGTGTCCTGTAAAAGTAGGGTGGGGGTTGAGTTTCTTCATATGATTCTGGGTTTATTCCGATTTCTGCCACGAGCCACGAGCTGTCCTCATGGTTCCTTCTAGCTTTGTGAAATCTAAAGGCAATCTGTTGTTAAAGTGTCTCTTCTTGCCCTGGTGCTACAGGCTTTTCCTCATTCTGACTTTCTTCTGTCATGTCGGACGTCAGCCATCTTTGGAACGGAACTATGGGGGCTGCAAAGGATACTGACTCAGGCCCACACCCTCCCCATCTTCGTATTACTCAGTTCTAAGCCTGTGAGAGCAGTTTTTATGTTTTCTTCTTCCTTTTTTTTTTTTAAGTCCACTAGATAAGCAGGCAAACAGCCAGCCAAAATATGCTAACTAGTGCCAAATGTTATCAATATGAATTGCCTGAGCAATTTTTCTATCCGATTCCCTACAAGATAGACACTACTCACATGGCAGACACACACACACAATTTACATAAAAACAAGGAAAATCCACGAACTACAAAATTACAGTGATTCTATGCTTCTTCTTCATTATTTTAAAACAAGGGGTTTATATAAGATACAACCTCTCAAACCCTCGCTCTAAATGACTGGCTGCTTTCAATTTAAAGCCAAAATCACTTTTAGCCTTCAAAACAATCCTCAATTCGCCCTCAAATCAGAGAAAGTGATTTGGATTAGAGAAATCTGATGCACAGCTGAGACTCCCCCACTGGCATTTGCTCTGCAGGCCGCACCGGGCTCATGGAGGTTCACAGGTCAGTCCCATTTTTTTTCCAGAGGTATGTATCTTCTATACAGGCAACACCTGGCCCTCAGAAAAGTTTAAGTAAATGCTTTACAAGTCTGGAAGAATTCACTCAGCTCCCATTTGCCAGAACTATTATTATATTCTCAGAGCTTCTGGCAGGAAATGAGTGACTGAACTTGGTGCTCCCCTGGGGAAGAAAAGGAAAGTGAATATTTCTCTTATTTTTTTCCATAAGCTTCCTTAAATAGAATGGTCCCAGGCAGAAGGCCAAGAGGTAGCACAAGGAGTGCAGAATTAAGGGAGGCCACCTTGTAGGTCATAGGCCCTCAGATGTGTATTACATGAAGCCGCTGAAAAGGTGCACTTATAGGGATGCAAAGAAATACACACTCTCTTAAAATCTTTAATGCTCATAACTAATTAACTCCCAGGGATTTAGTTTAGCACTTTGAGCCACAGCTAGGACTATTCTGTCGAGGTTTACATCTTGCTCTGTCTCTGTAATCTTCAAGATGGCACAAGGGAAGGGTCCGGTCTGTCCTTCATTGAACAGATGTGAGAAGTTCAGAGGAGACCTTCCACAAGTGTAGGAAACACGTGCTCTGATGGAGGGGTGTTCCTCTCTCTGTCCTCTGGAGAGCACTGGTTCTGGTGTCTAGAAATGGGATGCCCACTTTGCCAGCTCTCTTTCTCAGCCACGGCAAAGGGAGAAGCACTCTGGATAATAAACGCCCCAAAGCAAGCAGCAGACTATTATATAGTCCATTTCACTTTTTGATCCCAGTAGACAATTTTTAGAGGATATTACTTCATACTTCAGTTTGTAACAGAAGAGAAAAATTTGGAATTAAAAAATACTCCCCAGGGGCACCTGGGTGGCTCAGTCCGTGAAGCGGAGGCCTTCGGCTCAGGTCATGATCCAAGGGTCTTGGGATTGAGTCCCGCATCAGGCTCCCTGCTCAGTGGGGAGCCCACTTCTCCCTCTGCCTCTGCTCCTTCCCCCTGTTCATTCTCTCTCTCTCTCTGAAATAAATAAAATCTTAAAAAGAAATACTCCCCAAACCCATGAGTCCCTTGATTTGCTGGTTATGTTGGTGAGTAGAGATGCATGAACATTTTTGACCCCTCATGGCAGCTGGAGAATTGAGATCATGGAAAGAGGAAGTGAAATTCCTTTCTCTCACTTATGTTGAGAAGTGATTATTTATTGGTTCCCAAACTTTAGAACGCCTCAGAATCACCGTAAGGACTTGTTAGCACAAGACTGGTAGGCCCCATCACCCAGAGTCTCTGAGTCAATGCCTCTGGGCTGGGGGTCTGAGAATTTGCATTTCTAGTAAGTTCTCACATAATGTTGATACAGCTCGTCTGGGGACCATACTTTGAGAACCCCAACATAGTAGAATATATAGGGCGGGTCCTCACAAGAACCGAGAAACAACACACCCAGCTCTTCCCAGCCACACTTCTCTTTCTTACCGGAATTTTCCATCCCATGTCAGGCATCCAATGACCAAAGGTTGTGTCATTTCTGGCTCCGACTCCCACCTACTCAGTAGCAGGTACTGGTGGGTACTAAGGAGTTAGCACATGTTTAGGTCAAGTCATAGCTGGTAAGGAAGTGCTTGCTCTGCTACCTGAATGCATCACTCTGAGGAATATTCATTCCCTTTTCAGGGCTTGCTTTTCAGCATTAATGAGGTTTTTTAGAAATCAATCTCCCATAAGAAAAGAAGACAGAGACTACGTGTATATATGTATACCCGGCATTCAGGCCCCTAAATGTCTACTAGCCTCCCATTCCAGGTGTGCGGTTTTTCTGCCTTGGGGTAGGGCTTCATAAATCTAAATGCAGCTTGAATGGGAGTGGGTAGATGACCTGCAATTTTCCCATTATCCATCCCATGTGGTCCACTGATGGCCAAAATAATCAAGAGCTGTTTTCAACATTTAACAATAACTCTTTTTAAATTCTGAACCTTAATGACATTAGCCAAGGCAGCCCTGCTCGAGGAAAGGAAAACATCAATTATAATGCACAGCAGGCACTGACAGTGAACTCCGAGCTAGAGACAGAAATGTATGTGTTAACGGTAGTAGATACGATTTGTTCAGTAAGGCCAGTCTTAAAGCCTTCTGCCTACGGGTTTTCCACATACCTGACATCAGCAACCTCATCAGGCCAACTTGCTGCTGAGGTTCAGCAAAGAGAGCCAATCAGCAGGGACACAGCCTGGCTCTTCACGGAGGAAAGATCAGTGCAGAGAAAGGGGTGTGTGGCCCACGAGCAATGCACACTTGCCCACATGATTCTTGGAATCACTCCATCATTACTTCTAATTTTGGAATATATATCTGAGGGAGAGCCCTCTGAAGTCACAAAAGTCAGTGTGCATGGAGACTGGTAGAGAGGCAAATCCAAAACCACACTTTTCATTCAGAGTTTTATCAGCCCAGAAACAATTGCCTGAGTCTAGTCTCTCAGGTGATATTATTAATTTCCAGTAGAATTTCCAGAAAAGCTTTCAGGCCAGACACGCACACACAGACACACACACAGACACATATCCCACTATCACTTATGGTTTTGGCCAAAGCTGAGGAGCGGGCAGTATGTGGCAGCAAAGGCACCTGCACCCCCAGGCAGAACCAGAGCTCCACCCTGGAGTTTCTGAGGGGCCTATAATTTTGTGCCCTAATAGAGGACACAGGAATGAAAAGTGCCAGCCCTACTCAGCAGACAGTTCTGGTGGCTCGTTCCCTCACCAACGCTGTCGCAGGACATGAGGGAAGGATGCAGCTGCAGGGCTGATGAGTTCAGGCACGTGCTGAATCAAGCACACCACTCTGCTGGCTAAAGCTTCCGTTGCTTACTCTTCTGCCTCAGATCATACATTGCAACTTGCTTTAAAATGTCATTTCTCATTCAAGATTTTGGAATGGTATTCTCTTTCCTCGGTGCCCACCATGTTGTTCACCAATTTATTCCATCCACCATTCTTCATATGTCTTGAAGCCATTTGCTGTGTTCTGACTCGAGTAGTTTGTTCAAGTGCCTGCCACCACTAAAGAAGGTGAATAAGTCTTTGGAAAAGCTGTTAGCTGTTGTAAAAGCCGACTACTTTTTGACTTCCTCTATAGGAACAGTTAGCAGATACTGCCATCCAGAATGGATTGTTTTATTCTTTCTTCTTGTGGCTCCATGATGTATGGCTTCCAATGGGTGAGGTGACCTTTGTAAGGTACACCTCTGTGTTTCTAGCCAACTTGGTCTAGGGGCACCTGGGTGGTTCAGTTGGTTAAGCGTCTGGCTCATGATTTTGGCTCAGGTCATGATCTCAGGGTTGTGACATCAAGTCCCTTGTCGGGCTCCATGCTCACCAGAGACTGCTTGGAATTTTCTGTCTTCTTCTGCCCCCCACCCCACCTCCCTAAAATAAATATTAAGGAGGGCACGTGTTGTGATGAGCACTGTGTGTTATATGCAACTAATGAATCATTGAACACTACATCAAAAACTACTGATGTACTGTATGTTGGCTAACTGAACATAAAATAAATAAACAAACAAATAAATAAAATCTTAAAAAAAAAAAGACCTTAGTCTCAAAGGTAAGTCAAAGATCCTTAGATTAATGTCCATAAACATGAATATTTATTTGTAAGGGTCCTATTTCCAGCTGAATTATAGAGGGTGATTACTTCTTTGCTTAACTAAGGCTCTGTCCCATATCGATAATTATTTTTGCATAAAAATGTGAATTGACTTGAGGCTCTCATAAGAAATAAGAATCCTGTTACTCAAATATATTTGTAAAAATCCAAACACATTATTTTTGTACTGATGCCCAGTAAGACCATAACAAATCAAAGAGAGTGGCATAAACAAATGGATTTGATTAATAACATACATATGTCATTTTAATACATATATTTACTAACAGTTTATCTCATATGGACTTTTGCTTAAAAACAGCACAATTTTCAGCTATTTACAAATTAAATGTATGTTTCTGGCATTCATGATTGTGATGGTTAATTTTATGTGTCAACTTGACTGGACCATAGGATGCCCAAACATTTAGCCAAACATTACACTTCTAAAGAGTTTGTTTATCCTGAGAATCTGAAACATCACCGATATAGCTTATGATGGGTTATTTCCTACATAATTTCCATAAACTATGGGCTTCCTATACATGAGCCTTTACAACATTCACTGCTCATGTTTTTCTGGGGCTCAGGAACCACACGGACCATCAGCAAAAACCTTAGTGTCATACAGTTACTAATGGCAACAAGCTCTCCTGAGTTAGGCATCTAACATCTCATTAGTTTAAAACAGAACCAAAGATGTTCTACATGAAGTTGCTAGAATGGGTTGCTACCAAAAAAATATATAAATCTGCTTTGTGCAGCTGGTTCCCTTCTTTAAGAAAAAGTCTTTGCTGCAAGGATGTTAATGAAATAAAAAGCCTGGCTTCTATTAGGTGCTACCTACCATCTTACAAATATTTGTCTTGCTTTAATAGTTACTTCTGAAGACTGCCTTAAATTCGTTTTTTCCCCTCCCTCCCTTCCTTCCATTCTTTCTTCTGTCCTTCTTTTCCGCCCTCCCCAGTCATGAGCCATTGTCCCGTCCCAAACAATAGCAATTCCATTAACATGACTGCCAAAATCCCCATAATCCTCAAGCGGTTAAAAGCGCTGTGTCACGGGAATAAAATCTACACCCTCTATTGTGCACTACTGCTCAATTAAAGAATGGTGACCAACACACTTGGTCTTTCAAAGTGGGTGGGGTAAGAAGTGTTTTCAAAGAGAATTTATTTTTTCAATATCCCCAATTCTTTCATAATATTTCCTCTGAAGTCAGGGCATAAGTAGAAAAGCAAATTAGGAATGTCATTCATGGTTTTTTCATTCTCAATTTCAATACATTGATATTAACTGGAAGAATCTAAATTCACTGATTCCACTGAATTACACTCAATTATACTGGGTCAGTAAGCTTCAAGCAAAGTAGGAGCTTAATCTGAATCATTTCCACAAGGCCTCCATTAGCTACAACAATCATTCATGTAAGAAACCATTAAAAACACCCTGTCACCTGCGAAACCCGCCACACTGAGACAAGTTTCCTGCAATCCACCCAGACCCCTGCCCCCAAGGCCCCACCATCATTTATACACACGGATATGGACTGACATGAACACACAGCATATTCTCGAGAGGAAAAAGACAACTTATTAAAAGGCACTGTGCAGGGGGAAGGCACTCCTCTGTCTAGGTGATAAGTGCGGGCTGTGTGCAGGTGATTGGCTATCGTCTCAGATAAACTGGATGCAATGAAACACAGAAACAAACGCTGCCCGTACTTTGCAAACACCCAACCACACACATCATTTCAGCTTGTTTCAATCCAAAAATATTAATCGAATATATATTGATGCAACAGGGAAGGTATAGATAAATATCTAAGAAAAGGTACCATTTTCTCTAAATTTTGGTGTTAGTGATAGTTATTTACTCCACAGTTGATCTTCACCAGGCTTCCACTGAACTCAACCTAAAATGTCATGGGGCCTAAATCCTACTTGCATCAAAACCCCTTAGAATCCAAACAGATTCTTGTACGTGAATGTTCACTGCGGTAATGGAAAGAATCCAAATGCCTATCTACAGGTGAACAGATAAACAAAATGTGCTCTCTATATAAAATGGAATATTATTTGGCCATAAAATGAATGAAATTCTGATATATAGTACAACATGGATGGACCTTTCAAACACTATGCTGGAATGAGTCAGACGTAGAAGAATAAATACTGTATGATTGCACTTATATGAAGGACTGAATAGGCACATTCGAAGAGAGAGAAAATAGAAGGGAGGTTACCAGAGCCTGTGGGTAAAGAAAGAAGTGGAAGTTAGGTTTAATGAGTCCTTTAGTTGGGGATGATGAAAATGTTTTGGGGATGAAGGCTCTCTCCCTGGCTTGTAGATGGCCGTCTCCTGCACTCTGCATGTCTGTGTCCTAATGGCCTCTTCTTCATGTCTTTTGGGGATGATGAAAATGTTTTGGGGATGGGTATAGACAGTGGTGATAGTTAGGCAAAACTGTGAAAGTATTTAATGCTACTGACTTGTACACTTGCAGATGGTTAAAATGATAAGTATTATGTTATGCATATTTTACCACAATAAAAATAATTAAAAGCCCTCACTAGGGATTCCTATGACTTTTCTTTTAACCAGATCTAGAAAGGTTCTATTCACTCTATTCAAACTACAAACTTATAAAAGGGTTATATTTATTTCACTAAAAATTTCAGATTATTGGAAGGATCTCTAAATAATTTTATTTTCAAATACATATTTGCTTTTGAGGATATCAAAGAAGAGTAAAAGGGCTTTTATACTTAAATTTCAAAAATAATAAAGTATTGTGAATAAAAACAAACGAATCATAACAAAACACTGTTTTTAATCTTTAATGATATGTTTTAAAAATTAGCATGATATTCATGAGAGCATTCAGTGCATTTTTTTTTCATGGGTTTTTCTAAACTGGTTAAAATAGAAATCAAAACATCACCCAGGTCCTTGTCAGCATCCCTCACTGTGTTCTGGAGACCAAGGGTCCCCACTCCCTGTCTTCTGTGTCCCGAGGGTCACTGACCGCTGCTGGCTGCGGGTCTGCCCTCTGCTCGTTGCAAATGGTTACTTGGTGGAATGATGAGAACACTGCCAAGAAACACTCAGGACTGTTCTTCCCCATCACTGACTCTCATGTCTATTATATACTAAGTATTGTGAAGTGACAGCTTATGCTATTAATAATTTAAGAACAATTAGACATAGTAAATATTTCTCCCTGTGTTTCTTTACCAGTGGCTTAGACAGCTTCAACTGATTCACATCATCACAACTGAGTCAACCTCCTAATTATAATGTAAGAATAATCCTTACAAACTCATATTTAAATACAACCTAACAAGGGCTTACATAAGCTTTTACATCTGTTTCTCCAGAGGCACACTGTGGGGAGTAGGGACATAAAGATAGATTTGGGGGTGCAGTCAGAGCTTGAAGGCTCTGTTTAATTGACGGTCTCCAAGCTGGGGTTACCAACCATATTAGTTTGCTAGGGCTACCCTAGCAAAGGACCACAGACTGGGTGGCCTGAACAACAGAAATTAATTTTCTCATGGTCCTGGAGGCTGGAAAGGCTAAGATCAAGATGTCAGCAGGGCTGGATTCTTCTGAAGGCTTTCTCCCTGGCTTGTAGATGGCCGTCTCCTGCACTCTGCATGTCTGTGTCCTAATGGCCTCTTCTTATAAGGACACCAGTCATACTGGATTAGGACCTGACCTAATGACCTCTTTTTAACTTCATTACTTCTTTAAAATCCCCACCTCCAAATACAGTCACAGTCTGAAGACTGAAGACTAACCTCCGATCTAGAACTTCAGCGTATGCATTTTGGGGTAAGGCAATTCAGCCCCAAACACCTACTCGGAACCCCACTATCAATTACTGTGTATGAAGAGATTTTCCAAGTTTAAAAAATGTTTGCTCAATTTGGACCATCCCACTCCACACTTAACCTCCCTCGCATACTGATGCTAAGTTAACTGCAGCCCCTGCCCTGCTGTTTGAATCTCTAACAAATCACAGCTCCTTCACTCTGGGGCCACAGCTGGGAATGTGCGTCCCCTGCTCCCACCGGTGGGTGGGAGCTTCCAGTCTTCACTGGAGCAGTACCAGCTCTTTCTGGCACACAGGGACAACGGGAAACACGGCCCAGGGGGCGGCTGGCAGTCAGACTTGAGAAGTGCCACTGTGTTTCTCGGTTGCTCTAAGAATGGACCAAATAGAAAACATTCCTAGGCAACCAGGTACAAAAAAGTAAGGAATCTGCTTTTCTCTTTCTGGAGAAAATGAAAACGCATTTCAAAAACCCTACAAAAGGCTTTGATTCTGTGTGTGTTAGACTGAGCTAAGCTGCTTTAACCCTGGTACATAGTACTGAGGACTTGAACGATAAGGGATCTGTTATCACATTCATTTCAAATTCTGATAAGCTCTCTAGAATTTTTTAAAATGTTTTTAGCCCCTTTATTTGAGCACTGGGCCTCAGACAGCTCTCCTTTTATCTTCCAACTTCAAAGAATAATTTTGAAATAAAGGTTTACTTTCCCGTGAATTCTGAAAGTTTTATGCTGTCAGGCACAATGGGTTGGACGTTTTTAGAAATGTATCCCAGACTCTGAAAGAACTTCCAGCTGCATTCCAATTCCTCTCTCTCAGATGGCGGTTAGGACTCCATCTATTCCAGAGTCCACCAAGCCCAGACACTGTGTGAAGTTACTCTTCAGATAGCAATCATGATGGGATATAGTCTAAATATTTTCTAAGTTTGTATCAATTTGAAAATTTTAGTTCCCTAGCAGTGAAGGAGCTGTGCCTTACCAGAAAGAACCTGATCTGGACCAGACACGTAGGGAGCTGTATCCTAGTTTTGTGTGGCCTCTGAATATCACATAACCTCTTGCAACCTCAGCTTCCTGATTCAGAAAATAAAGATACTGTTAGCTACCTCACAATCATTTGGGGGATTATGTCAGAAAATGGGTGTAACAATGCCTTATAAATTGATGGTACCAGTGGGGGCATTTTTCTCGATTCTTCCATGACTGTGATTGCTGGTCTTTGTTTAAAACCACGAGGTGGCCTCACGGCATGGGGTGACTTCTTACTTGGCTTTCTTTGGAGACTAGTCCATCAGGAATGCTGAAACAGGCTGCTTTCTAGGCCGCACTATATTCTAACAATTTACCTTTTTATTCATCAAGTTAACAGTATTTCAAGGCAAATTGATCACCTACCAACCTTGATAATGCCGATTTACTATTATGGGTGGGTATCTCAAATGTCTCTTGCTCTTTAGCATTAAATATTGAGTGGAAATGGAGCTTTTATTGACAGCTTTATTACTTTATTTTACTACCACACATTTTTATGTGACAGTAAAGCAGCTAAACACACATTAAATATGTGCTGAGATAACTTGATAATGACCTTCCACAGATTATTTTCTCCAAAAAGGCTGGTGGCAAAGAAGACAGGAAAATGCATTAAAAGGAGAAAGCAGCCTGACCTAGATGGAACTAGGAGCTGAGCGCCCTGTGTGTGCCAGGCCCTGACACGCGTGAGATGGAGAGACGTGAGCCTGTGTTTTTGTCTTCTTCATCCTCTAGACCAAGGATGGAGCCAGGGACAGGAAACATGTTTGAAGTACAGGGGACTCAAGTGAACAAAGATATGTCCAAAGTCTTACGCAGCACAGGGGCAGGGCACTGGTCTGTGTGGTGGATATGATAAGGCCTCACGGTTTATACAAAGGATGTGCTAAGTGTCTGACAAGCAGAGAAGAAGAGAGGAATTTCTGAGAAAGGGAACAGCATGTGAAAAGTTGTGGAGAGATGACAGAGAATGATGTGCTCAGGAAAGTGGGAAAGGTCCACTGTGACTAAAATATAAGCTGTTGGGGAGGGTCCGGTGAGTTGAGTCTGAATACGAAGACCCTTGCAGGCCTTGCTAAAGCTCCCTGGTTCCTACAAGCTCGGGAGAACTTTCTATAGACTTCATACTCATTTAGGTGTAGGTATTGGAACATGACAGCCACTCCTCAGGAGGCAGCCTGGGGGTCAGAGGCCTTCAGCTGGGAGATCAGAGCCGGGCCGGGTGGCGGAGGCCAGTGCGGGGCATTGCAGACAAACCTTCTCAACGCCCACAGGTTCAGGAGAGAAGAATGGGCGGGATTTGGTGATTGATTCCATGTAGGAAGTAAAGCAGTGGAAAGAGTCAAGAGGTGAGTCCTACTTTCCTGGCCAGAATGAGTTGGCAGTTTGTGGAATTACTTAACGAGCCGAGAGACACTGGCAGTAAATTATTTATTGGGGGCGGGGGGGTGGGGGAGAAGGCTGTTGGGCAAGAGGGAGATGCTGGGTTGCATTTTAGGGATGAAGAGGTGGAGATGCTCAGGGAGTGCAAGCAGGGTGTCCGGGACACCTGGAGGCAGCAACAGGGCCAGCGGGCATCGGGCTCCTCCAGGCTGGGGGGAGGACTGGGCTGGGGAGATGCACCCACACGCCCTGGGGTTGACAGAACCCAGGTGTGGATGAGCTGGCCCCCGCCCTGCTGTCCTTCTCAGTCGGGAAGAGGAAATGGGTCCAAAGCTGCTTCAACTGAAATGTCAGCCCACCCCCCAACCCCCAAGACCCCAGCCCCACCTCTCCTGTGTACCCTCTGTGCTCTGTCAACAGACACGGTGACAAGGGGACACGAACTACAACACCAAGATGCCGGAGCCCGTGCTCTCCTGTTCTCATTTTTACTTTATATTTTATTTCTGCTATTAATTATTCAAAACGGTATCACTTTCTGAGCATAAAGTGCTGGAAAAAGATAAATAATGCAAATGTAGTAAGGGTTCTACGCCCTCTTTGGGAGAAGAAGATTTAATTTAAATGTTGTTCATTTGGACTAATAAATACATTATGTAACATGTTAACTCTCTGCCTCAAATGAAACACCTAGATTCATCATCTTTCCGAGACAGTAACTTAGGTATATTTGTCCAAGCCGATTATTAAAATGCTTCCAAAGTGCCCAACTGATGACCTTATCAGAAAGAAGTATACATTGCTAACTGCTGGTATTTCTGCTTCTAAATCTCCAATTATCTTATATACAGAGTAATCTATATTGCTGATTTCTCTTAAAGTCATTCTTAGAAACTGCAGTCTTCTACCCTAGAATAGAATATGTGTATGTTTTACATACGTAGGCAGAGTAGACAGAGGTGGTCAGGAAAGCAAACTATGACAGAGGGTCAGTGGTTTCCTCTGATGACTGGAGCCAGATCATCTGCAGAAATCATCCCTCTGCCCTCACTGCTGTTTTCACTTTGGCTACAGTAGGAGCTTCGATAGTCACAATGAAATTAAAGACCCAGCTTACAGACAGGTCACCCCGGTAACATTCAATTTTCTTTGCCGCGGGCCTATGGCTCAGTGAAATCACAGGTGTAGAGCCTACAGCCATGTTCTGTCAGCTTCCATGGTGAAGCATTGCTTTTTAAAAGGTGCTATAGCCAATTTTGAAAGCAGAAAGATGTGTCTTTGTTTTAAAAAAAATTATGAAACAGTACTGGAATTTATATGAAAGATTACTCACTCCCTCCCTTGCTTACAGACCCTTCATGATAGTTAATAGCTTCACCTTACTATTGTAATACAAACCTTTTAAATAATTAAAGCTAAGATTTGATCAGTATGCTTTAAGGGTCAGGTATAATATTGATGAAATATAGAACAAGAGTTATGATTTCCTGGTGCTATAAAGAAATTCTTTCTAAAGTAAAAAAGATACATGCTGATATTTCAAAACAAAAAAAAAGGTATTACCAATGTACATCTAATAAATGAGCAAGACAAATTTGTTAATCTGAGAGTTTAACTGAGGATGAACTATTCAATGTGATCACCTTACTAAGTCTTTATATCCTTTTGGCTAGAAGTTATGGTTAATAACCAGTGGTCAGAGTTCTACTTTATAAACTAAAATAAATTGACACCTGGCCTCAGAACCGCAGCAACAAGCAAACACACAAATTGAAAAGTAACAGAGAAGGTCACCTAATCTTACATTGTAGTTCTTAGTAGAGTTACAGCCTAAATGACCCTGGCAGATAATTATCTTTTATTCCTTCAAGTATCCCTTAGTGCTGAATAACTCTGTCAGTTTATATCTATATGCTATATACATCTAACCACCCCATGCAGTTTATGTCAATTTTATCTGATTCTATCTTGAAATGAGAGATTTTTATTGTCCCATCACATTCTTAAATCAACTCTGAACCAGGGCGGTAGGCCTGACTCACAGAGCCGGGTTCTGTAGTGAAGCAAAAAGCAAAGTGTACCTGGAGCTGCAAGCACAGGCTCTGAGAGCTGCTTTTGCAGCAACAGCCTCGCTGCGCACTTGAGCAAAGAGACTCGCTGTGCACTTGTGTTAAATAGACTCACTGTGCACTTGTGCAAAGAGATTCACTACGCACTTGTGCAAACAGACTGTGCACTTGTGCAAACAGACTCACTTCACTTGTGCATACAGGCTCATTTTGTGCTTTTATAAATAGACTCACTGTGCATTTGTGTAAATACACCCACCGTATTTGTATAAATAGACTCTGTACCTGTACAAACTGACTCACTGTGCACTTGTGCAAACAGACTCACTGCACTGTGCAAGCAGGCTCACTGGGCACTTTTGTAAACAAAATCACTGTGCACATGTGCAAAGAGACTTGCTGTGCACGTATGCAAGTAGACTCACTGTACTTGTGCAAACAGGCTTCCTGTGCACTTTTATAAATAGATTTGCTGTGCACTTGTGTAAATAGACTCACTGTGCACTTCTGCAGACTGCTGTGCACTTGTGCAAATAGATTCACTTCACTTGTGCAAACACACTGTGCACTTGTGCAAACAGACTCGCTGTGCACATGTACACGCTTTCCACGTCTCAAATTCCCAGTCATCAAAATGTAGGAGTCAAATGAAGTTACAAAGAACTCAATCTTTTTTCTTCTAAGTATGTTCTGTCAGGGTGTGTGTCATAACTGTGAAGGGTCTGAGATTTTACCCATCTTTCAGATGAACAAGTACCTGCCCCAATGTCATGGATGTTGGCAGAAGAAGTAAGACTCCTAAGTCAGAAACAAAGGACTTTATTACAAATGACACAGCAAGTAGCATGAGCTTCTGGCTCCCGTGGGCTCCCCCTGCCCCCAGCGTCCCACAGGTCCAATCATGGCTCACATACAGTAGGTCTGTGGTACATCTGAAGAACCAAGGGTGTAGGGAATCCCAAATCTTTTCATATGGGTGTAAGGAACCCGGTCTGCCTTTTGCTGCAGAGAGAGATATTATCTGTATTATACTGACCAGGAAGATAGCTTGTCCTCTGCCCCAGCAAGAGGCACTAACTGTGTCTTCTAAGGCCATTCCCTGTCCAAACATCCTTGAAAGAATAACCCAGAACAAAGGCCCCCGGTGCCTCTGCTGGCAAGATGTGCAGAAGCATGAGAGGCCCGTGAAGAACTGCATCCCAACATCCTCTCAACAACCCAGGTAATATAAATTTCTCTCATTATAACTGAGCTCAAGTTTAGATCCACACTGAGTATAAAGAAGGGATTTCCAAGTAATCCCTATAGTAAATTTTCCAGTATTCCTACTAAACTCAAGGATTTTTTTTAAAAGTAAAAGCAACATTCTCTGCAGATATTTCTAATCTGATCTTATCTATCAGATGATTCTGATTCATAGATAGTACTTAACATTTAGTCAAGATCAGAAATAAGCCTTGCCTAATTTCTCAACAGTAATTTGACTACAAATACTTCATTCAATTCATCAACTTGTATAATGTACCCTGTCAGTTCTTAAATAGCATTCATTCTCCTCTGTCCTTTCTAGTATCTCCCCAAATCCCTAATTTCATTCAGCTTTTGTTCTCCCTGCCTTGTGGCTCAGGGACAGCTCATCCCATCTTAGACCCAAGGATACAACTTTTTCCTTTTTTTTATTAAACTAGTGTTAGGTTCACAGCAAAACTGAGCAGAAAGTACTGATTTCCCTATACCTGCCTCCACACATGTGCAGTGTCCCCCATTATCTCCTCCCACCACAGTGGTACATTTATCACAATGGATGAACCTACACTGACACATCATTTTCGGTCAGAGTCCCTAGTATACATTAGGGTTCACGCTCTGTGTGGTACATTCTATGGGTTTGGAAAAATGTATAATGACATGTATCCACCATTACAGTACCATGCAGCGTATTTTCACTGCCCTGAAAATCCTCTGCGTTCCCTGAAAATCCTCTGCGTTCCACGTATTCATTCCTCCCTCCCCTCTAACCTCTCGCAACCACTGATCTTTTCGCTGTTTGCATCGTTTTGCCTTTTCCAGAATGTCATGTAGTTGGAATTATACATACATAGTCTTTTTAAATTGACATCTTTCACTTAGTAATATGCATTTCAATTTCCTCCATGTCTTTTCATGGCTTAATAGCTCATTTCTTTTTAGCACTGAATAATATTCCATTGTCTAGATGTACCACAGTTTATATAGTGTCCTCCTGAAGAACATCTTGGTGGCATCCACATTTTGGCAATTACAAATAAAGCTGCTATGAACATCATGTGTAAGTTTTTGTGTGGATGTAAGTTTTGGACTCTTCTGAGTAAATACCAAGAAGCCCTATTGTTGGATTGTATGATAGGAGTGTATTTCATTTTGTAAGAAATTGCCAAGCTGCCTTGCAAAGTGGCTGTAGTGTTCTGCATTCCCACTGGCAATGACTGAAGAGTTCCTCTTGCTCCACATCCTCACTAGCAAATGGTTGTGTCAGTGTTCTGGATGCTGGCCATTCTAATAAGTGTGTGGTGCAAGGGTACACCTGCATTACTCCAAATCAGCAATTCTCAACCAGCAACATTGGTACCATTTGGGAATCTGTCAGAAATATAAATTCCTGAGCTTGACCCCAAGCCTACTGAATCATCAACTCTGGAGTGGGACCCAGCAATCTGTCTTGTAACAAGGCTGCCAGATGATTCTGACACACACCAACATCACTGAACTAC
This sequence comes from Phoca vitulina, assembly GCF_004348235.1. NCBI lineage: Eukaryota > Metazoa > Chordata > Mammalia > Carnivora > Phocidae > Phoca > Phoca vitulina. The sequence goes on along the minus strand of NW_022589727.1, from coordinate 28,403,269 downwards.
ATTAAAGTTTGAGAGTAAGGACACTAAGCCAATTAGTTCATAACAATCTCCTGGCTATTATTATTGGTCCTTAATTGGCCTAATAGATTGAAAGAAAGGAGTGATATTCTAGGTGTGAGGAAATGTTTCTCTTTCCTTTCTGCCAGATTTGAACAAAGCATGTTTTCCTAGTTGCTTCCAAAGGCCACCTGATGACCCTGAAGAAGAGCAGCACTGGGCTGAAACCAATGCAAGGGAGATCTGGAAAGAACTCATGTCCCTGGTAATACTACTGAGCAATTAAATCAACAAACTGAAAAGTGTGACTTATCTATGGACTTCTTGTTACTACAAGTTAATTAATGTCCTTATTAATCTGTATGAGCTGGCTTTATGTTATCTGCAGCTCAAAATACGCTGATAAAAACAATTTATTTGTAAAGCCTGCCCTAAAGTGTATGTTTACTTTTTGAACCCCCTCCCTACACTCTTCTGGTAATCTCTGCAAGCTTTGCTTCACTTAAATGTGCATGCATTGAAAACCAATGGAAAACTTTATAAATTAGAAAGTCAAGTGCATGGGCAAGGTACTTATTTGTTTTATGGGCCATTATATCCCTGAAGCCTAGGAGAGTACCTATCAAATAATAGAGTCTTAATAAATATGTGTCGGATAGATGAATACATGAATGAATAAATGAAGCAAACCAAAATAAGGGGTAGAGGGTATTGTAATTCAGTTATGTCTACTCAGCTTTCATACTGGCTGTCCTTTTAGCTGGTTTCCCCATGGTCACTGGATACCTGCTGCATTCATGGACACCACATCATATAGCATCCCATAGCAAAGGTGAGAAAAGATCATTTTTCTTTGTACATCATTAAAGAGCAAAGGAGCCCTTCCCAGAAGGCGCCTGAGCCCTGTAATCTTCCCAGACCTTTCTTTTTTTAAGATTTTATTTTTTTTAAGTAATCTCTACATCCAATGTGGGGCTCAAACTCACAATCCTGAGATCAAGAGTCGCCAGCTCTAATGACTGAGCCAGCCAGGCGCCCCTTCCCTGCAAGACTTTTTGAGCAGAATTTCACAGACTGAAGATCTAAGTGTAAAAATAAACTCTTTTTAAAAATATTGTTCAAAGACAATGTGGAAAAATACCTTCTAAAACAAGACTGAAAAGTGAGAAGTCACAAGGAAAAATAAGAGTTTAACTAGCAAATGTTACTTCATATCTGGCCATCTACTGATAATAAATTAATTTGTTTTTGGATTGACTTAGATTCTAATGACACTTTTATCATATATTAATGTATATGGACAGCCCTAAGGGATATGATTGATTTAAATTTAAAATTTAAACATTTCTCTTTAACAAAATATACCATGAATAAAGTCAAAAGGCAAATAGTAGAATGAGGGAAAATATTTAGAAAACATATGATAGGCAAATGGTTAACAACCCTACTACAACTAAGACACTCCCACAAAATGAAAAGATTGGAAACGCATCCTAAGGATAGAAATAGATAATCTGATGATGAAAAAAATATAAAAAGTCAATGAAAACATGGAAAAAAGTGAAATGTAAATTAAAACAGTGATGTACCATTTCTAAACTGATAAACCAGTAACAAAAATTAAAAGATCATTAATATTCAATGCTCAAAAGCACATCCAGAAACCAACACAGTCACACCTTGCTGATGCTAGAACCTTCTGGAGAGTAATCTGACATCTACTGAAAGCTTAAATGCGTTTATCTTTGGCCCACCAATTCTACCTTAAAACTGTAACCTCCAGAAATAAAACTATTTCAATATAAGGAGACATATTTATAGATATTTATTGAAATATTCATTTTCACAGAAAACAACCATCACCTCCCTATCCATCAAAATGAGGAGAGCTGAGTGATTAGGCTACCCATATTCCAGAATAATAAATAGCTACTACTCAGAATGAGTTAAATCTCTATATATTGTATTAGACTCTAGCAAATAGAAAGATGTCCACTGAATACTGACAGATGTTAAATAAAGTTGCAGAATACCATGTACAGGATCTCATTCTGTTAGAATTAGCAGTAAGGAACAGACCTGGGACATATATGGATACTTATGTGTCTAAATGGACATAGAGAGAGATGTGCAAGAAAAATACTTTATCTCCAGGAGAGAAACTGAAAGAAAGAGGGGGGAATCTATTAACTTCTGTATTGTTTGCCTTCTTACATGTCACTTATTACTTCAGTAATTAAAACAGTAAGTAATAAGATATAAACATTAACAAATAAAATGTTATGTATGATGAATTCATAATCCAATTTAAAAGCGATATAGTCTACCTCAAGAATCATGAAATAGTAACATACTTAACAGAAATATATATTAATATGTATATTATGTATCTATATAATATCTGTATCGTTTCTACTGATAATTTAAACTAGAAAGGGTTTTCAATGCCAACTGTAAATATGTGTCTACTGTCACTTGTCCAGATCTATATGGAGGAAGTGCTACGACTTGGTCAACAGAAATATTTTACCTGAATAGTTATATTACTTATATTACTCATTCTACAAGTATAATAACATGGTTAGAAGACCAGCAATTTTGATATCAAACAGTTCTATTATCATTCTTATTTTAATAATAGGTATAACCATACTTCCTAATAAAATTTCTTGTATTTGTAGTTTTAATTTCGTTTATACGCATTATTCATTTTTAAAGCTTTCTATTCACTTGCAATTTATTCTAATAGGTAATGTAATTACCAGTTCTTTATATTCTTAAAATTAATTTATAAAAAGTATTACCCAAACAAAGAAGCATGGTTAACCCTCATAAACTAAAATCTTGACATATCATCAAGGTTTCATAATCTTGTTATTACTGTGCAGGTCTTAGTTCTCATTTTACTTCTTATTAACTTAGTTTTTAACCACATGAGCAGCTTTATCCTTACAGAATGGAGGAGGCAAGTTCTAATTAGAGGCCAAATGCCACAGAATGTGATGAGATATCTGTCCACATGAACAGGGAGACATATGCCGAGAGCTGGTTTGATAAGAGGAGGAGGAATCTGGGCGTGCTTAGGGAAGAATGAGTAGAAGCACACAGATGTATGAGGTCAAAGATAAAATGCATCTATTTCCCAGCTTATGACATTGCTGCATCTGAGGTTCCAGGCACAAACACATGGCATACCTAGTAAGTTAAGAGTAAGTGAACTTTTCTTAGTATGTTCTGAGACAAAGGCCCTCCTGAGACTAGGTCTTTCTGTTTTTGAGTCTGGGGCAGAGAATACAGGTAAGCCTGTCTAGAAGCAGTCTTCACAGTGGAAGATTTGACCTGTGTACTTGAGTTCCTTAGACCCAGAGCATCAGGGGCCTCATCTCTAGGGGCACCTGGGTGGCTCAGTCAGTTAAGCGTCTGCTTTTGGCTCAGTTCACGATCCCAGGGTCCTGGGATCGAGCCCCACATCGGGCTCCCTGTTCAGTGGGGAATCTTCTTCTCCCTCTCCCTCTGTGCTCTCTCTCTCTCTCTCTCAAATAAATAAATCTTAAAAAAAAGAACCCTCATTTCTAATCTCATTCAATAAGGGTCCTCAACTTTCCTGAAGTCCGTGGGTAAACAAGCAAAAGGAAAGACGTCCCCCCAAAACAGTCTTAGGCTGCCTTGCTGTGCTAATCAAACTGTGGTTGTCAAGCTTTGTGTTCTGGGCAGACTTAGAGGTATCAGGGACTGAGGCAGTACTCTTCCAAGGGTCAAAGTGTCAAAAGGATTCCTTAAGTCAACAATAATCAATAATAAACAATAAGTCAACAATAACACATCCACTATCACAGAATAACAATGTCACACATGTGAATAAAGCATTCACACTTATCCTCTTTTCCTTGCCACCCTCCAGTGACTCTGGGTCATACGCGGTTTTCGATCCTGACAATACTTGGAAGAGTCAAAAATGCAACATTCCTCCAGGTTCTGGTGAACATGCAATCATTTTTTGACATTACCTTGAGAACAAACATACGTTTTTTTGTTTTACTTAAAGCAAACCGCACTTTGATGTGTGTATGTCAAACAAAATCCAACCTACCCAGCTTAACAGTCCTACTGGAAGGTTTTGTCATAGTAGTACGTATCCTCAGTTGTGGCGAGTTTATTCATTTTATAAACTGATCAGAATTTGCTAGCAAGCCTACTTTGAATTCAGGGTACACCAGGTGACCAAGGTACCCCCTAAGCCATTTTTCATGCACATTTACTTCTCCTGCCAGTGCTACGAAGAAGAAGGTGCTAGTATCAGTGGAAAACGGACTAGAACTATCTGGAAGCTTAGGTCCAGAATGGATAAGTAATTTGTTGAATTACTTTTAGCTATTAGTATCAGAACCAGCACTCACCCAAAGTCAGTCAGACTTTAAAGTGAAAGAAGTTAACCAATGGGCATTCTCTTCTCTGAATTGATCCAAAATATTTACAAAGGCAGTAACAAAGTTACAAACCTTTATAATTTAGAATGGTCAATTATGCTCTGAGTCCTGTCAAAAAACCTAAGCATGCAGTACATATTGAACACGCCTGGGAATGCTGGTAGATTATAAATGCTTACACAGAGACCATAAAACACAACTTGACTGCATCATAATTTGATAAGGAACTAAGGCATTTGCTCTAATAAAAATTAATAATTTCATTATCAATACTTCCTTTTTTTTTTTTTTGCCAAATATATAAGAGACTTGGGAAAAGATTTAGATGACCCAGGACCTCTTTAAAAATTGTCCAAAGATTTAGTAGGTGTCTTCCTTTTCTAGAAGATACTGATATGGGAAGCAAAGGCACGCTCAAGCGTTCTGGTGGCTTTAAGACGTCACTCAACATACGGTAGTTGGTGCTCAATTAGGGGTTGATATGGCTAATGCTGATGTTTCTCCATGATAGCAAAACCCTCTGACAGAGGCTGACAGATCAGAGCGCTAGAACAAGGAACTTGGTCAAGCCCCTAACTGACAGATGTGTACAAAATGTACCTGTCATGGTTTTGTGATTTTCTTTTTCAGTGTTAAATGGCCCATTAGACACAGCTGGGAGAGGCCAAAGGCCATTGACTGATAATCCCCAGAGTCTTCTCTTCATTTCTCCATCTCCTCAGTTTATTCAAACTACACAGGAAGCTGCCTACAAAGGTTTCCCAATCATGCCTAGATGTAATGTTAGCAGGCTCATTCTTCACAGCCAAGGGGCCTGCCTGATACCTTCCAGAGAACTATCAGGGGACTTCAAGAGTCACTGGAGAACTCTAAAAGCAAAAACTCCCGTTTGGTCTTTCTGGAGCCCCTTCCAAACCTCTCCTACAAAACTGCTTGAGTAGTTGTATCTTACACTGCCCCCCTCAGATGCCATGCCCTTGGGTTCACACAAAGGGAGAGTGCTGACCCAGTGTTTAAAGGCAGTAGGATTTGAGGTGTAGGTATCACAAAGCCTCTGGGGCATAAAGACCTGTAACGAAGGTGCTGAATGCATTATAATAAAAAAAGGTGCTGCATTGCTACAATGTTCCTGTCCTCTACCCAAATACAAGGATGCTACTCAATGCAATGTATTTATATCTAGAGTCTAATAGGGAAGATACTTTTTATGCCCTTTTAATGTTTATAATTAAAAAAGGCTCTTAATGGTTTAATGTGTTGGAAATGCATTAAAAACACGATGCCCTTTGGCAGAGCTGTTTTAGAAGTAGAATTAGAACACTTTAATTTTTTCCTGGTAAATAAACTTAAATTAAAAATAAATTATGTTCCATTCAGTGAGGTCTCTGGTCTGTATTCCCTGTGAATAATAGCCATTGTTAGATCTTAGAGAAGCTCCCACCTGCCCCCGAGGGCCCACGGTCAACTGTGTACATCCAAATATATATTGTAACACCAGTGGCAGTTTTGTACGGAAAAGACAAATCGGGTTATTCTTGATTTGGGAAGAAAACAAATCAGGTTTTGGCAGGGTTTAATTTCAGATCAGCCCCCTTCCAACCAAAATGATTCTTTTTCTCCCATAGGAAGAACTAAGACTAATAAATAAACAGACACAGTGAGGCTGGCCTCCAGTGGAATGCAGGCATCATATAGGGTAGGTAAGGCCCCCTCACTGTGAAGCTATCGTGTCTCTTTGCCCATAGGTGAATCTCATCCACGTGTACTTAAAATGAGTCTCTTCAGTGTCACATTTAGCAAACATGAGAATTAACATTTTCAAAGCAATATTAACCTAAATCTCGTGAGACTTAGACTAGAGCAGGTAGGACAGAGGGTGCTACTATATAAAGCCACTAAAGACATCCTCAGTGTGTGTGAGGAAAGACTATATGATACTCTCTAGCCCTGTAGTCAGCAGAGCATTCCCATGGTCAGGGCTGTTGATCCCTTGCTCACGTATGCAGGTGTTTCATCAAAGCCCATGGCCAGGACACAAGGGAGCAAAGAGACACCAATATATTTGTTCTCTTGCAACAGTTCGACTGCCGCCACAAAGGAGAGGAGATACATGAAAACACACCATACTGGGTTGGACACAAACTCAATCCCTCCCAGACCACAGGGCATCAGAAGGTGCAGAGACTCAAAGCAGATGAGAAATATGTCCCACGGCTCATGTCACTGAAGGTACCCAGATAAGATAGCTATAATTGCATGTTATCAAAGCAACTGAGTTCAACAAAAATAAATTTTAATGTAACATATATTCAAAGTTTCTATTACAATTACGTAAAAGGTTATAATGAGGGATCTATAGAATATACACTTCTATGCAAATAGGTATAAAAATGTACCCACTTTATTAGTTTAAGAGAACGGTACATTATAAAGAGCACTCTAATTTCTTGTATCACTCTTTATTCAATGGTTGACTGGACGGCTGTACCATTCTGACATAGTACTTCCTGGGTACTTATTTGTACTTGACTCTCTGAAAGCAGAGCAGTACTACCTGCTTTAGTAGGCAAGACTTCCATGAGTCATAAAGGTGAAGCATTTTTTAATACATTAAGCATTATTAATTTCATTGGGAGCCCAAGTTGGTGCTTAAAGTCTCAAAATGGTTTACAAAGAATCACATAAATGAAGTATTCACAATACAATTATTGGAGTAATTAAAAAGGTACAATCACACATGCTATAATATGAATGAACCTTAAGGACATAATGCTAATGGAATGAGCCAGTAACGAAAGGGCAGATTTTACATGGTGCCATTTATATGAGGTAATTTGAGTAGTTAAATTCATAGAGACAGAAAGTAGAATGGTAGTTGGCAGGGCCTGCAGAAGCGGGGAAGGGGGATCTGTATGGCTAGAGAGTTTCAGTTTTGCAAAATAAATTAGTTCTAGAGATTGAATGCACTCAACATTATTGAACTGTACACTTCGGAATGATTAAGATGGTAAATTTTATGTTATATGATTTTACCACAATTAAAAATAAGAGATAACCTAATAAAAAAATCTCCTGCTTCTCTCCATTCTCTCTCTCTCTTTCTGTATAGCATTTATCATAGTATATATGCATGTGTGTGTGTGTGTGTGTATATACATATATATATTTTTTAAATTGACTGCACACTTCCTCCCTCAATAGATAACCCTAATGGTGGATCTTGTCCTGTTGCTCTCCCCTCAGAGGCAGGAACAGTGCCTTGGAAATATGAGTGTTCAATAAATATCTCATGAGTAAATTTTTTTAAAGGTATAATCTTTCTTTTTTTTTTTTTTCCCAGATTTTTAGTTATATTAATTCTAAAGAACACATTTCAGTTCAGCTTTTTTTTCTTTTCACTCTCACCAAACTTAATTGTTAGGTCATTTGTTTATCACCATCCTTTTAACTCCTGGGGCCAGTTGTTAGCAAGTCACTTAGACACAGTTAAACAATAACTAGTATACATAAAAAGCAATATCCCAAATAAAACGCATAAAAAGTCTACTGTGAAAATTAATCTAACAGCATCTCCCATTTCTCTTTTTTAAGTAGCTACCACTTAATGGCTTTTGATACATAGCTGCACATAATTATAAGAATATAAGATTGAATAGAAAACACAAACTAAATTATATTTTGCTTAAGTGGATACTGAAGTAATTTCAACCCTCTGAGGTTACCCGACTATACCTGAACTGCAAAATTGGAAAAATACCTGAATATGTGTATAAATCTTGAAACTAGCTCCTTACTATAATCATTTTTTTAATACTCCATGTAGGCAGAACATATTATCACTTGTAAAATCCCGTTGTAGATAATATCTAACCTGATCTTCACAAACACCTGTGATACAGCAAGGCGGGTGTCACTGCCCTTATTTAAAGATAAGGAGACGGAACCAGAGAAGCTAAGTGATTTGATCAAGGTCACATGCAGAGTGCCTGTTCATATATTTGAAAATAATTTTCAGAAACATAAGAAGGAAGAGCTCGGGAAGTGTGTTACCATACAATTCTTGAAAGAAATCTGACCAGGTAATGAGATTGTGTCTACTAGCCACACATGAAAATCAATTCCATTGCCCAGAGAAGGACAATAAATACTGATCTTGCCATTTTAATGCAAGAAGCAAAACCCATTTTCATGGGTGTCACCAAAACACGATAGGACAGGTCTCACTGGTACAACACAGAAATGGAAATGGAGAGCTTGTCCAAAAGAAACAGATTTAATAGAAGAAATGAGAGAACGATGTGTCATGAATGCAGTACTCCACTGCAGAGAATTCTATGAGCCCGTAATATAAAACTGGTTCTCAGACTTTCAATTCACTGGGTAAGTAATATTTGTAACACATCTAGGGCAATCAGGTTGCTAACATCCAATTATTTTGATTGAAAATGTTAAAAGATTTTAAAAAAATGGCAGTTAACTTTTACTGACCATTTGCTATATGTCAGGTTCTGTTCTAGGCACCTTACACACATTGGCTCATTAAGGCTTCATGGCCACACCAGGAGATATATATTTTTATCATCAGCCCTGTTTTATAGATAAGGCAACAGAAGCCAAGAGAAGGTCACCTACACAGGGTCCCATGTCTAGCTCCGGGCAGAGCCGGAATTCAATCCCTGGCAGCAGGGCCCCAGAGCCCATGTTCTCAATTGCTGACTCGGGTTCTAGTACCCTCGAGCACCATCATTGCATAAAAAGGATACTCTAACACAGAAAAAGCAGGCAGGGTATCTCAAAATAAGAGTCATTTCTTCAAATTTAATCTATTTAGCAGTATTAAAAACTCACTATACCCCCTCCTTTTGCTCAGGCTTCTGTAAACGTCATCATAGACCTCCGTCCACGGGTCTGCAGAGCAGGACTGGAGAAGCACGTGAATGGAGTTTCCGGACAAGGATAATATAAAAGTGAAAGTCAAAGACTTTAAGGGTAGAAACACATGATGGATCATCTCTTTAGAAAGGGAACAACACATGAATCACAGAATCTTCATGTCGAAGACGTCTGCAGGGTCAACCAGTTCAATCCTTTTCTGAATACAGAAATCACCTTCTACAATGTCAGGTTCTGCTTGAATGGGTCAGCCATTGGAAACTCACTACTCATGATTCGGTTCTTGTCAAATTTGTGCAGACCCTCTGTTCTTCTCCATCACCTTTCTAAATTCTTTCCATCACTCCTCATTGGTGGAGCAAGGTTCCAGAACCTTTCCTAACCTGGGTGCTATCCCTAGAGCATAGTCCATTTTGTGCTCTCTTTCATAAAATGCAGGGAGCAGAAATAGGTGTGATAATTATAGGGAGGCTAATTAGCACTGGTACAATAAGACTATCACCTCCTCCAACATGGGTGTTTGGCTTTCTTTCAGCAACCTAAGATTATAGTAGGCTGTGTGTGTGTGTATGTGGTGGGGGGATGGTAGTAAGGAAATAATAGTACAGAGTGATATGGATCATACTGTAGATTCATATGCATTTAAGCCAAATTCTCAATCTCTTTTATATATGCTGCTGCTAAATTTTATTACTCTAATTCCACAGTAGTACTGTTGGGTTTTAAACCATACAAGATGAATGTGCAATTATTCCTACTACCTATCACCCTATTAGAGTCATCCACTGTTCAAGCCTGGCCAAGGACAATTTCTATCTACTTTGATTCTGCTCAGAGGCCCTCCCAGCTTATAGGCTCCATGACTTGCTCTCTGTGAGCCCCAAATGTTCACAAACCATCCGAGTGACAGTCGGGGACCATCCCTCATTTTTTAGTCTCTAGTCTGCCGCACCTGTGTCCTTCCATGTACCTCAGTCCTGCCTTCCACCATGTCCCACTGCTCACTGGCCATGGCCACCAGTCTTACCTTCACATTTTTTTAAAAGCCTCAGTTCAAGGAAGGGTGAAACTATTTTTTTCATACAGTAAAGAGAAATTTGACTTCACTTTCCTCACCCACTTCAATGTCTCCCCCCTCTTATTTCTAGCTCTGACTCTCCAACCTAACATACTCCTATTTCCTAAGATTGACTATTTCAACCATGTTCAAGGTCCGTGCAGGACACTCCAGGAGTTGTGTCAATCTCGGGTTCCTGAAAACTGAAAAAGCATGCTTTGTCATTAGGCTTCCTTGCTTACATGAGGTTGAATACTTTTGAAGACATAGTGTTGGCATGCAAATATCAATTCAAAATTGGTTTTAATTTCTTTAAAATGACTGACAATCTGTAATGAAAGGTATGGTGTCTCTTTGAGAGTTATATATGTACACATCAGGCAGCAATAAAAAAAATCCAAGCATTATATTCAGGGGAAATGTATGTAACAGTTGTGCCAGTAGCTGAAATGTACAGGCAGAAAATCAAGAGACAAGACAAAATCTGTAAGGGAGAACAGGACTGGAAACATTAAGTAGGCAGGGTTGTTAGTGACAAGAATGAAACAGATGGCTCCTCTCTCCAGTCTAAACAATGGAATTCTAACCCTTTTTTGGACAGAAAGGGAGACTATATATTGCCATGCCCAAAATAGGATTCCTTAAAATCACATTGAAGTGAAATCGCACTGAACGTACTGCTCACAGAGCATGCCTGGAGGACAGAAGGTCCCGTGGGCTCCCGTGTCCCCCCCGTAATAAGGGGGTGTCTGTATCTGCCCAGGAGCCTTCACAAGGCAGTTATCAAATCAATAACAGGTTCGGAAGCAAGGCCTCTACTGTGAAATGATATATCTGGTGTTATACATCGCTACTGTTTGCCCTGCAACAGATGATAGGATCATATATACAAGAAATATAAGAAATTATTTCATAAAAAAGGGCAGTTTTATTCAACTAAAAAGAGAGAGGAGATGGCCGTTGTTTGGAGACATGAGGAAGAGAAAGCATTTTCAAACTCCTTTCTCCTTGGACCTGCCAGCCCGGGCTGTGTGAAGGGCCAGTCCAGAGCTGCAGTTTATTCCAGAGACCCCACAGCTGGCGGTAGATCTGGGAAAGAGATGCAGGGTTGGCTAGAACCAGTCCATCATGCATCCCCAGAAGGTGGCTGTCCCCTTTTCTAATGAAATTCAACAACAACAACAACAACAACACAAGAACAGAATTCGCCTATAAGTTTGAACTTGTGGAAGCAGTATACTTCATATTATAAAGAAAAAGTGGAACATCTACAAGCTGTTCAGGTTTCATCATTTCTCCTACCAGCCAGGGGCAGACTGTGCGCTGAGAACTCTCAAAACTTAAAAAAAAGAAATGACACATACGGTGTCTACTTACGTAAAGCTATCTGAAGAATCAATTAATTCCCTAAAAATTTACTGAATTGCCTCACCTCAGCCCACCATCCAATACAGGGATTCTTCATGTAACTGAGGAAAGAACGCTTCAGTGTCCCAATATATTATCTCTCTACTTCCCTAGCCAAAAATAGCCATACAAAAACAGCACTATCACCTCTCATGGGAGCTTGCTTCAGGTTTTGATTTTTATAAGATGCTACATTTCTCCCTCCATCAACCCTACTTTATTTAAGCTGTGGACCAGGTTCAGCACAGTCAATTAGGACTTTATAATCTCAACTTGAAGACTGCATGCAGCCCACAAATCACCCTGGCTTATTTTACAAATGGGCCCTGTGTCTTTGGCAAGCAGTCCCTCCATTAAATACCCATCAATAAAAACAGCTTTAAGGCTATCTCTAAGATGGAATCTATTATTCCAAAGCCCCTCCAGGCTAAAAGCACATTAACGGTGAACGTAAAACAAGGGGGCCAGGGTGAGAGGATCTGACCTATGCGCAGACATCATGAAAGGAGACAGTTTCTGTCAACTGTAGGGAGAACTCCTATATGAACTAGATGATACCCACAGGAAAGTGTAAATAAAAATAAGAAAAAAGGAGGTGGAGGTCTCCCAAAGATACCAAGCCTCGAGGTCCCAAAGTCCACAGGCTGTTGGGCTACCATTCAGAGGTGAAGGGAATATCCGTTCCCACAGAGGATACTGACAGAGCTGGGGGAAGCAAATGAACCACCCGATAAACACGATGCTGCAGGTCAATGCCCAGAAAGATGCTAAGGACTCATCCCAGGTGCCCCTTACTCACCGGCACACTTTGTTCTGGTTCTGAGGGCTGGCCCAGGAGACCCAGTGCCACCTTCCCCCGGCCTGGTGAGCAGCACACTGATCTCATACTCCGTATCTGGGTCGAGGTGCCCAATTTTGTAACTCGTGGAGTCCACTGGCTGTCGGTCATTCCAGCTCCCACTTGCTGTGCAGTACTCCACCTCTCGGGCGACAATGGGCCCATCCCCATTGATGGAGTTGGCGTTGAGTTGAATCCAAAGGTAGGTTGCCCCCACGGAGGCAAGCTGAGGTGGAGCAATGGGAACAGGGGGCTCTGGAAGGCAAGTCAGAGAGCCATCTTTCAGACACCTTGCTCTTCCGTTTTAAACCAGCTAAATGTACATCAATTATTAAAATATAGAAGGCGTGAACATGTCAGGAATGAAGGGATGGGAATGGTTCTGTTTAGGTTATTACGAAAAAGCATACTGGTAAAGCCTTTCACAATGTTCAAATCTGTGAAATAAACCATCTTTAAAACCTAAGCTTGATCAAGTAGGGATACCCTCAGTTTGTTTTAGGACACAACTCATTTTTCTCAGGCTCAAAGGATTTTTCCCCCACTAAAAGTAACTTGCTGAAGCTCTCTTGATGGTAGTACTTAAGCTCCAGGAGGCACTCTATTGCCAACTTCCTTATTGAGAATGTCTTCGAAATCATCAAAGGTGCTAGTTACCTATCTTATTAAATTCAGTTTCCTTATATTCATTATTCCACAGATATCATCAATTTTAAAACACGGCCAAAATTATAGTTTCTCTCAGCATAAATGCATTTCCAGGATGACTTGTTGCCCAAAAAACCCATCACAGTGGACTCATTCAGCCGCAGGAGAAGCGAGACATCTGGATAACACAGCCCACCACAGCTGCTGTTCAAGGAGCCTCCCGGAATGAGTCTTATGAAAGCAGCAGGTAGAAAGAAAACTCTAACGCAAAGTGCAAGCCATGCCCAGCTTGGTAAAATTCTAAGCAATCAATAGCAAATACTCTTTAAACCCAAGAAAGTCTCTTTCATTGTTTAAAACCTGAGACGGACTCTTTCTACATCATTGTCTGAGAATGGAGAAATAGGCAATCTTGTTTTAAATAGTATTCCCAGTCTGTCAGTGAGGTGTTGGTTGAATGGCTTGCTGGGCACCAAGTGAAGGCATCCTATATTGTCCAGTGTTACTGTACATCATACTGGGAAAGGAGATAACTGTATAAAATAGCATATTTCTAGCTTCATGAATCTCCATCAGAGAAAAAAAAAGTAAGATCTAGTGATTTTCTTTTTTTTTTTAGTTTCAGAGGTAGACTTTAGTGACTCATCAGTTGCATATAGAACTCAGTGCTCATTCCATCAAGTGCCCTCCTTAGTGCTCATCATCCAGTTACCCCCCCACTTCCCCTCCTGCAACCCTCAGTTTGTTCCCTAGAGTTCAGCATCCCTTATGGTTTGGCTCCCTCTCTGATTTTTTTTTTTTTTTCAAGCATGTTTCCGCAGGTGGTTTGTGTCTCTTTGGGCTGTGTGTATGTGTTTCAACTCCTCAGTTAGCACATCTGAATGCACAAAAAATAGAGCCTGCTATGTTCCATTTGCTGGTATATGCTGGCTTGCATGCTGCAAATTCTGTCAGCTCCACAGCAGACACAGCCAACTAATCACGGTCCTGTTTCCTGCTGAAAGGGATCTCACTGCAGCTAAGACCATCTGACCTTGGCCCTTGACATGATACCTGGTGGGTCCCTAGACTAAGATACCAATAACAGTAGTTCTCCTTGCTGGGTAGGGGTGTCTTTGTTCTTTTTCTGTATTCAGGGTACAGTGAATCTTACTGACTTTCAAAAATAGCTGGGAAATCTCATTAGACTGAGTCAAAATAGACACTAAAGGATGAATTGTATTTGAAAGACTACAAAATTCATGTAGACTTACTAAAAATACTGCTCCTATTGTTTATAAACTACAACTTTGTGCTAGCTCCTCATTTCTTTAAACAGTTCTTACTCAACTCATCATGATTTAACATCAATTTATATCATTAGGTGATTCCTTGAACCGAGACATGAAATGGGCCTTTTATAGTATATCCCAAGGCAGTTATGTAGCCAGGCTGAAAGGGCAGTTAATTACTCTGAAGTTGCAAATGCTAGCAAGGGTTGCTGAACTGCCATTCAAAATACAACTCGGGCAAGGCCACGAAGGTTAGTGAGCACACCAATTCATTTAGGATATTGTTACTAGTATCCTAAAATGGACATGACTTTAATGCTTGCTTGACCTGAGAATATTTTCTCCATTAATTCCCCATGAAGAAAAGTATCAAATATGTGAAATCAAATGAAAGATTCTACTGGAACCTGGAACAATTGTACTAGACATTCCAAGGGACTTTTGGGTTGCTGGAAGAATCCGTACAAGTCAATATTTAAATTTTGAATAATTTTTCCCAAAGTGAAGGAAGGAAGAAAGGAAGAAAGGAAGAAAGGAATTCCACCTATACTAAGTGACAGAAGGCAATTTAAAATATATGATTCAAGCCCACTTATACCTGGACTTTTTGCAGTACTGTAAATGTATTCTCTCTTCCTCATGATTTTCTTAATAACACTTTCTTTTCTTTAGGTTACTGCAAGAATACAGTATATAATATGTATATAAAATTTGTGTTAATCGACTGCTTATGTTATCGGTAAGGGTTCCGGTCAACAATAGGTTATTAGTTAAGTTTCTGAGGAGCCAAAAGCTGTATGTGGATTTTCAACCATGCAGGGGTTGGTGCCTCTAACTCTTGTGCTGTTCAAGGGTCAACTGTAATTCTAAACCAAGCCAGCAATGAAAGAATTTATACACATACAGATACGTAAACATATATCTAATGATAAACATATGTGAATGCCTAATACATATCTCATATAATTAAATGATATTGATATACATGCATATATATACAAATTGTGGAGATTCTATGAAATATTTTTTATGTCCCAGATTATCAAAAGCAGTGGGAGACATGAATAAGATAGGAATGACAGTTAATAAATGACGTGGGTTTCATTTGGAGGGCTGGCACCAAATCAGTATGTGACCTTAAGAGAATTACAAACTCTATAGACTTTAGTTTTTCCCATTTTCCGAAGATCAACACTTCAAATACTACATGCATAAAAAAAGAGTTAAATTATATACAAGTGGCCTCAAAAGTGTCACTGCATATTTTAAAGTAATTATCTCAAGGTAATACTTTATTAAGTATAACTTGCTAGTAGAATTCAGCATATTATCTCATTTTTAAATATAAAATATATGAAAAATATGGCTATAAAATTATAAATGGAGGAAAAGTCAAATTTCAGATTTGAGCCGCAACTGTAAGCTGGCTGTCCTGGGTTTGGTCATGTGCAGAGATGAAAAGAGATGCCTGGACATTTTTATCACAATGAGCCAAGCAACCACTATGCCATCCTAAGACAGGAAAATGTGCTGCATAAATGTGAATAACAACCCATTCATTCTTTGTGCTCACGTTTGCTCTGGAAGACTAGAAATTTATGATTTACTTACACCACCCAGCAAATGAACTTTTCCACAGAGGCCATTTTTAGCAAGGTTACGAGATTTACATTATACTGATAATGAAGCATGATGCCTTAAGAACAGGGCTGGTCACAGTGAAACGCTGTAGCAACTATCAATCAGAAAATGGAATACAATCACAAGAACTGAGCCAAGAGGAACATTAAGTACTAATAATGATAATAAAGAACTCAGCCATGGAACACTGAGGCTGCTGCTTTACTGGATTTGTTGGCAAACGGTGTCCATTTTCTACACGGTGACTCCTCGCTTCTCAGAGAACCTCCTGCAGAGTAGGGTGTGCATTACTGTGAAGAGTTAGTTTTCTTATGGCTATTAAACCTAAATTCCTAAACTCAAGTCCTAGTCAGACCAGTTAAAGTTTCACCACAAACCAAAATTCCTAAGAATATGCTGTGGCAAAATTTATTAGCAGGGTAGATATTTCAATGTGCACAATGTCAGTCATTGCTGCAAATTAATACTGCATGGGGCAGGCTCACCAACAAACATTTCTCTCATAAGCCAGGAGTGACTAATATTGGCAGCAGGGATTTCACAACAGAAGCATATGCCAAAATCACCTATAGATTTTATAACAGAGGCCATGTCCCCAGAGATTTTCATTTAATATGGGTGTGGTGGGGGGAGGGAAGAATAGCTGGGCAGGCATTTATGTTTTAAATTTGGAAAGAGGGCAGTGACAAGCATTTCTAAATGAAGCTCACTGATGTACAGGAGCAGAGGGTTACAATCACCTCACTCCCCGCCACCTCCGCCCCATCATGGCCCTAACAGGAGCTGGCTGCTTACTATGTATACTGTTCTAAGTGCCTTTCATATACTTTTTGCACTTGACCTTCTTGATCACCCTATGGTGTAGGTGACATTATTAATGTCTATTTTATACTTTATACCCTGGCCCATGCCCACATAGCTAGTTCTGGGGTTTGAATCCCACGGTCTTTAAAACTGCGTGCACAGAGAAATTTGCTGATACGAGGAAGAACCCATCCAAAAGATATCAGCTTTATGTTTTATATTTAACAAATGCAGGGGGAAAAAAATTCATCAACAGGCATCATTCTGTTCTCCTAGGAGAAAACAGCAATGGCCTGCCACAAATTACCTAAAAATGCCTCACTTTACATCTAGAAGTCCAAATTATTCTGTCTGGGACCAAGAATTGCCCTAGCAGTTTAATACCATAAACTCCTCAGCCCACAAAAAAAGCATTAGACCAGCAATGGAAACTTATTTTCCCTCTTTTTCTTTCCCTCATACCCCACCTCCCTGAATATAATGACTCAATTTTTCAGTCATGCAAAATATAGTAATGGAACCTAACTGCGACATTATGAGTGTTAACTCAGTATTATCAATATGGCTTGTGTGATATGACTGAGCATTTTTATACTGGCATTGCTTCATTTTATTAACCACCCTGCTATCATAAACACCCTGGCTGGTGAATATTTGCATTTTAAGTGATTTTCTATCAGTAAAAAAAAAAAAAAAAAAATGCATTCCTTAAAAAAATTTATAGGTTGTAATCTCTGTATACAGAGTTGGCAGAAGAACTTGCTAAGAGCACATTCAGTGCTTTTGTATGCAACTAAACCAACATAAATAAAATACATTTGTCAAAAATATTGCTCACGTGCAAAATTTGTACTTAAAATGCAATCCATCAATATAGCCTGTCACCAAGCTCCTGTTCGGAGACAGACAAGGATAAGTTTGAGCGTTAAACAAATAATGAACTCACAACCATCTGACATGTCTATTTTAATAGACTATTGAGGGGTATAAAAATGCGTTAAATACCTTTAACTACCAATTCTGCATAGTTTGATATTCCAACACCTCCTTCGGTGCGAATCATGCAGCGGTACTTCCCAGCATCTCGTTTTGTTGTGTTCATGACATTAAAGGAAGCTATGAATCTCCGGGAACTAGTCACCTTTATTTCCTTGAGAGGAGCATCGCGCACATCAATGCCCTGTATAAATGGGGGTGGGGGACAAAAAGAGACAATATCAGCTGTCATATTGGACCGGTAAGACACCTGATGGCTATTATCCATGTTTTTTCCATGTGGATCTGGGTTCCTTTGTTTATTACCCAGGGGCTCTAGTTCTAGGGGAACAGCTGGCCAGGAAACTTAAATTCTGCCATGATCAACACTTTCAAGATTGAGGGATGCAAAATTATGTGTGCAGAAATGTCTTGCTTTTGTCCTTTAAGATATTAATTATGTTAAGTGAGCTCACCGGGAGTAGAAAAATGCATATGGAAAAATTCTTTATTTGATTCCCAAACGATCACCATTTGGTATTTTCATACCACTTTGTCTTATGTTTTTATGCTTGGCTAGGAAACAAAACTGATTCATACACTACCCTACTGCCAACCTCATTTTATCTATGAACAAATAAATAATTTATTAAAAATTACATTAAAGACATAAGTAGGTATTAACATATTCCTTACCGAATAGGTCTGATGGACTATTCTAAGCTTTACGATGTTCTTCCAGGATACAAAAACCAAGTAGATGCTCAATATTACTTGAGTGTGAAATGCTACAAGAGAAGTTTCTCCCCATCCCAGAGTTTCAAAACCACATAAAGCAGGTTCCCTCCGTGTAGCACCTTTGTCTTACACCATCCTTAACACATGAAGTACGTCTTTAGTTATGTGGCCTTAGAACTCCATTCTATGCTTCCTATAATTTAGAGTCTCATAAGAAAGCTACAGATTTTAGTTCTTAATAGCTGTTTACAATTCCCAGGAAAGAGGCTATCTTTAATATGTCTTTTGCAAGCACTGAGTAGAAAACAATGGGCACAGACCTTACAGCTAACGCATGATGCCAAGCACTCTGTCCATTTGTTCACTCAGAATCCATTCTGCCAATCAGGTGCTATCAACTGTGTTAAGACACTAGGCTCACAGTGGGGAATGACGGAAGAGTAGTTATGGTGCCCACAGCACTTTAGTTAGTGGGAAGTATAGGCCGGAAATATAGAATCACAAGTGATGGCCAGTGTGGTGAAGGGACAGATCAGATGGCTGGCAGAAATCATCATCTTTAGATATGGTGGCTGTGGGAGGCCAGTTTGAGGAAGTGAGCTGAGATCTGAAAGGCAAGGAGGAGCTAACCAGGAAAAGGGAGAGGGTGCGAGAGAAGGGGCATTCTGTCTAGTCTGAGGAAACCAGGCAGGAAGCCCGAGATGGTTAGAGAGAACAGAAAGCTTTGGATGAAATGAAGGCAGCTCGTGGAACCAGGGAGGTAAGGAAGTACCTACGCATTCCGGGACTTGCAGGCAATATTAAAGTGTTTTTATGTATGAGTATGAAAATGCTAAGCTACACATAATAGCAATAATCGCGCCTCGGATAAACCTCATTGGCTACGATACTGCCACTGTGCAAAGCTAAGCTACACATAATAAAACTCATCTATATTACTCGGTGATTTATATTATGCAAAGTCGTTTAAAAGCTTTTATCCATGATTTTTTTTCTTTGCAGTATGCCCTAACGGGCATAGGTTTCAAGTTAAACTGACCAGGGTGCCAAAGCTAACTTCAAAGTGATTTACCTTCCTAGAGCCTCCCTTCCCTCATCTGCAACAAGATGATATGACTCACTTGCAGGGCAGTTGTGAGAATTTAAAGATATATACAAAGACACTGGCTTACTGACTGGCACCACACATCCCCACCCAAATTCCGGACCAGCTGAGTGATGAAGTCAAGGAGAAAGGCGGACAGGCTGTCAAAGTACCACTTTTATTACCTGTGAACCTGGTATTACAGAATATGGCTGAGGTGCAGTAACAATGGGCTTGCTAACACTGAAGCACAGAATTAAACAGACTCACCCACCCGGCCACAGGCCATCTTAGAAAAGCACAAAGGCCTCCCACATGTTGGGTGCTGCTGTAAAACTCACAGGATGGAAGAACAGGGCTCCTATAGGGGGTTAGCTCCCAAAGAAGGGGCTGGGCTGTGCATGCTCCCAGCTTCCTTCCCAGGCAGCTCCCGCTTGGGCAGAGAAAAGGCATCAGAGTGCTGCACTGGTACAGTTCCTGCCACAGGGAAGGAAACATCAGGAGTGGGGAAGAAGAGTTCCACCAACATCACCTTCAGTGTTATCTGTCACAGCGGCTTTGTTAATAGCTTAAGAAGTTATAAATCAGAGCATGAAGTTCCATAGATAACTTCCATGTCTTATGTCTGTACTGGTTTTTACTAAATCCCCCAAATTTGGTCTGACAGAGCACACCAAGGACTTAGGAAAGTGAAACAAAATAGAATCAGTCTGGCATCATTAATTAATTCAACGGGGGACAGCATTCCTCTCTGTAGTCCACACATTCAGTCTCCCATCCTTTCTCACAAATAAATAAACAATCCAATTCTACCTCTAGGAGTAACCTCAGATCTACTAACGCTATAAAATGCAGTCTGTCTTTTTCCAAACTAAAAACAAAACAAATCTAATCTCCAAGTTTGGAAAAAAATTAAGCCCTAAAGAAAGGCAGATTTCATATCTGTAAGTATTTGTTTTATTAATAACAGCAACAAAAAAAGGCTACCTACTTATTTATTTACTCACTTGTGGCATGAATCCTGTAAGAATATGCTTCTATAGTAATCCCATAGTATCTTACCTGCTAGAATTCGCCTACTTCAAAAGAATGTTCATTCAAAAGAATTTGGAAGTATGCGGTTATTGATCACTCAAAACAATTCAAGGCTGCAGTGAGGGCTCTCAAGTTTGAGAAAACCTCTGTTTTGGATTTATACATATGTTGAGAGGAGTATTACTTCATAGTTGATGTCTCCATGCCACAGATTTATTCTTTGAAATAAACAGCTTCAAGCTAACAACTCTACAGGACTCCAGTACATCAACTCTCAGGGCTGGGGCTTTCTTTTTGAATCCCATGTACTGAGTCACACAGAAAGTTAGATTCAGTTTCTTCAAGAAAAGTAGTGCATACGAAAGAGAAACCAAGTGCTAACGAATGATCATTTTAGCTTAGGACCCATACCAAATCATAGATCTTGAACGTTCAAGTCTGCAGGTCATTTTGTATTAAATCATTCAAAGGTATGTGGATCCAAGCATTCATTTAATGAACACTTTGTAAAAATCTCTTATGAGGCAGACACTGTATCATATACAGGGAGAATGGAGTTAAAAGAACAATCCTTTACCTAACTGAACTTAAAGCCTGGTGAGGAAAAACAGCCAAGTAAGGCAGTGATTATAGTACAAAGCAATAAACTGCATAACACAGCAAGCCCAGGAAAAGGGGACCACACTGGAGAAGGGTGTGAGGGTTGGGCTGGCTTTCTAGAAAGCACTACTTGAGGCCAGGCTGGAGGATGCACAGGAGTTTCTCAGACAGGGAAGGAGGAGAAATGGAGCCCAGTGAGTGAGAAGACCTTTGCAAAAGTCAAGAGCCAAGACAGCATGGAACGATACAGGAAATACAACTGATTCCATGCAGCTAGAACGAAGCGCGTCTGGATAGGCAGGTGATGAGGCTAGAAGGATAATCACAATATGGCATATTGGGGATTATAGTTTATCTTGATGCCAGGAATGGACGGATTTTAGGTAAAGGGGTGACATGAACATATCTATGGGTACAGTAACAGACTGAAGGAAAAAATGTGGGATCCCAACTGATGTCAAGGGAAATTGGTAATTTTTTTTTAAGAAATCAACAAGTGACACAAAGAGGGATGAGAGAGAGGGAGGAGAGGATTCCAAAAATATTTAGGATTCTAAAGATATTTAGGAATTAAAATGGATAAAAAGTGTATTATACTGCAGTAACACCCTCCTTTTGTAGCAGACTAGAATGTCTTCAAGTTAAGAAACAGATCTTATTCATTTGGTGTACATGGGTGCACAAGAAATAAAACTCAATAAATATTTGCTGACTCTAAAAATCATAGGCCTGCAGAAAAAATGTTCCATAGGTAGAACAGAAATATGAAGTTGCTAAATTAATAGATTTATACTCCAGGTCCTAAAACTGGATAATTAGCCTTTACTTACAAGGGAGACCAATACGGAAAATAAAGATATTTTAGAGATTCTGCATGTCCCTCATTCAGCAACACTGCCCACTCATCATGATTGGGGTAGGCAGAAAAACAGTCCTCAGAGATGTCTACTGCCTAGTTCCCAGAACTTGTGAATATACTCCTTATGCATAGCAAAAGGAAGTTTGCAGATGTGATTAAAATAAGAATCTGGAGATGAGACAATTATCCAGTATCCCTGAATACTAAATTATCCAGATGGGCCCAATGTAATTACAAGGTAGGAGGAAGGTAGGAGGGTCAAATGCAGAAGAAGGAAATGTGACCACAGAACCAAAGGCTGGAATGATGTGGGTTTTAAAATGGAGGAAGGGATCATGAGCCAAGAAATGAAGCAGGTCTCTAACAAGCTACAAAAGGTAAGGAACAGATTCTCCCCTACACCTTCCAGGAGGGACCAGCCTTGCCATCACCTTATATGAGGACTTCTGACCTCTAAAACTACAAGATAATAAAGCCATTACGTCTTTGGTAATTTGTTAAAGAAGCAATAGGACACTAATACAGAGACCATCAGGATAACGAAAAAGTCTATGGTTTTTCAAAGATATACAGTAGTCCTGAATCCTGATTTGTCAGAGCTACAAGCAAATCTTTAAGACAGGTTTAGGTCTTAAGGGCTAGCAAAAGTTCTATTCACAGGTCATCACTGTAGACAAAAGAAAAGAACAAAGTTGAAAGACTCAAACCTCTCAACTTCAAAACTTGCTACAAAGCTACAGTAATCAAAAGTACAGTGTGGCACTAGCATAAGGACAGACACAGACCAATGGAATCGAGTAGATAGCCCAGAAACAAACCCTTACATACATGGTCAATGGATTTTCGACAAGGGTGCCCAGACCACTCAATGGGGAAATAACAATCTTTTCAGCAATTGGTGTTGGGAAAAATGGATATCCAGGCAAAAGAATAAAGTTGGACCCTTATCTTTCACTGCATACAAAAATTAACTCAAAATAGATCAAATATCTAAAATTAAGATCTAAAACTATAAGTACCTTAGAAGAAAAACACAGGAGAAAATCTTCATGATGTTAGATTCAGAACTGATTTCTTCAATGAAATACCAAAATCACAGGCAACAAAAGAAAAAAATAAACTAGACTATCAAAATTAAAAACTGTACATCAAAGGAGATTAAAACAATACAGAGTGGGAGAAATATTCACAAATCATATATCTGATAGGGATTAAGATCTTGAATATATAAAGAAGTCCTTCAACCAAAGCAACAACAAGAAACAAACAATCCAATTTAAAAATGGGCAAAGGATTTGTGACAACATGGATGGACCTAGAGGACATTACACTAAGTGAAATAAGTCAGACAGAAAAAGACAAATACCATACGATTGCACTCATATGTGGAATCTAAAAAACAAAACAATGAATAAACAAACAAACGGCAGAATCAGACGCTCAGACCCGTAAATACAGAGAACAAAATGACGCCTGTCAGAGGGAAGGAGGTAGGGAGAGGGGCAAAATGGGTGAAGGGGAGTGGGAGATACAGCCTTCCAGTTATGGAATGAGTAAGTCATGGGAATAAAGGGCACAGCATAGATAATACAGTCAATGATATTGGAATAGTGTTGGATGGTGACAGATGGTAGGTACACTTGTGAGCACAGCATAACGTATAGAGAAGTTGAATCACTATGTTGTACACCTGGAACTAATGTAACATGTGTCAACTATACTCTATTTTTTTTAAATGGGCAAAGTAATTAAAAAGACATTTCCCCCAAAAAAGATATACAGATGGCTGATGAGTATATGAAAAGATGCTCAACATCATTGGTCAATAGGGAAATGCATATCAAAACCACAGTGAAATACCACTTTACATCCAGCAGGATGGCTATCATCCAAAAAAAATTAAAAATTAAAAATAACAAGTTGCCAAAGATGTAGAGAAACGGGAACCCTGTGCATCGCTGGTGGGATTATAAAATGATGCAGGCACGGTGGAAAATAGTCTGGCAGGACCTCAAAAAGTTAAGCAGAATTATCATATTACTCAGTAATTCTACTAGATATAGCCCAAAAGAATTGAAAATAGGTACTCAAACACATACTTATATGCCAATGTTCACAGTAGCATCATTCACAATAGCCAAAAGGTGGACAACAACCTAAATGTAAATTGATGGATGAATGGATAAACAAAAGGTGGCCTCTACAGGCAATGGATATCATTTAGCCTTAAAAAGGAAGGAAGTTCAGACACTTGCCACAACATGGATAAACCTTGACCACATTATGTTAGGTGAAATAAACTAGTCACTATGGACAACTATGGTATGATTCCACTTATATGAGGAATCTAGAATGAGCAAATTCATAGAGACAAAAAGTAGAATGAAGGTTACCAGGGGTGGTGAGAGAGGGAATGGGAGTTACTTCTTAATGGATTTTGTTTCAGGTAATAGAAAAGTTTTGGAATAAATAGTGGTAATGGTTACATAACATTGTGAATGTACTTAACCAGTGAATTGTGCTCTTGAACATGGTCAGGATGGTAAACTTCATGTTATGCATATTAAGTCATCACTCATTACTACAGATCAACAGCATAAACTCTAGCTTTTGCACCTTTATTTGAAGACTGCCCTAGAATAATCTGGAATGCAGGTTAAAAATGATAGCAAAAAATAGGTAAAATGTACTTGGTGAGTTGAATGGAGAATAGTAGGAGAGATGCAAAGCAGACCTGATATGTCCAAGCAGGGGCAGAAGAAGAAAGCAAGAGAGGAAGGCTTTATTCAGCTGGGTGGGGTGGAGCCAACACACAATCCAGATGGCAGAGCATCGTAGATGTCTACGAACCACCAGATACATCCGGCACAGGGCAGACCCACACAAAATATATTCTTAAGGACAATAAAAAGAGAAATGGATTTTTGAAATCTAATGTTTACTGTAGAAAGTTTTTTAAATATAAAAAATAAAAAATGTAGGTATTTAAAAAACTATACATAATCCAATTACTTAAAGATAAATATTGTAAATATTTTAAGGTATTTTAGTTTACTTTTTTCTAATGCATTATTTTCATTTAAATTAAATTTGAAATGGTGGTCGTATCTCTGTGATATCTACAGACTTTTTATACTTTTAGATGGTTCCAAAAACATGCTTTTTAATGTTTCCCATTTTATAGCTATAGCCATTATTTATGTATATATT
This sequence comes from Phoca vitulina, assembly GCF_004348235.1. Classification (NCBI taxonomy): domain Eukaryota; kingdom Metazoa; phylum Chordata; class Mammalia; order Carnivora; family Phocidae; genus Phoca; species Phoca vitulina. The sequence continues at coordinate 28,377,785 of NW_022589727.1, read as the reverse complement.
TCTTTATCACTATATATTGAAATTATTTACATGCTTCACTATTATAAATGATGTTAGGACAATCCCTATGCCTAAAATTGTTGGTTTAAAGGGAATGAAAAATTTTAAGGTTTTTTTTTATGGACAACATAAAAGACTTTAAAGAGAGTTAATTATTGGGGCGCCTGGGTGGCTCAATTGGTTAAGCCACTGCCTTCAGTTCAGGTCATGATCCTGGTGTCCCAGGATCGAGCCCCGCATCGGGCTCCCTGCCCATCAAGGAGTCTGCTTCTCCTTCTGACCCTTCTCCCTCTCATGCTCTCTGTCTCTCATTCTCTTTCTCTCAAATAAATAAGTAAAATTAAAAAAAAAAAAGAGGGAGTTAATTATCTATTTATAAGAATTGTTTTTTAACAAGAGTTCAGATGGCTCCTAAAATCAAGTTGTTTTCCAACTCCTTTCAGATATTACAAAGAGATCAAATAGGACAGAGAATTGGCCTGAATCACTGATTTTTTTACAGTATTTCCAAAAAAGCGGGGGGAACCCCTCAGCTTATCTTGGGTAAAAGAGCAAATATACAGGAAAAAATTATATTTATTTTTGTGGTACTGCATGGCTTCCATAGTACAAATTCAGTTATTCTCCTACTAGATAGAAATTTAAAATTAAAATGCATCCCATTTTTAATATTTTCAAGAATGATAAATCCCTGTAATATTCTGAGATGCAGAATATAAGACTCTGGTCATTCACAGGCTTCTAGTCTGCCCAGCCCTCCTGGCATGTGTCCCATATTGCTCTCCTCTTGTCCACGGAGATGTCACAGGCGATGCTGCCTGGTGCCCTGCCAGCATCTGTAAACACTCCGACCTCCTCCTTTCTAACAACCCAAGAAATCGGATTTGACACTAACAAGGTGAAGAGTGAACTCTCTCCTCCTCTGTCCAGCCCCCGTTATCTGAGGACATCCTCTCATGTGTCCTCCATCAACCCAGTTGTGGATTGCTTCTTTGTGCATGTTATCAGTCACTGAGCTAATACAGAACCTAAAGTCACTGTTGGACCTGATGGGTTTTTTTCAGCTTCATAAGACAAGGATATTCCCATAAGACAAGGATATTCCTTGAAATTCACATCTTCAATATCAAGAAGTGGCTATTTCTAAAAATGGAATAGATAAACCAAACTAAATAAGATTAAGTATGCTTAAGATAATTTAACTGAAGAGCATGCAGCACTACTAACATGTATATTTAGAATTAGGGACGCATGGCAATATTTAAATATCTAGAAGATAAATCACTCAGGTTGATGCATATCATTTAAATTTGTGGCATCACCAGTAATTTTATACAGGCAGAAAAATCCCACTTTGAAAATGCAAGTATAACAGTTGCCTAAAGACTGGAGAACATTGAGGTGTACACAATGTGAACCAAATGAGCAGAGAACAAAATACAAAAGTCTAAACAAGACAGGAGAACAACAGGAGAAAAAGGTGTGAAGACTGAAAGAATAAAAGAAAGAGGGAAAAGAGTCAAAGGAGAAAAGGGGGGAATTAGGTTGTCCCCCATTATCTGCTGGGAGTGTGTTCCAAGACCCCAGGCCTGAAACCACAGATAGTACTGAACCCTAAATATACTTTGTTTTCTTCTACACATACATACATACCTATAATAGAGTTTGATTTATAAATGAGGCACAGTAAGAGATTAACAACAATGACTAATAACACAGCACAATTATAGCAATATACTGTAGTAAAAGTTATGTGAATGTGGTCTCTCTCTCTAATACTGTGTTGTACTCACCCTTCTAGTAATGCTGTGAGATGAGAAATTGCCTACATGATGGGATGGAGGGAGGGCAGTGACTTGGGCATGTGACTCAGCATTAGGCTGCTATTGACCTGAGTATATGTCGGAAGGAGGACCATCTGCTTCGGGACTGTGGTTGGCCGCGGGTAACTGACACCGCGAATAAGGGAGGCCTGCTGTAGCACAATGACAGAAAGTCAAAAAGGAGTGGAGAGAAGTCGGGTGAGGCGACAGAAGAGAGAGGGAGCATGGCAGAGGAAGGGCTCAAAGATGGCAAGGACTGAGGCAGGCAGAGACACAGAGATGAGAGCAGACCAAAGGCCCAAACTTGAGAGAAAGTCATAACTCACAGGGAGGAAAGACCCACTTCTTGGACAATGTTGATTCATCTCCTTTGAAATTCTGACATTGATACTTTAATAATAGTCTCCTTGTTTCCTGAAGCTGAAAAAAACCCATCAGGTCCAACAGTGACATTAGGTTCTGTATTAGCTCAGTGACTGATAACATGCACAAAGAAGCAATCCACAACTGGGTTGATGGAGGACACATGAGAGGATGTCCTCAGATAACGGGGGCTGGACAGAGGAGGAGAGAGTTCACTCTTCACCTTGTTAGTGTCAAATCCGATTTCTTGGGTTGTTAGAAAGGAGGAGGTCGGAATGTTTACAGATGCTGGCAGGGCACCAGGCAGCATCGCCTGTGACATCTCCGTGGACAACAGGAGAGCAATATGGGACACATGCCAGGAGGGCTGGGCAGACTAGAAGCCTGTGAATGACCAGAGTCTATGGCTACTTGTCAGCATGGATGCTGAAGCATGTTTCTGAAGCCCTGGCAAAGGTTATGTCCTTGACTCCTCCAATATGTCTATTAATGTCGTTGACAGAGTCATAGTTGTGTTTGTCACATGTACAGGTGACAACTAACCTGGGATAAAAGAAAAAAAGATATTTGCAAAGCCTAACAATGAATTTAAATTAACAAGATAAATATCAATCAAGATAAATGTAAATCAATCCTGTATTCCCTGGACTTTATAAGGGGATCATTGGAGACATGACTTAGAACCACCTTCATCACTTAAAGGTATATAAAGATTGTGAAGTGGATTTTTATCAAACCTAATTCAATTTTCAGTTGTATTAATAGAAATAAAGTATCCGGAGAGGCAGTGCCAAGAGACACACCCAGATGAAGGCATTCTGTTCCGGGGGCCCCTGTTTTCCGAGGAACATATGAGTAATAGGTTTGTTCAGAGGAACGAGAAGAGGACCTCAATGTGAACATGCAGCACTCATCTCTACAGGTAAAGAGCTGGTAAACACCTGGAAACAGATGACTTAAGAGACAGAGGACAATCATCTTCCAAAATTGAAAGACCGGACATGTAAAATAGGAACTACATTTGCATGTCATGGCCATGGGCTCTATCAGTTATCGGAAACTCTTCGGGTAAACTGTGGTTCAGAATTCAGATTTACTGTTAATTTTACTTTTTTTTTTCTTGAAGATTTTATTTACTTATTTGACAGAGAGAGACAGCGAGAGAGGGAACACAAGCAGGGGGAGTGGGAGAGGGAGAAGCAGGCTTCCCACCAGGCAGGGAGCCTGATACTGGGCTCAATCCCAGGACCCTGGGATCATGACCTGAGCTGAAGGCAGATGCTTAACGACTGAGCCACCCAGACGCCCCTATTTTTAATTTTAAAAAGGTTTCTATACTGCATATTACGTGATACCCCAGGAAAGTCTGGGTCAGCACCCTATCACCAAGGATATTGATATTTCTGTATCAAAACATGTGACTATGACTCTAAGGAGGAAAAACAGGCCATAAAAAGTTTCAGGTCAAGTGTTGTCACCAAACAAATTACAAAAGTGAGATTAGATATGGAGAACTTCCATTTTTAGATTTTGGAATAAGAGTGACCTCCAAGAATGTACACAACGAGTCCCACCCACCCCCGCCTACTCTGCCGTGACCCCGTAAGTCTGTGGGATGCCTGGGCTCCAGCCACACCGGGCTCCATGCTGTCACTTTCTCACCCAGGCACGCTACCCTCGAGGTCTTTCCCTTCCTCCTCCTAGAGGCCCTCCCTGACTTATCCCCACCGCCCATGCCTTCATCTCCTGCCAGTCCTGCTCAAATATATTCTCAAGGAATCCTACCCAGTCCCCAGATTTAAAACTGAAACCTCTCCTGCATGGCCCTGCTGATGCCCTGTGTCCTGCCTAGCTACTGCTATTAATGCTACTGAGAACTTGCTAACATACTACAAAGCTTATTATTAGGGTCACTGTCTATCTCTCCCCAGTAGAATATAAGTCCCATAGAGGCAGGGATCATTCTCTTCACCCCCTACTAGAATACAAGTCCCAAGGAGGCAAGGATCATTGTCTTCACCCCCTACCAGAATACAAGTCCCAAAGAGGCAAGAATCATTCTCTTCACCCCCTACCAGAATACAAGTCCCACAGAGGCAGGGATCTTTGCCAGGTTTTTAATTGCTATAATATCCCTAGCACAAAAACCATGCCTGCCACACCCAAGGAAAGGTTGGGGGCAACATTAAAGGGATTTAGGCATTGAATGGGTGAGTGAACAAGTTGATTTTTAATGCCTTTTGGTCCATAGATAGGCTTCCTCAGGTCAGAATTAAACAGGGAAATATGGGGAATAGCGGCCCCTTTTCTCTGATTCAGGGAGGCGTGAAAAGCATGTGATCCTTTTCCCTGTCTTTCCCCACGACAGAGGTGACAGATAGGACAATGTGTTCAGAACCTCCAGTTCTGCTGAGCATCTCAGAGCCTATGGGATACTTTCTGTTATTCTGGCAAAATGAAACAATGAAAATGTACACTAGGTAGAGACAGTGAATTTGTCAGCTGGTTTTCCTCTAAATTCTCACAGAGTTAGGGAGAGGCAGCCCTGCCAAGGCAAGCCCTCCCAAAAGCCTTACAGCAGGACAATGTGGCATCTCCAAGGATGGGTATCCAGATTGTTCTTTAGAATATCAGAGTTCACGGTGAAAGAGAGCCCAGGACATGCCTGTCAGAAACAAAAACCCATACCTGAGGCAGAACCTGGCACCTGAATGACCAGGGTTGTTAAAGAAATTGTTGACCTATCTTTGTTAACTTAATGAAACAACCATAATGGCCATGTCTGAGAGGAAAGGATCTTAGTGGGTTAAATACGGCTTTGTATAAAACCAAGAGTATCTTTAAACATGCATGTATTTCAATTTGAGCATGCTAGGAAAAAAGGTACTGATAGTCCTTTAAATTAGACTTACAATCTTCTTTATGCAAGGGACTGACTGCAAAGGACTGCAAAGTCCTTTATGCAAAGGACTTCTAAATGAGCAGTAATTTACCACCAAAAAGATACATATTAAGTCTTTCGGGAATAGTTTCACCATAATCAGAACAATGATTGAAAGAAATTGAGGTCTGGGATGTTAGCAGCACTTGGATCAAATCAGTCAATCCTGGGCATTTTGAAGCTGCTCTGAGTACACAAGCCTGGAGAAGATACTGGCCAGTCACCCTTCCTGAGCCATATATCTGGGGATGAGCTGCACCTTCATTTATTCAATAGGGAAAACAGTCTGTGTTATCCCACTTGCACATGCACTCATTTGGATGACACTGACTGAAATTCTCACCACTGGGATCACAATAATATCAGCAAGGCCTGGAGTAAACATGTTGAAAACATTTACATAATCTAAATCCAGTAATAATCAAATACCCCAACATTTCTACCTTCTGGAGACTTTATCTATCCATTTATTTATTTATTTTAATAACTAAGATACTGTTGACCTTTGATTTCTAGGCCATAACCAAGCCAACCCAAATATTTATCAAATATTTACCAACCCAAATATTTACTAGAAGTTCTTACTTATATTACCATATACTCTGAATATACACTGACATGTATACTTAAACTGGCTAAAAAATATACAGATAGCCAAAGTAACATGCAGATATCCAAAGCTGCATATTCTCTGAACATATAATAGTCTTATAGGTATTCTCAAGTAAAAATTTGATTATGGAAATTTAGAATCTCATGCTGATATTTAGACGTAGTCCATTTCATTATATATTTGTAATATTTGAATAATGTTATTTAACCAACCTTTGTTTAAATTTTACAGAGACATTCATCCAAATAGTAGAGGATGTACACAATAAACGCAGTAGTTAGAAACCAATGAAATTAGAAGTTCTATAGTCTTAAAATCAAATATCCTACTGTTGACTAGATTAACTCAGCCACAGGAAACTCAGGGACTGACATTTCCCATTAGTTTAAAGGTTTGAGTTTGCAAGGCAAGGAATCGACCCTGTTTCCTTCCAAACTGTAGTAATGGCTCTCTCATATGAAGAAGACGGCAGTGCCTGCATAATTGTTCATGATCTAAAAAACGGGGCTAGTCTTCAACATGGCTGGCTAAGAACATCACTTTTTCCCAATCAATATGCCTTAAAGTACACAATTCTTCCTGAAAACATAGCTGAATGAGCTAAAGATGCAAGATAAAGGAGGCTAAAAGCCTAGTAGTTCTGAATTTCAATTGAAATTATCAGTACAATCTCAGGACATGTTTTTAAATGTGTGTATGTGGGCATACATATATATCCTAGCTCTGCCCAATGGGAATCCAGAGACAAAAGAAAGTAGTAATGAGTACCTCTTATGCTCAGACTGTAATTTTTTTTTTTTTTAAGATTTTATTTATTTATTTGACAGAGAGAGACACAGCGAGAGAGGGAATACAAGAAGGGGGAGTGGGAGAGGGAGAAGCAGGCTTCCCGCCAGGCAGGGAGCCTGATACTGGGCTCAATCCCAGGACCCCAGGATCATGACCTGAGCCAAAGGCAGATGCTTAACAACTGAGCCACCCAGGCACCCCCAGACTGTAATTTCTAATGACCAGTTCCCACTATACAAGAACCAGGGCTCCCTGGAGAAATGGTTGCCTCTAGATCATCAAGGTGGAAAATGTAAAATATAAGCCTGGAATACATTGTCACACCAGAAAGTAAGAAAGCCATCTAACATGGCCCAGGACAGGGGTCACCCACCTGAGTAAGCCCCATTTATATGAATGGCAATAAAGATAATAAGTGTGATGGGTCAAAACACATCAAATATGTTTAAATCTGCAAGTTGATGACAATGACAATGACGACAATGTGGTGATGATGATGACCAAGATGCTGGCGACAATAACAATAATACTAATAACCCCTTGGTCACTTTTAGGTGATGCCAGTGAACTACCTCATTATTTCTGAAAACGTGCTGAAAAAGACAAAGTATCAAGCATTTATACCATCTTCCCTTTATTATTTCCATATTAGGGTAACTCAATATTTGATATGGGAGAGCTTTTCTTTTTGGATGTATTCTAGCTACTAAACCAAGAAGGACTGATATCATGGAGCCATTCTGCAACCCTTAATGAATTAATGAATGTAGGAGTGGTCATAAGTGGTGGATAACATCACAAAAAGGAACATAATTTGCAAGAAACACAATAGTCAAAAGAACACATTAAATGACACTCCTGGAGGGCAACAAGCAAAACTCAAAATATGGGAAATACAAGAAAAACGTAGTTCCAGCAACAACCACCACCACCCCAAAAGGGGGGAGGGGAATGGATGAAGAACCTTAAGATAAAAAGGACTTAAGACACTCATTGTCTAGTTGCAAAATGTCAACTTCACTGCCATCACAATGCAAACAAATGGCTAAAAGAAATAAGGTTATTAGACAGTCAAGGAAATCTGAACACTGACTATTTTTCTAGGTCATGCACAGTGTTTATTATTATTACTTTAAGGGCTCTTATCTTTTAGAGCAGGAGTCGGAGGCTCCTGTTTTGTACAGTCACCTGTTTTGTACAGCTCGAAAGCTGAGAACTGTTTGTACATTTTTAATGATTAAAAAAACAAAGCAGGAATACTATTTTGTGACAATGAAAATCACATGAAATTCAAATGTCAGTGTCCATACACAAAGCTGCATTGAGAACAGCCACTCTCATTCATGTGTGTGTTGTCTGGGGCTGCCTTCCTGCCACAACAGCAGAGCTGTGCAGTTGTAACAAAGCCCGTCTGGCCTGCAAAATTTACCACCTGGCCCTTTACAGAAAATGTTTGCCAGCCCCTGTTTTAGAGAAACATTTACAAGTTAAATGATATGATGACTGGGATTGCTTCAAAACAATGGGGGGGGGGCAGGTGGAAACAGAGAGGCAGCAATTGACCACATATTGTTAGGTGTTGAAGTTGGGACGCTGAGTATATTAAGCTTCTTCCATTATCTCTCCACCTCTGTGTATATTCGCAATTTCCATAATAAAAGCGAAAAGAAACTTTTCTTCGAGGAAGCATTTAAGAAAAGAATCGCTCATTCTGTATTTCTGAACAACTATTTTAATCATGATTATTTCCCAAAATGATTTTACTACTGGCTTAGAAATATTGCAATGCTGTAGAACTATTTTGTCTAGGTGCCATTCACTTCCTGTGCAAGCATTAAGCCATTTATATGGTAAAGGTACCACCACCAGTAGAAGAGAAAGTGCACTTTGACCAAGGGAAGCCACATCCCAGGGCTAGATCTTTGGCAACATTTGCCTAACTAATATACCTAGCACATGGAAAGTGTATAATATACATTTCTTGAGTGAAAGTAATAATGGGCTTCCAAATCTTAAGAATAAACAGAAAATCCATTAGTTAGTCACTTGTCCTTTCTGCTTAGAGAACATCACTTCTTCTAACAGAGACACACAATCTTATTACATTTGGACAAGAGCCAATGCCCTTTCTTTTGCATAAGGGAATGAAGGATGGCAGTCTTATACATAGGAGGGATACAGAAGAGAGTAACAATCTGCTTTATGATTTCAAAGTCCATCCTCTGCAGGAAGTCACACTTCTACAGTCCAAAAGACATTTTTAAAATTAAAACCCATCATAGGTTGCCGAATTTTCTTTCCATTTCAGGGAAGGACTTAAGTAAACTTCTCTCCTTTCTCTGTACATGATGCCTGATGATGAAACTTGAAAACCTTCTAGGACTTCTAAGGCCACCTGTGGTAGGTACCTAAACCACCCACATAGGACATTTCCATTTTTTTCCTCTCCTTCCAAAAAGAAGAGATAGAAGAGGGAAAACAAAAACAAAAACAAACAACAACAACAACAACAAAACTAGAGATCCTAACAGTGTCCAAACGCTCCAGGACCATCAGTCCAAGGCCCAACTCAGTAAAAGGAGATAGAAAGGCAGAGTGTTAGTATTCTCAGCCCTTAATCACAGAAATTCCAGAGCACAGCCACCTCTGCCTTCTCTTCTTGTGACATAGCTATGGATTCTTGGAAGCAAGAGAAACAAATGAACTATTTGATTAATTTGAGAAAAGCAGCAAAAAAAATTGCTTTCAAAGGATTTATGGCTCTTGGCCCCAAAGTAAGTAGTCCTTAAGAGGTCTAGTTGATGCCTTTCTCTTCTGCCTCCGAAGTGAACCATCCTGACCCACAGTTTTCAAGTACCATTTCCCATCCTGGCCCGGAGACCTTTAGATTGCTGCAGAGGACAAAGCTCTCCAACTGCTGCTCCAGCTTTTCCTGGGGCATCCTTCTCGAAGCATCAGTGATTTATGTCTTTTTTGACTGAGTTAGGTAATATCACAAAATAAAATTTATTAATTAATGCCTCCTGGAATCTCCTTTGGTGAGTCATACTGTTTCGTCAATGTAAAATAAATCTTTACCTTTAAATTAAGCCAATCCAAAATCATACTAAATTAAAACATATGGTATATGCTCTGAAGGCTTTTGGTGGTTTCAGTCTGAATGTGCATACTGTATTTTATATATATATATATATATATATGGATATTCAACTGACTAAAACAATAATGGATGTAATTTCAACCACTCCAAGTTTTAAGGAGCAAATGGTTCCTATAGCAACTGAAGACAGTCCTCTTTGAGCATTCCTGGTATTTTCTATGATGGTAAGTGATGTTAAATTTATGCTTTAATATATATGGTATAAAATACCCAAGTTAAGCTTGCCAAGGGAACCATAACTTTACTTCTTTTCAAATCATTTTATGGCTTTTATATATAATAGCAAAATTGGTCTGATATACAGTTCTGCTTTTTTCCCCCTCATAATCTATAAAGGAAACTAAAAGCCACCAAGAAAGGCTGACCAAACACATACATTCCTTAACAAAAACGCCAAGGCAACATCCACACACATGAATAGAATTTTAATTTTAAATTCTGATAAAAGCTATCAAGTAAATTACTACATGATGTTTGTAAATCCACAAGGAAATGTCTGGGTCTTTGTACCATGCAAGAGGCATTATAGTTAAGGATGTACATTCTGGAGTTAGATGGCCTGGTTCAAATCCTAGCTCTTGTTACTAGCAATGTGCTACTGGAAAAATTACTGAAACTTCCCAAGCCTGTTTCTTCTTCTACGGGCATATAAGAGAGTGCTCCTATGGATCAGTTCAGGGAAAAAATGCCTGAACACAGCCTAGCAGAGTACCTAGCACACAGCAGTGCTCGGTAAATGGAGTTGTAATTTTTTTATTTCAAACACATCTGTTGAAGTCAGTGATATAAATACTAACAATATAATTTATAATTTATTCATTCATAAATCAAATTATATAGTAGGTCAGAGGACCTATTCTTATTAGAACTATTTTAAGTTATAAAAATCTAAAGATTTTCCTTTTTCTCTCAAAAAAGCCCCACCAAGGTCTAAAAATCTAGCTCAGAAAAGAAATATGAGAAATGTATTACACTGGTGAAAAATACTATTTTCACAATTGGATAACTCATACCCAGTTAAGTGGAATCATATATCAAACTCTCAAAAGAAAAAAAAAAATCTCTAGGCCAACAATTACAAAAGTTTTAATACTAAGTGAACATTATTCTTAGAAGATCAGTCTTCCCAATTTAAGAGCTCATACTGAATTACACTCAATACCAAAAAAAAAAAAAAAAAAAAAAAAAACAAAGCGAGGTGAGTTCATCTATCAATTACTATGACACAGATCTGTTGTCATAGTGAGGACTCAAACACATTATCCTTGAGAGATATATTTCTATTACTTTTAACTGAAGTCCTGTGGCAAGAATTTTTTTCTAAGGGATGAATTAGAGAACAAAATTTTACAACTGAGGGGAAGAAAAATACCTAGGGCAAAGGTACAAGAAATGAAGGTTTAGAAAAGATAACATATTAACCACATTTGCTTCCAAAAGTACTCTAACTCTGCGTGGTATTTGCTGCATACTCTAAAGTAGCAAAAGGGACATTACTAGGTTCTCTATGCCCCTTCTCTCATCAAAACCATCCCTTGGAGATGAACCATATCCATAAAACAAGCATCCCAGAAAGACACATTCTGTGTCTGTTTTTTGTGCCGGCTTCCTGGTCCAACTGTGGGCCTTCCTTTGAGACTCACCTGGAGGAGACACATGATTTGTTCAGGCAGTCAGTAAGCTAAGTGCCAGGAGCAGGCACTTACTGAATATTTGTTATATGATAGGTACTATTCTAGCTGCTACATTGCAACAAGTATTTTTAATAGAGTACTTCATAGTGACCATCCAATTTCCTTTTCTATTTCTATGAAGAGATGCATGTTATGAAATCATTTAAAAATGTTATTCTCGTACCTTACTTCTAATGAACACTAAGCCCCATTTGCTAAAAAAGTAAAACTCAATGACATTATACTATGATGGTTCCAAAGTTAACACAGATGTTTTCATGGTAAATCTGAGCATATTTGGTTAAAGACCACCATTATTTGAAAGACAAGTACTCAATGAAGAAAAATGTCCATGTGGCAAAATTTACTTATTTGTAAATATATATTTATAATTGACATTCACTAGCAAATTAAACTGTATTTAACATATATAATAATAAATACATAATATACAATTGTGTTAAAGTTTCCAACTTTTCTGGGCTTTCATTTTCTCATTAATAAAAAGAGGAATTCAATTTGAAGGCTCTTCCACATTCAGATATTATGTAATTCTGTGATTCTAAAAAGTAAGCCATTGAAAAATGATAGGAGTCTCTACGATCTGTGGAGAGAAAATTATTGTTTTCCAGGTTTCCTTGGCCAACTACTATTCACCCAACTTGCACATGCCAATTCCTGGCTTGAGCAAAGCTGCCATTCATCTACTGTTCAAAAGGCACCTCCAACTGCCTCCCTGATTCTGCCATTTGTCCTGGAGGCTGAACCACTTTCATTTCCCACCCACTTCTGAGTTTGAGATGGTAGCGAAATGCTATAGACCGAATGTTTGTGTCTCTCCCGAATTCATATGATCAAACCTAATCCCCAGTGTGATAGTACTGAGGAGGGGCCTTTGGGAGGTGATTAGGTTTAGATGAGGTCATCAGACTGAATCCCTCTTGATGGAATTGGTGTCCTTATAAGGGGATGCCTAGCTGAGAGCTCTCTCTCCACATGAGAATGCAGTAAGAAGACAGTCTAGAAACCAGGGAGCTAGAGCCCTCACCAAAAACTTTATCATGATGGTACCCTGATCTTGGATGCCAGTCTCTAGAAGTGTGAGACATAAACTGTTTAAACCACCCACCCTGTGGTGGTTTGTTAGAGTAGCCCAAACCAACTAAGACACTGAGTAAGAAGACGAAGGAATTTAGAGGAGCCTCCACAATGATCAAAAATGAATTAAATAGCAGAAGTTACAAAAATGCCCATACTACACAGATGCAGGGGAAGAGTGCAAGGTGGCCCATGTTTCCTAGAAAACAATGTGTACAAGCCATCTTCAGATTTATGACCATCAATACTAGCTTTGGTGATCATCTTTATTTATTGAAAAGTTAAAATAGGTATTATAAATGTTAATTCCTAGGGGAAACAAGTATATGTAGGAAAATAAAATTTAAAATACTTAAGAAAGAACAACAGTAAATTTAATATAATCATACATGGCTTAAGGGATTTTTAGGACTATGTAAAAATATATACAACTCAGAAATTGCCCATCAGCATATAATATGTAAGTATGAAAAGGACACCTAAAATTCCATTTTCTCTTCTCTGTATCTTATATCTATACATATCCTAAGATATTTTCAAAATGTAGGCTCCACAGTAATCAGAAAGTTGATAATAACAGGCAATACTGTTATATTTTGGGTACTTGAATGATTTTACACATGCATTTCATTTGAGTGTATCCCACAGTTACAGACCCTGCTGTATGCATAGACCGTATGTCTGATAGCATATAGCAAGTATCTCAACAAAAACATTGCACATCACTTTTGTACTACAAAGAGAAAACAATTTTGTAGATGCAGTCTTCCTACTATACATTGTCTGGAAGGTGTTTTAAGTCCTTTGCTACTATGCTAACGCATGCTCGTGGACTGTGTTTTACTCTGTTGTTTTGTATTCTAGAAAAACCAATTCTATGTTGACAATAACCTGTAGCCCACAGATGAGACGGGGAAAATGTAAGCAGATGGAACACATCTGTTAATCATAAACATTTCTTCATTAGTGTCATCAGATTTGTATGTGCTATGTTTTTGTGAAAGGCTCTGACAGCGATCATATTTAATCTATATTTTAAACAATCAAACTGCTGGCCATTTTCGTAGAGGTAGATCAATATGGACATGTAATACATATGGACTTTTTTTTTTTGGTTATGATGGCTCCTTGTTGTTAATCATGTAATGTCAATCACATCCAAATTCTTCCAACAGCGTGGTAAGTACATATTACCTATTCACCAGAATTGGAATACAGGAAGATGTTATAGGATAGTGGAATCAAGGAATAGTTAAGTGAAGGAAATACAAATGTACTATTCCCAGCTATGCCATTTACCTTTGTGACCTTGAGCAATCCTGCACCTCAAACTCATCTATAAAGGAAGTGTAAGGTCATGGGATACACCCATGAAACCATGCAAATGCCTATGGTAGAACTCAAACTATGGTCATACAAGTAACACAAATTATTATAAATGATGATACTCCAAAGCATCACTGTTCCCCAAATAAAAATGTACTACTAATTTCTAAATCTTGACTTACTATTGAGTAGATAGAATGACAGAAAAGCCTAAAAATATTTTTCTCATTCATTTTTCTGCCTGGTTCTCAGAATTACTTTGAGGATGCAAGTGCTTTTGTATGCAGACAAGCAGTTTTGAAACTGTGATAGATTTAGAGTAATGAAGAAATGCCCATATTTATACCTCTATACTCGAAATACTTTGGCCATGATTCCAGGTTTGCTTCTCCCCACAACTTCTAAAGAATGACCTCAGGCAAAGGCCAGGGCACAGGTGAGAGGGCAGGAGGGCTCTATGAAACCATCACCTGCCACAAATCCTCACTGCTACTAGAAGCCACTCTGTACAAATACATTTTAATAGAAACAATTCTTGCAAGTGAAGGATGCTAGTCTTATTTCATTAGCTATTAATAAAATAAACATTTCCCCACAGGATGCATACCCAACCAGAGGAAATAAATCATTTAACAGTAAAACTATTCTAACATCACGGAGATTCACAAATGGCATGCCAGGTCCAGGAAAAACGAAGTTTCACTTAGAATTTCAAAGTCACGACACCTCTGTTTTTATCATCCCATTCAGGATATGACCATGTGGACAACTGCAGGGCAACAGGTAGTCACCGATGCCAAGAAGGGCAAGACAAGATTGGGTAATAGACAAGAAAGGCATTAATGGATGGACTGTAAAAACAATTTATCAACACTAATGATCAAATCTAATAGAACAAAAGCAAGAGAGTCTGGGGACATGGGAAATTCAACATGACAGTCACATCAAGGCTACTGAATACAGGTACCTTTATACCTTGGGTTTTGCCTTTTTCTTTCCTGATTGGGACATGTGTTGTGCTTTGCTTCAGACCAGTAACTGTCAACTCCAGGTGCACCTTGGAGTCATCTGGGGAGCCCTGAATGTGGGACCTTGCACACACCAATAAAATAAGAATCCTGGTGTAGACCAGGCATTTTTTAAAAATTCCCCAAGTGATTCTAGTGGGGTGAGGGCTCAGACTTTGCATTTAGACCTGTTTTTCAAAACAGCAGCTAGCTTTCTCCCTACGACATAACAGATTCTATTTATTTTTTATTTTTTATATTTTTTATTTAAATTCAATTAGCCAACATATAGTACATCATTAGTCTCATATACTGATTCTCTTTAAAACAAAGCCTTTTGCTTTGTAGCAGGAAGTAGTTAAAGATCCCCAATGCCCAAGGCAATGCTGAAGTTCAACCAGGAGCATCCCAAGCCCAGGACATTTGCAAAAACAAAAAGAGTATATTTTATCCTCAACTTGCCTATAAATTCTTGGGAATACCTAAGACTCTGCTGAGGCGAGAGTTCAGACTTTATATTGTGTTCTCTGAAGTAACATTAACACAAATATCAGGAGCCCAAAACTATTTTCCATGAAAAATTAAGAATTCTAGAGATAAATCAAAGATGACAGGATAGTGTCATTTTTAAAAGGTAGTTAATGCATTGTGGAAAATATCAATTAAAAATGTCTGTCTCATTAATTACCATACACAGCCCATCTTGATCCAGGTAAATACCAAACAACCACTAACGAAGAAAATAATTTTCAGTCTCTAAGATCAAGATTCTAAAAGAACTGGGAAGTGGGATATAAAGGAAAAAACAAAGTCAAATACTGAAGATAAAGGTTGAGCACAGCAGTCACGGGCTGCAAAATCTCTTACAGTAGCAAGTACAAAACTTTTAGAGAAAAAGAAATAAAGATGAATTTGGTGCCTGCATCAGTCCTGGCCAGGGGATGTCCTCACAGGGACTGCAGGAAATGAGAAAACAGTGACATCAAGGTAGAAGGGTGAGGAATTGTGCAGTAGGTCCAAGAGTATTTAAGAATCCTTCAGAACGTATTCCCCAGTTGTCAACATATTATTGACTAATCCTGGGATGGCACATTTGGCTGTCTTCCATTTTCCCCAGAAGTGAAGGAATAAAAACGATCTTTTATTTCAGTTGTGATGATGAAAAGGCAAGAGAAATTTCAAAGTTATAGAGTGTCACGCAAATGTGACCGTCACGGTCACCATGACACCACAGAAGAGGAGGGATGCTAGGAGGTGGAGAGGTGATACACAGAGGAAAGGTCAGCATGCGTGAAGCGGAAGTCATGGGGGAACAGGACAGATGCACAAAAGGGTTAAATCATGAAGCAGCTCAGTAGCAAACTGAAATAAGTACATGATTAACCAAACTAAAACAAAACTAACTACAAGACCTACAAAGAAAGAGGAGTGGGTGGGCATCAACGCTAGTCACCATAAAGAGTGAGCATCCTGCAGATCAATACATAAAAGGAAGAAAGGAGAATGAAACTGGAGAAGGCCATGGGGTGCAGAGATGAAATTCAGAGCCTAAAGGAACGGGTGGCATTCCGGTTAGAGGGGATAGGTCACCTAATCCCACTCACTCTGTCAGAACTTGGGCAACCGTGGATACATCCATGAAACTATTTGCCATGCAAAATACATATGGTGGAATTTGAAACATCATAAAACAAGACACACAAATTATGATTACACTAAAAATGTCTACTTAAATACTCAAAAGATGTGTTGTTAATTTCTAAGTGGAGGCTTTTTTTTTCTTGTGGGAATTCAAATTACAAAAAGGGCTATACGTGCATGCGTGTGCGCACGCGTGTGTGTGTGTCTTCTGTGTGTGTGATGCTCTGGACAATTCTCAAGAGGAAGAGTAGGGGAGAGCTCTATATTTGGTACTTTAATATCCTGCTCTACAAGTAATTTGACAACCACATCTTCAAAGCAAGATGGCTAAGCAGAAGCAAAGGAAAAAAACAAAAATTTAAAGAAAAAGAAAAAGGTCTGTGAAGAACAGTAGGCATTATCTAGAACTCTTAGGATCTCACAACTTATTAATAAAGAAGGAAAGGAGGGGAGACAACTGTTGGCATCAATCATCCATCAGCACCCCGACACTGACCTGGACCCCTGAGCCCTTCCCCAGGGGGCATGCACTGCTGTCCCTGGACTCTCCCTGAACCGATGATGCTGAGTTACTGTACCTGCAACCAGAGCCGGTCACCCACTACGGTCCGGCCGATGGCGCTGCACTGGAAGGTGGCAAACTGGCCCGCATTGACTTCCACGTTCTGAATCCGCAGGAAGTGGGGAGTTCTGGCTACATGAAGAGAAAGAATTAAAGATATTAGAAGTGGAGATCTGTCACTTACATGTGTCTTTTTTGAATCTATCTGCAATTTGGGGCCCTTCCATTTTGTTTACCTTTGAAGAAAATGCCACTTTTGCTTATAAGAATGCTTTCAAGATCTCATTATGATTGTAAAAGAAAGGTATCATGGAAGGCTTTGGTGTACTCTGTGAAAGAACAGAAAAGCCAAGCATTCTGGGATAGAACCAAGAAGAAAGAAGATATTTTATTGTTCCTGCTGTGCAAATTATCATAGCTCAGCAGTCTTCTTGTAATAACAGATCTGTATTAATAAAGATTACACTGAAGCCTAATTGATGTTTTGAACAAAAACATATTAGGTATTTATACTAGCAACATGAAAAGAACAGTAAGAAGTTAAATGATGTTGTCAAGGAAACTTTTTTAAGCCAAGTACAAAGCTGTGCGTAATACATATTTTAATTCAACTAATTGGTATGCAGCATTACTTATGTAATATTTCCCAACTACCAAAAATACTATCCCCATAGACAGACTCTGTGGAATTATGTTGGGACTGCCATAGCATGGCAGTTTCTGCTGATTCTTATTCCCAATTCAAGAAATAAGTATGATTCTAAATGCTAAACAACATTAAGTCTCATAACATACATTGTCCATGGGGGACAATCCTCTGAATAAAGGATAATTCCATTTGATCTGAGAAGCACAGACCAAATTTCTGCAACAGACTGAACACATGTGTGAAGGAACTGGAATGACAGGTCAGGAATTAAATTTTATGATAACCTCTATTTTTTAGGAAAAAGTCTCTTATCACAGCAATGACAGGGTAAAAGCAAGGGGCTGGGAGGAAGGAGGTTAGGGAGTAGAAAAGGAAGAGAACGGGATGGTGGTATTTTCTGACAGGGATGGATAAATCTTCTGGACAATAACTAGAATAAATTTCTTATGCCTTGCCAGGTTGTCCTCACCATCAACATGTCTTTAGGCCATGTCCAGGCACCTTCAAAGAATGGTGCCCCACTACTGAATACTCAAACATGATAAACCAGCACTAATATTAGCCTATGCAGAACATAATTAGGAACGGAAGTGGGTTACTACCAAGAACAAAGAGAAATGCATTTTAATATCAGTAACACACAGGAAAAGCCCATTACTAATTTGGAGGCCACTAGTAATTCAAAAAGTGTATTCATGATGCTTAGCATGCAAAATGTCCTAAATAACTTCTAAAAAAGCAGTATAACTATGGGTCATTGTTTATAATACAAATATATATATATTTTAAGATTTTATTTATTTATTTGACAGAGAAAGACACAGCGAGAGAGGGAACACACGCAGGGGGAGTGGGAGAGGGAGAAGCAGGCTTCCCGCTGAGCAGGGAGCCCGATGTGGGACTCAATCCCAGGACCCTGGGATCATGACCTGAGCAGAAGGCAGACGCTTAACTGACTGAGCCACCCAGGCACCCCTCTAATACTAATATATTAATTTAAAGCCCTATGACCTATTTTTCACTATTTTAAATTATGTTTGGCCAAGAATAACATGTTGTGGTTTTGAAAGACCTCTGTAAAAAAATCCCTAAATCAAATTTCTCTTCGTCTCTGTTCCCAAAAAAGCTGAAAGATGTTTTGTTTTTAGAAAATGGCAAAAGGTAACATGTTTTGAGCATTTATGTGCCAGAAACTTTTCCATTGAACATTCATGAATGTTCTCTGAGGTAAGTATTTTTTTCCACTTTGCAGATGGGGGAACTTGTGGGTTCTTGCCTAGTAAGTGTTGGAACCAGAGTGTGAACAGTTCCAAAGCCCAGGCACATTGAGTTGAATTCATATTATTTGAAATTAATAATAAAATTATTAAAAATTAATAAAATACGTATTATTTAAAAATAATAAATGAATTCATATTATTTAAATTGAATTTGTATTAGTTAAATTGATTTTATATTCTTTAAAATTGTTTACTTGCAATTTCAACTTCTATAGAATTCTACTCTCCTAACCTCACCTCTGACACAAATGAACAACCTTTCGCTACACAAAAATTCCTAAAAATTACTATTTTAGATTTACCTACATTAGGGGTTCCCAATATTAATAGAAATCATTAAGAATTTGAGAATTTGAGATTTGACTAAATTAACAGGACTAAATTGAAAGCAAGAAAGCTATTTGCTTGTCAAGGAAATATAAGCAAATGAAATATTCTTCTTCAAATCCAACACAGTATGTCCATTATGGCACACCTGTCATCAACTAGAAACTTTTTCAACTGTTTTTCCCCTGTAAAATAATTCAAAGCACATTCCCCCTAGCCACATGGACATCAAACTATACCATGTACACAGCATTCAAGAAAGGAAGAAAGATGACGGAAGTGGTAATTCCTCTGTTCACTCGTGTGTTTGTACAGCAATAGATTTTAGCCACTTCACAGGAATTCAAAGGTAGCTGATCAGAGCGGTCAATGCTCTATAGGCTTTCAGGACACATGCACACGTACAGACATACACGCACACATGCACGCACACGCACAAACACACACTACCCTGCACTGTTATGTTCCAAAGTACGGAGAGGCACGTTTTGCTAAGGGTGAAGAAGAGTTTTTGAACAGAAACTGCCAGACCATGGTAGGAGCTGGCTAGTGAGGGAGCCATTCGTAGACACAGAGTTCACAGCTGGCTGGGCAGAGAGGTGGGTAGATCGGGAGGTGGGGTGCCATTTGCAACTGGCATGCTACCGACTGTTGCCAGCTCTCAGCGGTTCATTCTAGTCCAATAAGGGCCCTTGTCACCTCTCCCCCCCCGCCATGGTAGTGTTCCACCTGTGGTAATGCAGTCCTTGCTTGCTTTCTCCACATATTTTGGGTATGGGGGCTGCCTCTTCTGTGCCCTCTTTGGAGACACCTCTTACATCCATGGGTAAACTATAAAAAGGCTTACGGTTTGAGTCACGTTTAGAATTAGTATACTCTCTGAAGCTGGGTTAGAATCCCAGGCTTCTTTGTTTAGAAGGTGCCTCTTGGGCTGGAAGCTCTTCCATCAGCTTTTGGTTTTGGCCTCTCTCTTCGCCCTGTTTGGTCCTGCTCCTCTCATGGGAACTGCTCAGTCAGAGGGCATGCCCCTTTCCAAATCCCTGATGTCCACATGCTCCTGTCTGCATGACTCTGCGAAGGATAATTTAGAACTTCCGTGGTTCCTTTGAGAAAAATCTCCCAAGCTGGCTCCCATGTCCATTGAGCACCACCCCCACCTTCCATACTCCGATGGATTGTTTTAAAGACAGATTATCCTGCTCGTTCGACCGGCAGGACCTCTCACTAATGCTGCCCTCTCCTGTCCATCTCATGCCTCCTATCTCTGCTTGCCTCTTGCTAAAAGCCACCGTACTAAGTTGGGTCCCTAAGACAAGGTTTTTGAGTGTGCAGCCATCTTTCATGATAACTTCTGGGAAAGGGGTATTGCCCCTGAGGTGCTATTCTGCTGTTTCACCCACTTGGGTAAGCCCAGGGTCAGTTCCGAGCCTGTCCTAAAAGGCTGGGGAGCATTTTGAGTATCACCCCTGGTATTGTATTCCCTTACATAGTTAAGTTACTAAAAATTAAAAATCAAAAAAGTTTCCCCTACAAATCCATTGCAAAATTTCCATGTTACTCATGTATGTCTTACGCCTTGGCTTTTTGCCCTGCACCCCATCTATGACTCCTTCTCCTCTCACCTTTGTCTCCCTCCCCACTCCCCAAGGCCCCCAAGGATTTTCTCAAAATCCTTCTTGCTTTTTTTATGCACTACAAGTGAGTTCTCTTAAATTTCTCAACCAGAAGGCCTAATCATAGTGTGTGGGGACAACACAGCTTAGCGTCTACCACTCCTCCTACAGATGCAGAAATGCAAGAAAGATTCTCTTTTCTATAGTAACATTTCCTTTCCTGATATAACCATTAGAGATTTTCAGCCCTTCAAAAGCTTCTACACTTTCTGAGTGGCACAAGGGGAAAGCTAAAATACATTTAGTTCGAACATCAAGAGTAAGCTTCCCATGGGCTAAAATCGTTTACAGAAAATGAATTTCAAATCTTGAAATTTTTAATATCATTCCTTATCTAGCACGGCAGGAGAGTTATTTTGGAAGAGCAAGGGCGGGATATCCATATAGTTCTCGTTTTCTTTTTTTTAAATACTACAGCATGTTTCCAAACTGCCTGAGAAATAATATAATTCATTTTCCCCCAGATCTGAATGGCATTTGAAAACAACTTACCTGGACCAACTTCACTTACATATTCTTCCTACTAATACAGTTAATATGCTTTAAAATGTCCAAGATATTGGAAACCAATTTAATTCTTTTTCCTAGGATTTGTGATTTAAATAATTTATTTTTCGCTTTTAGAAAATATTTTCAATAAACATTAAAAATAGAGAAGTATTTAATTTTTCAATCATATAAAAATTTATCTCTAAGAAGCAATTTTTGAAATATGCATGTATTTCTGCACACTGTTTTAAAAAATGGACCGTATCCTGTAACCTGTTGAGGACACACATAGCATGTTGACCTAAAGCCTGGACAACCTGAAGAAGGTTGGGAAACTGAACTTTGATTCAACCAGAAATGTTCATAGAGATTATTCATTGCACCAGGTGAGGAGACAGATGAAAAGCCAAATCATGAGAACAGCTGAAAATGGGGTAGGGATGGGGAGGGGGTGGAATGAAGGTATAATTAATTAATTAATTAATTAATTCCACTGGAACCAAAAAAGGAAGCTTCTAGCACCTGGTAGAATCCTCTCTCGTGGGGACATATTATGGGCAGCTATGTTATTCATGGATTACTCTGAGGTCTCTGGTGGGAGCTTCTGGCTTTGCATCGCACTATCAGAACAACGCCCTTGCCATTAAGAAATGTGAGCACCCTCTAACATGGTCTGTTGGTACCTTTCTCCCTTTTTGTGGTAACCATGCATTTAAAAAAAGAACGACAAAATATTGTCACCATTTTCCCATCTTAAATAATCATCTAAAACTATTTGAAAATCTGCCTGCTATATCAATGGTTCTCAACTGGGGGAATGGCACCCCCCAGGGAACATCTCACAATGTCAGAAGACATTTTCGGTTGTCACAACAGGGGTGGAGAAGGTGGGGGGTACTACTGGTATCTAGTGAAAAGAGACCATGGATGGTGCTAAACATACTGCAGTGCACAAGAGAGCCCCCATAAAAAAGAATCACCTGGCCCAAAATGTCAATAGGGTCGAGGTTGAGAAGTCCTGATATATATGATAAAGACATACAAAAGTTTACTGGATCATCCTCTACTGTTGAACATTTGGGTTTCTTATAGATAATGCCAAGATAAAAGTTTTCATAATTAAATCATCATATAGACTTTCTGGTTTTTCCTTAGGATAAATTTTCAGAAACTGAATTTAGTAAGACAAAAGAAATGCATTTTTAAAAGACTTTTGACACAAATTACCAAACTACTTTCTTTAAAACATATAACAATTTGCATCTCTACTAGCAGGGTATATAAAAGAGCTCTTTTCACCACACCCTCAAAAATACTAAGTATTAATTTCTATAATCTGTCTTGAGAAACTCATGAAATATATGTATCTGCTATATCAGCTAACTTAATAATAATAAATAATGTGAATATCAGAATTGTCACTAGTTCTGCTACTGGGCTGTTCATCCACTGGGAAGTCCACCCCAGGAAGACTGCTTTCCTAAGGGCTCTGTTTCAAGCAATGGCTAACTGAACCAAAAAAGAAAGACACAGAAAAACTCATTTATCCATACACTCTGCTAATACTTACTGCCCCCAGGGGGTTATTTGTGAGGATATGACTTTCATTTTTAATTTGGAGGCCGAAGATATGATTATGTGAAAGTTTGTCTTTCTTTGTCCCTGTTCTTAAAGATTTATTGGACAGAATGAAAGTTATTACTTTTCCTTTAGTATTGTTTTGATCTTCAATACAGCTTTCTGAAAGACTGCTGGTGCATATTACTCACACAGTAAGGTTAAAGGTCTAAGGAATTTATACCTCTGTTCAAATTGTATTTTGGGAGGGCCCTTCCCTGGAATGGACTGACTGTCTTTGGCTTGGGAAATAGCATTGCTTAGTTGAGAAGAAGACTGCTAGAAAAAAATAATCTGGCTAAGATAATAAAAGCCACAACTCAAATGGAAGCCAGATGAACACATACAAACCTATTAAGCATAAACACTATTATAAGCAACTTATCCTTTTCAGATAAAAGATAATTAATTGACCTAAATGGAAGATGGTAACTCATCCATCAGGCTGAAGACAAAGGGACTGTGGAATTCTATTTTCCAGATTAGTTTCTTTTAAGAACATGGAAGTCAAAATTTCTAATAATGGCATTTTTAAGTTTTTTCAATAAATGTTAAAGGCCTACATAATCTTACCAAAGTTTTAAGATGCCTGGATTCTCCCTGTCCAGTGATGTGAATTCTAGAACTATTTTCAAATGGGAAGGCTGATGCTATTTTAAGATTTGGATTTCTGCCACATGTGTTCATGCATTCAAGCATCAGTATTTCAGCCCCTTACTACTTCTGAACAGAAGCAAAAGTTCTTCAACCCAAGCCTCAGTGGGTGGATATATATACAGATATATATATATATATATATATATATATATTTAATTTGTAAGACAAGGATTTTAAAAAAAGGTACCTATTATGTAGGGTTGGGAAAAAGATTAAACAAGATGATGCCAGGAAGGTATTGTGTGTGACTGGTACCCTCAAAAATGTTCATTACTATTTAAAATAACTAATTTATCACTGGAAACTGGAGAAGATCCCAACAAAAAGTTCTACAGCCAGAAAAGTTTTGATCCCATGCTGAGCTGTATGCTCTGAACCCTGCCAAACTATCTTAATTGTAACACCAGGTAGAGCACCGTTAGAGTAGAAAATTTCAATCTATCCCATATTCAAAAAGAAAAATTCTCTCTCTCTCCCCAAATTTATAGGCCCATTCGTCTCCTGGATACCCTTTCAAAATGCTATGCCAGCTTTCTTCTAAAATCTGCAGGAGTTCTAAAAACTAAATATCTTCCATGAATATCAAACAGGATTTTTACTACAACTCTCCTATTTTCTCATCTCTGCCATATTCTGTTGCTTCTTATTAAGAAAACAGTTGCTGAAAGAATAGAGGTTTTCAGGTATTAATTGATCTCAAATCAACCTTTGATCTCAAAGCCAGAAACTACTGACCAAGATGCAAATCTTTTTGCAGATGTTTCATATTATTGATCCTTTAAAGCCTGCACCAAAATGCGAACAAGATCAAAGAACGGTAATTTGTGAGAATAAAGGGCAAACTGACACGGGGCAAAAGAGGACTGGGTCCTGACCCTTTTTTATTTTCATTTGCATTTTAATGTAATGGCATAGGTTGAAATTAACTGGAGGCATTCCCAAACTGCCAGAACAAGCAGTCAACTCTCTTATTTGTGTAGCATGGAAGCCAAACAGCCTGGCACTGCCCACACAGAGACATAGTACATTCTGCAAACATTTTTCTTTTTAATTTTAAATTAAATTTTAATTTTAAATTTGCAGATGGACATTGCTAAATCACCCCATGTAAGCAATCGATCAGTTTAGCTACTTAATCTGCAGCTAACTTATTTTAGTGGGTCCATCAGGATGGAGTGCCTAAAAATAATAGTAATAGATCACATTTATTGAGCTCTTAGAATGTGCCAAGCACTGTTCTAAGTTCTTGATATACATCAACTCATTTAATCCTCATATTTACCCCATTGAGGAAAGGATCATTATTATTATCCCCATTATATGAATGTGTTTATAGGGCCAAAGAGGCTATGTAACTCTTGTGATAGAAGCAGGAAGCTTGCTCTTAACAGGTTACAGGACCAAACTATTTTTGTTTTGCTTTAAAGTTAAAGATGGATCTTTTTTTTTTTTTAAGATTTTATTTATTTATTTAATTGACAGAGAGAGAGAGAGACAGCGAGACAGGGAACACAAGCAGGGGAAGTAAGGGAGGGAGAAGTAGGCTTCCCGCAGAGCAGGGAGCCCGATGCGGGGCTCGATCCCAAGACCCTGGGATCATGACCTGAGCTGAAGGCAGTTGCTTAACCACTGAGCCACCCAGGTGCCCCTAAAGATGGATCTTAATGAAATAATTTTTCAAGTGGCAAAACAGATTCAACATCCTTATCATAGAAAAATAAGTTAGGTACTATATACAAATAATTTTTAAAAGTCACTCATATCTTGAAGAAAAATGATTGATATTTTGGGGGAGAAAAAATCCAAGTTAGGTTCCTATGCGTTTAAGATGCAATGTCAGTTCTGAGTCCTATGCGCCTCTCAACCAAAGCATGTGATCTGTCATTACTCAACAGAACGTAATTCAGAAAACAATTCTAATTTTTTGTCACTATTATTCTTATTTTAATCATACTGCTTATAATGTTTTCATAAAAAATCTAAATTTAGAAATAGACAAGCAATATGTGGGTATGAAAATAAATCAATGAGTGAAAAAAATTAATTTTGTTTTATAAAATAAGAATAATTTTGAACCTGGGATGCTATATTATGAAGTCTGCATTTCTTAAATGTTTAAAAAAAACTGCTAAATTATTTCCTACTCCAAAACAGTAAAACACCATAGTATTGGATTCCGTATCCACTTTATGCAATAAATGGCATGTGGGTTTTTGTCTTCAATCTTTTGCAAAAAGGTAACCTACTAAATAAAAGAAGATATTTGAAAATGATATATCCAGTAAGGGGTTAATACTCAAAACATATAAGGAACTTATACAACTCAACACCAAAAAAAAAGTTAAAAAATCTAATAATCTGATTAAAAATAGGCAGAGGAGCTGAATAGACATTTTTCCATAGACTGCATACAGATGGCCAACAAACGTATGAAAAGATGTTCAACATCAAAGATCATCAGGAAAACACAAATCAAAACCACAATGTGAGATACCATCACACACCCGTCAGAATGGCTAGTATCAATAAGACAAGAAATAATGGGTTGGCATGGATGTGAGGAAAGGGAACCCCTGTACACTACTGTTGGGAATGGGTGGAGCCACTATGGGAAGTGGTATGGAGTTTCCTCAACACTTAAAAACAGAAATACCATACAATCTACTAATTTCACTGCTGGGTATTTAACTAAAGAAAACAAAAACATAAATTTGAAAAGATATAGGCACCCCTATGTTTATTGCCCCATTATTTACAATAACCAAGATAGGGAAGCAACCTAAATGTCCATCGATATGTGAATGGATAAAGAAAATGTTATATACCCATGTATATACATACGTACATAATGGAATATTACTCAGCCATAAAAAATGAAATATTGCCATCTGTGACAACATGCATGAATATACAGAGTATTATACTAAGTCAAATAAGTCAGGCAAAAAAAAAAAAAAGACAAATACCATGTGATTTCACATATATGTGGAATCAAAACACAAAACAAATAAACAAAATAGAAAAAGACTTGTAAATACAGAAGACAAATGGGTGGTTGCCAAAGGAGAGTGGGAGGATGGGTGAAATAGATTAAGAGGTATGAACTTCCAGTTATAAAATAAACAAGTCACAGGGATGAAAAGTACAGCATACAGAATATAGTCAGTAATATTTTAATAATTTTTTATGGCTAGAGATGGTAACTATGCTTATTGTGATCACTGCATATGTACAGAATTATCAAATCACTATGTTATACACCTGAAACTAATACAACATTATATGTCAACTATACTTTAATAAAAAAAATGCCAAAGAGAGTTCATTGAGTGGAAGTAGAAGAATGCTAATTAACATAATAAAAACATAAAAAAGTAGAGTAAGTCTCACTGGTAATGGTAAATTTAGTGTCATAGTTAGATTTTGCAATAAGGTAATAATGGTGCATAATTCATTTACAACTCTAAAAGTTAAAAAAAAGAACATATAAATAGAATGATCTGTTGTTAGTTATACAATATAAAAAACATATAAATTGTAGCAAAAGAACCTATTTTGTAACAACCTAAAGTGTTCCTTTTAGGAGGAGAAGTAAAAGTGTAAAGCTTCCAAATTCTATTAAAGTTAAGTTGTTATCAGTTTAAAATAGGGTGCTATAAGTTTAAGATATTTTATATAAGTTTTATGGGAATTATATAGAAAAATTTTGTAGTAATTTCACAAAAGAACAAGATAAAGAAATCAAAGCATATTGAAACCAAAAATATCGAAACACACAAAAAAGACACCAGAATCAGAAACAAGGAAAAATAGATCTACAAAGCAACCAGAAAGAAATTAACAAAATGAAAATAGTGAGTCCTTTCCTGTCAATAGTTACAGTAAATATAAATAGATTAAAAGACACAGAATGTCTGAATGGATAAAGAACAAAAACAAGATCCAACAATGTGCTGCCTACAAGAGAAGCACTTTAGCCCTAAAGACACACATAGGATGAGAGTGAAGAGATGGAAAAAGACATTTCAAGCAAATGGTAGCCAAAAAAAAAGAAAGAAAGAAAAGAAAAGAAAAGCAGGGGCAGCTATACTTAGACAAAACAGACTTCAAGTTAAAAATGATAAAAAGAGACAAAGAAAGTCATTATGTAATGACAGAGGGGCCTAATACATCAACGAGATTAACAATTAGATGTAACAAGAAGATATCTGTACACAACGGTGAAGCACTGACACACAAAGGCAAAAACTTCTAGAAATAAAAGGAGAAATAAACAGTAACACAATAATAGTTGGGGATTTTAATACCCCACTCTCAACAATGGATAGAGCATCTGGAGAGAGAATCATTAAGGAAACAGCAGACTTGAACAACACTATAGACCAAATGGACCTAACAAACATATATAAAACATTGTATCCAACAACAGAAGAATATAGATTCTTCTCAAGCACACATGGAATACTTTCTAGAATAGACCATATGTTAGGCCACAAAACAAGTCTTAGCAAATTTAAGAAGATTGAAATGGTACCAAGAATCTTTTCTGACCACCATGGAATGAAACTAGAAATCAGTAACAAGAGGAAACTGGAAAATTCATGAGAAAATGGAAATTAAACTACTCTCTCCTGAAAAACAAATGGATCAAAGAAGACATTAAAGGGGAGAAAAGGTTTCTTCAAATAAACAAAAATGGAAACACAAAATACAAGAACTTGTGGGATGTAGCAAAAGTAGTTCTAAGAGGGAACTTCATAGCAATATATGTCTATTTAAGAATCAAAAAAGATCCTAAATATACAACTTAACTCTACATTTTAAAGAACTAGAAAAAGAACAAACTGAGCCCAAAGTTAGCAGAAGAAAGGAACAACGAAGATTAGAGTAGAAAAAAAACAAAGAATAGAAAACGGTAGAAAAGATTAGCTAAACTAAGAGTTGGTTCTTTCAAAAGATAAACAAAATTGACAAATCCGTAGGTAGACTAACCAAGTTAAAAAGAGAGAGGACCCAAAGCAACAAATTATAAATGAAATAGACATTACAGAAATTGAAAGGGACGTAAGAGGCTACTAAGAACAACTTTATGCCAACAAACCAAACAACCTAGAAGAAATGGAAAAATTCATAGAAACATACAGCTTACCACCACTAATTCAGGAAGAAATAGAAAATTTGAATAGACCAATTATGAGTAAGGAGATGAATCAGTAACCAAAAATCTCTCAACAAAGAAAAGCCCAGGACAAGATGGCTTCACCACTGAATTTTACCAAACATTTAAAGAAGAATTAACACCAATCCTTCTCAGACTCTTCTACAAAATTGAAGAGGAGGAAATAGTCCCAAACTCATTCTTTGAGTCCAGCATTATCCTGATACTAAAATTAGAAAAGAAAGCTACTAAAAACAAAACAAAACAAAACAAAACTATAGGCCAACATCCCTAATGAATACAGATGCAAAAATTCTCAATAAAATATTAGCAAACCAATTCAGCAGCAGAGTAAAAGGATCATACACCTTGATCAAGTGGAATTTATTCCTGGGATGCAAGGATGGTTCAACATATGCAAATCAAGCAATATGATTATATCACATTAACAGAATGAATAAGAAGACTCCTATGAGCATCTCAATAGATATAGAAAAAGCATTGGACAAAATTCAATATCCATTCAGGATAACAACTTTGAATGAATTATACATAGAAGAAACATATCTCAGCACAAAAAGGTCACATATGACAAGCCCACAGATAATACCACACTGAATGATGAACTGTTGAAAGCTTTTCCTCTAAGATTAGAACAAGACAAGATTGCCATTTTAACCACTCCTATTCAACATAGTTCTAGAAGTCTTAGCTAGGGCAATCACACAAGAAAAAGAAATAAAAATTATCAGAATTAGAAAGAAAGAAAACTACCCTTATTTGCAGATAACATAATTTTATATACAAAAAAACCTAAACACTCAACTAAAAAACTGTTACATCAATGAATTCAGTAAAGTCCCAGAATACAAAATTAACATATAAAATGGAGTAGTGTTCCTATACACTGACAATGAATTTTCTGAAAAAGAAATAAAGCAATCAATCTCATTTACAATAGCATCAAAACAATACAATGCTCGGGAATAAATTTAGCTAAGGAGATGAAATATCTCTACACTGAAAACGACAAGATATTGATGAAAAAAATTTTTAGAAGACACAAATGGCAAGGGAGCCCATGTTCGTGGATTGAAAGAATTAATATTTTTATTATTTTATTATTTTTGAATTTTTTTTATTCATTTGAATGAGAGAGAGTGAGAGCTCTTGTGCTCTCTCTCACTCTCTCTCAAATAAATAAATAAAATCGTAAAAAAAAGAAAAGAAAGAGTGAGAACACGAGCAGGGGGGAGGGTCAGAGGAAAAGGGAGAAGCAGACTCCCCGTTGAGCAGGCAGCCCAATGCAGGGCTCGATCCCGGGACCCTGGGATCATGACCTGAGCTAAAGGTAGACACATAACTGACTGAGCCACCAGGCACCCCAAGAATTAGTATTTTTAAAATGTTAATACTACCAAAAGCCATCTATAGATTCAATGCAATTCTTACTGAGATTTCAAAAGCATTTTTTTTACAGAAGTAGAAAAAACACTCCTAAAACTTACATGGAACCACAAAAAGACCCTGAATATCCAGAGCAATCCTGAGAAAGAAGAACAAAGCAGGAGGCACCACACTTCCTGATTTCAAGCTACACTATAAATCTATAGTCACCAAAATGGCATGGTACTGGCATAAAAATGGACAAATAGACAAATGGAACAGAATTGAGAGCCCAGAAATATACCCCAGCACACAAAGTCAACTAATTTTTAAAAAGGAAGTCAAGAATACTCAATGGAAAAAAGACAGTCTTTTCAATAATGGAGCTGGGATAAGTGGATATTCACATGTATAAGAATGAAATTTGACCCATATCTCACACCATACACAGAAATTAACTTGAAATGGATTAAAGACATAAATGTGAGACATGAAACCATGAAACTCTTGAAAGGAAACAAAGGAATACAGCTCCTTGGTGTGGGTCTTAGTAATAACTTTTTGGATATGACACCTAAAGCACAAGAAAAGAATAAAAAATAAACAAGTGGGACTACATCAAACTAAAAACTTCTGCACAGCAAAATAAACTATCAACAAAGTGAAATGACAACCTTATGGAATGGGAAAAATATTTGTAAACCATATATATCATGAGGGTTTAATATCTAAAAAATATATAAAACTCATAAACTTAATAGCAAAAAAATAATAACCTAATTTAAAAATGGACAAAGGACCTCAATAGACATTTCTCCAAAAAAGATATATGAAAGATCAATAGGTACATGAAAACAAAAGATGCTCAACATCACTAGTCCTTAGAGAAATGCAAATTAAAACCACAATGAGATATCACCTCATGCCTGTTAGAATGACCATCATCAAAAATACAAGAGGTAACAAATACCAGTATAGATGTGAAGAAAAGGCAATCCTTATGTGTTGTTGATGGGAATGTAAACTGGTACAGCCACAATGGAAAACAGTATGGAGGATCCTCAAAAAAATTAAAAATAGAACTACCATATGACCCAGCAATTCTGCTTCTAGCAATTTATCCAAACGTACCGAAAACACTAACTAGAAAAGATATCTGCACCCCCATATTCATAGCAGCATTATTTACAACAGCCAAGACATGGAAACAACTTAAGTTTCTATCAGTTGATGAGTGGATAAAGAAGTTGTGGGATATATATACAATGGAACATTATTCAGTCATAAAAAACAAGGAAATTATATCATTTGTGACAACATGGATGGATCTCAGGGCACTACGCTAAGTGAAATAAATCAGACAGAGAAAGACAAATACTGCATGATTTCATTTACATATGGAATCTGAAATGAAACAAACAAATAAGAAAACAACCTCATGATATCAGACTTGTAGTCACCGGGGGGAGTTGCAGGGAGGGGAAAGGAAGGAAGGTGGTAAATAGGAACAAACTTCCAGTTATAAATAAATACTAGGAATGTAACATACAACATGATGACTACAGCTATCCCCACTGTGTGATATATACCATAGAGTATACCTTGGTATATATACCAAGAGTAAATCCTAAATCCTATGAGTTCTCATCACAAGGAGAACAATTGTTTTCCTTTTCTTTCTTTCCTTTTCTTTTCTTCCCTTTTCTTTATTGTATCTACAATGAGAAGATGGTTGCTAGCTGAACTTATTGTGGTAATCATTTCATAATATATGTATATTAAACCACCATGCTGATACCTTAAACTTTTACAGTGATGTATGTCAATTATTTCTCAATAAAACTGAGGAAAAAATAAATAACTCAATTAGAAATGGGGAAAAAATCTAAACAGTCATTTCTTTCAAAAGCTATATAAGTGGCCAATAGAGAAAAAGATGCTTAACATAATTAGCCATTAGGGAATCAAAACCACAAAGAAATACCACTTCAAAGCCACTGAGGTAGAAAAAAGAAAAAAAAAAAAAGGACAAATGACAAATATTGGCAAGAGTCCACTGCTCCTCAGAATGTAAAATGGTGCAGCCAATTTGATAAACAATTTCACTGTTACCCAAAATGCTACACATAGAGTTATTCTGTGACCCAGCAATCCTCCTCCTAAGTATATATCCAAAAGAATTGAAAACAAATGTCCACACAAAAGCCTGTAACGGAAATGTTCATCACAGTGTTAGTCCCAGTAGCCTCAAATTAGAAACAACTCAAACGTTCATCAGTTGATGGACGTGTAAAGAACATGTGGTATTATCATACAATGGACTGTTTCTCAGCTTCAAGAAAGAATGAAGTATTGAAACACTCTAGAACTTGGATGAACCATGAATGTGCTAAGTGAAAGAAAACAGAAAAGACCACATATTGTATGATTCCATTTAAATGAACTATGAGAAAGCAAGCCAATCGACAGAGACAGAAAGTAGATTAGTAATTGCCTACAGCTGAGGGTGGAGGCCAAGGGAATGGAGAACTGACCTAACAGTGGGTGCAGGGTTTCTTTTTGGGGTGATGAAAACATTCTAAAGTTGATTGTGGTGATGGTTACACAACTCTGTGAATATACTAAAAACACTGACTTGTACACTTTAAGTGGGTGAACTGTATGATATGTGAATTATATCTCAATAAACCTGTTAAAATGCTGTATGGCTTGTAAGACATAAAAATATACACCAGCACTACAAGGCAATAACAGAAATACCCAACATGCATAGCTTATAACCTACTTAAAAACAGGAGACAACATTATGAAGCTGATAAAATGCTTCTTCAGGTTCTCCTACTAGGATTATTGAACCAAATTCAAAATATATTTTGAGTGTGCATACCAAATACAAAAATTATCTGTGTTCATTAGACGTGGGCTTAAGCCATCGAGCTGCTGATTCTGCACAGCCATATCCACATTTCATGCTGATCCTGCATTTTATTGTCACTACATTAAAATCAATTTTATGAGCAACTGTATACTCTTAACAGAACAAGTACTTTTAAAAAAATGTTGAAATGCCTGCTCATAAACCTATATAAGTCCGAACAGGAGCCTTCAGAGTGAAGTAAATAAAGTTCAGCAGTTTTGAATCTTTTGGAAAGCAGAGTTTTAGATATGAAATATTTATGCCCCCTTATGATTTAAATCTAATGACTATCATGATTTCAAAGTAATTGATTATTATTTAGAAATCTTGCTGGGAAATCCCCTAAAATATTACCTGCAAAGCTTTACATTTTAAGACCAAACTATTGCTTTCTTTAAAATCTTTATTTGCATGTTTTCCCCATAAACTTAGAGATTCAGGAAAAAATAATTACAGAAGGCCCATCATCAAAACCATTTAAAGCTTACTGTTCAAAATGCTGTTGTACCATACATTACCCTGGTACAGAGCCTGTTTTGCAATTCTGTGTCTCTTAAGAGCAGTTTGTAAAGCCATTTAGGTATTAATACCAGTATTCTCCAAAGGAGAGACCATAAACACCATTTCTATGGCTATAGGCAGCTGAGCTTGCAAAGAATGAACAAAACTGTGGGAGACACATTTTGGGAGGCTCTGATAGAAGGACAAGCATTAAGTAAGTCTTTATATCTTACTGAAGACAATGACTCAGATGCTGCGGCATGGGAGGAGCCACACATCAGGAGCTATTTTGTTGGCCGATGGCCAGATGTAGAACAAACCCAGGATAGAGAACAAGACGGACCCCTGCAAACTTGGCCTCATCCATTGCATCTGCAGCAGGGCGAAGGTTGCTCTGAGTAACAGGGGGCACTCAGCACATAGCAGGCATGCATCATTCCTTTATTTTCTTTAACCTCCTGGTAAGAGGTGAATCTGAGGTGGGATCATTTATGCACATTAGAAGATCCCATGGCATTTTTCCAAGCCCAAGGCTATTACTCTGAGGATCTGGCCAAGTTCCAACTCAGGTAATTATATTCCGCTTGCTAAATTTGCCCTGCTGTTCCAGTTAGGTACAGCATTGTTCGTTTTCCTGCCTTTTCAGAAAAAAAAGGGAGAGAAATTCTTCTTGAACTCACCAGTCTTGCAGACAGAAGAAAGGCAAATGTAAGGAACAAGATGATTGCGGTGTTTGAACTTTGGTGCTGTGGCAAGCTCTGAGCACCAGATAAAGATCACAGAGAGAGCAAAATCCTTCTGGATGGAATCAGATGACTGTGCCATGATACCCTCATCAGATAACGACCACAAAGGGCTCTTGGTAACTACCACAGAGAATGAGCTCATGATCTCTTCAAACCAGGCAACAAAAGCAGAGACACTTATGCAAATGTTTGTATCTTTAATATCATTGCAGGTATAACCACTTTATCAGGAATTGGGGTAGGGATCACCAGCACAAATCCAGGAATGTTTGAACCAGCCAGTCTCTCTCTCTTTAATGCTGGGGACCCTAAAAATAAAGCAGGCTGTCATCCCTCACACGGCCAAAGATTTAAAGTCTGACAATATCAATTTTGGGCAAGGATATAGGGAAAATAAAACTCCCATGTGCGCTGGTGGGAATATAAACTGGTTCAGACACTTTTCATAGCAATTTGGCAGCATCTAGTAAAACTAAAAGTGTTTCTATCCTACATCCCAGCCATTCTGCTTCTAAGAATATACCCTACTGAGGTTCTTGTACATTGCACCCAGAGGCACTCACACAGATGTTCACTGTAGCCATGTTTGTTATAAAGAACAGCTGGGAGAAAAAACTAAATGTTTGTGGAAGAATAGAAAAATAAAGCATAGTATATTCATATGATATAATATCATGGATTGACCTAAAAAACATAACGCTAAGTGGAGAAAAAAAATACAGAGTAATTTGTACAGTTGGATACTATTCATTCCAATTTACAGAAGGTAAACATTACCTTCTTACTTTTTATGAACCAGAGTGGTTATGGGAAAAAGCACACCTCCATGCATGTACACAAGCATGCACACACATGCACACACATAGACATTTGCAGTATTTTGGTTGCTCAGCTCTCAAAGCACTATTCTGGGGTTGGGAAATGCCCCACTGTATGTTTTTTGGTAAAAGTCCTGGCCTAACTCCCAGGACAGAAGGCAAAAAAAGCCACAGTGGGATTTCCTAGATGACCCGATTGCTAGCAAGGGAATGAGCACATGATCTAGCTTGCCAACGCTGATAATCCCACTCGGGGTCTTGAGCCTAAGACCAAGGAGGCAAAGGTACGGAGACAGTGACAAATGTTCCGGCAGGTGACAAGGGTCAGGTGGCCAGAGAGTAGGCTATAGCACCCCTGCCCCCACAGATGGCCCCTCAGGCATAGCAGTCACCATGGTTCTGGCTGCAGTCTCTCTTTTGGTTCCCACCCATTACTGGAGCCTAGATCACCAATGTTCCCCGTGGTTCTATTTGCCACCAATTCCATTTCTATACAAAGCTTTTCTGCTTGAAGCAGCTACATCTGTTTCTGCTGCTTGTGGAATACGAACCTTACAGATGGAGGAGGCTGCAGCAAGCTCACCCAGTGGTGGCCCCAGGACAGGCAAGGGAGAAATGGGACTGGCTTACATGCAATATTTTATTTTGATTTAATGACAATGGTTCAGATACAAATATGACAGCCTGTTAATAGCTGTTCATACTGAACAGCAAAAAAAAAAGGGGGTGTGTTTATCACCCATTGGAATTTTTAAAATATTAATTTTTAAAAGATGAAGTTCAGGCCATTTCTGGAGTCCCTAAGTGGTTCAGGTACATTTCTTGTATTTGACAGATCCCAGGCCTGTTTGGGGTCATGCTGTTTGAAAGTATGCCAGTAATACACTGAATTTAGGAGCAAAATGCACAGATTCTCAATGTTCAACCTGTGCTTCTATTTAAAAGGGAAATCCACAGATCATTGCAAGGATGTTTGATTATACCAAAGCAGGCCATTAGTCCTCATTCCTAATCTTCATTTTAGAGACGCTCAGTTACATACAATGAATGACACATGAAATAGATGTTTTTGGACTTCTGGGCTAACAAAGCAACACTTAAAGGCTTGTCAGGAACTCTTTTAGCAGGATAACTTCTCCCCAGGTTTCAGTGTCTTCTCTTAATCTGTAACATAAATATGCCCCCAACGATGGACCCAAATGTGTAAGAGTTGAGGCAACTTACTGCACGGATGTCCTAACACCTTCACTTCATCAATAACAAGGTAGCCTTGATGTCCAGAAGTTATCACTTCAAAAACCACCTGGAAAATTAAGAAAGATTTATATTATTCACTCATTTTGTCAGAGTTTTACCAAATGTCTCCTACATATAAATGTAGGTTGTTCATTCATTCATCATGTTTCTAACAACCATTAATGGAGCACCTAATATCTGCCAATCAACGTTCCAGGTTCTAAGATGACAAAGATAGAAAAGATCCCAATCCAGTTTTCAGAGAGGTTAATGGGAAGGGCTGGGTCAGACATCATCCTACCTCAAGACTCACCTGGTAAGGAGGTAATACCATGGTTGAGAGCTGATATTTGGAAGACGGAGGCTTAAAGTCATTTACCATAGACGATGTTGAGATTTAAATTGTTTTAAGAGAACATATTTTCTGGTCAACTCCTTTGAGGGGATTCTATGACCATGCTGAACCATGTGGGGCCCTGGGTTTTATGCAACTAAAATGAAAAAAACTACCATAAGTGCTGTGCAAGAAAAGTACAGGGTACTAGAATAACATATACCAAAAGGACCTCCTGTGAGGAGGTTGCAGTTCTCCTAACAGCTGATTATGAATGAGGAAGGAGAGTGCTTCTTCCTGGGCATCTGCAAAGGCCCTGAGGTGGACATGGCCATGGCCATGAAGAGGAGTATTGGGACATACAACTGTAAAAGTCAGCTGTGACCAGGTTGCAGAGGCTCCTCTCTTAGGGCAGGGATTCCAGGGAAGACACTATATTAGTAATATAAAGACGCTATAGCTGCTGAAACTCAGATGGCAGAGATATGAATTAAGAGCAGAATGACATAAAAATCTCTACAATGCTAAAATCAAGAGGTCTTTAGCAACTGCTTGATCATGGGAAAAGTAAGGCGGAAAAAGAAGGGCAACATGATCTGAAGTTCTCAGAATGAACGATATTTTTGAGATTGTAGAGTCACTTCAGAGAAACTGAGGTTAAAGGAAAAAAAAAGAAGCAGTAAGAAGTTATCAATGTTCTTAACATGATTGTCTGAAGTTGTCTAATATGGCTATTATTAAAAAGGTCCACATGACATTATTTTCATCTCCATTTACACATATCTGCATCACCAAGGAGACTGTGGCTCATGCAAAATAAATTTGCTAAGTCTTAAAAAAAAACAGCAACTGCACTCTTGGAGAAATGAAGGTTCATTCCTATAAAAATCTGTACACAAATGAAAAGCTTTACTCATAGTAGCCAAAACCTGGAAACAGCCCAGATGGCATTCAATGGTAAATAATAAAGCAGACTGTCGTACATCCATAGCATGGAATACTACTCCACAATACCAAGGAAATAACTATTGATGATAGGATGAGCTCTAGAGAATTATGCTGAGTGAAAAAGCCAATCACAAAGATTCCCAACTATATGATTCCATTTATGTAGCATTGTGTAAAGTCAACATTTTTGAAGGGAGGGCAGATTAGTGGTTGCCAGGGCTTAGGGATGGAGGAAAAAGGGACGGGAGGGTGGTTACAGGACAACACAAGTTGAGTAATCCTTGTGATGCTGGAACCTTTAAGGTTTTTGCTGTAGTGATGGTGCACAAACCTCCTCAGGTAATAAAACTGTATAGTTCATAGCAGCTTTATTTGCAATAGCTAAAACACGGAAGCCACCAAGTATCCACTGATGGATGAATGGGTAAGCAAAATGGGGTAAATACATACAATGGAATATTATTCAGTCTTAAAAAGGAAGGAAATTCCAACACATGCTATGATGTGGAGAAACCTGGGGGACATTATGATGGGTGAAATAAGTCAGCCACAGAAGGGCAAATACTGTATGACCCCACATATATGAGTTACCTGGAACAATCAAATCCAGAGAGACAGAAAGCAGAATGATAGTTGCCAGTGGCTGAAGAGAGGGGCAATAGGAAGTTACTATTTTACAGAGGCAGAGTTTCAGTTACGCAAGATGAAAAGAGTTCTGGAGATGGATGCTGGTGATGGTTGCACAACATTAAGAAGGTATTTCATACCATTGAACTGTATACTTAAACATTATTAAGATGATAAATTTTATGTTATTTGTATTTTACTACAGTAAAAAAAAAGCAAAAAAATGTATAGAACTAAATACACACACATGCATGCACAAAGTAAATGGGAAATCTGTAAAATGGGAAATCTGAAAAAGCTCTGTAGATTTCAACCATGTCAATATCCTGGTTGTGATATTATACTTTCGGTTTGCAAACCGCTACCATTGGAGGAAACTGGGTACTATGTACACAGGAATCTGTATTATTTCTTACTGCTGTATCTGACTCCACAATTATCTCCACAAAAATTTTAACTTAAAAAAGTAACTATAAATTACCATTTACTAAGCGCATAATACAGTACATACACTGGGCTGATATCACCCCATTATCTTATTTATCAGTTCATGAAAAAATTCTTCAAGGATTAATATTTGAAGAACAAAGAGATTCAGATACAAAATAATTGTTAAAAACCCAGTCTTTCTGGATGTTTTCACTACTACACATTGCCTGAACAAACACTTCAACCCTAGGACTGCATTATTTATGTGTGTGCAGTGGGTGTAAAAATGGAGAAAGCAATCAGCAAAGCCCAAAATGGAAAAGCTCAGGGGGCTCCCTAGATAAGAAGTCATCCCAGAAACACCTGCTAGACTAGATGACCCTGCACCACGATGTCACAACACTGAAATACAAAACATACAGGGGAGAGGAGAGGACCAAAGTAGAACAGAAATGAAAACAAAACAAAACAAAACAAAAACACTTTGTCCTATTCGTAAGTATATATATATATTTTTCACTGATGACACAGAGAAAGGAAGAGATGCATGCACAGTATTACAATCTGTAATCTTGCATATTTCTCTCTCTGCTGAAGTCTAGGACAGTTGAGGGAACAAAAAGCAGATGAGCCCTGAGAGCAAGTGGGGGAAAGAGGCCTCCAGAAGCCCTCCAAGCTGGGGCCCTGGGAGGAGACAGCAAGAGCAGGCAGCACAGGATGCAGCCGCCTGCTCTGCTCACAATGGCCACTGCATAGACCTATGTCCATGACCACCAGCTACCCAAGAACTCCATGGCCCTGGTCATGGAAAGGGTATTTTGAAAGCCAAAACCAGACATGTTCATCCATCCTTCCTTCCTCCCAGCTGACCTCCCTTCCTTCTTCCCTCCCTCTTACACATTCATTCAATTCAAGTCTCCACTGGGTGTCCTCTTTCTTCCACGCACCGTGATAAGTACTGTGATAAGCATCATGAACAGAACAGATGCAAAACTGTCCTTCACAGCAAACCATATTTTTACTTTATCAACTACAAGGGTTGAAGCTTCTTATAAAAATGGAATAATCTTTATTATTGAAGAGATATGCTAACTCTTAGAATATACTGTACATACAAAAATGTTCATGTGGATCTATTTTTGAAGTTGCCATGTGTAAATTCAAAGCACAATATTTCATTTAAACCAATAGAGGACCATGGCCCTATGAAAGAATGGGAGAGAAAGAAAGGAGGGGAAGAAATGAGAGACCTTGATAAGTCACCCTAAAACCTTTGAACCTGTTTTTTTCATTTATCACATTCACAGAATTTATGACCTTCAAAGATTCACACTCAAAGATTCTGAGTCTTATTGTCCAACTATTTATAGGATATTTACTGTAAGCTCTGAAAGGGATCCAAAAAATATTAGACAATTTTACGAAATTTAGGCTTCAGGTCCACAAAAAATAAGGAACACAATGAACAAACAGAACAAGATGATGGCCAAGTAACAGGTGGGAACAATAAAGAGCTCATAGGACTGCGATCTTTCTCCACCACAGGACTGTCACCTCCTCCTTACCCATCCAGCCAGGACACCTCTGACACAGCCAACACAACCTTCAATCCATTTCTCACCCTGCTCATTAAACTCACAGATGCCCCCAAAAGGACTTACAAGTGTCCCTGCTGGACCGGAGGCAGAGAGACTCAGCAGCAAGCCCATGCACTCCAGATTCCCAGCAAGACGACTTGCCAGTGAGGCCACAACAAAAGAATCAAACACAGATTTGTTTCTGAAACTTTATCTGTTCCCCTCAGTCTTCTAAAGGCATCTCATTGCAAATACACCAAGAGAACAATGGACTGCTCCATTCAGTTAATTAGAAATTTTGGAAAGTAAACTTCGAAAGCTTGGCAGATTCCAACACTGACTTAACTTAGTTTCCCTAACTGTAGAGACAAAAAGGACAAAATAATCTTCAGAGATAAGTTTATGTGTGTCCACACACTTCACACACATGTATATATTGACATACAATATACCAATAAAATTTTTACATGACACATTTAGGTATTATACCTAAGAAGGTGAATTAGTGTTGCAAGTTTGGAAGCAATAACGCCAATGCTTCTTTCCAAAAACTGAAGCAAGTTTTTCAAAAGACCATTTTCCACCTCTTTTTTAGTAATTTTAGTTAAAGGGCTTATGAATACAAGTTTTATTA
Source organism: Phoca vitulina (assembly GCF_004348235.1). Classification (NCBI taxonomy): domain Eukaryota; kingdom Metazoa; phylum Chordata; class Mammalia; order Carnivora; family Phocidae; genus Phoca; species Phoca vitulina. The sequence goes on along the minus strand of NW_022589727.1, from coordinate 28,336,786 downwards.
GCTGCTTCATCAAGTTTATAACTTAGTATATAAATGTTTCAACACATACCACAATTATAAAGTAGGTCTGATTTGTACTGAAAAGTTTGCTATTTTGAAATAAATATGATTGAATGAAAATTCCTGAATTTAGGTGCTCTACAACAATCTTAGACTGACTGCTAACTTGATTTGAACATCTGACCAGTAAGAGATTCACTCTGTTGCTTCTAACAAACACGAGGGTTAAGACATGCAGCTGAGAACATAAGGCCTATTTTAAATAGGTTTCTTAAAAACAGATTTTAGACTCCCATAAAAAGGTTTCCTTGTCTTGAATTCTTGTTATCTGGCAAGCTTTTCATTTTGTACTTTTTTCTAGCCAGTGCCCTTACCAAGAAAGCTCCAAAAGCAAAAATATTTTGGTCTGTTTTTGTCAAATAAGGAACTACTCTATTGAAAGTACAGGTATTACTCTAGTGAAGTATAACAAGTATATGCAGAACCCAGCGGGAGTCCCTGGGATGTCTGAAAATGCCAGCATTGAGGGCCAAAAGATAGAGGTCAGAGGAAAGAAGTAATAACATGAGAACACCAATGGCACCACTGGAAAAGGAAAAAGAAAGGTGAAACAAACTGATTTGCACATGTGCCCATGCTTACTTTTATCAAATAGAACAGAATACATTGGAAGTCTGTATTAGAAGTGAGGTTTGGGTCTCTTTAAGAAACACACCAAGTCTTTTCATTTAGGAAAATTCAAAAATTTAAAAACCACTTATATACTGCACCCATCTGTGTCTCAAGTATCTTTTGTATATATTATGTAATTTCCCCCAACCATATGAGGCAAGCAAATTCCCTTTCAGGGATGAGGAGGCTGACTCAGAAAGTAATTATGTAATTTTTCTGAGATCACACAATTAGTACATTGCAGGGCCAGGGTGTAATTCTAGGTCTATTTTACTTCTAAGTCTGGACTCTTTACTGAACTGCTTTAACTAGTAAGCATGACAGACTACATATATGTAGAATACACACACACATACATACACACACATACATATGTCTGACCGATACATATATACATACATACCTATCTATACACACATATACATATATAATACACAACCATGTATTCACACACACACAAATATATATATCCTTTAATTCATACACACACACACACACACACACACACACACACCCCACACACATATATGCTCTAAAACTTTTACTTCCACATTTAAGTAAGGAATGTAGTAATCATCTACTTGACCTAGCAATGTAGATGCAAGGAACAGTTATATGACATAGTTTTAACAACATAAATTTTAAGACAAGGGTCAGCAAACTATAGTCAACAGGCCAAACCCCCCCAACCTCTGTTTTTCTGTTACCCACAAAGTAAGGATGGTTTTTATACTTTTCAACAGTGGGAGAAAGTCAAAAGAACAGTATTTAGCAACACATGAGAATTATATGAAATTGAAATTTCAACGTCTACAAATAAAGTTTTATCGTGACACAGTCATGTTCATTCAACTGTGTATCGTTTAGAACAGCTTTGCACAAAAACAGCAGAGCTCAGCAGACGTCACAGAGACCATCTAGCCTACTAAGCCTGAAATATTTATGACTACCAAGCTTCCAGATTTAAAAAAAAAAAAAAAAAAAACAACTTTCCTGCTTGGCTCCCCAACAACGGCCATTACTCTGGATAACAAGAAAGCATGTATCAAGAGCAAGAGTTTGTCACCACCAAATACAACATGCCCTGCACTCCGTGTGGGAGCCTCGCATTCCAGCAATGGCAGGGAGAAGCCCTCCCCCTGGACTGACTTGCTTCAAGTGCATCACATGGGTACCATTTCTAATACCCACTTAGGCTTGTAGTATCATTACCATTTTTTATAAAGCATAATTGCATACCAAAACAAAACCATAGACACTAATTACTTGATAGACCTCAAAACACTATATACAAAATTAAATCAAATTAAAAATAAAATAAAACCCAACTCATTTAGCAGTCAAATCTTCTACAAAGAAACTGAACTACTGAGAATGTTTAACACTTTAATATTAAAACCTGACCCTCAGCGACGATTCTACGCCATGTTCTTTGGCACAAGATAGATTTCAGGGAAGTATCTTTGTATTTACTGAGACACACACAATTTTAGGAAAAATGTCTTTGCCCTCTAAGTCAATCTAAATTGTGATTATTTGAAAAAGTTGAAAGCTAAAGTGGCTGAGCAGTACGACAAAAATCACAGAGCCATCCTAGCTTATTCTGGAATAATTTTGCTAAAACCGAGTATTTAATCTTTTTTTTTGTTTGTTTGGATTTGGCCTGAAAGAAAATATAATTAATCCTCATTATTTGCAGATTCTATATTTGCGAATTTGCCTACACACTAATTTATTTGAAACTCCCAAATCAGTATTTGAAAAGCTTTCATGGTCATTTGTGGACATGCACAGAGGGGCAAATTTTTGAGTTGCTCATCGCAGCTGAGGTCAGTCAAGGCAATGCTCTGTCTTTTGATTCAGTTCTCATACCATAAACATATGTCCTTACCCCAATCTGTTTGGTAAGGCATTTTTCCTATTTTTGTGCCTTCTATGGGTAATGCTGCTATTTAAAATGGCACCCAAATGCAATGCTGAGGTATTGTCTAGTGTTCCAAAGCACAAGAAGGCTGCAATGTGCCTTATGGAGAAAATATGTGTGTTAGGGAAGTTTCATTCAGGTATAAGTCATCATGCTTTTGACCTAGTTTAATGTTAAAAATCAATGATGTAGATGGCGGAGGAGTATGAGACCTAAATTTCGTCTGGTCCCAGGAATTCAGATAGATAGGGATCAAACCATCCTAAACACCTATGAACTCAACAGGAGATGCAAGAAAAGAATAGCAGCAACTCTCTGAACAGAAAGGCGACCACTTTCTGGAAGGTAGGACCTGCGGAAAAGTGAATCTGAGGCAATATTCGGGAAGATAGACAGCAGGGCAGGGGCCTCCAATAGCCGCTACTGGCAAGTGATAGAGCAGCAGAGCACAAAATCGGAACTTCTAGAAATTTGCTCCTATGAGGGACATCGCTCCAGTGGCTAAGCAGGGGATGCAACCCTCGCTGGGACCGTGTGGTCTCAGGACCCTCGGGATCACAGAAAGACGGGGGGTGCCTGAGTGCGGCAGAGCTCCCAGGGATCAGAGCAGGAAAGCCGGCTGCAGAGACGGCTGCAGAGATGGAGCCGAGGCGCGGGCTCTCAGCTCAGGATTGCCATAAACTGTGATCCGGGGCACATTCGGGACACTGCTCTTCCAGCAGGGACCAAACAAGCAGCAGATCCGGGGAGACTCCCCTTCCTCCCCCGGGAGGAGCGGTGTGGGAGTGCACCGCAGTGATCTGCTGGGTTTGGAGACTCCAAACGGGGTCGGGTGCCAGAGATAGAAATGCTCGGTCACAGGCCGGGTGAGCACAGAGTGCAGACAGAGACCTGGGAGACGGGAGTGACCACTGCTTTTCTCTGGGGTTGCACTGAGGAGTGGGGCCCTGAGTTCTCGGCTCCTCCGGGGCGGAGATTGGGAGGCCGCTATTTTCACTCTCGTCCTCCAAAGCTGTAGGGAAAGCTTGCAGGGAACAAAAGGTACCCAGAGCAAACCCGAGCAGATTACTTAGCCCGGACCAGGCAAGAATGGGGCAACTCCGCCTCCGGCAAAGACGTTTGGGAACCACAGCAACAGGCCTCTCCCCCAGAAGATCAGCAAGAACAGCCCGCCAAGACCAAGTTTACCGATCAATGAGAACAGCAGAACTCCAGCACTAGGGGAATACTGCACATAGAATTCATGGCTTTTTTTCCCTCTGATTCTTTAGTCTTTCAAAGTTAATTTTTGTAATTTTCTTTTTTTCTGTTTCTTTCTTTTAATTTTTCTTTTTCCTTTTCCAACCAACATCTTATCAATCCATTTTTTAAAAATCTTTATTTTTCATTTTTAGAGTCATATTCTATCCCTTCATAGTAGTTAACCTTATATATATAAGTTGTTCTTGCTTTAAAATTTCGGGATACAATTTTTTCTAACAGACCAAAATATACCCTAAATCTCTAGTGTATGGCTTTGTTCTAGTCTCCTGCCTGATCACATTCTCTCCCATTTTTCTTTTCTTTTTTTTTAAATTTCTCTTCTTTCTTTTTTCAACCAACTTCTTCCCTTATCAATTCCTTTTATAAAATCTTTTATACGTTTCATCTTTACAATCATATTCCATCCCTTCATCATATTTACCCTTATTTTTGTACATACATAAGTTTTTCTTTCCTTAAAATTTTGGGAGGCACTTTCTTCTAACAGACCAAAATACGCCCAAAATCTAGTGTGTGGAACTAATCTATGCACCAGCCTGATCATATTTGATCATATTCTTTTCTTTTTTTAACTTTTTCTTTTTCTTTTTTTTCATTTTTCCTTCTTTCCCTTTCTTTTCCCCCAGTTTCAGGTCTCTTCTGATTTCTTTACTATATATTTTTCTGGGGTTGTTGTTACCCTGTTAGCATTTTGTTCTCTCATTCATCTATTCTCCTCTGGACAAAATGACAAGACCAAAAAAATCACCTCAACAAAAAGAACAAGAGGCAGTACCGACTGCCAGGGACCTAATCAATACGGACATTAGTAAGATGTCAGAACTAGAGCTCAGAATGACGATTATACAGATACTAGCTGGGCTTGAAAAAAGCATGGAAGATATTAGAGAAACCCTTTCTGGAGAAATAAAAGAACTAAAATCTAACCAAGTCAAAATAAAAAAGGCTATTAATGAGGTGCAATCAAAAATGGAGGCTCTAACTGCTGGGATGAAAGAGGCAAAAGAGGGACTTAGTGATATAGAAGACCAAAAGATGGAAAATAAAGAAGCTGAGAAAAAGACACATAAACAACTACTGGATCACGAGGGCAGAATTCGAGAAGTAAGTGATACCATAAGATGAAATAATATTAGAATAATTGGGATCCCAGAAGAAAAAGAAAGAGAGAGAGGGGCAGAAGGTATATTGGAGCAAATTATAGCAGAGAACTTCCCTAATTTGGGGAAGGAAACAGGCAACAAAATCCAAGAGGCACAGAGACCCCCCTCAAAATCAATAAAAATAAGTCAACACCCCGAAATCTAATAGTAAAACTTACGAGTCTCAGAGACAAAGATAAAAATCCTGAAAGCAGCTCGGGACAAAAGATCTGTAACCTAATGGTAGAAACATTAGATTGGCAACAGACCTATCCACAGAGACCTGGCAGGCCAAAAAGAACTGGCATGATATATTCAGAGAACTAAATGAGAAAAATATGCAGCCAAGAATACTATATCCAGTTAGGCTGTCATTGAAAACAGAAGGAGAGATAAAAAGCTTCCAGGACAAACAAAAACTAAAGGAATTTGCAAACATGAAATCAGCCCTACAAGAAATATTGAAAGGGGTCCTCTAAGCAAAGAGAGAGCCTAAAAGTAACAGACGAGAAAGGAACACAGACAATACACGGTAACAGTCACCTTACAGGCAATACAATGGCACTAAATTCATATCTTTCAATAGTTACCCTGAACATAAATGGGCTAAATGCCCCAATCAAAAGACACAGGCTATCAGATCGGATAAAAAAACAAGACCCATCGATATGCTGGCTGCAAGAGACTCATTGTAGACCCAAAGACACCTCCAGATTGAAAGTGAGCAGGTGGAAAACCATTTATCATGCTAACGGACACCAAAAGAAAGCTGGGGTGGCAATCCTTATATCAGACAAATTAGATTTTAAACCAAAGACTATAATAAGAGATGAGGAAGGACACTATATCCTACTTAAAGGGTCTATCCAACAAGAAGATCTAACAATTGTAAATATTTATGCCCCTAACATGGCAGCAGCCAATTATATACGCCAATTTAATAACAAAAGTAAAAAAACACATTGAAAATACCATAATAGTAGGGGACTTTAACACCCGCCTCACTGAAATGGACAGATCATCTAAGCAAAAGATCAACAAGGAAATAAAGACTTTAAATGACACACTGGACCAAATGGACTTCACAGATATATTCAGAACATTCCATCCCAAAGTAACAGAATACACATTCTTCTCTAGTGCCCATGGAACATTCTCCAGAATTGATCACATCCTAGGTCACAAATCAGGTCTCAGCCGGTACCAAAAGACTGGGATCTTTCCCTGCATATTTTCAGGCCACAATGCTTTGAAACTAGAAATCAATCACAAGAGGGAAGTCGGAAAGAACTCAAATACATAGAGGATAAAGAGCATCCTACTAAAGAATGAATGGGTCAACCAGGAAATCAAAGAAGAATTAAAAAAATTCATGGAAACAAATGAAATTGAAAACACAACTGTTCCAAATCTTTGGGCTGCAGCAAAGGCAGTCCTAAGAGGAAAGTATATAGCAATACAAGCCTTTCTCAAGAAACAAGAAAGGTGTCAAATACACAACCTAACCCTACACCTAAAGGAGCTAGAGAAAGAACAGCAAACAAAGCCTAAACACAGCAGGAGAAGAGAAATAATAAAGATCAGAGCAGAAATCAATGAAATAAAAACAAAAAGAATAGTAGAACAGATCAACGAAACTAGGAGCTGGTATTTTGAGAGAATTAGTGAGATTGATAAACCCCTGGCCAGACATATCAAAAAGAAAAATGACCCAAATAAATAAAAACATGAATGAAAGAGGAGAGATCACAACCAACACCGAAGAAATACAAACAATTATAAGAACATATTATGAGCAACTATATGCCAGCAAATTAGATAATCTGGAGAACTGGATGCATTCCTAGAGATTTATAAACTACCAAAACAGAATTAGGAAGAAATAGAAAACTTGAACAGATCTATAACTTGAAGCAGTCATCAAAAATCTCCCAACAAACAAAAGCCCAGGGCCAGATGGCTTCCCAGGGGAATTCTACCAAACATTTCAAGAAGAATTAATACCTATTCTTCTGAAACTGTTCCAAAAAATAGAAATGGAAGGAAAACTTCCAAACTCGTTTTATAAGGCCACCATTACCTTGTTCCCAAAACCAGACAAAGACCCCATCAAAAAGGAGAATTACAGACCAATATCCCTGATGAACATGGATGCAAAAATTCTCACGAAAATACTAGCCAATAGGATCCAACAGTACATTAAAAGGATTACTCACACGACCAAGTGGGATTTATTCCTTGGCTGCAAGGTCGATTCAACATCTGCAAAGCAGATCAATCAATGTGATAGAATATATTAATAAAAGAAAGAACAAGAACCATATGATCCTCTCAATAGATGCAGAAAAAGCATTTGACAAAGTACAGCATCCTTTCTTGTTCAACACACTTCAGAGTATAGGGATAGAGGATACATACCTCAATATCATAAAAGCCATCTATGAGAAACCCACAGCAAATATCATTCTCAATGGGGAAAAACTGAGAGCCTTCCCCCTAAGGTCAGGAACACTGAAGGGATGTCCACTATCACCACTGCTATTCAACATAGTACTAGAAATCCTAGCCACAGCAATCAGACAACAAAAAGAAATAAAAGGCATCCAAATTGGCAAAGAAGAAGTCAAACTCTCAATGTTTGCAGATGATATGATACTTTATGTGGAAAACCCAAAAGACTCCACCCCAAAACTGCTAGAACTCATACAGGAATTCAGTAAAGTGGCAGGATATAAAATGAATGCACAGAAATCAGTGGCATTTCTATACACCAACAACAAGAGAGAAGAAAGAGAAATTAAGGAGTCGATCCCATTTACAACTGCACCCAAAAACATAAGATACCTAGGAATAAATCTAACCAAAGAGGCAAAGAATCTGTACTCAGAAAACTATAAAATACTCATGAAAGAAATTGAGGAAGACACAAAGAAATGGAAAAATGTTCCATGCTCATGGATTGGAAGAACAAATATTGTGAAGATGTCAATGCTACCTAGAACAATCTACACATTCAATGCAATCCCTATCAAAATACCATCCACTTTTTTCAAAGAAATGGAACAAATAATCCTAAAATTTGTATGGAACCAGAAAAGAACCCAAATAGCCAGAGGAATGCTGAAAAAGAAAAGCAAAGCTGGTGGCTTCACAATTCCGCACTTCAAGCTCTGTTACAAAGCTGTCATCATCAAGACAGTATGGTACTGGCACAAAAACAGACACATAGATCAATGGAACAGAATAGAGAGCCCAGAAATGGACCCTCAACTCCATGGTCAACTCATCTTCGACAAAGCAGGAAAGAATGTCCAATGGAAAAAAGACAATCTCTTCAACAAATGGTGTTGGGAAAATTGGACAGCCACATGCAGAAGAATGAAACTGGACCATTTCCTTACACCACGCACAAAAATAGACTCAAAATGGATGAAAGACCTCAATGTGAGACAGGAGTCCATCAAAATCCTAAAGGAGAACACAGGCAGCAACCTCTGACCTCAGCCACAGCAACTTCTTCCTAGAAACATTGCCAGAGGCAAGGGAAGCAAGGGCAAAAATGAACTATTGGGACTTCATCAAGAGAAAAAGCTTTTGCACAGCAAAAGAAACAGTCAACAAAACCAAAAGATAACCGACAGAATGGGAGAAGATATTTGCAAATGACATATCAGATAAAGGGCTAGTATCCAAAGTCTATAAAGAACTTATCAAACTCAACACATAAAGAACAAATAATCCAATCAAGAAATGGGCAGAAGACATGAACAGACAGTTTTCCAAAGAAGACATCCAAATGGCCAACAGACACATGAAAAAGTGCTCAACGTCGCTCGGTATCGGGGAAATCCAAATCAAAACCTCAATGAGATACCACCTCACACAGGTCAGAATGGCTGAAATTAACAAGTCAGGAAATGACAGATGTTGGCGGGGATGTGGAGAAAGGGGAACCCTCCTACACTGTTGGTGAGAATGCAAGCTGGTGCAGCTACTCTGTAAAACAATATGGAGGTTCCACAAAAAGTTGAAAATAGAGCTACCATATTGCCCTACTGGGTATTTATCTCAAAGATACATATGTAGGGATCCGAACGGGTACGTGCACCCTGATGTTTATAGCAGCAATTGTCCACAATAGCCAAACTATGGAAAGAGCCAAGATATCCATCGACAGATAAATGGATAAAGAAGATGTGGTATATGAATACAATGGAATATTGTGCAGCCATCAAAAGGAATGAGATCTTGCCATTTGCAATGACGTGGATGGAACTGGAGGGTATTATGCTGAGCGAAATAAGTCAATCAGAGAAAGACATGTATCATATGATCTCACTGAAATGAGGAATTCTTAATCTCAGGAAACAAACTGAGGGTTGCTGGAGTGGTGGGGGGTGGGAGGGATGGGGTGGCTGGGTGATAGACATTGGGGAGGGTATGTGCTATGGTGAGTGTTGTGAATTGTGTAAGACTGTTGAATCACAGACCTGTACCTCTGAAACAAATAATACATTATATGTTAAAAAAAAAAAAAAAGATAGTAGGAAGGGAAAAATGAAGGGGAGGAAATCAGAGGCAGAGATGAACCATGAGAGACTATGGACTCGGAAAAACAAACTGAGGGTTCTAGAGGGGAGGGGAGTGGGGGGATGGGTTAGCCTGGTGATAGATATTAAAGAGGGCAGGTATTGAATGGAGCACCGGGTGTTATACACAAACAATGAATCATGGAACACTACATCAAAAAAAAAAAAAAAAAAAAAAATCAACGATGTACATTAACTAAGGAGTCCTTAACAGAGAGACTCATAAAACAAGGTTATATGGGTTGATGAGTTAATGAAAATATTGAGACCGGAGGCTTGCAGGACTAATCCCTTACTTCCTCCCATGGAAGCAACAGTTCAGTTTTCACTAACTCAGCCAGCACTCACTGTGGCTTCACACAACATAAAAACCATGAATGAAAATTAACTGCATGAGAACTGAGGATTGGATTCACACTGAGTCCCCATTTCTATCAAAGGACTCGGGCACAGGAAGGACACAATACTCATTTCTACTGATGGCTCCCAGATACTATTTGCAGTCACGGGATGTAAAGAAATGTAGAATAAAGAGAATCGATATTCTTTCAATACTTCAACAAATAACATCTCAGGAGACAAGATCTTGGATCCCATAGTCTTTGGAGCTTTTAGGAACAGCCATTTGCTCTCAGGTAGTAAACAAGCAGTTAAACCACTAACTAGCACTCTTTCGTTTGCTCATGAAAAGCCACCTTGGAGGTTGGCCTGTGAGGGGCTTGACATCAGGCTATCCCTCAGATGCCTGCCAAACAGGAGATGAAAGCAGTTTAACACTTCAGCATCCCTGATTCTCCCTGCTTCAGTGAAGGGCAAAATTAGATTTCCATGATGCCACTATTCCTTTCTATGTATGAGCAAAGAAAAGGGGTTTGCTTACCCACACAAATACTCACCATGGAAAAAGTGTCGGTGGAAGTCATGTGTCAATTCCCTAGGACAAAGGGGATTAAATAGCATATTTCTGTCCTCCTACACAAAACCTGGGAGATCCCTTCTGGTTTTGATTAAAAAAAAAAAAAAAGCAAAGGTGGATCATACTCATTTACAAAAACATATATAGTAAAAGAAAACTTCCTCTAATAATAAAGAGCCAAAGCAAAACCACAACCTATATGACCTTAAAAAATCAGCAAAAAAATACTGAAATATTTGTTTATATGGACATATTAACTGACTCAAGTAAAAGGCTATTTTCCCGAGGGGGGAAAAGATGGCAGAGGAGTAGGGGACCCTATTCCAACTGGTCCCCAGAATTGAGCTGGATATCTACCAGACCACTCTGAGCACCCACAAAATCAGCCTGAGATGTAAGAAGATAGATGTGGATCTCTACAAACAGAATATTGCAGGTGGTTGGTTTCGAGGTACCACGCAGGGAGCCGTGATTCCGCGGGCAGATATCGGAGGATAAACGGCAGCGTGAGGGAGCCTGGCCATGGGGATACTACACCGGTGAGTGACAGCCTCCCGCGCTGGGGACGGGCACAGATTCGCAGACCGGCAGCGGCGGGGAAAGGACTTTAGGGCAGTCCCTGGTTGGAAACCTGGAGTGGCGGGGCCACGCATCCAAACTGGGAGTGGCTGGCAGTTTTAGAAGCACAAAGGGCAGAGACATGCCCCAACCTGGAGGCAAGGACTGGGAGCACTGCTGAGGGGCGCACAACCCAGGACGCTGCAGTTTACAACAGCACAGACAGAAATGGAGACAGTGTAGCCTGGAGAGCTCACTGAAGAACAGACGGTGATCTCTCCCCTCTGAGGCAGAGGGTTGGAAATGGTCTCTTCTGTTCTGACTCTCGGAAGAGACGCAGAAAGCCACCAGAGAACAAAAGACCCAAAAAACGAGTTTCCACTGAGCCCATCCCCCACCACAGGGGGCAGGGCAACTCTGCCCAAACAGGGTTGCCTGAGTAACAGCACAGCAGGCCCCTCCCCCAGAAGACAGGCTGGGAAAACAAGAGGCCAGCAACCCTAAGGTCCCTATAAAACAGGTGCATCTTGCTTGGGTTCTGGTCAATAATTTGGACTCTATACATTCCCTCAACCACCCCTCAAAAGAATGACTAGGAGGAGGAACCCCCAAATAGGAAAGACTCAGAGACTATGACTTATGCCACAGATTTACAGATTCAGATATAACCAAGATGTCGGAGATGGAATTCAGGCTAGCAATTGTGAAGACAATAGCTAGAATGGAGAAATCAATTAATGGCAACATAGGGTCTCTAGAAATAGAAATGAAAGCTGAATTGGCAGAACTTAAAAATGCTATCAATCAGATCCAATCTAATCTAGATAATCTAACAGCTAGGGTAAGCAGGGCAGAAGAACGAATCAGTGATCTAGAGGACCAATTAATAGATAAACAGGGAAAAGACGAGGCCAGGGAAAAACACCTCAGAATCCATGAAAATAGAATCAGAGAAATAAGTGACACCATGAAACATTCCAATGTCAGAATTATTGGAATCCATGAGGGGGTGAAGAGAGAGAGAGAGAACTCATGGTGATATACTTGAGCAAATCATAGCTGAGGACTTCCCTAATCTGGGGAATGAAACAAACATTCATGTCCTAGAGGCAGAGAGGACCCCTCCCAAGATCAAGGAAAACAGGCCAATGCCCTGGCATGTAACAGTAAAACTCCCAAATCTTAGAACCAAGGAAACCATCTTAAGAGCACTTAGGGGGAAGAGATTCCTTACATATAGAGGGACGAATATCAGAATAACATCAGACCTATCCACAGAGACCTGGCAAGCCAGAAAGGCCTAAAAAGACATATTCAGGGTACTAAACGAGAAGAACATACAGCCAAGAATACTTTATCTGGCAAGGCTGTCATTTAGAATGGATGGAGAGATGCAGAGTTTCCAAGACTGGAAGAAACTGAAAGAATATGTGACCACTAAGCCAGCCCTGCAAGAAATATTAAGGGGGGTTCTATAAAAGGAGAAAGACCCCAAGAGTGATATAGAAAATAAATTTACAGGTACAATCTATAAAAACAAGGCCTTCACAGGCAACGTGATGACAATTAATTCATATCTTTCAATAATCATTCTCAACGTGAATGGCCTAAACACTCCCATAAAATGGCACAGGTTTGTAAATTGGATAAAAAGACAGGACCCATCCATATGCTGTCTACAACAGACTCATTTTGAACCTAAAGATACATCCAGACTGAAAGTGAAGGGATGGAGATCCATCTTCCATGCCAACGACCTCAAAAGAAAGCTGGGGTCAGACAAATTTAGATTTTTGATCAGACAAATTAGATTTTAAACTAAATCTGTAGTTAGAGACACAGAAGGACACTATATCATTCTTAAACAGTCTATCTAACAAGAAGATCTAACAATTGTAAATATCTACACCCCCAACATGGGAGCAGCCATCTACATAAGCCAACTGTTAACCAAAATAAAGAGTCCTATTGGTAACAATACGTTAATTGTAGGAGACCTCAATACTCCACTCTCAGCAATGGACAGATCATCTAAGCAGATAATCAACAAAGAAACAAGAGCTTTGAATGACACACTGGAGCAGATGGACCTCATAGATATATACACAACATTCCACCCTAAAACAACAGAATACTCATTCATCTCGAGCACACATGGAACCTTCTCCAGAATAGATCACAGACTGGGTCATAAATCAAGTCTCCAGATACCAAAAGATTAGATTATTCCCTGCATATTCTCAGACCACAATGCTCTAAAACTGGAACTCAATCACAAGAAAAAATTTGGAAGAAATTGAAACAGTTGGAAGCTAAAGACCACTCTGCTCAAGAATGGGTCAACCAGGAAATCAAAGAAGAACTTAAACAATTCATGGAAATCAATGAGAATGAAAACACATCGGTCCAAAACCTAGGGGATACTGCAAAGGCGGTCCAAAGGGGGAAATACATAGCCATCCAAGCCTCACTCAAAAAAATAGAAAAATCCCGAATTCACCAACTCTACACCTTAAAGAACTGGAGAAAAAGCAACAAACGATGCCTAAGCCATGCATTAGAAGAGAAATAATTAAGATTAGAGCAGAGATCAATGAATTAGAAATCAGAAACAGTAGATCAGATCAACGGAACTAGAAGTTGGTTCTTTGAAAGATCAGTAAGATCGATAAACCACTGGCAAGACTAATCCAAAAGAAAAGAGAAAGGTCACAAATTAATAAAATTATGAATGAAAGGGGAGAGATCACGACTAACACCAATGAAATAGAAACAATTATTAGAAATTATTATCAACAACTATATGCCAATAAACTGAGCAATCTGGATGAAATGGAGGCCTTCCTGGAAACCTATAAACTGCCAAGACTGAAACAGGAAGAAATTGACAACCTGAATAGGCCAATAACCGGTAACGAGATTGAAGCAGTGATCAAAAACCTCCCAAAAAACAAGAGTCCAGGGCCTGATGGATTCCCTGGGGAATTCTACCAAACGTTCAAAGAAGAAATAATACCTATTCTCCTGAAGCTGTTTCAAAAAATAGAAACAGAAGGAAAGCTTCCAAACTCATTCTATGAGGCCAGCATTACCTTAATCCCCAAACCAGGCAAAGACTCCATCAAAAAGGAGAATTTCAGACCAATATCCCTGATGAATATGGATTCTGAAATCCTCAAAAAAATCCTAACTGATAGGATGCAACAACACATTAAAAGGATCATCTACCACAACCAAGTGGGATTTATCCCTGGGATGCAAGGGTGGTTCAACATTCACAAATCAATCAATGTGATACAACACATTAATAAGAGGAGGGAGAAGAACCATATGGTCCTCTCAATTGATGCAGAAAAAGCATTTGACAAAATACAGCATCCTTTCCTGATTAAAACTCTTCAGAATACAGGGATAGAGGGAACATTCCTCAAGTTCATAAAATCCATCTATACCCACAGCCGAATATAAACCTCAATGGGGAAAAGCTGAGAGCCTTTCCCTTAAGATCAAGAACACGTCAAGGATGCCCACTCTCACCACTATTGTTCAACATAGTACTAGAAGTCCTAGCAACAGCAATCAGACAACAAAAAGAAATAAAATGTTTCAAATTGGCAAAGAAGTAGTCAAACTCTTTTTGTAGATGACATACTTTATGTGGAAAACCAAAAGACTCTAACCCCAAATTACTAGAACTCATATAGCAATTCAGTAATGTGGCAGGATACAAAATCAATGCACAGAAATCAGCTGCTTTCTTATACACTAACAATGAAACTGTAGAAAGAGAAATTAGAGAAATGATTCCATTTTCAATAGCACCAAAAACCATAAGATACCTCGGAATAAACCTAACCAAAGAGGTAAAGGATCTATACTCTAGGAACTACAGAACACTCATGAAGGAAGTTGAAGAAGACACAAAAGATGGAAAAACTTTCCATGCTCATGGATCGGAAGAATAAACATTGTTAAAATGTCTATGCTACCCAGAGCAATCTATACCTTCAATGCCATCCCGATCAAAATTCCAATGACATTTTTCAAAGTGCTGGAACAAACAATCCTAAAATTTGTATGGAATCAGAAAAGACCCCAAATCGCCAAGGAAATGTTGAAAAGGAAAAACAAAGCTGGGGGCATCACATCGCCTGTTTTCAAGCTATATTACAAAGCAGTGATCACCAAGACAGCATGGTACTGGCACAAAAATAGACATATAGACCAATGGAACAGAATAGAGAGCCCAGATATGGACCCTTAACAATATGGTCAAATAATCCTCGACAAAGCAGGAAAAAATATGCAATGGAAAAAAGAGAGTCTCTTCAATAAATGGTGTTGGGAAAATTGGACAGCCACATGCAGAAGAATGAAACTTGACCATTCCCTAATACCATACACAAAGATAAACTCAAAGTGGATGAAAGACCTCAGTGTGAGACAGGAATCCATCAAAATCCTCAGTAACCTCTTCGACATCGGCCACAGCAACTTCTTTTAAGATATATCTCCAAAGGCTAGTTGAAGCAAAAGCAAAAATGAACTGTTGGGACTTCATCAAGATAAAAAGCTTCTGCACAGCAAAGGAAACAGTCAACAAAACAAAGAGGCAACCCACAGAATGGGAGAAGATATTTGCAAATGACACTACAGACAAAGCACTGATTTCCAAGATCTATAAAGAACTTCTCAAACTCAACACCCAAAAAACAAATAATCAAGTCAAAAAATGGGCAGAAGAGGGGCGCCTGGGTGGCTCAGTCATTAGGCAGCTGCCTTCGGCTCAGGTCATTATCCCAGGGTCCTGGGATCGAGTCCCACATCGGGCTCCCTGCTGGCTTCTCCCTCTCCCACTCCCCTGCTTGTGTTCCTGCTTTCACTGTCTCTGTCAAATAAATAAATAAAATCTTAAAAAAAAAAAAAAAAATGGGCAGAAGACATGAACTGACACTTCTCCAAAGAAGACATACAAATGGCTAACAGACACATGAAAAAATGTTCATCATCATTAGCCATCAGGGAAATTCAAATCAAAACCACATTGAGATACGACCTTACACCAGTTAGAATGGCAAAAATTGACAAGGCAAAAAACAACAAACGTTGGGGAGGTTGTGGAGAAAGGGGAACCCTCTTACACTATTGGTGGGAATGCAAATTGGTACAGCCACTTTGGAAAACAGTGTGGAGGTGCCTCAGAAAATTAAAAATAGAGCTACCCTATGACCCAGCAATTGCACTACTGGGTATTTACCCCAAAGACACAGACGTAGGGAAAAGAAGGGCCATATGCACCCCAATATTCATAGCAGCAATGTCCACAATAGCCAAACTATGGAAAGAGCCAAGATGCCCTTCAACAGATGAATGGATAAAGAAGATGTGGTCCATATATACAATGGACTCAGCCATCAGAAAGGATGAATACCCAACTTTTACATCAACATGGTTGGGACTGGAGGAGATTATGCTAAGTGAAATAAGTCAAGCAGAGAAAGTCAATTATCATATGGTTTCACTTATTTGTGGAACATAAGGAATAGCATGGAGGACATTAGGAGAAGGAAGGGAAAAATGAAGGGGGGGAATCAGAGGGGGAGACGAACCATGAGAGACTATGGACTCCGAGAAACAAACTGAGGGTTTTAGAGGGGCAGGGGCGGGAGGATGGGTTAGCCCGGTGATGGGTATTAAGGAGGGCACGTACTGCATGGAGCACTGGGTGTTATACACAAACAATGAATCATGGAACACTACATCAAAAACTAATGATGTAATGTATGATGATTAACATAACATAATAAAATTAAAAAAAATAGAACTATTCACCATATTAAAAAAAACTAATGATGTATTGTATGGTGACTAACATAACATAATAAAATGAAATTTAAAAAATAAAATAAAATAAAAGGCTACTTTCCCAAAGTTAAAGGTATTCAAAGGATAGCAAGATTCTCCTTGGAGTGAATTATTGGTGTTTGGTCATGCCTATTCATTTAGCTCATTCTCATATGACTTCATCTACTTTTCAACCAAAAAACATGACTTTCCTCACTTTTCTGTTGTTTTTTCCTTTCATGTTTAAAAATAACTAGTATTCTTTTCAAATCTTTTCTAACAATAGCTCAAATATACATTCTATAAAACGGGATATGGAAGAAAATTAAGGTTGAGGAAAAAAATAGTAAAGTTATACAGAAAAGTGTGGATAAGCAAGGATTCACAGGCCACAGAGAAGTATGAGATGTTAACCCCGAATAAGTACCTATCCTTGATCATCAAATACTAAATACAAGCTGAGAATGAAACTCAGAGATGTGGTAAGATTTTAACAATAAATAAATAAAAGTAGTATCCTTGAAGGTGAAAAACCATCACGTGAATCGATCCACTTCCCAAATGCAGCTTTAGGTCTATACTAACGTGACAGCCAAGTGTGTCCCCACTGATTTCTTAAAACATACTATTCCTCTTCTTTAAGCAAAGAATGCAGAGAACAGGGACTTCCCGTAAAGGCAGCCGAGCAGGAGGACCCTAAGCTCACCTTGTCCCATAGATACAACTAGGTAACACCCAATCAGTGTAAATAACCCAGAAAACAACAGAAGACTGGCAGAACAGTCTCTCCACAGCTAATTATGGAGAAGATACCACATCCAAGAGGTAGGAAGGGTAGGGGGGTGGCTAAACACACCATCATCACACTCTCTATGTGCAAGGTACAATGTATCCACCCCTGTAAATTCGACATGTCCATCTTGCTGGGGAGAGGTGGATTGGTAACCAATCCATGCCACCACCCCCAGCTGCCTGCACCCAGGGGTTTTCCAAACTCTCTTCTCCTGAGTTACTGCTCCTCTTGCAGCCAGTTTATCCGAGTTTGGTCAGCACCAGTATGCGCAGACCCAGCTAGGAGCTGTGCTTCCCATCTGTCCAGTTTCCTGGGCATTCCCCAGGTGGGATAGGAGCAGTTAGCCAAGACAGCCCCTATGACTCACTCATTCTTTCCTGAGTTAGTGGCTATGACAGGTGGATGGATGGATGGATAAGAGTTTTTGGCGAGCCAGCCAGGAAGGGCATGCTGCTTTGGTGGGTGATCATCCATCTCACAGACTCCTGACCAGGTAGTTGCCTCAGCCCCTCCCTGCGGGTGAACTGCCTCTGAGGGGCGGGTGGCCAAGGGCAAGTCCCAGCAGTTGCCCCGAGACCACCTGTGAGGGAGGGTCCCTATCTTGCCCTTGCTGACCCAGCTTCCGCTTCATGCGTGATTTGAAAAAGAGAAACGGATTTGGGAAGCACTGAGTTTCGGGTTTCTGGAGAAGTTATACCAGTGCTGACGGGAACCCTCTGATTTCTACATTAGGGCTAAACTGTCCAACACTTGGTACCCAGCAGTGTAAAATCATGGTTGTACAACTAATCGTCCCCAACTTCATCTCACTGAGGAATTCGGCTTCCCTTTGCAGGAATCTGGAAGAGGATTCTGTTTGGTTTGGTTTCTTTCATTTCCTACTCATTCCTTTCTTCCCTTTCTGGGGTGGGAAACACTACTTCTGTTCCGTCTGACAGTCCCTTGGGGTGCACTGTGGCAGCACCATCCACATATAGCTGTAAGCTGATGACTAGGAAGATGATTTCTTACTGCAACACTGCATGGCCCATGTACGGACTAGAATAAGAGGAAAAATATGGGTCTCTAAATTACCATCCTATCCTCCAATTAGAATTATTTTGTCAAAGACCTGGCAAATGAAATGAAATTCTATATGTTCAGGCTTTTAAGCTGTTAAGTAACAGACATTCAGCACATAAAGGCTCTAAGCTCATGATGCAAAGACAGACAAGAGGTTAAAGCATGTGAGGATAGTGCGCCTACTGAGAGAAAGCCAGGGGTGAATGTGTGTGAGGACAGCAGGCCAAATGAGGAAAATATGAGAAACTTGGGTTGCTACAATCTTCGAACCCCCTGCCCTGGGACTTCTACTGGTCCCAAATGTGGATAATCACAGAGCTCCATCTACCCCAGTTTCTCCTCCTCCTAGCTATGCCCCTGGAGGCAGGAACATTCTCCCCTTTCAAGACCTTCCAGGACACCAAATGTGGTCACGAGGCACCCCAATTTGGAACAGGACATTTCCTTGGTAGCATTATCCTGTAGGGATGAATCCCCAGAGACAGCCTGCCAGATATTATTGGACATGCAACCCTTTCTCTATCTCAGACCTTTTAAATTGGAAAAATTCAAACCATACTTTGTAGAGAGGATCCTCAGAAAATGTCTGAATTGTTTACTACTATTCTTGCTACCAATAAGCCTCCTTAGGCAGATATGCAGACTCTGTGAAGTATGCTCCTTACAGCCGATTAGCAACTCCTAGTGAGTGACTGGCATGTGTATGATAAAAATCCAGGTAATACCCCGTTACCAGCAGGGGCAGTCCTGGTGGCCAAAACTGGTTGGGACCCAACTGTTGCTGAAGGAATGGTTCATCTGAACCACTACTGAAGGTATAAGTTAATGGGACTAAAGTGAAGGGTGCCAAAGCAAAAAAGGCTTACTAAAGTCGAGGCAATTCAACAAAAATTAAATGATGATCCCTGCGAGTTTCTGGAGAGGATTTATCAAGCCTATCTAAAATATACCAATGAGGTTCCCGAGGCTCTTGAAAATCTGAGAATGTTTAATGTGACCTTTATTGGACAAAGTGCCCCTGATATATGAAAGAAGCTGCAGAAGGTCAAGACAGTAGCAGCTGTTGGTGGACATTGCTTCTGAGGTATTCGGTATGGGGGGCAAGTGTATGAAACAAGCTGCTCTGTTTCTCACAGCCCATATTCGATGAGAAAAATGGAAAAAATGAACCATACTTTGAAAAAGACCATCACAAAGCTGTGTCAAGAAACTCATTTAACATGAGACAGGGAACTGCTGCTTGCCCTTCTCCACATCAGGGTGACCCCTCAGAATGGGTTCAAATGGAGCCCCTATGGAACTATGGAAGATCATTCCTGGCCCCCACCCAAATAGGGGGAGAAACAAAAATTAAACAATATGTACAACACTTGAACCAAAATATTAACCATCATTCATCAGTTTGCTTCCTCTAGGATGGCCTCCTTGTTGGAAGAACCACTGCACCCATTTCAACCTGGGGACAAGCTCTTATTAAAAACTTGGAAAGAACACAGACCTGACCAAAATTAACTGAAAAATGGATTGGACCTTTTGATGTCCTATGAACCACCCATTCCTCCTTGAAACTGGACAAAGTGAAGCTGTGGATACATCACACCAGAGTTAAACGGTGCCCATACTTAGAAAAGGAGGAGAGAGAAGAGACACCAAACCTTCCTACTGGGAAAGTCACACTAACCAGGACTTAAAAGACCTCTTTAGAAAAAAGAATACATAACCATTATGTTTATTCTGTGCTTTGTATTAATCATGTCTTCTTTTTCGCTAGGTTGGAAAGATAACACACTAGTCCGGGTAACTCAGGCTTTGGTCTCAACTACGTGTGTTGTCAAGTGTTGGAAATGTCACCCAAAAACCCAGCTGGTGTTGGACCATGGAGACCCTTTGGTACACCCAGTTTACGATACCTCAGGAGTTCCCAAGGGCAACTGATTTCCAATCGTTAAGGCTCAGACAATAATGTATAGGGTTAGAATAGCTAGATTTTCCCAAGATGATCAGAAGGCACCCCCGTGTCTTACAGTCCCTCTCATTACTATACTAAAGGAGGTAATTTTCAAAACACAAAAAACAGGCATATATTCCCCAATTAGATACCACAGGAAGCAAAAAAGAACCAACTCCTATGTGTAAACAACAGTCTATTTCTTTTCCAGCTAAGGATAATATTCACAGCCAGGTTCAGCTGGGTAGAGACTGGATGGAGTGAGCTGCCCATTTGGTGGGCCGATTCTCCCACCTTTTGTCTTTGTGCTCTGGCTGGGTTTGTCTTTATTTTAAAATTAGACAGAGTCCCCTGGGCCATGGACTGTGTTACAAATTCTATCCCAAAACAGTATCTCTGGTCACCTGGGTGACTGCCTTCTCCCTTCACCCTGCTCAAAAAAATAAGCACTGGGCCAGCTCCCTGTAGGTATTCACCACACTAGATCATGACCTCCCAGGCAACATACCTGATGGGGATGTGTATTTCTGTAGTCATATGTTGTTGCCGTGGCAGGGGTGGGGAGAGGGGGGTGGTTGCTGCACATCAACATGTGCTTCACAACTTGCCCTGAATTCTAACCAACGTGGCTAATGATCATACATCATTAGATTCCCCTGCTAAAGTCATCCTGGATAACTGTATGGCTCTAGAGTATATCCTAGCTGAGCAACAGGGAATTTGTGTCATTGTTAATTCATCTTGCTGGGTCCATATTAATGCTTCATCAGAGGTAGAAAGAAGCATCAAGAAAACTAAATGGCAAAGTACATGGTTACAATAACCATGGGCCAGCACACCACTTTCTTGGACAGAATAGGGGAAGGAATCAGATATTGGTTTTCACAGTTATTTTCATGGATGCCAACAGATAAAAAGTCTGTCCTCAAAGAAATAATCAAAATGGGCTTGGCTATTCTACTCTCAGTAGCAGGGTTCTATTTGGGATTCAGGCTTACCTTGTGGTGTGTACCTAAGCTATATTCTTTCAATTCACACGCTTTAATGAGTCAGAAATAATTAATACAGCAACAGGTACATCTCTTCCACTTTGAAAAACCCCTCCATCTCCCCTGTCCAGCAGGAAGTAGCCAAATTGAGACTGGCAGCCACCCTCCCATAAAAATGGAAGGGAATATTGACAGTGGAGCATGGTCACCAAGCCCTCTTGCTCAACTATAGCTCCAACAGTCAAACCCAGAAATAGACCTCTTAACTCATGCTCTAACTGAAACCTATTGTTTTTATTTATTTTTTTAAATTTATATTATTTTTTGATTCCAGTATAATTAACATACATTGTTACATTCGTTTCAGGTGTACAATAGAGTGATTCAAAAATTCCATATATTACTCATGTTAAGTGTGTCTCTTAATCCCCTTTACCTATTTTACCCATCCCCCACCCACCTCTCCTTTGGCAACCACCAGTTTGTTCTCTATAGTTAACAGTCTGTTTTTTGCTTTGCCTCTTGTTTTCCTTTTTTCATTTGAATTAAATGAATTCAAATTCCACATATGAGTAAAATCATATGGTATATGTTTTTCTCTGACTGGTTTATTTCACTTAGCGATATATCCTTTTGATTCATCCATGTTGTTGCAAATGGCAAGATTTCATTCTTTTTTAAGGCTGAGTAATATTCCATAGTGTATATATACTACATCTTTATCCATTCACCAATCAATGGACACTTGGGTTGATTCCATATCTTGGCTATTGTAAGTAATGCTGCAAAAAACATAAGGATACATATTTTTATGAATTAGTTTCTTTGTTTTCTTTGGGTGAATACCTGGTAGTGGAATTACTGGATCATATGGTAATTCTATTTTTAATCTTTTGAGGAACCTCCATACTGTTTTTCACAGTGGCTGCACCAGTTTGCAATTCCACCAACAGTGCATGAAGTTTCCTTTTCTCCACATTCTCACCAACACTTGCTGTTTCTTGTGTTTTTGATTTTAGCCATTCTGACAGGTGTAAGGTGATATCTCACTGCAAGTTCGATTTTCATTTCCCTGATGACTCGTGATGTTGAGCATCTTTTCATGTGTCTGTTGGCCATCTGGATGTCTTCTTTGGAGAAATGTCTGTTAATGTCTTCTCTTTTTTTTTAAAAAAAGATTTTATTTATTTGTTAGAGAGAGAGAGTGGGCAAGAGAGAGTGAGCAAGGGTACAAGCAGGGGGAGCAGCAGAGGGAGAGGGAGAAGCAGGCTCCCTGCTGAGCAAGGAGCCTGATGTGGGACTTGATCCCAGGGCACTGGGATCATGACCTGAGCCGAAGGCAGACACTTAACCGACTGAGCCACCCAGGCGTCCCTTCTGCTCATTTTTTAATTGGATTATTTGGCTTTTTGGTGTTGAGTTGTGTAAGTTCTTCATATATTTTGGATATTAACCTCTTATTGGATATATCCTTTGCAAATACCATCTCCCATTCAGTAGGTTGTCTTTTGGGGTTTTTTTTTTATTATTGTTTCCTTTGCTGTACAAAAGGTTTTTATTTTGATGTAGTCCCAATTGTTTATTTTTGCTTTTGTTTCACTTGCCTCAGAGACATATCTACAAAAAAAGTTGTTAAGGCCAACGTCAGAGAAATTATTGCCTGTGCTCTCTTCTAGGATTTTTATGGTTTCAGCTCTCACATTCAGGTCCTTAAACCACTCTGAGTTTATTTTTGTGTATGGTGTAAGAAAGTGGTCTAGCTTCATTCTTTTGCATGTAGCTGTCCAGTTTTCCCAACACTATTTGTTGAAGAGACTGCTTTTTTCCTATTGCATATTCTTCTTTTCAAAGATTAATTGACCATATAATCATGAGTTTATTTCTGGGCTTTCTATTCATTTCCATTGATCTATATGTCTATTTTTGTGCCAGTACCATATTGTTTTGATTACTACAACTTTGTAGCATAACTTAAAATCTGGAATTCTGATGCCTCCAGCTTTGTCTTCTTTTTCAAGACTGCTTTGGCTATCTGGGGTCTTTTGTGGTTCCATACAAATTTTAGGACTGTTCTAGCTCTGTGAAAAATGCTGTTGGTATTTTGATAGGGACTGCATTAAATCTGTAGATTTCTTTGGGTAATATCAACATTTTAACAATATTAATTCTTCCAATCCATGATCATGGAATCCTATTCTCATTTTTTATTCTTTTTTCTTTCTTCTATTCAGCTTGATTGCTTTCCATTCCTCTTGTAGTCTAGCTCACTGATTTGTTCTTCTGCTTCCTTGAATCTGCTATTTATTCCTTCTAGTTTATTTTTAATTTCAGTTATTGAGTTCTTCATCTCTGATTGGCTCTTTTTTATATTTTATATCTCTTTGTTGAGAGTTTCACTTAGGTCCTCCACTCTTTTCTCAAGTCCAGTGAGTTTCTTTAAGACCATTACTTTAAATTCTCTATCAGGCATATTGCTTATCTCTATTTCATTTAGCTGTCTTGCTGTGATTTTGTCCTGTTCTTTCATCTGGGAGATGGTTCTCTGACTCTTCATTTTGTCTAACTCTGTGTCTATTTCTGTGTTTTAAGAAAGTCAGCTATGTCTCCTGCTCTTAAAAAGAGTGGCCTTATGAACAAGAGGTCCTGTACTGCACTGCGGTGCAATGTCCCCTGTTCACTAGAACTTGGCACTTCAGAGGTGTCTCCTGCTTGTGTTGCATGGGCCATACTGTTGTGGCTGAGCTGCATTTGCCTTCAGGCCAGTCATCCACAATAGCTCTCTCTGCCTGTTGTGGGCAGGGTTTGGTCCCTAGGGTGCTCTTAAGGGGCCAGTCTGGAGCTGCCTTGGGCTTGAGTTGGGTCAGACCAGATGTTTGCCAGAGCTACAGTCACACTGAATGGCAGGGTGCTCTCCCTGCACTGTCCCCTGAAAGACTTTCACTGGTGGGTAGGACCTGCAGGCAAACCACATGTCTGCCCTCAGCCTGCTGCTGCAGCTGGTGTGTGTCGTTATCTTCCCCTCTCCCCAGGTCAGGAATCACTCTGGAGTGGTGCTGGCCCCTGCCAGTGCTGCCTGCACACTGTCATGCCTCTGGCGCTGCTTAGGATGGTCTCCTGCTGAGGACGGGTTAGAAGAGACGGGTCCACAGGAGGAGGCAAGGCCGGGGCATGTGGTGTTAGCAAGGTCTGCATGGGTGTACTTGTGGGAGACCTGGAGCCAGTTTGGAGAACTGTTTTTGAAGTGGCCTCTTCTCCATAATTAGCTATGGAGAGCCCATTCTGCCAGTCTTCGAGTCATTTTCTGGGTTATTTACACTAATTTAGGTTTTATCTAGGTGTATCCATGGGACGAGGTGAGCTTAGGGTTCCCCTACTCCACTGTCTTCCCCAGAATCCACTTCTTTTGGTCTACCTCACTGTTCTAATTTCTTATCAAACTTTCTTGAGGCACTGATGAAAACATTTTGCAGTAACTGGAACATTCCAACCACCAGACTAAAAAAGCCTTGATAGCAGCAAAATGCCTAGAAGACCGCACCCCACATGTCCCCTTCCCTGACCATGATCACCCACTGAACACGTACTGACCCCCAACCATGATCACGTGCTCTCTGCCTGCTCTCTTGCACGTACCGCGGATTCTCTTCTGGTAAAACTCCAGGTGTCCATCTTATGGGCAGACAGACCAGTTGTTAAGGCTTGAACTTACCACCTACCCAGGCTGCTGGCACCCAACATAAATTTCTCCCTTTCTCTTTTCCAAACCATCTTCTCTGGAGTTATTGGCTTCTCTTGTGAGGAGTTAATCCAAGTTTGTTGGGCAACAGTGTTGGCAAAGCCAGTCAGGGACTATGCTCTGGATTTGTCCAGCCCCCTCAGGATTTCCTGGGATAGAGCAGCTGGACAGAGCAGTGCTCAGGGCTAAGCTATTTGTTTCCTGAGTTAGTGGCTGTGAGAGATCGATCAGTGATATGTGCAGCAAATGTAGACAGAGCTGATGCCACTCAGAGTAGCTTTCCATGACTTTCTAGCAAAGTAAGTGGGCTGAAGGCAAATACAGCAAAGAATCCAAGGTGGCTGGATAGGGACTAAAGGTTGGAGTTTAATGTGAAAAGATGGAATGATCCAGTCATTCCTACTCTCTCAGCTCCTCATCTACCAGGCAAGATGTCAGACTGGAAAAGGGCGGATCTTGGTTTAGCCTCTCCCAAAGTCCAAGATCCTTTGTGTCCTCACTGCACAGAGAATTTAGAACAGGTCGTGGCTGGAATCCATGCCTCTTCTTCTCCCAGGACCCCCCATACATCTAAGAATTTGTTTTAACTGGGAGACTCTAAAGAAATACTAAGACTCATCATTCTGACTTGGTCCTCACATTCCCTCTTCTCACCACCCACCCGTCCCAGCCCAACCCCTTTCTTGAGAAGCACGGGGAGGGGACTTCAAAGCCATCTATGCATTTTTTTTCTTTTCAAAGCAACCACTTATCTTAAAGATCACTGCTTCCTTTGCTTCTGACTGGATTCATGATCACTATATTCCAAAAGCAGGAGAAGGTATGAGTAGGTCATTCCCCAGGCATCTCTGGGTAGAGGCAGGGTTAGGAACCCTGAGAAATTGATAGATAGCCTCCAGAAATGTGAGGGGTGGGAAAGAAAAGAGAGAAGAGGAAGATACAGAATCAAAATTGAATCCTTCTCTCTCTCTCTCTCTTTTTGCATTAGCACAATAAAGCAAGAAGGTGCTTGTGAGAGGAAAATACTATTGTTAACATGGCAGGAAGTCAAGGTCTAAATCAAAGGAAGTGGTCCTGCAGCCCAGGTGCCCTTATGAAAACAAGCAGCTGGCAGTGCTCACTGCTGCCGCCCAACAGAGGAGCAGGTTCTAAGTAGCAGCAATTAGGACAAACAGTAATTAAGAAATTAAATATGTGTTAATCGCCAAATACTTGACAATTTATGTTTTAATGAACAGCAATTAACCTACAATTAGGTGCATTCCACGCAGGTTACCATTGTGATTTGTACTTGCAGAATACTATTCTCCTAAAAATAGGACAATCTACACAGAATGACTGCTATGGTGAGAACACTTTGCCAAGAAACATTTTGAAACTCTATAAATGCCAAGGTAAGATAATGTTAGGGGAAAGACTAGGAAAACAAGAGATGCCCAAGGAAATTTACTATTTAGCAAAAGTACATGGGGCAGTGGTGTCTACTTTCAGCGAAAACCTCTCCAAATCCAACAGCTGCAAAACTCAGATTCTGACCAAGTTGAGAAAAAACTAGTGGGTAGTAGCCAAAACCCAAAAAGAGATCCTGACCAAAAAGAGAGTAAAGGACAGGACAGAGGGAAGGAGCCCAGTGTGTCAGTCCCCCAGATGGAGTTATCTGGAGCACTTGCTTCCCATGGTAGAAAGTCCAGAGCAGGCTGATACCAGAAACACTCAGGAAACCTCACCTCGCATTTTTATATGACAGTAAGTTCTGGAATGTTCTGGTGGAAAGAAACCCGGTTCACTTTATTTCACCTACTTTCACGGAAGGATTCATTCCTGTAACCCTTTTTCACTGAGCACCTTCTGCCATTCCACTAAACACATTTAAAGAGTGACTTAGGGAGAAAGCACTCATATTAGCTATTCCCCTTGTTCTGTCTACCATAATCTTAATCTCAATAAACTACCACTATTTATGGAAAGGCTAGAATAGCCTAACTGTGCTTTGCCATTCCTCTTTACACCCTGCACTGCCTTTATATTTAGTTCCATAATTAGTGAGGTTCCATAAGTTTAAGTCAGTTGCCCAAACTTGTAGTAAACAGGGCTGATATTTAAATCAGTTCTGTTTAACCCAAATCATATGTTCTACTATACTATGATGCTACCCATTTCCAAATAATACTATAATATGAAATTCCTTTAAAACAGTTAATTCATCAATCTTAACTCATTATATCAAAGCTACTTAATAAAATGTGAAAAGCATCTTTTAGAAATAAAGTGCTATACGAATATAAAATATTTTAACATAGTAATATTTCAAGTATATGTTCACTCTGTATTAATGTTTTAGATCTCTCTACTGTATCTTGCAGCCTAAATTCTCTAATGTAGAGGTGATGTCTGGGGGGAAGCAGATTCCCTGTGCACTGAGAGAGGGTCTCTCAAGGGTCCCAATTCCTTCAGATGTTCATGTCCTACTATCTTGTCCTCAGCTTTCTAGCCCAGAAATGGCCTGTTTCCTAAAGATGCCATCATTTATATGTTTACTATTATTAACCATGTCCACTTGACACCAGAATAATATTTTTTATATTTTGTGATTCAAAATGTAATACTGTTGACCCTTGAACAACACAGGCATGAACTGTGTGAGTTTGCTCATACCTGGATTTTTTTCAGTAACGACAGAACAGCACTAGAAACATACTTCCTTTTTGAAGTGAAAGACCTGTACTCTGAAAACTATAAAACACTGATGAAAGAAATTAAAGACGACACAAACAAATGGAAAGATATCCCATGCTCATGGATTGGAAGAATTAATATTGCTAAATGTCCATATTACCCAAAGCAATCTACAGATTGAATGCAGTCCCTACCAAAATACCAACAGCATTTTCATAAAACTAAAACACATAATACTAAAATTTGTATGGAACCACAAAAAAACCCAAAAAGCAATCTTGAGAATGAAGAACAAAGCGGGAGGTATCACAATTCCAGATTTCAAACGATACTACAAAGCTGTAGTAATCAAAACAGTATGTTACTGGCACAAAAACAGACACATAGATCAATGGAATGGGACAGAGCCCAGAAATAAACCACACCTACATGGTCAATTAATCTATAACAAAGGAGGCAAGAATATATAATGGGGAAAGTCTTTTCAAAAAATGGTGCTGGGAAAGCTGGACAGCTACATGCAAAAAAAAAAAAAAAAAAAAATGAGACTGGCCCACTTTCTAACACCATACACACGAAAAGAAATTCAAAATGGATTAAAGACCTAAATGTGAGACCTGAAATCCTTATGATTTTCTTAATAACATTTTTTCTAGCTTATTTAATTATAAGAATAGAGTATTAAGACATATAGCATACAAATGTGTGTTAATCAACTGTTTATGTTCTTGGTAAGGCTTCTTATCAACAGTAGGTTATTAGTAAAGTTTTGGGGGAGTCAAAAGTTATACATGGATTTTCCAGTGCATGGGGGGTTGGCGCTCCTAACGTCTATGTTGTTCAAGGGTTAACTACAGTCACATAGAGCAGACTCACATCCTTAGACTAGCACAGAACTTCTTACAGATAAATCTATTTGGGAAATTAGTGCAATGGGCTCAGGCATGATTCACATTTTTAAGAGCATCAGGATTTGACAGCCCTCTTTTCTCAGTAAAGACACAATGCGCTGAGGACCACAATATGCAAGGAAGCTCCTTCCTTGGGCGGTGATGCCCATGCATAGACACCTGGTTTTTCTAGCTTTTTTTCTGGTCATCTCCAGTTAGGCAGACACCTTGGGCCAGGGGCGGAAACAGGATTTGGTAGGTGTTTTCCTTCTTATTCACCTTTGTTAATACAGTTTGCCTTTCTCATCCCAAATGGGAAACTTCATTTAGGTCTTACATGGTGATTTTAAGGCCTATTGCTTAGTGTCTGGGAGGTTTCCTGCTGGCATCTCTCCTGTAGCATCTACAGAGTGACATTTACCTGATAGCTTGTGTTACTATCAGGGTAATGATTTCAATATGTTTACTGCCCAGCAGATAAAGGAGAAATATGTCTTTCACTACGCCTTTACAACTTTAAAAACTAATGTTTGGTTGGAGAGCTCAGAAATTAAATTAACAAGGGCACTTTCAGTGGATCTGAACCCTTTACAGATGTTGATCACCAGATTCTTAAAAACTTAGCAGTGCTGTATTAAAGAATCTCTACAAATCCACTTTTAAATCCAAAGTAGAAAGCTATTCGTAATGAATCAACCAGTGAACCAAAAAGAGAGAGTGAGACTTAGGTTCTGATTCGATTTGGTAAGTCATGCACTGCTCATTATGTAAGAGACGTGACAGTGGGAAGTAGGTGCGCCTGGGGGATGGGGTCAGAGGTTCACAATGGGGGTGGCAAAATATTTTATTCAAAAGAGCCCAAGAAAGGAAGAATTCATTGGAAATCACAATGGCCTAATATATAAGACCACCTCACTTCCAATATAGTTCCAGAATTCCTTTTTAAAGGCTGATCTCCTAAGACCATTAAACTAAATCCTTCCTTTAATTTCAACTGTCTGAGCTAGGTGTGCCAAGGCTGTTATGGACGAATGATGTGTCCCTCCCCATTTTCATATGCTGAGGCCCTGACCACAGTGTGATGATATCTGGAGATGGAGCTTTAGGGAGGTAATTCAGTTTAGATGAGGTCATGAAGGTGGAGCCCCCATAGTTAGCATCCTAAGAAGAAGCAGAGGGGAGACAAGAGCTCTTTCTCTCCAGATACACACTCAGAGGAAAGGCTGCTAAGCACCCTCTGAGAAGAGAAGCCGGCCATCTACAAGGCAGGGAGAGGGTCCTCACTAAGAACTGACTCTATGAGAATCCTGCAGGATTTCCAGGCTCTGCAACCATGAACAAAAAATGTCTATCATTTGAGGCACCCAGTCTTTGGTATTCTGTCATAGCCTGAGTTTACACAAAGGCAAAATCCAACTTTAAGATCTGGATTGCGGTCAAGGTCAAAACTAAACCAATGCATTGTACTCTGGAGGCTCTGAGGGGCCCAAGAGAGTTCACTCCTAGAGATGCTGGGTAGGCAGTGCTAAGGTGAAAGAGAGGAAAGTCAGAGCACATATGAGCAGACCTACCTTCTGATCTTGCCTAGAAGTTTGTCCCATTGCCTCCATCCAGCAGATGCCTGGGGGCGAAGGCAGAACCTAATGCAGGTGCCAGGGGGGCAGTGGGAACATCACACACCTATGCCTTCTCGACTTTGGGAAGGTCTCCTCCAAAAGAAGTTTCTAAAAACACTCAGCCTCTTAACTTAGTCCAGCATATGAAAGTCTTTGGAAGCCTAGCTTAACCAAACCCACTTCCCCTGCTTCCATTTTAGTACTATGGATGGAGAAATTTTGTCCCAGAGGCCGTATTTTTTTTAATTATACCACTGATTGCTAATATAGTTATAAAAAAGGTTATTTGTTAAATAGGAGATTTTCCCTGTAGAAGAAAAACTTTTTTTTTTACTTTACTCTTTGGGGTTTTATACATAAAAACAGTACATATATATTGGAGAAAATTTAGAATATGACCGATGGTATAAAGAAAAAAAGTTCAAATCACCTGTTACCCTATTAGCTAGGGAGATACCACTTTTTAATATGTTTATTTCAGCACAGTCTTCATTTTATAATATATATATACACACATTATTTTATATATATATTTAATCATATAAATATAATTTTAAAATTAAAAAATATAATATGTAAAATTTAAATTGTGGAATGTATTGTTTTATACCAGTGTTTCCACTTAACAACATAAGCTTAAGTGGATCATTAAATGGTCTTCCATGACATTATTCTTAATTGTTGCAAAATGCATTTTTGTACTGAGGTAACAAATTAACTAAACCTCTAATGATGGAAATAATACTGCTTCTGATTTTTTCATTATTATAAATAAACTGCCATGAAAATCCTTGTAGTTAATTATTTGCAACCATTCTTCCTTATTTCCTTGGGATGAATTCCTAACAGTAGATTGCTAAATTTAGACCTATCTAAATTTTTAACACTTTTAAAAGAAGAGTACCTTTAAAAGATTTTAACAATTTATGTGTGTACTATTTAACAATTTACATGTGTACTGTTCAAGACACATGAATTTCTCAATCATTAAATTCTAGAAATTGTTGCAGGTAAAAGGGTACACAGATAAATCAGGCACAACAGTGACAGCCCATTTATTCCCATTATCAAATCTAGGAGCAGAGGAAGTGGGATTGATGTATCTGCCCTAATAAACACCAAACCTGCAGAATGGATTCCTGGGTGTTGTTCCTGCCATTAGAAAGACAAGTAGCCCTTGAGGAGACTCAGTTTTCCTTTCCCTGAGTCTAGCCAAGCACCTCAATTAAATTGAGAGATGATCTTGGATCCATGTTCCAGCTGGCTCCTGAGCAAGCCAAAGGAATTAAGAAAGAGAAAAGCAAAATATCTCAATCCTCCTAATGAATCCTTTTAGCTTGAAATTAATCGAGTACTCTCAAAATCAAGTTATTTTTTAAAGGTGCTGTGGACAAAAGGAAAAAAAGCACCAAATGCCATTGTCACGATTTTTCCACCTTTGATCCTGAGTCCGGATGCCTCTGTGATACAAGTCACTCTCCGCCAGAAGGCACATGACGTCAGACGTCAGGGTTGCTTTGGTACCACTTTTTAACTGTTCCTGGCCTCCACCCTTTAGTTACTTTCAGTGAGAACTCCAAGTGGGTAACGTGGGTCTTAACAGAACATCGCAAATAACAGGACAGCAGCCCCTCCATGACAAGGACTTAAGGACTTATCCTACATATGTTCTTTTCTTCCCATTGCTTATAGGGATGGGAACAGGACCCTGCACCTTGCTACCTGGTCCATCAGGCTCACTTCTTAATGATTCACTTACTCCTGAGAGCAACTCATGAACAAAGGAGTCTCCTCTTTTAGAATCAGGTGCTATGTCTCTGTGGGTCCGATATGGCCCACTTAATATAGCACTTGCAGATAGCGCTTCCTGTCCTGCTTCAGGTTACTTAAAACAACATTTTTGTTTTTATTTTTCTTTTATTTTCTTAAAACAATATATGCATAAACAAGTTTGAAAGGTGTTCTTTACTCATTTCTCAAGATAACATACAAAGACTTAATACACTCCCTACCAAATAGCACAAGCTTCCCTAACATCAGTATTAAAAAAATACCTACACTTCTTACACATTCTCTGATTATACTAATACAAAAACTGTATTTTCAGAAGTTAGAAGATGCATCAAAACAGGAAATGAAAACAAAGAGCATACCTGATAAAAATTAGGCCAGAATGTACTAATGGCCAGTTCTGCCCTGTTCCATGTGCGGGTAGGGTCTCCAGATATGTTCCAGATAGGATTTCCCAAAGGCCCATTATTGACCTTCACATAGACATTGAGTAACCCAGGAGCAGTGTTACTCTTGCTGGATACAAAATAGTGAAAATCAATGCAATGGGTGTCGTTTTCTTTCAGCTGAGGTAAGAGGAGGTGGGCTCTCTGCCCCTCAGGTCTCCCAGATGTGTTCACCAGCATGAAAGAGCCTGTGGAAAGAAAATCAAAGGAGAGTTACAACCAGAAATACTACTTTCTGGTCATCTCTCAAAGCCACCATCATTTACATGATGGGTTGACACTGCAATGTCACGTATCTTACTTAGGCTTTGAGAGCCCCATCTCTTTCACCCCTTTTCACCTCAAAGAATTCTCAAGATCAGTGAATGGAAAGTTCCCTTGAAGTTACTGCATTTAGTCTCCTAAGTAACAAAAATATGCATAATTTACTATCTTGCACTGATCATCTGGTAGTCACTAGCCACATGTGGCTATTTACATTAAAATTAAGTAAAAACCCGCAATATTAAAAGCTTAGGTCCTCAGCCACACTAGCCACATTTCAAGTGCTGAATGGGCTCGTGTGGCTGATTGCTACCACACTGGGAAGCACAGATACTGAACCTTTCCATCATCTCAGAAAGTGCTATGGGACAACACTATTCTCTAACAGCTCCACCATTTGGCAATTGCAGCTCCTTTAATATTCTCGTGTAACCTAGAGAGAGAGAGAACACATTGGCCTGATTTGTGGAATCTTAGAAGACTTTACTGGCCCTACAATGTTCCTTGTTGCTAATGTAATATAACTTTCTTGCAGTTCATTGCCACCACCCCTCCCCCATTGCCATAACAAATGACTTCTTGATAGTGGAGGTGTTTTCATGGCCAGTATGACTGAGCCTACTGATGCAATCATTGTGCCAATCAGAGGATGGTCATACTCAGAAATCTCTATGAGCAATGTGTATCTTTACATCCATAGCACCAGCCCACCCATGACTGCTGAAGAGTTTCCACGTGGATCCAAGCTTTCCAGATACCTTGGCATCAGCTGTGTCACTCGGGCCCTCCCCATGTCTAAGATCAACAGAAATGGCAATTAAAATAATTATATGAATTTTATATATCATATATTTGCTTTCATCTTTCTTTATGTAAATATAAAGAAAGATAAAAGCAAAATGTTTGAGATAAAACAGAAAACAGAATATCATAAAGCCTTTTTGGCAGACAGGAAAAAATGTATTGAAACTCTGAGGGGAAAGAACACCTAAATTTGGAACATAAAGATGAAAAAAGAAATACTATTCACATATGGCTGGATTCATGCTTTCTACTGGAAGGAGGAGACTATTCCCCAGTTAAGTATTCTTTTTAAAATTTCCCATATTGTGGGGGCGCCTGGGTGGCTCAGTCGTTAAGCATCTGCCTTCGGCTCAGGTTATGATCCCAGGGTCCTGGGATCGAGCCCCACATCGG
This sequence comes from Phoca vitulina, assembly GCF_004348235.1. Lineage (NCBI taxonomy): Eukaryota > Metazoa > Chordata > Mammalia > Carnivora > Phocidae > Phoca > Phoca vitulina. Next base: position 28,302,470 of record NW_022589727.1, on the reverse strand, counting down.
GCTCTCTGCTCGGCCAGGAGCCTGCTTCTCCCTCTCCCACTCCCCCTGCTTGTGTTCCCTCTCTAGCTGTCTCTCTCTCTCTGTCAAATAAATAAAATAAAAAAATCTTAAAAAAAAAAAAAAAAAATTTCCCATATTGTGAACCATAATTTTCAAGGACATGTGTATGTGTGTATGTATGTTTGTGTGTGTTTGTATTTTAGTACATACTCAACAGATACCAAAAACATACATACACTACTAGAACAAGTGTAGATTTTTTTTCTTGTCTACAAGCTGTGATTTCCTAAGCAGCAAAAGAAGACTGCCTTTCCCAAAGAATTATTATGAGGACAAAATAAAAAACCCAAATGTAGGCATATCTTATATAAATTAATAGGCTACTGTTAAGGGATATCAGAAAATGTTTACCCTCGGCTGTTACCCCTACAGTGCCCCTGTGTAAGGTGAACTGTGGGTAATGGCATTCAAGACAAACAGGAATTGAGTCACAGAGAGATTAGGAAGCTGTTTATCCGGGTTTTAGGATGAGTTCGTGGTCAAACCAAAACTTCGAGCCTCTGAGCTTCCAGCCCACTACTCACCCTGTTACACTCCAATAACACCATGTTTCTTCATGTGCCGTTTGAGCGTATACGAAGAAAACAAAACCCCTTCATGACAGTGAAGGAAAATTACAGTCGCTCTTTGAAAATAGAGCAATTTTTCAAAAGATGAATGTTATGCACCTGGAAATATGAAAGCCAAGCCACAAGGAAGGGTTATCTATGGAACATATATTCCAGTAATAAGGAAGAACTACAAATGTGACTTAAGAATGAGTTGGGGGGCACAGAGAGGGGACAGGTGGCAACAGAACATCACTGAAATGATTCGGGTTAGCTAGAGTCTATAAAATGTAAAAAAAAAAAAAATTTCAAAATATGCAGGGTAGACCAACCCCATCACAAATCTAAAGCTGGCTGTTGGTGTTTATAACACGACTTAAAAATCGTACTTTTCTGAGTAAATATAAGCAGATATATTCTGTATTTGATCACGTGGGGCTCTGTTACCTGCAACATAGTTACAATGTATGTTCCTACTGACAGGGCCGCCCATGACATGGCCTTGAGGTCAATGCTAAATCACCAAAACCTTTAGTACAAGAAAAGTATTTCTTGCAGTGTTTCCATCAGCGAAACTCAGGCAGCCATGGATGGTAAACAGGACAATACGCAAAGGACGGCAAAAGCATGTATTTCCTGTATCCTGAGACATCGAGTTTGGATGCCTGGATGAAGCTGAAACAGACAAGTCTCTTTTCACATGTTGGTATAAACTGGAAAGCTTCCTACCATTACTGTTCAGGGAATCACCAGGAATCCCTAAAATACTATTCCCCTAGCTGTGCAACCAATCCTCCATATTACACCATTCCAGCACAAAATGCTCTCTCAGCTGTTTGAGCTGTCTAATGTATACAGAAATTTTTAACTGAGGTCAAGGTGAAATTCAGGTATTGTAAGTTACAAATACACAAATGATCCTAATTTTTATACTCCTTCCTCCTTTTTAACCTTTTTGAGCCAGAAAATACAGTCTGTTTTGTTACCTGGGTATGCTTCTGTAATGCAGATTAGCTCAAATGGATTAGCAAATAGGGGCATGACATCCATCCAACACAGAAGTCCCTTGGGTTCATGTGTGACTTTCGGCAGGACATTAAAGTTTTTGACTGATCTCAATAAAGGGCTACATGATGACCTTTGAACAAAGCTCCAGTCCCACACAAGTGCCTTCACTCAGGGGAGGAAGTGCCAAGAAGTTTAGTGGTTTCTGTGAAGCTGTCTGGGAAACTGCAAGAACAGAGAAAGAAACCGTGGAGCTTCGGCTCCCCTCCTGAGTTGAAAAGGAAAGAACATTGACTGATGAAGAAGACAAACCCTGGATCCTATTTTTAGGTTGGCAGAAAGTGCTCTATTAGAAGGGACTGACTGCAGTAGAAAGAGGAAGCCAGAGCCTCAGGGTACAGGGCGAAGAATGGAGTCACTGGGATTCTGAAGGCCAGATGTCAGTTGATGGGACCGGTCTTTTTAGAAGGGCTGTTACTGTTTTTGTTGGTTCTCCAGCTAGAGAGCTATTGCATAGATTTTGAGTGGCCAGCCCCAGCCCCATTTTTCTCACAAAATCTATCACTTTCAATGTATGATTCTGCGAAATGAGTCAAGAGATCTTCCAAGAACACAGGTGTGGTGTTGGAGGACGCGCCAGCTCTATCCACACCATCTTCTTCACCTGTTCTGGCTTCAGGAAGCAATTCTGCTCGGACTGGTCACAAGCAAAGTTCTTCTTCCTTTCAACAGTTAGAGAAGCCACCTGAGCAGCACTATGATCAACACACACATGTTTTTGGATGAAAAGTCTCCCTTTACCAAGCCCCTTCTCTGGGGTATGGTCACCTGAGAGTTCCTTTTTTTTTCTCCTCCAGAGTCTCTCAATTGGTATTTTTATGTAGCCCCCATAATTAATGATTAATGTATAAAGGCACTTAGGACAATGCTTGCCAAATAGCACAAGTTCAAAAATTGTGGGTGATCAGCATTACTATTACTCTGTATTCCTCATACTTCATCCAAATGCGTGGCTTCTCTAAATTATCTTCAATTCTTTAGCAGATATATTTCCACCTGCCCACCTCACAACCTTCTTGGTCCTATCCTATTTCAGCTAAATGGTAATTTTTAAGTTTCCTCTCTTTATGAGAGAGGAACTTTAGTATTGAAGGGTTACAAAACCTTCAACACAGTTGATCTTGCCTCTACATTTAAGCTCTGGGAGGGGGATCTTTATTTCTATGTGTGGTCATGAGGACTTATCCTCATGGCTTCGAATTAGAGATGACATTTCAGCCAATGCAAGTATTTCCTGACAGTGCTACATTATTGTCTTATGGTGAGTTTACATGAGAAAGTGTGAACACTTATGTTTAGCACAGTCTGGCAAACCCAGAATCCTGGGGGGTAAACGCACAATTGTGCATACAGAAATGGCAGGTGGGAGGGAAGAGATGCCTTTTAATTGAATTTCTCACCTATAGGCTATGAAAGGAAAGTCAACTCGCCAATGTTTAAAGGATCCAAGGCATTTATATTCAATTTTAGACTATTAAGTCTGTTTTTAAAAATATCCCTATATGGCTGAATGTTTAATTTTCACCTCCTGCTTCAATGTTTTGACTGTGAGGAAATGCATTTTCAAAGACTAATTGGGTCTCCCTCAGTAGGTACTTCCTTACCTCAATTTTTTTTCCCAACAAAAAACACTCCAACTGGGCCAATAAATAAAAGAAATCAGAATTCAAATTAGCATAGAAATTCTGTTTGTGTTCCAATAACAAAACACCCTTAAGTCACAAGTGAGGAAGTAGAGACTATAACATTGCAGGCAAATGAAAAGAACTCCACCTAACAAAGCTGGCTTCAAAAGGGGCAGTTTTTAAAGCACGCTTTGAAGATCTTTAAGAATAATTATTTTGGTTCTCTGAAAAGGAAAACTCTGTTATGAGAACATGCAATATTCGCATTCTTGAATTTTCGGTGAATTAAATTTAGCTTAATCATATCCACTGGCAAATGCTTTTGATTGGACTATCTTCCATCATTGTTTGTGACAGTGGCAACAGCTAGATAGAATTAGTTATTCCCTTCTACCCCATCATTAAAATTTGCATCCGTGTGGTAGAGGCTCTAGATTTTTAAAAGCTAAGGAAATTGCGTGAATTCTCTTCGTACTTTTCAAAAACTTTGTGTGCCCAACAAAAAAGGGAGCGTTTTCCATCATCCAGCAGGAAGAGAGACTTATGTGCATTATTAAATACTTTGGCTGGTGGAGAAGCAGCATTTTATGAACTTGAAAGGGAGCAGATCTTCCACCCCAAGTGTGTCTCTTTGGCATGGGGATTATTTTAAGCTGGTTATTCTTTTTTTTTTTTCTTTCTCTCTTTTTTAAAATTCTTTATTTAAATTCAATTTAGTTAACATATAGTGTATTATTAGTTTCAGGGGTAGAATTTAGTGATTCATGAGTTCATATAACACCCAGTGCTCATTACAGCAAGTGTCCACCTTAATGCCCATCACCCAGTTGCCCCATCCCCCCACCTAACCCCCCTCCAGCAACCCTCAGTTTGTTTCCTAGAGTTCAGCGTCTCTTATGCTTTGCCTCCCTATTTTCATCTTATTTTATTTTTCCTTCCCTTTCCCCTATGTTCCTCTGTTTTGTTTCTTAAATTCTACATATGAGTGAGATCGTATGAAAATTGTCTTTCACTCGTCTCACTTAGCCTAATACCCTTTAGTTCCATCTGTGTCATTGCAAACAGCAAAATTTCATTCTTTTTGATGGCTGAGCAATATTCCATTGTGTGTGTGTGTGTGTGTGTGTGTGTGTGTGTGTGTGTATGACATCTTCTTTATCCATTCATCTGTCAATGGACATCTGGGCTCTTTCCAGTTTGGCTATTGTGGACATTGCTGCTATAAACACTGGAGTGCATGTGCCCCTTCGAATCACTATGTTTGTTTCCTTTGGATGAATACCTAGTAGTAGTTGGTTATTCTTAAGAAACAGCACAAACAGGTGAAGCTCTCAAAACTGAGTAGAAGTTACCCTTGCCTGAGAGACACTTACCAGGAGAAGCTTCGTTTGTAACAGTGTCTCCCTTTCTGTGCCAGGAAGAGGGGAATAACCAAATTTCTAGAAACTCTTGTCAATGAAGAAAAAGACTTAAATTTACATAACAACCTTACTTGTTGACTGTGCTTTTCCTTCCCAGACTCGCCACTTCCAACATCCTCTGTCTTTAGCTGAAGACAGTATTCAAGCTGATGGCTTCAGCCATTTCAGAAAGTTCCTTTTCTAGGGTCTCTCCCATATATACAGCAAGCATACATAATATTAACCTTCTGTTTGTTTTCTCCTGTTAATCTGTTTCATATTAATTTAATTATTAGACCAGTCAAAGAACCTAGAAGGTGCAGAGGAGCAAAATTGGCCACCCCAATGTGTGTCTCTTTGACATACGGATTATTTTGAAGAATTGGAAGGCTCAGGAAGAAACTTTGACCTTCCCCCTAAATGCCTAAGAGAATTTAGATAGAGGAGCTGCTCCGGTGGGTAAGCCAGCACCACAGATAATTACTGTATAATATGAACTAGGTGTAGTGGACAGGGAGGAACTTAGAAAAGTCTGTTTGTTGACATTCCTCTCTGTGTCCCAAACACTTGTTTGCCAAACATTTACTCTTTTCATCTTCCTGTGAATTGTCTTTCCTCTCTTTGAAGTCCCTGACAGCCACTCCCTTCTCCTTAGCTCTGAAGGGCACATAAGCCTCAACTACCTGACTGCCTGTGGGCTTCATATTCTTTTGGAACACCCCCCCCCCGTACATATGTAATTAAGTTTTACTTTCTCTTGTTAATCTGTCTCACGTCAATTTAATCCTTAGACCAGCCAAAAAAACCTTGAAGCTCAGGAGAAAATTTTTCCTCCCTGACAAAGGCAAGAAGGGAAAATTTCCCACCCCCACAAATATTAATGCCACTATAAAATTCACTTCTGTAGCCTCTTAATTTTAGTAAAAGCACACTGTTCATTAGCTTTTCTCTTACTTTGGCTGTTTTGTCTTCATTTTTTTTTTTCCTCTGTGACCATGTCTTCAAATTTGTAGATTTAAAATCCAAAAGCTAAACAGAAAGCTTACAAGTTGCATCTTTGCAGGTGTACATCCTGCCTCTAGTTTACAGGGCCATTCTTTTTTCTTCTGACCTATTATATACACCAGCTGTAACAATTCAGTTATCTAGAGAAGTGCTTCTCGAACAATCTACGATAAAGGACCATTTTTGAAAAAATATTTGACACATCTCAGATCAAATGTATATAAAATGCAATAAACATGGATTCCCAAAAAAGAAGAAAAAGACATGCAAAACACAAGCCCAAATTTGTTATTGTACTAAATAAATGTAAAAACACTGTCAAATTTCTATAAAATTTTCTAAAGACTTGCTCTCAATTTCTATAGTGGTCATGGGCAGGAACAATGTGCTGACCAGCTCTGATGTGCACACCACACCAAGTGGCACAGGCTTGAAGTTCGAATTGTATAGCGTGCCGGGTTCCCAAGTACCCAAGTGTACATTTTTTTCTTAACGTGGGAGAAAAAGACTGAGACTGACAAGTTGAAAGAAAGGAAGGAAAAAAAATTCTCTGGTTTCTTAACCCAAAGATGAAGGCTATCAAGCCAAGCCCTTTGGCTGTGAAAGAAATTGGTCGAAGAAAACACAAAAGAAGAATGGGAAGCGAGTGGAGAGAGAAGAGGCAATTATAATCATGGGGAATGGAAAGGTAGCAGCAAGGCTGAATTCAAAAAAGAACCAGGTTTGAGGCAAGGAGGAGAGGGAGAGAGCTCCAAGAACATATCTTGGCTGTTCTTAAGGAGAAAAGGAGAATGCAGGGAATCAAATGTGCCAGCCAGTGCTTGGGCCAAGGGCTGCATGTATCCCATCTCATTAAATCCCCCCAACAATAAAGACCCACAGAAACACAGAGAACAGTTCGCTCATCAAAGGGTCCACCAACAGCATCTGATGGAGCTAAAGGGAATCTGAATTTTTCACATTCAGGCTCTAAATGAAATGCTCTAAAACCAACATTTTTCAAACATGTGGCCCCATCATGGTACCAAAATATTGTATATGCACCCCAGTATACACGTGTGATGTTATGTGTGCATACCTACATTATATACATACACCCACAAACATACATAGACACAAAACTTCCATGAAGAAATGTTTTTCTTATCATGTGTATGTGTATTGTACTCATATTTCCTATTCTACTATTTCATTTTGCAATGTACAGAAGTAAATGAGTGCTGGGTGCAAGCAGCCCACAGCTGACTCCACGGTCCACGGATGCTTTAAGATCACACCACAAGTCCTCTCCCAATAACCAAAATGAACAAGATCCACACTCTGCTCTGCTGCCTTTGTAAGAGAGCTGTATATTTTTAATTTGTAATTTTAAATTTGATCTCATCCTTCAAATACCAAAAAACCAGATTACATCCCTCCTCCTGCTCCCTCGGCCAGCACTAACAATGGTCCTAAAGAATAAGTCTTTTCTGATGAGAAACCTCGTGAAATAAGGAAGTTGAAAGCCTGTGGAGAAATAAATGAACTCAGGGAGCAAACTCCAAAGGAACAAAGCCTCTGCGGGGAGGTGCCACCATCACTTTAAAAACACTTATTAGCACCCATTCCAGCCCGATGAAACCACATCCGCAGCCACATCCATATTCTGCAGACCAGGTGTCACGCATCCTTCTTCACCTACTGCCTCTTCTATGCCCCTCTCAAAAATGTCACCTGGTATAAACATGAAATATTTATTTTGCAACCATTAGAAAGTACAACCTTAATTTAAAAAAATATTTTTTCACCCAAATATCATATCCACCTTTCTATTTTGCCCTCTCTCTTCTTGTCTTTCTCTTGGATTCTCCAATATTACAAATGGCGAGACGATTTGTTAGGTGCACTAATTTTGGCCACAGTCCTAATATGCTGGTGAACATACAGTAAGATGGTAAAGAAGTAACACCATTTCACAGGAACACCCCAGCAAAACTGCCTAATTAACTGTGCTACTTCCTCACTTCCCCAGTCCAGGTGGCACTCTCACTGGGAGAAGGGGACGGGACGAGCCCATCTGGCAGGAGCCTTCTTACAAGTCAGACCAGCTAGGACCCAGCACTCTGTTCTCCCCAAGGGAATGCCACAGCAATCTAGGTGCTATAAAATTAATAATAAGCATAGCTAAAGCATAGCATACACCTAAGTAATAAGCATCATAAACATAGCATATACCGAAAATGCGCGTAAAACACTTGCTTCAAGATATTTATATTAAATACCCAAAAGATATGCAATTGTCAGCTTAGTGATTCAGAGCATAACTGAATGGGTATTTATATTATTTATTATTCATAAAATACTGAGCTGCCCAAAATAAATTCATTCGCCTTACCTGGTCACTTTTAGCCACAGTGGGATACATCTGAGCGCCCATATATACTGGGCATTTTGAAAACTATGAACAATAAAACCTGGACCAATTCCTCCATCAAGAACCTCAGAGCTTAGCTGTAATCATATTTTAGATATTTGGTATTCAGCACAGAAAGAAAAAAAAAATGCACAGAATTAACAAATCCGATCCATTACGTTTACCAACATTTACATGAACCACAATCTCAAGGGCCTGTAAAATTTGTGGATTTAGAACTGTCAACCAGTAACTGTTCTAAAAAAAGTTTTGAGATGGGGAAGGAAAAATAAAATAAGATAAAAACAGAGAGGGAGGCAAACCATAAGAGACTCTTAATCATAGGAAACAAACTGAGGGCTGCTGGAGGGGAGAGGAGTGGGAGGGATGGGGTAATTGGGTGATGGACATTAAGTGGGGCACGTGATGGAATGAGCACTGGGTGTTCTATGCAACTGATGAATCACTGAACTCTACCTCTGGAACTAAGAATACACTATATATTAACTAAATTGAATTTAAATAAGAAATTTAAAAAAAAGAAGGAATGAAGAGGCTCGGGGCAAATGGAGGATACTCTGGGGGTTCCATCCAGAGAAGTAATGTGCTCTCCTTTCATAAGAAAAGTAAAGCTTTACTGAGAACTAACTCATGTTACAGCATGTCATCCAAACTGCTTTCCTGCCTTAGCTGGAAAGTACTATGTGTGTGCTTTATTATTTCCAAGTAAAAAACAAACACAGAGTGAAGCAAACACAACCTTTTAACTATCTGCTGACGCTAATGACTGTATCTTGGGAAATAAGCCACAAGTACAATGGAGAAGTGACAGGTATACTGTTCAGAACTTTCTTAAGAGACTGCTTAATTTCCCATACGTCAGGTTTTTTATTGATTGACATCTTTAGAAACGAGTTCATTTTTGTTCTAAATCTCAGAACGACACAAACCGTCACAATATAAGCGTCTGCCTAAATTAGTGTTGATTTAGAGATGATTTTTATTTTCACATGTATATCTGCTAACAGGCTAAACCATGTCTTGCTTTAAGAAGAAATTATACAGTTAGCTTCTATAGAAAATGTAAACCAAACTTAACTGTTTTAAAAATGCACCATCTTTGACATTTTCAGTTTAACAGAAACCTGCTGGTGGTACTCAAGAGGAGTTTAGCTAAATCATTCTTTGTTATAAAAAATATTTCTCCAAAACACTCTAAGAGTTCTGTTAACATCCATGATTGAGAGTGCCCCATAATCCTGAAGAAGGAACCAAAGATTCTGCTGAAGATATTTCATTAGTCTGGCTGGGGTCTGAAGCCAGAGCCACGCAGGGACCCGCACTGCCTGATCAGAGGGCAGAAAGGAGGAGATATCAAAACTCGACAACGTTCATCTCTTCTGCCCACTTTTTGACTTGATTATTTGTTTGTTGGGTGTTGAGTTTGAGAAGTTCTTTATAGATTTTGGATACCAGCCCTTTATCTGTAGTGTCATTTGCAAATATCTTCTCCCATTCTGTGGGTTGCCTCTTTGTTTTGTTGACTGTTTCCTTTGCTGTGCAGAAGCTTTTTATCTTGATGAAGTCCCAAAAGTTCATTTTTGCTTTTGTTTCACTAGCTTTTGGAGATGTATCTTGAAAGAAGTTGCTGTGACCGATGTCAAAGAGGTTACTGCCTATGTTCTCCTCTAGGATTTTGATGGATTCCTGTCTCACATTGAGGTCTTTCATCCACTTTGAGTTTATCTTTGTGAATCGTGTTAGAGAACGGTCGAGATGAACAGACACTTCTCTGAAGAAGACATACAAATGGCTAACAGACACATGAAAAAATGTTCATCATCATTAGCCATCAGGGAAATCCAAATCAAAACCACACTGAGATACCACCTTACACCAGTTAGAATGGCAAAAATGGACAGGGAAAGAAACAACAAATGTTGGAGAGGTTGTGGAGAAAGGGGAACCCTCTTACACTGTTGGTGGGAATGCAAGTTGGTACAGCCACTTCGGAAAACAGTGTGGAGGTTCCTCAAAAATTTAAAAATAGAGCTACCCTATGACCCAGCAATTGCACTCCTGGGTATTTAACCCAAAGACACAGATGTAGTGAAAAGAAGGGCCATATGCACCCCAATGTTCATAGCAGCAATGTCCGCAATAGCCAAACTGTGGAAAGAGCCGAGATGCCCTTCGACAGATGAATGGATAAAGAAGATGTGGTCCATATACACAATGGAATATTACTCAGCCATCAGAAAAGATGAATACCCAACTTTTACATCAACATGGATGGGACTGGAGGAGATTATGCTAAGTGAAATAAGTCAAGCAGAGAAAGTCAATTATCATATGGTTTCACTTATTTGTGGAACATAAGGAATAATAACATGGAGGACATTAGGAGAAGGAAGGGAAAAATGGGCAGGGGTAATTGGAGGGAGAGATGAACCATGAGAGACTATGGACCTGAGAAACAAACCGGGTTTTAGAGGGGAGCGGGGAGGGGGTATTGGTTAGCCCGGTGATGGGTATTAAGGAGGGCACGTACTGCATGAAGCACTGGGTGTTATACGAAAACAATGGATCGTGGATCACTACATCAAAAACTAATGATGTATTGTATGGTGACTAACATAACATAATAAAATTAAAAAAAAAAAAAAAACTCGACAACGTGAGTCAGGAGGGGAAATTAAACTGGCCTCCGCATGGAACTGATGATACAATATCAAATTTATAAATGATCAAAACAGTCTGGAATTTAAGGAATTTGTTGGATTAATTAATCAGCAGCAACATCAATATACCAATAAATAAATAGCAAATGATATGAAGAGGCAATTTGCATCAGCAAAAATACAATTAGTGAAGAGATGTCTGGGAAAATATCCATCTTCACCACTAAATCACAAAATTTAAATGAAAGAAAATGTCAGATACAATTTTAAATGTAAGCTTCTGAGATACGTAAAACTTTCCTGACCACATGTTTGTGAGGTTCTGGTGAAGCTCCTGCCCATGTTCAGAAAGGAAGCACTGTCATTGATTATAGAATTCCAGTAATAAAGACCATAAAGACAGTCATGCTCGAAATCTCACCTACAAATCTTACTTAGCCTTATGTGATCTTATGAAAAGCACTCTAAACCTGAGCTGACTCATGGATAGTGTGAAAAAAGAAGAGCACCTTGTTTGAATGACCTTCTGGGGGCCTGGGAGACTAGTGCAGGTCAAGTCCTCATCCTGGTGCAGGATAGGACACAGGGGCTCCCTGAGCTTGGTGGGGAGAGCTGAGCTCTGCAACCACACAAGCTGTGTTTGGATAGTGACTCAGCCATGTATTGGATGCCACTGAGCAGGTTAGCGAACTCCACTATGCCTCGGTTTCCTAACCTAGGACATAAGGATAAAACTGTTCCCATTTCAAAGAGGCTGTTCAGTGATTAAATGAGATACTTCACATACAATCTTTCTTAGCAGAGTGCCTGGCACATACCTACTGTGGATAGGTATGGATAGTGTGAAAAAAGAAGAGTTTGGCCAAATGTATGTGGCTTTAGCTTAGCAAGATGAAATAGCTGGATGCCTACTTCAAGGTAGTTACGTTTATCAATGACCACATGATTACACAGCCTGCCCCCATCCATAGCTATTCAATATAATGAAGTCAGTGATACAAATCAAGTCTGCCATTTGGATTTATTTTCAACATCCAAACATTAATTTTCAAATATATGTAATCATTCTAGATATAACTCAAGGTGAAAAATCTAACATGATTAAATGTTAAAGTTTTACCAAGTCCACTGAATTATAAATGTATGTTTCTTATTACAAGAGCAAAATGCAGGGCGCCTGGGTAGCTCAGTAGGTTAAGCCTCCGACTCCTGATTTTGGCTCAGGTCATGATCTCAGGGTCGTGAGATCGAGCCCCATGACTGGCTCTGTGCTCAGCGTGGACTCTGCTTGAGATTCTCTCTCTCTCCCCCTCTGCCTCTGCCCCTCCCCTGTTCATGCGCACTCTCGCTCTCTCTCAAAATAAATAAATAAAATCTTAAAAAAAGAATGCTACAATAATTAATGGTGATTGTGAAAGCTATTAATTGCATTTATAAAACTATTAAAAACTTTCCAATAGTTACATAGGTAAATATATTGGCTATTAATATGAGGAGTAACAACAGCAAACATATATATATATAATATTTAATATGGACCAGGCATTCTTCTAAGTGCTGCACATATAGTAACCCTTTTATTTTATTTTATTTTATTTTTTTAAAGATTTTATTTATTCATTTGAGAGAGAATGAGATAGAGAGAGAGCATGAGAGGGGGGAGGGTCAGAGGGAGAAGCAGACTCCCCGCCAAGCAGGGAGCCCGATGCGGGACTCAATCCCGGGACTCCAGGATCATGACCTGAGCTGAAGGCAGTCGCTTAACCAACTGAGCCACCCAGGCGCCCTATAGTAACCCTTTTAAATCTTACAGAAGACAAGAAAGCTGAGGTGTACAGAGGTTAAGTAACTTATTCAAGGTCTTGCAGCTAGTTAAGTGGCAGATGTGAGATATGACCCCAGGCAAAGTAACTCAGTCTGTGCTCATGAGTATGATACCATGCTGCCTCTCAGTTTTGAAGCAGTACATTAGTTAGATTTTATTTTATTTTTAGATAATTTTAGGAAGAACATTAAATCCTCTTGAGTCAATACATATATACCATATATAGTATAGTGTGTATTTTATATATATACAAATATATACATAGATATATACAGATACATAGATGTATCTCTCTATATAAAATACACACATACATACACACACACATATACACACACACATACACGTGTGTATAAAGAAGTAAAGTCCAATGCTGAGAAACTTAAGGCTACAAGGGAAAAGGAAAACTTGCTCACCATCAGGTGAACAAGTCCCAGTAGCCTGCTAGAGGAAGGGGACCCTGTGAAGCAGAGATACACCCAGCCCCAGTCGACCGTATAGCTTATTGCTGATGCGTGAAGAAGCCCAGCCAAGAATAGCCACGCACAGCCCCCAGATCAGCAGAACCACTCAGCTGAATCCAGCCCAAATTATTGACACACAGAATTGTCAGCTATGGATATTATTTTAAGATACCGAGTTTGGGGGGCACCTGGGTGGCTCAGTCGGTAAAGCATCAGACTCCTGATTTCCACTCAGGGCAGGATCTCAGGGGTGTGAGCCTGAACCCTGCCTCAGGCTCCATGTTGGGCAAGGAGCCTACTTAAGATTCTCTCTATCTGTTTGAATCTAGGTGAGGAGTGCACAGAAATGTTTTCCACCCTGTGTATTATAAACGTTTTCATAATTAAAGTTTATAAAAAGCTAACAGTTTCTTAAAAGGCCACACACTTATCCCACTCGGGTAATATTGTATTTCCTTCAAAACTCTATTTTATACATACAAATGTGCATTTACATACCTGAAGTGAGTGCTTTTTTTTTAGCCTTTTCCTGTATTTTTCAAAAAATAATAACCTGACATGTTTCTCTGCAGTGTGTTTTGTGCTTTAATCAATAATATAACATGGACAACTCTTTAGGCCAAAATGGACATAGGGACCCAGCTCCATGTTTTTAATACCCACTACTACAAAGTATCCTCCAATAAAATAGCCATCTATACGAACATACTAAGATTTTTATTTCTGTAGAATAGGGTCCTGCTGGCCCAATTTGCTGGCCAAAAGTGGTATGTACATTTAATTTTCCAATTCATTGGATATAAATACTAAACAATTGCTCCAGACATGAAAAGAGTAATTTTTTATTTATGAATGATAATGGTCAGTGTTTACATAAAGTGGCTCTGTTACTTCAGCTAACACCAGACTGGCTAATGGGACAGTGGGTTTGAGCCCAGAGGAAGCTGTCTTGTGGCCTTTTCAGTTCTAACTATGGCCATGACCGTGACTTCCTCTTCACATTATCACTGTTGTTGCCACTGAATCTCTATTGCATGCTTGCTATGTGCTGCTCATTGTGCTAAGTACTTCATACCCATTCGTTTATTTGATCCCCTCAACAATGCATTGAGGGGAGTATTATTATTATTTTATATTCAGAAGGGTTAAAAATCTTCCCCAAGGTCACACAGAAAACCAGGATTTTAATCCAGTCGATCTGATTCTAGGGCTGATGTTTTAAACCAAAATATAATCAAGATTTTGTAGCATGCTGCAGAGTCAGATAACCAAATATTTGTGGTGTATGCTCTCTGGAGAAAATTAAGAATAGAGGAACAACAACAAAATACACTAAAGCTTATCAGGGTTATCTTCAGCTTTGAATTAAAATTCCTAAAAAATAAAGTGAGCTGACTTTCAAATCACATGAGCTATTCTCTTACTTAAAAACAGAAGTTAAAACCCACCATGCTAAAGATGACAGTATGGAGCCAAAATTAGTTCTATTATTTTTTCTCAAGTAAACAAAAGAGTTAGTGACAAATGCAAAATAAAGAGATAAGAATAAAATCTATTTCTTTGCAAACTACCAAGGTTCACTGGAAAACATGAATTTTAAATAAGACATTTAATATAGTATAAACAATTAGATCAATCCCTGGATCTCCTCAGAAGCCCAGAGGATACTGTTTTATTCTTGTTGCTTCCTAATGCAATAAAATGATATAATAACACTCATGTGGCTTTACTTAAAAATGTGATTTAAGGTCAAATCATTCAAAACAGATGTCTAATTTCCTTAGTTTACACAACCCTAGAGAAGACAAACATTGTCTGCTAAGTAGTAAAACGAATTTTGGGGTTAGAAACATCCATGATGATTCGTAAAGGTACTTGATGATTCTGAGTACACTCCATCTTCCTCCTCAACAAAGAGTCCCCCATTCACATATTTTGTCAAGAGTCACCATGAGAATCATTTCCAGCATTTGTCACTGTACAAATAATATATTCATGGCGGCTGCTAATGAAAGGGGAAGAAATGTAGAAGAATTTAAGATATTGATTACCTTAGGTATTTTTATTCAAGACTAATGTCTCTTCTATTTAACCAATGAACAACTTTGTGAATAACTCACACAAGGTATTGCTCTTAATCCAGATGGAGAAACAGAACATGTAGACATAGACACACTGAATAAAATTACAAAACAAAATGAATATAAGCGCACAATACTATAATTTTTTCTGTTAACACATAGGTGAAATACTAGGAATAGCAGACCCATGACAGTAGACCAACGCAGGGCAGTGATATGGGAGAAATGGGGAAGGATAAAAGGGACACTTCAAGTTACAATCAAAGGATTTTATGTGTGAATGGGTATTAAGAGGCTAGAAAGCTGAGGGTGTCCAGTATGATTCTTAGCCCAAATGACGTAAAAGAACAGTGATTCCATGTTATGCTGACAACTGAATTCTACCTGACAAAAAGCAAAATAGTATATTTTGTGCTTCTTTATCCCTAACCTTGCATATTACCTGGCACATGGAAGGCACTCTCTTAGCTGCTGAATTAACTTCCAGAATACATTAGAAACAAAAAATGCAATGGGTGTATTTTAAAATCAATCTATGTATCTTACTGGTTAGGAATATTTTTTCTTTAATTTCTCCTTTTTATCGTTTATATAATTAACACACTGGAAAGAAAGATCAAACTTAGGCATTTTGCAAGTACCTCAATTCTATTCTGAATTTCTGAACAAGGCATTCAAGGTCTAACCAGTCTATGATTACAACCTTATCTTCTTTCACTTCCTAAATCAGTAAACATGTATCGAGTTAACTACTGTGTGCCAGGCACTGTAGTAGGCTTCACTGATTCAAAGTTGAGTTAAGACTCAAGCCTCATTCTTATTTTCTAAACATTTATGTCTTTATTTTGAGAGAGAGAGAGAGACAGGAGGGGCAGAAGGAGAGGGAGAGAATCCCAAGCAGAGTCCCCACTGAGCGCAGAGCCCGGTGCGGAACTCGATCTCACTACTCTGAGATCATGACCTGAGCCAAAATCAAGAGTCTGATGTTTTCAACTGACTGAGCCACCCAGGCACCCCAAGCCCCAATCTTAATTCTAGCAGGGTAGGACAATAATTACATTGCAATCGTGTAAGCAGTGATAGAGCTATTCTAACAATCATTCAGGGCAGAGAGAAAAGGGGTGCTAAAGTGAGCTCAGGGAGGTGAGTGCTAGTGACAGCTTTTTAGAGGACAGGATCTCTGAGCTGAGTCTCCCAGGACCTGTAGTCAGCCAGACCACTGGTAAAAAGAAAATGGCCCAGGGGCTCTGCATTTGTTCACTTCAGCAAACATTTGTGAGGCCCCTACAGGTAACAGGCACTGATATTGTGCATAAGGAACACATGTCCATGACCCTTTAGAAGCTTCAAGTCTAAAGGGGTAGACGACAACATAATCAAATCATCAGAATACAAATTTCTAAGTGTACTCCAGACATCCACTCCGAGCACTAAGCGGTAGAGAAGCAATGCAGAAAAGAGTGGCTAACACAACTTCAGCATTACTGTCAGGGTCATTTAAGAACTAAACTGGACCATCATTGGGAAATTTGAAAGCACCACAAAAATATAAATAATGATCCTCCTTACCTGGAAAGATGGAAAGATACTTGCAATTCACTTCACTCACTGTGCAAACTGTGCAAAGGATGGACCAACATTCAAGGACTGAAATCAAGATGCAATTTGACCCCACCAGGAGTAGCATTTCCACAGCTGTTTTAGGAATCACAGTGTGTCTTTCCAGATAAGCAACAGAGCTCTTGCAGAAGTAATAGTGGCTCACATTAAAATGCTTTGTTCTTTACAGCTTGGTGCTTTGCTTTTATAAAACTTCTTTCAAGAGCTGCATTGCTGCCTTAAGTGGTCTTCCAGGGAGTTGAACTCCCACCTGGGCATGCAAACAGGTCAGATGCTTTAAAACTAAACATCACTGTGAGGGGTTTGAAAGGTACTTTATCCCCGTGAGAGTTAACTGCCAGAGAGGCAGTTCTTTTGGAGAGCATTTTTAGAGAGCATCTTTAAACCTTTTCATTAGGCAGAATGACTTCCACAGCCAGAGGAGACAACTGAACTAAAGGCAAAGAATACTTAAAAATAATTCAGAAAAAAAAAAAAAAAAACCAACTTAAATGGTTTTATAATATGTTCAAATAAAAAATCACTCAGTTGGTTTTATATTTAAAATTATCTACCTGACTTTATATTTGTTGGTAGGCAGTGAAATGAAGAGAGTCGAGTTATTTATCAGCAACGGGAGAAATTAAGTCCTAGAGAGTAAGGATATCAAAAGAGAAAGCCTGAACAGCCAAAAGGATGCAGTCCAGGCCATTCACTGATTCTATCAGACATCTGTGAGATTTGAACTAAAAGAGATCCCAGATCCATAACTATGAAATGTTACCAAGGGGTAGGATCACCAGAATGTTGACTGCACTTAAACTACAGAAAGCATCCAATAAATACTTGCATTACAACATGCTCAGAGAAATTGTCACTTCTAAAAAAGCCTTTGGTTTAATAACTGCCATTTATTGGCTACTTTAAGAAGAACAGATCATTTCTTTCTTAGGAAAGCTTAAAATCTGAAACACGTAAATCCTCACTGTTTATCAACCCACATGAAACTACCAAACCTAGGTCAATTAAATCAAACCTGTAATTTATATATTACCTTTTTATACTTAAAAGACAGTCATTTAAGTGAAAGGGTGGTGAGATTCTGATGACTTATGCTATTACCAATTTTTTTCCATCCAAACCTAACGGCAGCAAGGTAAGTATGACTATGCGAAGCTTTACAGTTTCTATAGAAATCTCGCTCCCCCTTCCACAGAAATGAACAGGTTGGTGTATGTTGCATTTTCTCTGGCCAAAATTTCTACAGTGACTTCCAATAACCTAATTTACTTAGAGGTCAGAGTGTTTGCCTCCCTAATTCCCAGGTAACTTACCCAGGTAGGCTGCACTTTGGGAGTAACATGATTCTGTATCAGTGAAAGAGGGATGTTCTCCTCTTAAATTCAAATGAAGGTGAAATTATTCAGAGACTTAGTCACATTTACTGAGGAACTGCACTTAGCCTGTTCAGGAGCACAGACAGGCACAGCACTATAATCTTAGCAGAACTGGCCCCAGTAGCAGTGTCAAGTTCATCTTCTACCTTCCTCACCCCATTTTATGTCTCCTATCCTCCACTTCCACATCCATCCATTCATGTACTTAAGGTGGCTCAGTGTGTGTGCCTGGGTGGCTCAGTCAGTTAAGCGTCTCTTTATTTCAGCTAGGGTCATGATCACAGGGTCATGGCATGGAGCCCCATATCGGGCTCCCTGCTCAGCAGAGTCTGCTTGGGATTCTCTCTCTCCCTCTCCCTGTGCCCCTCCCTTCCACTCCCTTCCACTCCCACATGCTCGCTCTAAATAAATAAATAAATAAATAAAATCTTTAAAAAAATAGTTTTTTTTTTTCCAACTAAACTAGAGAAATCCCTCAGAGGAGTCTATAGATAAAATTCATGAACTTGCATGAGAATAAAATTACATTTTAATATTTAATACCTTCTGACTGAATGTGGCATTTTTTTTCAAATATACTATAGGCAATATACCACAATTATATTAGCAGTACTGTGACTTTATCATCAGGTAGAAAAGTATGGAGATTCTCCTATCATATGATTGTGTTATATTAACTACTTAGAAATTACCAGAGTTAATAGATGTATTCATTATTAGCACAATGATAACTATAAAGGCATTCTTATTATATCACAGTTTTTTAAAGAATTTGGATTCCTTCATTCAATTTAATTGGTTCCACTGTAATTGTATGGATTCTATCTTACGCATTCAGAACCAACATTCTGAGAAGGAATCCGTAGGGTTCACCAGGCTGCTGAGGGTGGCCATTGGCATAGAAGCATACGAACTCATGTTCTAAATGTTCCTATCTTTTTATGATTCCCCTTCCCTTAAGACCATTTGTATTTTAAAGATGTTTTCAAAAAACACAGAATTTCAGGCACCTTATGATATAAATCTGGAAGAGAGGTTTTCTCCCCAATATTCAATCAAACATATGGTCTACAATTTCCTGTCTGCTTTGTGTTTTTCTTTATTTTCTCTTGGTAGGAAAAAAGTCCTGCTGTCTGCATCAGGATTTTAGCTTCCTGGATATATGAGGGTTCTCTCTCACTAGCACAGACACAAATCACACACACATACACACACACACACACACACACAATATCATATACACAGGGTGTGCTGGGTTGGAAGCAAAAGGTCAAAGACCTCTCTGTGTAGATTCTCTGTCCACCAGAGGATCCAGATCTGTATGCCCAGTTGTGTCCTGACCTCCTGAAACAGACCACATCCTCAGAGGGAGAATCCACTCTCACCTCCACATATGAGTTAAACAGAAGGCTTCAAAGTGTGATGACTTTTAGACTTGCTCTGTGTATATTTTGTAGTTTTAAGCTCATTTCAATTTTTCCAAAATAAGTGGTAGAAAATGCTTATTAGATGCAAGTATAAATATTTTAAAATATTACGCTGTCACTTGCAAAGCCCTGCTGCAATAAGCCAGATTGCATTCAAATATTAAAGACATGAAAATCCTCAGTGAAAAATTGTTAGCCTCACTTAGTTTTCACATCACTATAAATACTGAGTGTGTTTCATTTTAATCATTATTCTTTTACTTAGAAACTTAAAAGCACAAAGCATAAATTTCTTTAGGGGATTTACTGAACTTCCAACTTCCAGTTTAAAAAAAAAAAATCTTGCAGGAAAGGCTGAGAGGCTAAGAAATCATATATTAAGTCACTCAGAATGCATTTACTAATGGTCTAGACACTGATCTAAGAGCCAGATTCCAAGTGGACAGGGACAGGGACCTGGGCCTCAGGGAACTACAGGAGATTGCAGATGTATTTAAGGCATCCTAGGAATACAGCGTGGATGTAGGATGTTCAGGGGAAGTGTAAAGGAGGGAGTAAGTATAAGTAAGAAGGATGGAGTAGGAGGTCAGATCAGAAATGGCTTCTTTCTCAGAGAAGGACTTTTTAAAGGATGTGTTTGCCATCTGAGCCAGAAAATCATAAGAATAAGGATTCAAACGGGAGGCAATTGAGAGCACTGGTCACATACTTCCTTGGAAATAGCAGGGACAGGAACCAGAGGGCAGGAGATGGCCTGTAAAATAAAGACTGACAAGTTGAGATACATTTAGGAGTAGACTTTACTCTGCTCAAGGGCATCACAATCTCGGGGCAAATTTGGTGTAAATCACAGATCCTATATGTCAAATAAAATTATTCCTCTATAATATACATCTCCAATAATTTCTCTGTGTGGTGGGTAAATCTTATTTCTGCTGCATGTGAGTATTCTAAAAAGACAACAGGGACAAGCCAAAACAGTGGGAAAAGAGGCTGAGCAGGTGATTCTCATGTGGAAAAATGAAGTGTTGTATGATTTTAGGAGTGGGGTCTCCCAAGTTGTGTGTACTGGGTCTTTGCCTGGGATCTGAGGCTGAAGGAGAGAGACCCCCGTTCTGGCCTCCCTGACCACATTAAGCCATCTGTTTATCTGCATCTGTTTTATCCCTCCCAAATTAAGGGAAGAAAAATGAAGAAACTTGGTAGAAATAAAATGCAACAAAGATGAGAAAATTCTCTATAAGTTTTCTCAAATATGAACCCCAAATCTATTAGCCTTCCACCTCCACTTCAGACTGGGGGCCCCAAACACAGGGCCTCAGAAGGCTTGCTGGCTTGCATGGGAAAACAGTGAGGAAGGCAGGAGTGTGGGGGAAAGGCAGGGGTGGAGAGCAAGAGCCAGTGGGTCACTGGCCCCGACAGTCTGGACACACCCCGCAGGTCAAGTAGCTGTAAAAACCCCTGAATCTGCAGACAGTCTGTCATGAGGGAAGAATTTATTCCCTAGCTCTGGTCTCCTCCAGTGGTCAAAGTCCACCTCATGGGCATCAACCCCCCCCCCCATGTTTCTGATTGATCCCCAGCTCCCTTGGTGGCTGAGTCCCACTACATAAGTGGCATCTACTATGAGGATCAGGGGTGCAGGGAACATCAGTGGGTCACAGGGATCACTGACCCTTAGAGACACAGGCAAGCCCAGGTGCGTGAGGTGAAAATGCTGGTTCTTGATCACAAGTGACATTGGAGCCGAGAACAGGCATGATAGCAGGCCCGGCTGGCTCATTAAAGGCACCGTGACGACATGGCTGCCACCATGAAGCATCAGGTGGAACCTGTCCTCTGTGTCTAGAGAATGCAGCAGACATCAGGCAATCTCCCTGGAGGGCTATCAGTGAAGCAGAGCAGAAAACTAAGGCCAGGAGGGGCCTGGAAGATGCAGAAACCGGGTCCAACACAACATGCACATTAATATATATACCACATATCTATACATATGTGTAGATCTCATGTAGACATTAAACATTTGGCTTCTGCTTCAGTTTTTATTAAACATGCACACATAAAACACTTAGAATTCATGCTGCAGAGGTTTACACATTACCCAGGACATGGAACATCAGTGGAGGTGTTCTTCCTTGATTTGTGTCATTACAGCTGTGAGTTAGGTGAAACCGTTCAAATCTCATCTATATGCTTGGAATTCACATTTCCTGCACTTGGGAGAGGGTTTCAGCAATTAATTACGTGCCTCAGGGACTGCCTTCTGTAATCAAAGGATGCAGTATTTTAAAGCAGTCATGTGATTAGAGCAACAAGTGAAATCATAAATTGTTGCTCTCTTGATTGAAGATTGATTGGCCACTTGTCCAGTGGCCTGTCAGCTCCACGAGAACCTGTTCACCGGTATCCTCAGCATCTCAACACACCATCTAGCACCTCACAGGTGCTTAGCTAACAATGTCACATTCATTATGTGGTGTGTGGAATGCATGAAGCTAGCCTACAAGGATCATGTAATTCCCCACTATAGTAACTGTACTTCTTATTCTTATATCAAGATTTCTCACCAAAACATTTCTAGGCATTGTGCTAAGTATTTTACATATATTAACACTATTCTTAAAATAAGTTAAATCATGTTATATTGGTAACTCCCGTCACAATAATAAAAATAGATTTCGACTAGGACTTATTTTTGCAGCTTCTAAGTGCCCCATTTAAACCAGCATTGGTGACATAATCTAGACTCTTTCAAACCATGACCTTCCCTGTACCCCACCTTTATTTACCATATTTGATAAGAAAAGTAAAGTCCACATCAAATTCTTAACAAGTTCTAAGATGAACGTAAGCCTAACGGGTTTTGATTTAATATTTGGGGTACTAAGAACCAAACAGAAGAAGTCCTATAACCTGAGAAGTCAGAAAGATTCAAATGGAAGATTCACCCTCTCCTTCTCTACTAGTAGCAGTTAAAACAACAAAAGACATGAAAATAAGTAAGCCCCTTCTCTTTGCTCCATTTTTGTGAGGGTCCCATGACTGCATATCTATTTCTGTCTATAGCTTTAAAGAATGAATAGTATGATGTAATCTTAGCTTGACTCCTGCCCACACCTCCAATGTCAAGGGCATTCAAGGGCATTGTTTTAGTGCTATATTGACACAGAAAAGTGGACTGTGCAAGCAGCTACATACTAGCCAAACAGCAGACCTACCATTGGAAAGGTAATATGATGGGAGTCCCAGGATGAGGATGAACACCCCGGAGGAGGGAAGGCAGTAAGGACACCTGCTTGGAGACCAAATGGAGGAGACTGAGCTTTCCTGCCAAAGGCCCACCTTTCCAGCCAGAGAGACCCCACAGCGACACGTAAACACATGTAGAGTCTCATTCCTCTCTCAGCAAATTATTGTGTATTTGTTGTAATAATTCTTTCCCGTAATTTTCAACCATGGCATATGAAGATTCTCCTACATGCAGATTCCCTGAAGCCGCTGTCCCAGCTTATAGCAAGGCTACCTATTAGCACAGTGCCAATGACACCTGGGCTGATTATTTTAACACAGTGTTTAAACATTTAATCTGGTTAATTTTATTTTGAGGTTTAAAAACCTGGTTTCCCAGCTGCTTATGAGATAAGGCCCAATGTCTTTATCGGGGCACATAGGACCCTTCAAATGGGGACCAGCCTACCTGTTAAGTGCTACCATCTGTCAGCCTGCCTGCCACATGCCTCTACTCCCTACACACTCCTTCCACAGGTCTCCCACAGCACAGAAAAGCCAGTGACTCGTTCTTTCTGCAGGAGTCAAGAAGCGTTTCCCAAAAGAGATGGCATCCGAGCCTGAAAGATAAGAAGGAAAGAAAGAGGCGAGGAACTGAGAAGGTATCTGGACCCACAGGTTCTCCAAAAAGTGGCTTTAGGAGCAAAGGCAAGGGCGGTTGGCCTGGAGATAATGCTCCTATCTGCAAATTACTTAGAATCAGATGTATTTGAGATGAGCGTTGCCTCTGCATAAACACAGAGAATACAGATGTTGCTCCTGGTCCCCTGAAAATGCACCTACTTGCTACAGTTTAGACACATATATGAACTTTAAGGACTTTTTTTTATTGAGCATCACTTAAAATATTTTTCATTTTTAACACGTCTCTGAGTGTGTATGTATAAAATATGACAATGTTTTTAAACCTTTGCTATCAGAACAAATAACTATTGTTTTCAAGGTCAGCATGACATAAACATACATAAATAAGAACAGAGCAGGTACTAGGAAACTTTTCCATTCCCATGGGAAGTAAAAGGGAATCCAGAATATCAGATTATATTAACCTTGTTAATCACGTATCCATTATGACTCAATATTTGAAAGGGGGCTGAGGATGTCTAGCACCAGTGGGGCTTTATAAACATTCAATGATTTAATAATTAAACTGAGCCAATGACCAGTATTATACCCTATTTGGCAGAAGCTGAGAAATGGTGAGTAACTTACTCTGGGTCACCAAGGCCAGTGGTACCCACATCCAGATTCAACGCATTCCCAAGTCTGTACTTGTTCGATTGCGACCTACCCATTGTGAGGATGACACTTTCAGCCACATTCCCAGGCAACGTTAAACATCTGAATTATGCCATTAATTCTCCTTACTCTAATTCTGTGTTCGCTAAATTACCCAAATGTCTCTCTAGGTGTTAGCCAGAGGAAGCTAGTGTCTTCTCTGATTGATGTTTTTTTTTTTTTTTTATTGCAAAATAATAAATTGGAATTCAACTTTATACAAGTCTTTTGGGAGCTTGGTTACTAAGAAGCTGATCCATTCTCATTTACAGACAAAAACCTCACATAGTCATAAGATGCTGCAAGGTGAGTTTGGTATTATTTCCATTTCACAAATGATATAGTAAGATTTAGCGAGAAGAGGTACATTGCTCAAAATTATTCAGCCACAAAGGGGTGGAGATAGGATCCAAAGGCAAGTCAGTTTCTGAGTCTTTCTGCCTAGGATTGTACTGTGGCCACCTTCCATCCTTATGTGAGTCCCACTCCCCAAGCATGGGAGGGAAAAAAAGGAGCAGAGTGAAGTTTTGTGGGTGGAGAGCAATCCCATAAGACAGAGGCATGCTAGGTAGAGATGTGGATTGGGCAGCATTTTCTAAGCCACAAAACCCCAGTCCCGTGCCGACAATGCCATATGACACCATGTCTCATTAATCACTGTTTGCCACGCACATCACATAATGTCTGGGACACTGATCAGTACAGCTGAACTTTTTTTTTTTTCCCTTGGGATGAGAGCTTTTAATATCTACTCCCTTACCAACTTTCCTATATATCACACAGCAGTGTTAGCTATGTCATCATGTTGTATATTTCATCCCTAATATTTAGTCTTATTACCAGAAGTTTGTATCTTTTGACTACCTTCCTCCATTTCCCCTTTCCCCTACCCTCTGCCTCAGGTAGCCACAAGTCTGATCTTTTCTTCTATGAGTTTATTTTTTGTGTGTTTTTTTTTTTTTCAGATTCCACATAGGAATGAGATCATACAGTATTTGTCTTTATCTGACATATTTCATTTAGCATAATGCCTTTAAGTTCCATCCATGTTGTTGCAAATGGCAGAACTTCCCTGTTTTCCTTATTGCTGAGTAATATTCCATTGTGTATAATATATACCATAACCTCTTTATCCATTCACCCACTGACAGACACTTAGATCACTTCCATATCTTGGCTATTGTAGATAATGCTGCTATGAACACGGGACTCCATAAACCTTTTCAAGTTCGTAATTTTGTTTCCCTCTGGAATTCCAATAATGCAAATTTATTTATTTTCATTGTGTCCTATAATTCCTATAGGCTTTCTTCAGTCTTTTTCTTTTTTTCTTTTTCTTTCTTTTTGCTCCTCTTATCTGTAATTTCAAATGTCCAGTCACTGATTTTTTCTCCTGCATGGTCAAGTCTACTTTTGAAACTATCTACTGAATTCCCCAGTTCAGTTATTGTTTTTTTAAACTGTAGGATTTTTTTTGTTTTTATTTTTTTTAGACATTTACTTATTTATTTATTTGAGAGAGAGAGCATGAGTGGGAGGGGCAGAGGGAGATGGGCAGAGACTCTCAAGCAGAATCCCTGCTGAGCACTGAGCTCAGAGACCAATGCTAGGCTTGATCTCACAACCCTGAGATCATGACCTGAGCTGAAACCAAGAGTCAGACACTTAACAAAATGAGCCACCCAGACACCCCTGTTTGTTTTTGATGGTTGCTATCTGCTGATTGAACTTCTTGTTTTCTTCATGCATTGTTTTCCTAATTTCATTTCATGTCTGTCTCTGTTTTCGTGTAGTTCACTAAACTTCCTTCAGGGATTATTTTGAATTCTTTGTCTAACAGTTCATGTATCTCCATTTCTTTAGGGTAAGTTATTGGAGCTTTATTAGTTTCCTTTAGTGGTATCATATTTACCTAACTTTTTGTGTTCCTTAATTCCTTACATTGGCATCTGTGCATTTGAGTAATCGGGCTCATCTTCCAGACTTTACAGGTTTGCTTTGGCAGAGACAGTTCTTCACCAGTCAGCTCAGCCTGGGTTTCTGGGTATGTCTGCTGATAAAGTCCTTAGGAAGGGGGACCTGGTATTTGACGGTCTAGTTTTGGGTGAGGAAACTTTTGGAGCACTGAGGATGGGAAGCGAGGGACGCTGCTGGCTGACACTGGGAGAACAGTTGGACAGGACTGCTGGCTTCATGTCCTTCCCAAGCGAGGCTGGAGAATGGGCTCCATAGTTGCCTGGATTCTCTGGTCAGGCTTACTGGCTGGTTGGGACTGGGTACTCTGCTCAGTAGTAGAGGGAGCTAGGAATGAGCTTCCCTGCTCCAGCAGAGCAGCAGGCCGGGACCCAGGGCCTGTACAGCTCCCTGGGGCCTGAATCAGACTTGAGCGTACACTGAACTTCCTGGCCAGGTGAGGCCACTGGTTTTGCTCTGTGGATGGGGGAAGCATGGGCCATGTGGTCTGTTCAAGTGCCACTGTACACACTATAGGGCCTTGAATGGCCTACACAGCTTCCCCTGTGTTCTACTTAGGTTTCCTGGTCACACTGGCTAAAGGCTGTATTCAGCGATGAACAGGTATACAAATTAGATTCCCTGCCCAAGTGCAGCAAGAGAAGCAACTCTAAAGCTAGTAAAGCTCTTTGTATTTGTCTTAAGTCAAGAAGACCACCACCCTAAGTTCCCTGGCCAAACAGGGCCACGGCTTTGCTCGGCAAGCTGTTGGCTCTGCCTGGAGCTTCTCTCTGCGCAGATGCCTTTGGGCTGCTCAGTTTTCACCAGACGTTCTGGTCGGATGGGGCTAGGACCACAAGCCGGTGGTTCTGTGTCCCAGCCCCTTTGCCTGGGCCAGAAGGGGAGGGTCTGCTCCAAACTACCCTTGATTTCCCAAACAGGGTCTCCTGTTGGGAGGGGCTGGAGCTACCCTAAGCTTTGGCTATGATTTAATCCCTTTGCCTGTGGGGAGCAGGGTATGCCTCCACACTTGGGACTGGCTTTGCTCTGAAGATCAGCTCTGTTGGCCTCTCTGCTCCTGCACTACTAGGCCACACAGTTTCCAGAAGTGGTCATGAGCCCCTTCACAGTGCATGGGGCGGTGATTCAGCTCTTTGCATGTGTGCGGGCGACCAAGCTCTAGGGCCAGCGAAACTCATCATTTGGGATCCAAATAAAGCGGCTCTACACCCCCAGCAAGTTCCCTGATCAGAATGCACCCCTGACTTGGTTCTGCGGGTGAGCAAAGCTGTTGGTTAGAACTACTACTTGGGCACTGCAGGTCTGAACTTGGTTTGCCAAGATCGTGTGCTGGTGGTGGCAAGGCCCTCCCCGCTTTCAGTCCCAGTCAGCTTCCCAGCGGTTGAGCCCTGAAGATTCCCCTGAAATTTCTGTCGGGCCAAATCAAAGCAGGCGCTTCTATAAAGTGATCCACAATGCTGGCAGAGGGCTGCTGGTCCCCCTTTAGTTTTCTTTCTCACCAGAGAAGCCACAGACTTGGGGGGCGGGGTGGGGAAGACCTCTCTGCCTGGTGCTCAGTGTCCTGGGGAAGAGCAATGTGATCAAGATGCAGTTCCTTTTCTTGCCCTTCTAATGCAGCCTGTCTTGGTCTCTGTGGTGCAGGGTGCTTTAGCTTCACCCCGTGTTCAGGATTCTCTCAGTCGTGTCTTGTCCTTGAATAGCTGTTAGTTCTTCTTCTTATGAGGGAGAGTGAAGTCAGGAATGAGCTATTTTGCCATCTTGGTGACATCATTCCTTATGTTTACACTTTAATTGCAATGAGATAGAAATTTCAGGAGAGAAAAGGCAGTACAGCTGAACTTTAAGTGAAGATGCTGAGGCACAGCATTCTAATCATTTAAGAGGCTATGTACATAGAGGCTAGTAACTAGTTCTTCTCCACTGAGGAGAGAGAGGGAAGTAAATGGACATTGTAGCATGAGTCTCTTAAAATATACATACGCAGGAATATCCTTATAGCAAATAAAGCTATCTATTCTCCCCTGCTATCTTTTCAATATTAAGTGCTTATCTGTCTAGGAGGTTGGTGGGTACACTCATGCCTGAAGACAGGGGCTATTACTACCTACCTTCCAGGTATATGTATGTAAAATGGGTAACTATTGAAAATTATTTCCTGGGAAACAAATTTGTCAACTAAAGATCAAAATCTGGTCTTCTGGATGAAGCAACAGGAAATGAATATCCTCTTTCATACTCCTATAATGTTTACACAAGAAGTTTCTAGGTCATTTAAAATCCCTTCTTAAAAATGACATATCAGTTAAAAGTCTCTCACGCTCTCAAACCTTTAATTCCATG
Source organism: Phoca vitulina (assembly GCF_004348235.1). Lineage (NCBI taxonomy): Eukaryota > Metazoa > Chordata > Mammalia > Carnivora > Phocidae > Phoca > Phoca vitulina. Next base: position 28,274,021 of record NW_022589727.1, on the reverse strand, counting down.
TCTCAGACATGACCAAACGCTAACAAGCTCGTATATGCACTCCTAGATATTAGATTCATCTTTAAGTAGTATTATAAGTTTAGGAAGCAAGCCAAAGAATAGTTCTGCTCTGGTACCTGAATTTTCAAGTAGTTGCCAGTATCTTATACTACAAATTTTCATTCCAGAATGGAGTTTCAAGTAAAAATGAAATTAGGTTCCACTACATTTTCCACACTAAATTTTTTGGGACAAGACCTGTCAAGATTTCACATAGCAAATTCACTTGATTCCTACAAAAGTTAAGAAGAACCTTTGCAGAAGTGTAAAGGAGTAACATACTAGATCCTCATTATTTCTGCTTTAGCTGAGAGAGGATAAAAAGAAGTATGAGACCAGAACTGAAGTTCATAGAATTCTTTCCCTAATATGCTCTTATTTCTCCTGTATTTCGGCAATAAAAACCAGAGGTCACATGGTAAAAAAAGAATGACATTTACTGGAAAATGGTAGACAACAATTTCTTTCAAAGCAACTACATCTATCATTTCCTTTAGCTAAAAGAATTATTTTCTTTCATTCTCTTATGGTATATACAAACTAATATTGCTTAAATTTTGTTTTGTGGAACTTCAGGGGGAAATCCTGAAATGCATAGTAACAAATAGCCAATTCAGCAGTCTAGGTCCAATAGATAGAGAAAGATAATTTTATGGCTCATTTTCTCTCCAACACCTGCTCTCATCAGCTAGGCTTCTTTGAATGAAAAGACAACCAGACTGAAAACGTAATCTCACTGACTAACAATTTAGAAAATCAGTTTTCATTGAAGTTCAAAGCTGTAAACCTGATTAGGACAAACCGCTCCCTGATTGAAGCTGTTTATCTTGGTGGACAACGGCAGTTCTAATGAGAATCAGCTTGGTAAAGAGTATTATTTTAAGCTCTTTCAAGAATACTTTTTTTTTTTTTTTCCAAATTCTGTATTTCCCTTCCAAAGGCACATTCACATCTCCATCATTTCTCATCAATGAGGATGTTTTCTTTAAGCAATGAATAACCCACATATGGGGTGCAAAATGAAGAAGAGACTCAAAAACCCACTGAGATTTTCTTTACATTCATGTTTTTGATGCACTGGGTGTAACAGCAAAGAAGAGGAAGGTGGGCTTCTCACTCTTCTCGGATTCTTTCATTTTATCCAGCTACTTCTGGAGCCAATGTACTTCTGGTAAGATTTCTACTAACGCACAAAAGCAAACAGCCTTACTATCAGTTCTGGACTTGACCTGGAGCTCCCAGGTGTGGCGCACAGAGCACCACATTCAACCCCTAGAAGAAGCAGACGGAGTCTGTTCTCTCTCACCTTATGCCAAGCCCTGCTGCATTTCTCCAACTACGCAACTGAGGTGACAGAAAACATCCATCTCCTTTGAAAGGGATGAGGGAAATGAATGGCACGGACTTAGAGCTTCATAAAGATGGTGCCAGTATCAGTATTTTCCCAATGCCTGGCCAGCTATCTGCTCTGCTTTGGGCAATCCTGTTCTTTCCAGTCAAGCTGCCAGAATACTAGGTAATACGCTTTCATAAAGTTTGAAGTTAAGCTATTAGGCAGATAACATTTAGAAGGGTTCTATTTCCCAGTTACATTGAATCTTTTATCACTGTAAAGTTTCCTATTGCTACCAATGCCTCTTGCCTTAAGTCAACTTTTTTCTGATTTCAATTTCGTACATCAGCTTTTCTTTGCTGTAGGGATGCAACATTTATTTTCACCCTTTCTATATCGCTATATTTAAGGTATGTCGTTTATAAGCAGCAAATAGGCTTTATCCCCCCCCATCCTTTTTATTCAAGCTGGCAATCTTTTCTTTGTGCATATTTAGTATAATTTTAACTATATTTGGGCTTGAACTTTCTGTTGAGCCACCTGTGCTTTGTTCCTTTTTCTCCCCTTTACTGGCCCCTTCTGGATTTAGTGGTTTTATTATTTGAATGCCCAGTCTGGTAGCTTGTTATTCACACATTTTTTTCTCTATTCTTTTCATGATTACCCCAGAGATCACAATATGGTTCCCTGAATTACTGAAGTTCAATATCAATTTGTACTTATACCACTTCCTGAAAATTCAAGAAGTTTAAAACACTTTTAATTCCATTGTATTTTTCCTGACTTATGTGCTATAGCTTCCATGCCTTTTAAATCTCTAGGTGAGACCCCAAAATGTACAATTACTTTTGTTTCTCACGGTCAGTTTTTATTCAGATTTTTAAAAAGATTTTATTTATTTATTTTAGAGAGAGACGGAGAGAACAAGTATGGAGGGAGGGGCAAAAGGAGAGGGAGAGAAAGAATCTCAAGCAGACGCCACATTGAGCACAGAGTCTGACACAGGGTTCAATTCTAGGACCCTGAGATCATGACCTGAGCCGAAATCAAGAATCGGATGCTCAATCAACTGAGACACCCAGGCACCCCAGTTTTTATTCAGATTTAAGCTCAGATTTACCCTTGCCATTACTCCTCATTGCTTCTTGCACCTTCATGTTTCACCTAGGATCATTTTTCTTGGGTCTAAAGAAATGCCTTTAGCATTCTTTTACTGCAATTGTGCTTGTAATTTCCTCAGCATTTATTTTATTTTTTGTACAAAAAATAACTTCTTTTCATCTTCCTTAGAAATAGAATTCCACATTGGTAAATAAATATTTTCTCTCAGTACCTTACAGGTGCCATTCCACTGACTTTCAGCTCTTATCATTTCTGTTGGGAGGCAGCTGTCAGTCTTATTATTGCTCCTTTGAAAGTAACATGTCTTACTTCTCTGGCTGCTTTTAAGGCTTTTTCTTGTCTTTGGTCTTTAGCAGTTTGATTATGGTGCGCTTAAATGTTCTTAGCATTTCTCATGCTAGGTTTGTAACTCTACATTTGTGGCTTCATGTTGTTTGTCAATCTCGGCAAAACTATTGTTGTTACCTACTCGAATACTATTTCTGCCCCTTTGTCTGTCTTCCTGCTTTCTGGGATGCCCATGATGCATACTAGACATATTACATCTTGTCTTTTCCATCCTTTTTGTCTCTCTGAACTCCAGGCTAATGTTTTTTTTCTGTCCAAATTTTGGTTAATTGATTCTTTCAGCTATGAACAATCTTCTGTTAAACCAACCCACTGAGTCTGTTTTTGTTTTTGTTTTTTTGATAGAGAGAGAGCAGATGCATGTGTGAGTGGGTGAGGGAGGGGCAGAGGGAGAGGGAGAGAGAGAATCCCAAGCAGGCTCCACCCCCAGTGTGGAGCCAGACGCACGCCTGATCTCATGACCCTGAAATCATGACCTGAGCTGATATCAAGGGTCTGACACTTAACCGACTGAACCACCCAGGCACCCCTAACCCATTGGGTTTTTAACTTACACTATTATAAATTTTCATTCTAGAATCTCCATTTGATGTTTTTTTATATAAAATCAGTTCTCTGAAATTTTTCCATATTGTCATTCAATTCCTTCAATATTTTAATCACTGTTAAAGTCCTTTAATTAATGTCACATTAAAGTTAAATAACTCTAATATCTGGATTACCCAGTGGTTTCTACCTTTATGATTCTTGTCCTATTGATTTTCAGTTAAATCCTGTGTTTTAAGGTTCCTGGTTATTTTTAACTGAACCTAAATGACAGATGACAGAGAATTTTTGAGGGTCCAGTTGCTGTTATCTTCCTCCAGGGAGCATTTACTTTTGCTTCTGGCAGATGGGTGGGTTGGGAACAGATTATTTCATTCTAGAGTTGTGGTCATTGTGAGAACTGCCCTCCTCCAGGCTCACCCTTATTCTCTCAGTGAAACCTGTTGGGGCCCCAACTGAAAGCTGGGTTGTTTACCAGCTTCCTTTCTCCTTAGCCTGACATGACTTCCAAAGCTTCTGAGTTTTCCACAGGCTCCAGTCCACTTATCAGGCTCCAGAGGACACTTTTAATTGCACAAATGCCTGAACGAGGAAAGTTGCACCAAATACCAGGCTCGCCTTTTTGGGGCACCTTCTCTGGAATATAAGCCCCAGAAATTATTGCTGTCTTACAAATCTCAACCCTTTTAAAGGGATATCCTCCGCCTCTTCCAGACTGTCTAGCTGTTCTAGATGAAAAACGGTCCCCAAAAAGCTGGTTGCCACTGCTGGAAATGGAATTTCTACACTGTCATTTAAAAGCTCAAGAACAAAAGCCCAGAATCCTAAGTTCTCATTTCATTTTCTCTCAAATTGCTTTTTGTTAAAATAAACCTTGGGACAAACTGTTGTAAACATGCATCTATAATGCACGTTCTTATTCCAGATGATGTGAGGGTACATGAACTGCCCACAACTGCAGAGTGCTTGGGCTCCAACCTCAACTGTTAGACCCAGAGAAGTGACTGAAACTGTGCATCCAATTTCACTATTTAACAAATGGGAATAATTTTACTACCTGTAACATAGATAGCTGTGAGGATATATATAAAACACCTGAAAGTATTTAGGAAAGTACATTCCACCATAGGTAGTAAAAACTCAACAGACATTAGCAAACTCAGGATTATTATTATTAAAACAAATATTAATGTAAGTAGCATCTTCTTTCATACCATGCATTCGTAAAGACAGTTCCTTGGTTTATCGTGGAAGTTTGTCTCTTGAGTTTGTTATTTCTGATGACTCCCTTTTGTTCCCATACTTTGCTGAGTAAAGACACATTTCATTGCAATTTCTGCAGCATGGCCACTCCACTCTGTTCCTTTATTTCTCCCCAGTTTTCACCTGCACTTCACTATTTTAAGGTGTTTCCAAAATGTCTCCATTTCATAGCCACAAAGGAACATACTAACAGACAGCCCAAGTTCATTCATTTCATTTAAACTGAGACCCAGACTAAAAGCTCAAAAACCACCTTTTGTTGGTAACAGCCACCCCCTGCAAGGAATGCATCAGTCAGCATCTTCCCTCCTTTCCTACTCAAGGATTGGAGCTAGAGTTTTACATTTTTAGGGATTTACCAGATCTGAATATTTCAACATACTTTTCATGACTAAAACCGTAGAAAAGACAAATCTAGGATTCATTCTCTGTGCTTAATAAAGATGGCAAGGGCAGGGAGTGAGCATGGGGTGCCTGAGGGAGGCACAGGAAGAATGTCATTAAAACACACACCAGACTTCTCCGGGAGAAGAACACTTTCCTGATAACCTGAAACACTTTGGATCCCTACTGAAATCTGTAAGACTTTCTGCCTGTAATTACAGACATATGGATTTCACCCAAAGTGAAATGAGCAAAACCTCAGTCAGCCACTGGAGGAAAATCCATTTCCCAGGAAGAGGGAAAGTCAGAATCATTGTGGGTGCAATACATTCTACAAAAAGTGTATGTATATATATTAATGAGGCAGATGCCACCAAAGAACCAGCCAAATCAGCCATATGCTCCCCTGTGACACTGGGGAGGAAAAGAACTTTCAAATTCCTAAACCAGAATTGAGGCTGAAACATGCTTGAGAGTTTATTTATAAGGAAATTGGACACATTTACAATAAAAGCTATTTAACTTCTAGAAGTTAATGTGCTACTTCATACAATAAATTATCATGGTTTTAAAAGAAAATGAGGGGCACCTGGGTGGCTCAGTCGGCTAAGCATCTGCCTTTGGCTCAGGTCATGATCCCAGGGTCCTGGGATCGAGCCCCACGTCAGGCTCCCCGCTCAGCGAGAAGCCTGCTTCTCCCTCCCACTCTCCCTGCTTGTGTTCCCTCTCTTGCTGTCTCTCTGTCAAATAAATAAATAAAATCTTTAAGAAATAAATAAATATATAAAATAAAATGAAAATATTTCATTTTAGAAGCAGTGGGTTTATCCTTACTGTGTAAAGTAGGAGCATTCCACAGCAAATTTCCTTTTTCAGCAACTCCTTGTAATTCAGAACTGAACGAAAGCAAAGACATTAGATAACAGTAAACCACATCTTTTTTCAATGTGAAATATGGTGGTCTGCCTGTTATTTCATGAAATCAGGTTTATCAGCAGCATGATGACCTGTATGATTAAACTAGATCAAGCATTTTTCTTACTGTTTCAACTGACTATAGAAAGACAGAATCTCTCAGAGTTGCCTGGCCAGTCTGACTCTGAAAGAGTCTACATATTTAAGTAGGGATGCAAATAAGAACTTGACACTGGTTCCAGTTTATCCAGCAGATGACTACACAGTACCTCCTATAGGCTGGGTACCGTACCAAGTGGGGAGGGGATAGAAGGAGGAGACCAGCTCCTATAAAAAGAGGTAAATGTGACAATGTAACTGAGGCAAACCTGTGGCTATGTATTTTGAAAAGTAATGGATCTGAAATTCTGACTCATTAAGTCATCTGCCTGAGGGACCCTGTGATATGAAATGGTCGTCTATTTTCACTTTGTCCATTTCTCTCTCGAAATAGCTCTCTATATGTGAGTAGCCACTCTCCCTTTTTGGTGACTGATGACACTTGTGCTTGCCCAGCATGCCTTCTATGGAGGAGACTCTCCAAATGCACATAGTCTGTGTCAGTCTGTCAATCAAGGTGACCAGATGCCTCAGGTTGGCAAATAAGAATTCTCCATCGCCTAGTAATGTTGAGGGCATTGTTTGGATTTGGGTATGTGATCCTCTCCATGAGATGTGTAAAATGTGTAATAGGAATGCTGAGAGGAAGAAAGGTGGCTCCTTTTCCTTTTCAATCTTGAGTTGTAGAGAGAGAAGCTTGCAGTCATCATTAGTCATCTCTCATACTGTAGGGAGAAACTCTGCCTAAGAATAAAGCCACAGCATAGAGGGAATTGAAGTGAGCTACAGAAAAGGAGAGAGCCTGGCTGGTGTTGTTTGAGCCCCTGGATTCAGCTGTGCTTGAGGCCATTCTCTACCATCCCCACTCCCAACTATACAAGCCAATAAATTCCCCTTTATGATTAAGATATATTTGAGTTTTAGAAACTACCATCAAGCAAAGAGAACACCCTTCTATATCCAACATTAAATAGTACCCTGTCAGTCAAGAAGCAACTATTAGATACTTAGCTACAAATTAAATTCTAAGGGACCTTCAGGGACTCATAGTTTAGACCTGCTTGATGCTCTGTCCTTGAAAATAAAATGATACTCTGAAATGGGTAGAGAGGGCAGATTAATTCAAGAAGTATCAGAAATCAGCTAAAATAGAGTTATAATAAGGAAAAAGACAAGTGTTCAGAAGAGGAACCAACATCAGCTACAGGCCCAGAAGCCCAGTAAGATCAGGGATTAGAATTAGGAGCAGGCAGCAACTACTCAGAATGGCTGAATGGAGTTTCAAAGACAAGAAGGGAAGTAAAACAATGCCTTCTGACAGCCACAGCAGACAGGCGCCAGTCACTAAGCATCTGTGAGTGCCTTCGAGTGCTGGGCACTTGGCTAGGCAGATGAGACAAGATTAATAAAACATGGTGCAAGCCTTCCAGTTCACTGTGGGACAAGGACACATAAGCCAATAACAGCAATCATGTATGCCTGCTAATCACATTATGTACAAGTCACTGCTACGTATGTGGACATGTGGGGGAGTCGTCCCACAATCCCAGAGTAAAGGATGAGAGCACACATAGAATGTAACAATTTAATAATGAGATAAAAAAAACTCAACACAAAAGATCATGTGTTCTATCTCATGCGAGATCTACCACTACCAAATACAAAGAATTCATCTGGCCTTCCCCGCTTCATTCCGTTTCAAGTGTGTGTAATAGAAACTGATATGCTGCCCAGATCCCTCCTCACTTCAGACTGAATACTGAACACTGCTGGCCATTAGCTGTTGGCCTCTAACACTGCCTGGGATGGAGAGTTACCTTGCCCAAGGTAACCCACATCCAATGACTGGTCGACACGGGGGTATGAAGCCTCAGCCTCCTCATCCCCAACTCAGTACCACTCCAAAAGGCCATGAGACTTCAGGTGTTACAGATGGGGTTGGATGAGGCCTTTGTTGTGACTGCATTGCAGGACTGGGCAGAGGGAGAAGTAAAGCTGCTTCCTCCCTTTCCCTTCCCCAGACTCTGATCCCAAAAGCACCTCTAAGGAGCATCCTGCATGCTGATCTGGATCCGAGGGAACCAAATTTGCAACAGTGGGCCATGTCTCCGGACCCTGAGAACATCACAGGGATTTCAGAAGAAGGAAAATAAATTTCTGTTTCTAAATTTCCACTATTGAAAGATGAAGGGCAAACATAAAAAGGTACTATCAAACTTACAGTAAAAGGGGGTTTTGCCTGTAACTGTAAAAAAGAGAAATCAATAGCAACAGAAAAATATTGCTAATCAGGCTATTTCATTTATCCCATAGATATTTAGGTTACAGCGTACTGAAAACTTCTCACAAAATAAAACTTTGATCAGAAAAAAATCCCACAGGACCTGTGTGGTCATGAGAAAATGAGATGCTTTACACATGAGTGAGAATACAAGTAAAAGTCCATCGTTTCATAAAAAAGTGACAGAACATATAGCCTAATTTAGGTAAAGTGTCCAGGTCTGGACATTTTTCATATTTTCATGAAGGTCTCAAAAGTGTTGCACATTCATCTGAGATGTACACAGTGCAAGCCCCCGTAACACAATTTTGAACACGACTGGCCACATTCTAATTGTTGCTTCAAGAAAAAGCAATTTCAGAACCTCAAACTTTTCTAGTGTGATGCTCTTTTAGGATGGATGATAATGAATTCCACCCAGCAAGCAACCTTCAGTAATGAAGCCAAGGGTTCATTTGTCCTTTAATAAAATCTCTGAAAGACGTAAGCCGGTGCCTCAGAGAACTGTGCCATTAGGCGAGAGGCTGAGGCTCTTAAGGCCATGCCTCAGAGATTCTATCCATCACACAGGGCTGGCTCTAAACATCTTGAGGGTGACATTCCTCATCAGAAGTTCTAGGGCTTATCGCAAAGAGATGAGTGTACTTGTGGTCTAAAGGAGGGAATTTCAATTAGATTCAGGGGAAACCCACCAGGTTTTTTAAAAGACTGGACCAATAGAAACACTGACAGCTCAGACTAAACTGGGCAGAGACAGTTCTAATGAAAAGACACTACTGAATGCTCAAATTACTACAAGCAGATATGAGGCTGGGAAAAATACTAAAAAAAATAAATAAATAAAATGGCCACTTCTTACGGAAGAGGAAGAATGACTCAGACAGAAGTCAAAAGTCATAAAGAATCATTTCTAGACAGCAGGACAGACTCCTAATCAAGTAGCTACATGCATACCAGGCAGTGTTTCAGAATTTCTGTGAACCAGCGACTCCTGCATGCTTCTCATTCCAGCTCTTTCCGAACAGAAGGCCCTGTTCTCCAATGGCTACCCCACTACTATATATGGAGTGTGGTGCAGATAACTTGTCTTTTTAGTTCACAGATCTTCGGACTAAAGATACAAAACCTCATACAAAACCTCACCAGAGGTGGCTCTTCTGCACCTGAACCTGATTTAGATGGTGAGATCTTGGACTCCGAGCCTATGCTTTTATGAAACACGACTTCAGTCCTTGGGGGAGGAGGTGAGTGTATTTTGCAGATGCAAGGGACATAACATGAACTGCTGTGGTCAGAGGATGCTAAGCAAGACTGTATTTTCCAACGATGGCCACACCAATATATGTCCTCTTCCCCACACTCTTCCTAAAAGGTAATGTTTACACACCTCCACTGAAAGGTGGGGTATATGTTCCCTCCACTTGAACTTGGAGGACCTTGGCAGCTGTGGGGAAGTGATGCTGTGTGACACCTGAGGCTGGTTTCCTAAGTGCCATGCAGTCCCCACCTTTCCGGCAAGATGCTTGCCTTTTCAACCTGCCCCCCACATTGTGAGGAATCCCAGGCTATGTGACGAGGCCGTATGTGGGGGCTATAAACAGCAGCCTCAGCAAGGTCCCCCGCTGACAGCAACCAACTGCTAGATGTATGAGGGAACAAAACTTCAGATGATTCCAGGTCCTGGCCTTTGACACCTCCAAGTGAAGCCCCAGACATCATGGAGCAGAGATAAGTCATTCCCACTGTGCGCTGTCTGAATTCATGATACACAGAAACTCTGAGAGATAATAACAATTGTTTTGAGTCACATATATTCCTGTGACTCAAGATATGAATCTTGATTATAAATTCCATATAAAAATTTACCTCTCAATGTAATATAAAAATAGAAGTTCTGATGTTTCTTATTTCAGAGAGTTACCCCTTCTAGTAGTTGTGAAAAACGCCAGCCTATTGCATCATGTCTGAATTAGCACTAATTAATGATGACAATGATAATCCATTGATAGGTTTGGAGTAGGTCTTCTGCTGAAACACTTACCATAAATGCCAAAAATGTACAGGGATATTCCTTCATATGCCCTGAGCCAACTTTGTAGGAGGGCAATTGAAGAATGCATAGTCTGGACCTCAAGTACCAGTCGCCCAGTATCATACCAATACACAACTACCACGAAGGCTTTGATTGATGCTCTTCAACAGCAGAAAACTGTCAGTAACAATGAAGAGTCTCAGAAAGAGGCAAGGCCAGTTGAAACAAAAATCACATCAGGGTTTTTGTTGTTGTTTCGTTTATGTTTTTAAGAAGCAACAGAGCTTAATGGTAAAGAGCTTGAGCCCTGGAGTCCAAAAATCCAGATTCAAATCTCCTCTTTTCCATCTATGAGTTGTGTGACTTGCCTTTAGATAAGTTAATTAACCTCCCTGTGCCTTCATTTCATCTGTAAAATCAGGATTGCATGAGTCAGGGTTCTCCAGAGAAGCAAAACCAATAGTACATATTGGTTATATAATAGAATGTATCAGAGACAGAGACATTTTAAGAAATTGTCTCATGCAATTGTGAAAACTGGCAAGTCCAAATCCCACAGGGCAGCAGGCTGGAAACTCAGGCAGGGTTTCTAAGGTTGCAGTCTTAAAGTAAATTCCTTCTTCAGGAACTCAGTCTTTTAAAGCCTTCCATTGATTCAATGAGGCCTGCCCACCCTTATTATAAAAGGTTATCTGTTTTATTCAAAGTCCACTGATTTAAATGTTAACCACATCTACAATTACCTTCACAACAACATCTAGACCAGGGTATGACCAAACCACTGCATACCATGGCCTAGCCAAGTTGACACATGACATTAACCATCACAGGGATAAAAAACAGTACCTACCTGATTGGGCTCTCATTGGGCTGAAGTGAGATCATGCCCATAGGTGCTTAGCACAATGCTGGACAGAGACCAAATGCTCCATGCATGCTAATTATTACTGGGATAACCATCATGTCCTGGACAGCCTTGGCTTATACCCATTGTTCTTACATAATTATAAAGAGCAGCACTGTTTCTCTTGGTTATTACTTACAAATTAATCTTGCAAACCAGAGGATCAGTCAGTCTCATGCTTCACCCCACCTTTATGTGAAAGTGTCTCTAAAGCAAAAAGGAAAGGGACCTGCGAGATGTTTCCAAGGAAGCAGGTCTAGGACATCATCCTCTTTAGCTCTGGGTGCCCTCACCTGCTTGGGGCACGAGACCTACATTCATGCTGATCACAGCAACTCACTCTGAATTATGAGTCAACAAGAAAAGCCAATTTATGTTTATCATAACTCCATTTTGATCATCAGGAGAATACATCATTCATTTTAGGGGAAAAAGTACCTTAAAGATAAATTCAAAATATGGGCACTTAATATGTTAAATACTTACTACAGTGACTCCTTTCTCAGGTTCTAGAAAGATTAAATAATATATACTCTAGTAACAACAGAAACAGTTTAAACTGACCTAGAGTATTAAAGAGAGAGAGAGAGAGAACAACAACAACATGGTGCAAATGTCATTTTTCTATGCCAACAGGATAAGAATTTCAAAGTATAAGTTGAATGGTTTTATTTTTTCTACTCCTTTCCCCAAATCCCACTCCCAAGCCAAGGGCCTCATTTTATAAACTTTCTGAACCTAAGATTCAATTTGGCATTTGTGTCTCAAATTGCCCAGCAAAGGACATTCATACCATCAACAGCATTAAGTCACTTCCTTTTCATGATTATATTCATGTCAGAGTATTTTAAGCAACTTTGCTGCCGGATAATCTGCAAATTGCTCTCTGAATAAGCAAGCGTTGACCATGCCTTTCATTAAGCAATGATGTGAGCCCAAAGTGTCCTAATCTGTCTGAACTAAAGTTAGAAATACAACAAATATAACCCCCAGATCTTTCTGAATTTACACAATTTTGGTTATATTATGATCACTTACAATTCAGCATGAGCTTCAGCATTGATAGAAATCCCTTCTATATGATCTGCTTTTCCACGCAAGAAACTTAAAATAATGCCACATGACTGTAAAATAACAAGCCTGATTCCTGCATGTAGCTTCTCCAATTACTTTCCTTGTACTTTACAAATTGAATCTTGTCCTTTCATCCCAGATCAACTTGAAATTAAAAAAAAAAAAAAAGAGGAAGAAGTAAAGCCTGTCTTACACAACAAAAGTTCCAATAAAATTTATATAAAGTTTAATGCAACAAACACACTGACCAAAGCATCTTGGATTTTCAAGGGCATGTCAAAGCCAAACAGTAGCAGCTTCTGGAGTTACAACAAAACAAACAAATTCTGCAGCCAACTGGTGTACCATATGTTTCTAATGGCTTTTATTCTACATAAAGCCAATCCATCGTTTGAACAAAACATAACATCACAGAGGCACATCACGGAAGGCGCATTTCTGACTATTTGTCAATTTCTTGCTACAGCAAGCTCCGAAGTCGGGAAGCTAAATCATGCCTGAAAAGAATAGACACATTGCCAATGGCTTTTCCAGCCTAGGTCCTGCCAGAACAGTGAAAATTTTGGATTACCTTCCCTGTCAACTTTTGGAGATAGACTTGCGAAGTAATTCTCACAGACCACAGATATCTTTCCCAAAAGCTTCAAGATACGATACCTTCAAAGGTGACTATTCGTGCACATGTCCTCTAATACGTAATTTAACTTATTTCTTAACTAATCACATGTACATTTTTTTCCTTGTAAAATATCCAGAACAAAATTTAAAACTCATGAAGCCTTCCTGTGTCAGTCAGTAATTCTGCCTGGAATGTTAATTGGAATGGTCGGAAAATAAATATACTTTTGTGTTGGCATAAGGCCGGCATGAAAAGGAAGGCAGAGTTGCTCCCCACGGGTTTGATTACAAAGTAAAATATAAATAACCTTTGGCAATATTTAAGACCACTGCTCCACTTCCCAGTACAGATAATCAGTAGTTGACAACTGAAATCCAGCCCTTGTTGAAAACAAAAGGGATATGTAAGATTGAAGATTGTGATTTTCTAACCTTTAAGAAACTTAAATTCTCCCCCACCTTATCCCACAATTTTGCCTAAAACATCCAAGTCAGTCCCTTACAAATCCTATCACTGCAGTTGACATGTTTAAGAAGTGAGATGAGAGGTTCAGGATGCATTCCACACCTCACTCCATAAACAAAATGCAGTGTCTATTCTCTTCAGGGGAGACAGAAAACCCAAGTGAAACTAGGGTAATCCAAAAGGGAAATACATAGATTCACAGAACTAACAAATCCAGGAATAAAAATGCTCCCAGATGCTAGGTGAAAAGGACTCAAACACTTCAAACAATGCCTCTGGCTGAAATCTCTGTCATTCAGCTCTGTCCTTGTCGCAGCCAGAATAATTGGCAACCACAATGGGCCTATCTCCTCCCTACTCAAGGCCAGTAGGAAACGGCCTGTTTTCCAACAACTATGACGTAATTATGATTCAGCCTAACCGAGTGAACTCAGTCTCTAAGTAAGTAGTAGAGGCCAGAGAGATGGGATTACATTGACTTGCAACATCCTACCTCTCAACTAACCTTTATGGCTGGGGGAAACTGAGGCTCTGGCCAGCCCGGTGTGACATGTCCCACTCCTGCAGCTGGAGCAGGGCCCCACTGGAAGCACAGAGTTGGCAATAAAACAGGTGGGGCCCAAAGGAAATGTGGGTTTCCACTAAAAATAAAAAAAAATTTTGAGAAGTACCACATGAAGTCTTTACTCTTCCTCTCCATGACCTGCTGAAAGAATTGCACTTCATGAGACCCACAACTGCATGTACTCAAGGGATTTACAAATGGTCTTGCAGATGCTTTATGAGTTTCTTAAGATTTACATGTCACACTGACATATCTTTAAGAGTGATCTCACAGCCAACATTTTAAAATTTCAGTAACATAATACAAACACGTGTTTTGGCTACTTACACATATAATTTTTTAATGGATATTCCACTTATCTACAAACCAACAATATAAAAATGCCACTTTACATTTAGAAATCTACTTTTGGCCACCTATCTCTGGAATACAAATACCTCGACTAGCTAAGGTTCATACTAGCATTTTCTTGGAAATAAAATATGCACCTATTGTTATCTTGAATGTGAAGAGAATGTCATCTTGAATTCTAAGGCAGGCAAATATGTAATTATTATGTACTCAGGTTTTCAGGTGTCCTGAAAATATTATGCACAAAGCTGTCTAACATTTATATATATTATTTTGTTTGTTCCTCTCAACACAGAAGTGCTTTGAACCATGCACATCCTCGCAAAGATATCACTATTATTATCATCACCTATATTCAGGTTTTCATTATTTATAATAAAAATGGTACAGATAATCCAAATGGTAGATAATAGGAAAGTTATCTTATTTTGAATTCAAAATACAATTTGGTCTTGACAGTCCGTGCGCGTCTTTGGTACCGTGGGACTCGGCAGCACTGAATAGGAAGTGCTGGAATTTACTGGAGGCCAGACACAAGAAGAAAAGTGGTTCATTATTGTAGTATTTAGAGAATTCCATCATTCATTTATGTAATTATTCTGTCTTTTACAAATATTTTTCATGCCGATTACTTCATTTATCTTTTTGAGAACACTAAATACAAGGAGCACAGGTATTATATCAACCGTAGTACCAGCTGGTCCCACTTCCAGTTTTCCTACATGGCTTCCAAAACACTCTTTCTCCATTGCACTGGAACAATCCTTTCATGACTGTAGTCTTGCTTACTTCTTATTTCAGTCTAGAAAAACAGAGCATTCTTCCCACCCTATGTATGGTATGATGCTCTCAATCACCCTCAACCCAGCTCAACAGAACTCAGGAACAAGGTGCCTGCTAGAGGAGGGGTGAAGGCCAGACCCTGCCCATATGAGGAGGTATCAGAAAAGGGCCTGCTTGAAGGGTTTTACAGTTCTGTTGCTTTCAAGTTTCGATTTCCCCTCTCACAAAATTTTCTTAGTGTATGAATGCTACCTCAGTAGGCCCTAAACCTTGTTGCTCATCAGAACCATGAGAGAAGCTTTAAAATTCCAGATCCCTGCACCCATATGATTCTAGTAAGCATGAAGTGTAAATGTTACAGACACATGTTCATATTTACACACACACAAAATTGTCTTAGGACTGCCCAAATGATTCAGATCATCTGCCAGGTTGCATCAGCCATTGTCACGCTGCTCTGGATTATAAATGGCTTGTGGTCATGGAATCTATCCGGCTTCTCTCTATAACCCTGACACATCTGGTAAAGCGCCCTGTACAATATGAGATTATGTCTACTGTTTGTTGGCAGGTGACTGATCCACAGTGTCCACAGCAGGAGGAAGCCATGTTTCCTGAACATCTCAGGACCCATGTATCCATTATGGATATGCCTGCACTGTCAGGGGCACATGTACAACCACGCAGATGGGTCCTGGTAAGGAGGCATGCAGATTCCCTGACAGCTCAGTGTAGGGGGTTGATTCCTTTTTGGTTTGTGTTGTTAAAGTCTAGGGGATCCTTGATGCCCAGTAATTGTGCCCAGCCAAGATCACTGATGCCCTAGAGCAAGGCTCTAATGAAAAGGAGATGGATACATTTATTGAACACTTACCACTTTCCAAGGTTAAAAAGATGGATAAGCCATAGTCCCTAAGCTCAAATAATTTGTTCTAGAGGACAGAGATTTGTAAACCAGAGCACAGCTCTAGGAAGTATTATAGCAAAGGGGCAAAGACAGGACACATTTTCTTTTGCCTCTGCTATTAGGTGAATTTTAATAAAAATTTGAGAAGGGCTGTAAGTCACAGCTATCTTTAATTAAATCAAGTTCATGGCTATGAGGAAAAAAGGGGGGGAGGCAGACTAGAGGGGGCGTATGGTTGAGGGGAAGTATTGGGTTTGTTTTTAAGATTAGGGAGATAATATTTTGCCTCTCTTTATACCCATATTAATGGGAAACATGTCTACGTGACTTTACACCAAAGTGCAGCCATGATGCCCTGCATACAGCCAATGCATGGTAAATTTTTAGTAAAGGAAGGGAAGCATATCATTGCTAAGAAAAAGAGTAAAAGAAAATATGCTAGAGTAAAGAGTTGTTTTCTTTGGATGTTATGATTGGAGTTACTTTTATTGTATTATATGATTTTCTGTATTTTCTCTGATGAGCAAGTATTATTTTCATTCTGGGAAAGACAGTAACAGCATGAGCTTTTTTTTATTTCATGGAAATTTCATTTGATGTAACCAACAACCATCCAACATCCTTACTTTCTTAGTTTCTGCTGACTTCTGCTTTTTGAGGAAACAATTGAGCCCGGCAACGTATGGAAAGAAACCACTGTAGTATGTCAAGTTTACGTTTCCGAAGTCATGGCACTTGACTTCACTGGATGACAACTCACAAGCCAGCCGCTCTTTGTTATGATTGGAAGGGAAGATTGGGTGCCACTGCCATTTTTACATGCCCCCCCGCCCCAGCATGCGGTGTGTAGAGCAAGCCCTCCAAAGACACATTAACAGGGGACATGCCCACTGTAAAGGCCTAACATTCTGCTAATGCAGTGTCCATTAAGTCTGAAATAGAAGTGTCACACATGGAGATGAAGATACATTCAGAACGTGTTTTAGACAATGGAAAGTGTCTAGTTTGCTGCGAGGTAAGACTGAGCAGGCTCCTCCCACCCTATCAGAGCATCCCATGGTGATACATGTAAACGGATGGATGGAGCACATTTCCTTCGGCTGCTGTTGTGCCTGTCTGCTATCAGTTAGTGAGGATGCAGTCCAGTGAGTAGGAGCAGCGAAATGGTCTGAGAGTCACCCTTATGCCAGACACACATAAATGGCAACGATGATTATACTTATGAAACAAGTTTTATGAGGATTAAATGAGTTAATAAATGCAAATCTTTTAGAACAATGCCTGGCTCATGGTAAGCATCAATAACACCCTATTAGATATTATTCCAGAAAAATGTAAGCTTAAAAGACATCAGGGATTCCCATCTGTTCCACTTACTGTTATCTCTCCATGTAGGTGGTAGCCAATAAATATTTAGTGAGTGAACAAATGCTGGGCTAAGAATAAAGAGGTGAAGTGCTTGGTCTGAGGGGTCTGGGATAGTGGTGACCAGCAGGGACAGAAGTGTCAGGTCTCACACAGCAGAGAAAGCATAAAGAGTCTCCAGTCCAGAGCACTGTATCTATTAGTGGTTAAAAGCCAACCAGAAGCCTTTTAAATTAAAGTCATGTTGACCCAATTACTCAACTTCCAAGTCTGCATTTTCTCCTCTTTCCCTGCCCTCCTTCCTGCCACTCCACCATCCCTCACAACACCTGGCTCTAAAGGACCTCCACTGTTCCCTTAGAGCAGAAGTTCCCAAGATTTCTCGGTTCGTGGCAGTCTTAGTATGTCAGTGATTTTTTTCATGGTGCCCTCAGGCCAACAGCATGCTGTCCAGCTGATATTGCTGTGTTTCTCTTTACAATGTAAACATCCCACAATACCCCTGTAAATTTGTTGCAGTGCTCCACGGTGACTTGGCACACAGTTTGGGAACCAGGGCTTTAGCAATTCATCTCTATTCTCTTCAAGACAGACTGCAACTAAATTAGGAATGCCATTTAGTTCAGTATCTGCCTCTTTGCCACCCCTTCCTAGCCAATTTCCTCCTTTAATTGCTGGGCAGAGACCCTGGTCCCAGCAGTACTGCTAACCACCGCATGTGAAATGACACTAAGCCTTATATCAACTGAAGCAAGAGAAGATCAATATCTCTGTATCTTTAAAACAGAGAGCCAGACACATTTAAGCAGTTGGCACAGTTCCATGAAGAAAAACCCAAGTCTGGAAAGCACACTAGTGATCCATTTCATGCAGGAGCCTCAGGAAGCAGCCAGTGCCATCTTGAGTAGCACAGCCCTCCCGCAAAGCTCCTGGACCAGCATTTATTCACCTGTCAGCAGGTACCTAACATGCTCTAAGTCATTTTGGGCAAAGCATGCTGGGACAATGAGGCCTTTCTCCTTTTACTACATCCCAAGAGGAGAAACACATCTGAGGTTGTGCTTTGTTTTATTATAAATGGCAAGGCAAAGCTGTTAACCTTAGTAATTAGGTAGGAAAATATAACGTACAACTGAATTTAAAAATGTACCTTGTTGACAGAATAGTCTTACCAGTTACTGAAAACAAAGGGGAGAGAAAGAAATAAGAGAAGAAAACCCTAAAAATTATGCAGAACAAAAATGAGCAAGAAAGTGAATTAAAAGAAAAATGTGAATCTCTTCTCTGAAAGGAAGAGAACGCTATTGGGCAAAAATCAAAACAAAATAATCACCACCACAAAATTGCAACAGCTTCCAACTGCTATTGGACTGGTTGGTATGGACCATCAGACCACCATGGTTGTTCATGGTTCTACCATGACTGGTGAGCAACAATCCAGACTCACATTGCCTTGCAGAACACTGAGAAATCATACTTCCTCTAGAGAGCTTATTCTGAACACTGATGCTACACATGTTAAGTGTTGCATAGGAAAGTGAGGCCAACCCACAGCAGGGTCCAGGTCATGCTCATAGGAGAATAGCTATGGCCCGGCCTCGGGGAAGCAGAATGGGGAACCACCATGATGCTTGTATGAAGACAGGAATTTGTCTGAGCGGTGACATGGAAGTGGCCAGGAATGGGGATAGAGGATGTCAGAGAGGGAGGGCTTGGGGGCATTTATTGCTGAGACTCTTATGCAGACCAGTGTGAGAGGCCAATACAGACTGATTAGCCAGCAGGCCTGACTAGGGGGCAGGGCTCAGGGGCCCTTTGGTCCAAGCTTGAATTTACAACTGAGGGCCTGCTGAGGGCCACCCCCATGGACATCTGTCTTAGTCAGCTCAGGCTGCTGTAACAAAAATACCATAGACCAGGTGGCTTAAACAACAAGTATTTCTCACAGTTCTGAAGGCTGGGAAGTCCAAGATCAAGGCGCTGGCCAATTCAGTTCCTGGTGAGGCCTTCTTCCTGGTTTGCAGAGGGATACCTTCCAGCTATAGCCTCGCATGGCAGTGGGGGAGGGGTTGGTTTCTGCTCCCTTATCCCCTTATAAGCGCAGTAATCCCATCATGGGTGCTCCACCTTCATGACCTCATCTAAACCTAATTACCTCCCAAGCCCCATCTCTAAATACCATCACATTGTGGATTATGGTGTCAGCATATGAATTTGGGGGCCAGGGACACAAACATCCAGTCCATAGCAGCACCTTTCTGTCCGTAGAACTGATCATGTGTGAAATCATTACCCCTCTCCTGCTCCCACATGAGATTCTTCTGTTTTCTTAGTCTGTACTCATGAAGTTTCTATACTGCTTTCATGTGGGTAAACAGTATCATGTAAACTTCCTCCATGCTGTGTCTTTGTGGAGAGAGGAGGCAAGAGTAGGTCTTTGCAGGTGGAGCTTTAGATGCTCCCACCAAAATATCAAGGCCTGAATAAGGCATTGAAAATAGAATGGACACTATAAATGTGAGGGATATTAAGACAGTGGTCCTCGACCAGGGGCAGTTTTATCACCCAGCAGACACATTTTTACAGTGTCTATGGAAATTTGTGATTGTCATGAGGGTTATACATCGAGATGCATCTACTAAATGCCAGGGATGCAGCTAAACATGCTATATTGCACGGACAGCCCAGAGGCTCACACACATGCAACTGTCCCTGGGAAGTCAAGCTGGACCCCAGCAAAGCACTGCAGGAGAGAAAGTGTGAGTGGTGATGTGAAAACAACCTAGCGTACCAGCTCTGGAAACTTCTATGTGCTGAGGGCTGGTGAGGGAAAAAGAACCTGAGGACCCTGAGTGGGATGCCGAAACACAAGCACAAGCATGCAATGTCAGGGAAGCCCCAGGAGGCTGAGCATTTCAGCAGGTGGGGCCTGAAAATTAAGAGAAGATTAAGTTGCATTTGGCCATTTTATTTATATCCTTCTTCAGTCCAAAAGGGATTTGAGGCAGTTGGAATTGACAGTTTGAGGTCCACGGTGGCCTTGAGAGACTTCAGTGTAAGGGTAGTGATAAAAGCAAAGGTAGTCCATGAAGATTTTGCTTGTTTAAAAAAAAAAAAAAAGACAATAAAGAATAAGATGGAAGTGACATTTCTATCTCACCCACAGACCACATCAAATCAACAGCTCCAGCTACTTAAACCCCACCTAGAAATACTTACTTGTGTATACCTTTATGTCATAGGCAACATTCTTTGGTTAACCTATCTACTGGCAAAACTATAGATATAATTCTATAAGTACATAGTTTATAAAGTACGATTCAGACAAGAAACTGTCAAGTCAAACACAAATTAATGAATTCTATTACTAATGTTGCCTTTTTTGGTCACTAGAAATCATAATAATGACTCAAACCAATCTCAATGAGAGAATATTTCCATATTATAGCCCAGGACAGGCATTCTGAAGCACACTATTTCTTTTTATTTTTTATTTTCTGAGTTTGCCTCAATAGCTCTAGATATATATGCCTACAATGAAACTGGTTAGGAAAAAACAAAAAATTCATAGAGAAAATACAGTTCAAAAATACAGATC
Source organism: Phoca vitulina (assembly GCF_004348235.1). Classification (NCBI taxonomy): domain Eukaryota; kingdom Metazoa; phylum Chordata; class Mammalia; order Carnivora; family Phocidae; genus Phoca; species Phoca vitulina. Next base: position 28,253,028 of record NW_022589727.1, on the reverse strand, counting down.
ATGGGCAGGGTGTTGCCAATAAATACAAATGAAACAAATTACTTGATGAAGGAAGGAAATATAAGTAGAATCACACCTCAAGCATATAAATCTATGAAATGTTAATACTCTATCTTATCTCCATCCATTTGTTCCATAAATAAGCAAAGTGCTACTTTACATAGTCACCTAACTTGGGCTGCTTTAAAACATTAACCCCCTGGATAACAAGGCCTTCTTTGTGTGTCACATGGCATTTTTCTAAATTCTAGGTGACACAGTGTGAAAAGGAACAGCCCAACTTAGTTAGACTGTTCGTATACCTCACAGCTATGGTTGATCTCCAAAGAATCCAGACTGTGGGTAGTGTGTTCATGGCTGGGTTATTATGAAATTGCCCTGCTAGGGCCACAGAGCCAGATCAAGGTCCCAGGGATCACTACTGGATGGGTTTTCTGCCCATTACTTATACTGACATCAGTCCTAGCAGGAAATGTAGAGGTAGGATTTGAGCCAGAATTATAGAAGCCCTTCTCTTTTCTACAGTCAACAGTGCCCTCAGTCTGGACTGGGAGAGGTTTACTTGTGGAAGGCTCACAGTTGTGGGAGGGAAGCTGGCCCTGTCACTAGAGGCAGGCTGGAGCCAGCAGGAGCCCCCGCAAGTAGGCCCTGACCTGCTGCATGACTCCCAAGCTGTATGTCCCTCCACTGAAGCTGAACCTCTGGCAAAGTCACACTGTAAATGGCAGCCTGGTCTGCCACCAAGAATCGACAAGAAGGGCCTGACCAACACTTGAGACAGAGTAGCCAAAGTGAAAGTGCTTACCCTTTCCCACAGGCCACAGTGGACTCACGACAAGAGTCACTGATAGAAGTGGCTGTGCCCAGAGGATCGGCAGCCAGGCAGCATGAGAAGAGTGGAGGCTTCAGAGGGAACATTTCTGCACAGAGGCAGTGGAGCTCCCCAGGGAAAGAATTCTCAGACCTGGGGGATGCCTTGAAGGGGCCAGTTTCCAGCAGGAGACCTAGGGGCTCTGTCATCACCATTTCCTCTAATTCAAGATCAGTATCTGTTGCAGACAGGTCCTAAGTATTCTTCCCCCAGGAATCACACCAAAATAAAAGCAGCAGGTTTAACTGTAAAGAGTGAGTAGCTTCAGGGGTTACCCTCTGAATTCTAAGACTGCATTCTAAGATAACTACCTATGGTTTAGCTGGTGACAGCAACTGAGAGGCGTGAATTGCAGTAGCTAGGATCCAGAAACAGTACTGCATTTTCCCCTTGAGCAGGCCCTGCACCAGCCAGGGAGCTCCTCCGGGTGCATGTGGCTAATGTGTGTGGGGGAATGGTAGGGCAGGTGGACATACCAAAGGAGACCCACCTATTTCTTCTCCAGAACGATCCTATACTGCCTCATGCTAGTAGAAGGTGCAGTGACAAGGATAAAACCGCAATGTGTTTCACCAACGGAACTGGGGACTCATCTGGTATTAATTTTTCACAAATTAATATCTGACCATGGCGCACCACACTTCAGAAAACTCTTTCGTGGCTCCTGGCTGCCTTTTGTGGGAGGGCTTGCTTCCGGCTTCCCTCCCCTCTCCCTTTTCAATATCACACCCTAAAAGTGCTAAACCACTTGAAATCCTTCAAGCTTATAATCTCTGCTCTGCCACGCTGACCGTGTAGAAAACTTTGATATTCTTTCCTCAGATCACTGCCCAGGCCTCATCTCTCCTGAGAAACTTTCTCAACCCTAACCTTAAAAAGAACTAAACTGGAGAGGGGAAAGATGCCGGAGGAGTAGGGAACCCTATTTCAACTGGTCCCCGGAATTGAGCTGGATAACTACCAGACCACTCTGAGCACCTACGAAACCAGCCTGAGATGTAAGAAGATCTGGATCTCTACAAACAGAATATCGCAGGCGGTTGGTTTTGAGGTAGGAAGCGAGAGCCCTGATCCTGCGGGCAGATATCCGAGGATAAAGGGCGGCGGGAGGGTGCCTGGACATGGGGATCCTACACCGCGGGTGAGTGACAGCCTTGCGTGCTGCGGAGGGGGAACAGACTTGCAGACCGGTAGCGACGGGAAAGAACTTTAGGGAAGCCCCCGGGGTGGAAAACCAGACCGGCGCGGTCGCCTGCACGCGAACTGCAGCCCCCCCCCCACCCCACCCCACCCCCCTGGACAGAAACCGGAGCAACAGTTGCACGCACGCTAACTGCACCCTCGCCCAGACGGAAACTCGAGTGACGGTCGCGCGTACACAAACTGCAGCCTCCGAGACGGAAACCCGGTGCAACGGGTCCGGTGAACTGTAACCCCCGGGGGTGGCAACCCCAAGCGGAGGAGTCGCGCGTGCACGAACTGGGAGCGGCTGGCGGTTTTAAAAGCACAAAGGGCAGAGACGTGCCCCGACCTGGAGGCAGGACTGGGAGCGCTGCGGAGGGGTGCACAACCCAGGACGCTGCAGTTTATAGCAGCACGGACAGAAACGGAGACAGTGTGGCCTGGAGAGCTCACTGAAGAACAGACTGAGGTCTCTCTGCTCTGAGGCAGAGGGTTGGAAAAGGTCTCTTCTGCTCTGACTCGCGGAAGAGACGCGGAAAGCCACCAGGGAAAGGTGCCAGAGAACGAAAGCCCCAAAGACTGATTCCCGCTGAGCCCATCCCCCGCCACAGGGGGGCAGGGCAACTCCGCCCAAACAGGGTTGCCTGAGTAACAGCGCGGCGGGCCCCTCCCGCAGAAGACAGGCTGGGAAAACAGGAGGCCAGCAACCCTAAGGTCCCAAGAAAACAGGTACATCTTGCTTGGGTTCTGGTCAATAATTTCGACTCTATACATTCCCTCAAACACCCATCAACAGAATGACTAGGAGGAGGAGCCCCCAAAACAGAAAAGACTCAGAGATTATGACTTATGCTGCAGATTTACAAATGGATGCAGACATAACCAAGATGTCAGAGATGGAATTCAGGCTAGCAATTGTGAAGACAATGGTAGAATGGAGAAATCAATTCATGGCAACATAGAGTCTCTAAGGGCAGAAATAAAAGGTGAATTGGCAGAACTTAAAAATGCTATCAATGAGATCCAATCCAATCTACATAATCTAACACCTAGGGTAACTGAGGCAGAAGAGAGAATAAGCGATCTGGAAGACAGTATAATAGTAAAAAGGGAAAAGAGGAGGCCAGGGAAAAACAACTCAGAATCCATGAAAATAGAATCAGAGAAATAAGTGACACTATGAAGCGTTCCAATGTCAGAATAATTGGAATTCCGGAGGCAGTGGAGAGAGAGAGAGGGCTAGAAGATGTATTGGAGCAAATCATAGCTGAGAACTTCCCTAATCTGGGGAATGAAACAAACATTCGAGTCCTAGAGGCAGAGAGGACCCCTCCCAAGATCAAGGAAAACAGGCCAACACCCTGGCATGTAATAGTAAAACTTGCAAATCGTAGAACCAAGGAAACCATCTTAAGGGCAGTTAGGGGGAAGAGATTCCTTACGTACAGAGGGAGGAACATCAGAATAACGTCAGACTTATCCACAGAGACCTGGCAAGCCAGAGACACCTGGCAAGACATATTCAGAGTACTAAATGAAAAGAACATGCAGCCAAGAATACTTTATCCGGCAAGGCTTTCATTTAGAATGGATGGAGAGATGCAGAGCTTCCACGACCGGCAGAAGTTGAAAGAATATGTGACCACTAAGCCGGCCCTGCAAGAAATATTAAGGGGGGGTTCTATAAAAGGAGAACGACCCCAAGAGTGATCTACAACAGAAATTTACAGGGACAATCTATAAAAACAGTGTCTTCACAGGCAACATGATGACAATTAATTCATATCTTTCAATAATCACTCTCAACGTGAATGGCCTAAACGCTCCCATAAAACGGCACAGGGTTGCAGACTGGATAAAAAGACAGGACCCATCCATATGCTGTCTACAACAGACTCATTTTGAACCTAAAGATACATCCAGACTGAAAGTGAAGGGATGGAGATCTATCTTCCATGCCAGCGGACCTCAAAAGAAAGCTGGGGTAGCAATGCTTATATCAGACAAATTAGATTTTAAACTAAAGTCTATAATAAGAGACACAGAAGGACACTATATCATTCTTTTTTTTTTTTAATAAAGATTTTTATTTATTTATTTGACAGAGAGAGACATAGTGAGAGCAGGAACACAAGCAGGGGGAGTGGGAGAGGGAGAGGGAGAAGCAGGCTTCCCGCGGAGCAGGGAGCTCGATGTGGGACTCGATCCCAGGACCCTGGGATCATGACCTGAGCCGAAGGCAGACGCTTAACGACTGAGCCACCCAGGCGCCCGACACTGTATCATTCTTAAAGGGTCTATCCAACAAGAAGATCTAACAATTGTAAATATCTATGCCCCCAACATGGGAGCAGCCATCTACATAAGCCAACTGTTCACCAAAATAAAGAGTCATATTGATAACAATACGTTAATTGTAGGAGACCTCAATACTCCACTCTCAGCAATGGACAGATCATCTAAGCAGAAAATCAACAAGGAAACAAGAGCTTTGAATGATACATTGGACCAGATGGACCTCATAGATATTTACAGAACATTCCACCCTAAAACAACAGAATACTCATTCTTCTCGAGTGCACATGGACTTTCTCCAGAATAGACCATATACTGGGTCACAAATCAGGTCTCAACCGATACCAAAAGATTGAGATTATTCCCTGCATATTCTCAGACCACAATGCTCTAAAACTGGAACTCAATAACAAGAAAAAATTTGGCAGAAATTCAAACACTTGGAAGCTAAAGACCACTCTGCTCAAGAATGTTTGGGTCAACCAAGAAATCAAAGAAGAACTTAAACAATTCATGGAAATCAATGAGAACGAAAACACATCGGTCCAAAACCTATGGGATACTGCAAAGGCAGTCCTAAGGGGGAAATACATAGCCATCCAAGCCTCACTCAAAAAAACAGAAAAATCCCGAATTCACCAACTAACTCTACACGTTAAAGAACTAGAGAAAAAGCAACAAACGACGCCTAAGCCACGCATTAGAAGAGAATTAAAATTAGAGCAGAAATCAATGAATTAGAAACCAGAAACACAGTAGATCAGATCAACGAAACTAGAAGCTGGTTCTTTGAAACAATTAATAAGATTGATAAACGACTGGCCAGACTTATCCAAAAGAAGAGAGAAAGGACCCAAATTAATAAAATTATGAATGAAAGGGGAGAGATCACGACTAACACCAAGGAAATAGAAACAATTATTAGAAATTATTATCAACAACTATATGCCAATAAACTGAGCAATCTGGATGAAATGGAGGCCTTCCTGGAAACCTATAAGCTGCCAAAACCGAAACAGGAAGAAATTGACAACCTGAATAGGCCAATAACCGGTAACGAGATTGAAGCAGTGATCAAAAACCTCCCAAAAAACAAGAGTCCAGGGCCTGATGGATTCCCTGGGGAATTCTACCAAACGTTCAAAGAAGAAATAATACCTATTCTCCTGAAGCTGTTTCAAAAAATAGAAACAGAAGGAAACCTTCCAAACTCATTCTATGAGGCCAGCATTACCTTAATCCCAAAACCAGGCAAAGACTCCATCAAAAAGGAGAATTTCAGACCGATATCCCTGATGAATATGGATTCCAAAATGCTCAACAAAATCCTAGCTAATAGGATCCAACAATACATTAAAAGGATCATCCACCACGACCAAGTGGGATTTATCCCCGGGATGCAAGGGTGGTTCAACATTCGCAAATCAATCAATGTGATAGAACACATTAATAAGAGGAGGGAGAAGAACCATAGGGTCCTCTCAATTGATGCAGAAAAAGCATTTGACAAAATACAACATCCTTTCCTGATTAAAACTCTCCAGAGTATAGGGATAGAGGGAACATTCCTCAAGCTCATAAAATCCATCTATGAAAAACCCACAGCAAATATCATCCTCAATGGGAAAAACCTGAGAGCCTTTCCCTTAAGATCAGGAACACGTCAAGGGTGCCCACTCTCACCACTGTTGTTCAACATAGTACTAAAAGTCCTAGCAATAGCAATCAGACAACAAAAAGAAAGAAAAGGTATTCAACTTGGCAAAGAAGAAGTCAAACTCTCTCTTTTCGCAGACGACATGATACTTTATGTGGAAAACCCAAAAGACTCCACCCCCAAATTACTAGAACTCATCCAGCAATTCAGTAATGTGGCAGGATACAAAATCAATGCACAGAAATCAGTTGCTTTCTTATACACTAACAACACAACTGTAGAAAGAGAAATTAAAGAAACGATTCCATTTACAATAGCACCAAAAACCATAAGATACCTCAGAATAAACCTAACCAAAGAGGTCAAGGATCTATACTCTAGGAACTACAAAACACTCATGAAAGAAATTGAAGAAGACACAAAAAGATGGAAAAATATTCCATGCTCATGGATCGGAAGAATAAACATTGTTAAAATGTCTATGCTACTCAGAGCAATCTATACCTTCAATGCCATCCCGATCAAAATTCCAATGACATTTTTCAAAGTGCTGGAACAAACAATCCTAAAATTTGTATGGAATCAGAAAAGACCCCGAATCGCCAAGGAGATGGTGAAAAAGAAAAACAAACCTGGGAGCATCACGTTGTCCGATTTCAAGCTATATTACAAATCAGTGATCACCAAGACAGCATGGTACTGGCACAAAAACAGACATACAGACCAATGGAACAGAATAGAGAACCCAGATATGGACCCTCAACTCTATGGTCAAATAATCTTTGACAAAGCAGGAAAAAACATGCAATGGAAAAAAGACAGTCTCTTCAATAAATGGTGCTGGGAAAATTGGACAGCCACATGCAGAAGAATGAAACTCGACCATTCTCTAACACCATTCACAAAGATAAACTCAAAGTGGATGAAAGACCTCAATGTGAGACAGGAATCCATCAAAATCCTAGAGGAGAACATAGGCAGTAACCTCTTTGACATCGCCCACAGCAACTTCTTTCAAGATACATCTCCAAAAGCTAGTGAAACAAAAGCAAAAATGAACTTTTGGGACTTCATCAAGATAAAAAGCTTCTGCACAGCAAAGGAAACAGTCAACAAAACAAAGAGGCAACCCACAGAATGGGAGAAGATATTTGCAGATGACACTACTGATAAAGGGCTGGTATCCAAAATCTATAAAGAACTTCTCAAACTCAACACCCAACAAACAAATAATCAAGTCAAAAAGTGGGCAAAAGAGATGAACAGACACTTCTCTGAAGAAGACATACAAATGGCTAACAGACACATGAAAAAATGTTCATCATCATTAGCCATCAGGGAAATCCAAATCAAAACCACACTGAGATACCACCTTACACCAGTTAGAATGGCCAAAATGGACAGGGAAAGAAACAACAAATGTTGGAGAGGTTGTGGAGAAAGGGGAACCCTCTTACACTGTTGGTGGGAATGCAGGTTGGTGTGGCCACTTTGGAAAACAGTGTGGAGGTTCCTCAAAAATTTAAAAATAGAGCTACCCTATGACCCAGTAATTGCACTCCTGGGTATTTACCCCAAAGACACAGATGTAGTGAAAAGAAGGGCCATATGCACCCCAATGTTCATAGCAGCGATGTCCGCAATAGCCAAACTGTGGAAAGAGCCGAGATGCCCTTCGACAGATGAATGGATAAAGAAGATGTGGTCCATATATACAATGGAATATTACTCAGCCATCAGAAAAGATGAATACCCAACTTTTACATCAACATGGATGGGACTGGAGGAGATTATGCTAAGTGAAATAAGTCAAGCAGAGAAAGTCAATTATCATATGGTTTCACTTACTTGTGGAACATAAGGAATAACATGGAGGACATTAGGAGAAGGAAGGGAAAAATGGGGGGGGCGGAATTGGAGGGAGAGATGAACCATGAGAGACTATGGACCTGAGAAACAAACAGGGTTTTAGACGGGAGGGGGGATGGGGTATCGGTTAGCCCGGTGATGGGTACTAAGGAGGGCACGTACTGCATGGAGCACTGGGTGTTATACGAAAACAATGGATCGTGGATCACTACATCAAAAACTAATGATGTATTGTATGGTGACTAACATAATATAATAAGATTAAAAACTACAAAAAAAAAAAAAAAAAGAACTAAACCTTCTGCTCCTGAGTTTTCCTGTGTTCCTAATAAAACCCTGTCACCCACCGTGCTTCCGCCATGAGTTCCTGTGCGTCACTCAACTGGACCGTGAATCCTCACAGCAGCAGCTTGCTCACTCTCTGCATATTCCAACACAGAAGTCGGTACCATGCACACATGCATTCCCACATTGCCGCCATCCCTAACACTCAGGATGGCAGTTAATGCTAACTGAACATTCACGGGCACAGGCATAAGTACTTCTTAGACACTTAACTTTGACCATAACTGTGTGCAGTTTATTATCATTATTTTCCACTTTGAGGTGCAGAAACCTACTCCAGAAAGGTAGGTAGCTGCCCCCAAGATATCACAGCTACAAAGTACAAGCAAGGGTTCAGAGGTACTTAGGACCTCTTTATTTATTATCTCCCATAATCCACCATGTGCCAAGTTCTATGGTAGATACAAAGATAAATAAAACCCAGAGTCCAGAGGGTGAAGACAAGATACACTAAAGTTCATCGAAGTGTCATAGGCACTAAGATGTCAGTCAGTGCCTGGGAAGATGAGGTACAAAGAAGGGAGGGATGAATTTTACCTTAGGATGGAGTCAAAATTGCTCTCAAAAGGTGGAATGAAGTAAAGAAAGTGAATGTGGTTACATAAATTTTAAAGCTCTCATTGAGAAGCAATAATACCCAAATCTAGCCAAGGAAATGGGTAATGTTTTCTTCAGTCTCTTAACTACTTTTCACCCTAAGTCTCTCTCCCTCTCTCTCTTTTTTTTTAAGTCTCTTAAAAAAATAAGTAGATAAAAACCAAGTTAGTTTAGGAAAAACAGTACTGTTGTACAGAATCATAGTCCCCAGAAATTAAGTTTTATCTTTTCCAGACAATGTTAGTTAAAAACTTCCTCCAAAGAGGGTGTTGGCCAAGACAAAGGCAAACTAATTTCATCCTGGGGGAAGGTAGGAATTACTTGTAAAATCCCTAGACCAATTTGACCTGCGAGTGTGAGGTTAAGGACAGACATCATTTTCCACCTGGTGCTATCTGCACAGCAGAGCATTCCTTTCCAGCGTGAAGGCTTTTTCATCCTTAAGCGCTCAGATAGAGAGGTCAGTAGCCTCAGTCCCTACTGACTTCCCTGCAACTCATTCCAAGTGAAGACCAGCAGGGAGATTAACGCTGCTCAGAGAAGTGCATGACAGACTGCCCTGGACCTGTGCCCGAATTTCATGACTTCTGAGAATCACATGGTGCAAAGACAAATCCAATTTTACAGTGTGACCCCAATTATCCTCAGAGATGGTTCTATCCATCATACTGTTACAGGACAACAGAACAGCCAAAGTGCATCCCTACATAGGTACATATTATTTCACAGAGTAGATATGAAAAACAGCAGAGAAATCATTTTGTAAACTGAATCATTTAAAATTCTTCACAAAGCTAGGAATCTTTTTGTTATAATAAAAACCGTATCTTGTATTTTATCCATTGTGCAGGTTTAGGCTCATATAGTGGTCAAACTGTCAATTACTACAAAAGAGCAGGAGTAGTACAAAAGTAGCCCAAAACGGTATTTAATGCTGTTATATATCCACCCCTTGCAAAAATTACAGTTGTCTCTGAAATTCACAAAACTTCAAATAAATTATGTACGTTAGTTATATGTCATTATGTTTGTATCAACTAATTTCACATGCTATGTAAATATTTTAGGAGTTACCGCTGCATGTTTTTAATGTTAAATTTACCTTGGATTATCAATATGATCTATTCACCCAGTCTTATTCTATCAATAAATAATTATCACCCAGGTAAAAAGACTAATTAGGAAAAATAAAAGACCCTCTCTTCTCAAAGAGATGCATTTCAAATCAAATTTCAGTCATTATATGTTGAAATGCTATTTAACAGTCCTTTATATATTTATGTTGTTTGGCTCAATTGTGTGCTACAGATAATTATAATGACAACTGAATCCAGAAGCATTTGATTTTAAAACATAGAAATTAATGTCATGAGAAAAATTTTTAAAGTATTAATTTAATTTTTGTGTTTATTTAGATGTAGATAAACAAAATAGGATGATCCATAAATGTGTTACAGAAGCGAACACACAACGTTGAAAATAAATTCAGCAGGGAAAGTGGAATAAAAGTATGACGCCAACAAGAAAGAATGTAAAATTTCTCAGTGTTAAAAGAAAACTTGTTCATGATTTAAAATGAAAATAATGGACTTCAAATTACTATGGTGTTTAGATTCCAGGTGATATACTTAAAAAAATAATTATAACATTTTATTTCTGAATGTCAATTTTATAATTTATTGGGAATTATTTCCTTTACACATTTTGCAACTTAGGATGACAAACTTTGGATGTCAAATTATAAGTGTGGGAGTATATGAGAGGAGTACATTATTGTTTAAAAACAATTCTTCTAGTTTGAAGACAACTAGACTGGAGGATCTCAACTCTACATGCCATGCCAACACTGAGACTCCAGCTTCTAAGGACTACCACTTCAGAGAAATACTGTTTAGTTAACAGGACACAACCTTCTCTCTTAACTACAGTGGCATTTTCCAAAAGCAATGCTAGTCCAATTAGAGACTCTGGAAAAAGGGTTCCATGTTTAAAATCTGAAAACCACTGCAAAGGGAAACTCAGCTTACCACGAAGATGAAGTAAGGGGTCCAAATTAACCATCTTGTGTGAAACAAATAAAATGCATACAAAATATACAAAACAAGTTTACAAGACACAGGATTCCAGCAAATGAAGGACAATGATGCTTGAAAGATGGGAAGCAAATGAGATGAAGCCTGTAACTACCCCAACTTACTCTGTTGAGAGAGTCTCCAGGCTGTAGGCAAATACGAGGAATTCAGGTAGAGCCCAGCAGATTCTCTGGGCTGAAGGGACTAAGCAGAGAGAGTTCAGAGAGGTCAAGGTAGCTAGAGTTTGCAGAACACGGTAACAGAAAAAAGACAGCTGCACAGAAAGAGAGAGAGAGCTCTGGAGATCCACAGTGCATTCTCTTTGAGTATTTCAGGTGAGTACTTGTCAACACAAGCACATAAGGAAACAACCCACAAGCCTGGAAAAAGAATGCCCAGTGTGGACATTGTCACCTCTAACCCTTCTGGATAATTCTCTTAGTGCATATTCCCACCAGTCATTTGGAAAAACCTCTTTAAAAAAAAAAAAAAAAAGATTTTATTTATTTATTTGAGAGAGAGAATGAGACAGAGAGCACGAGAGGGAAGTGGGTCAGAGGGAGAAGCAGAACCCCTGCTGAGCAGGGAGCCTGATGTGGGACTCAATCCCGGGACTCCAGGATCATGACCTGAGCCGAAGGCAGTCGCTCAACCAACTGAGCCACCCAGGCGCCCTGGAAAAACCTCTTAATCCACAGAGTATTGTGCAGACCCAGGAGGGTCTTGCCTTAGTAATGGAGAATAAGTAAACCCAGATGGCACACTGCTTCAGTTCCACCTAACGAGTCTTAAAAGCAAGATGAAAAAGAATCAAACTGTTTCCAAATAACGTAACACATCCCAGAACAAAACTGAGCAATATTTACAGAATACAAATATATCTGGTATCTAACAATGTAAAGTTCACAGTGCCTGGCATTCAATCAAAAGTTATCAAGCATCCAAAGAACAGGAAAACAGGACCCATAACGAGGAGATAGATCAATCAATCAATATGAACTCAAAACTTAGATATTGGAACTAGTAGACAAGGACATTAAAATACTTACTATAACTACATTCTATATGTTCAAAAAGTTAAGTAGACATGGAAGACTTAAAAAAAAAGTAGAAATTCTAGAGATGAAACTGACAATGTATGAGATGAAAACTACACTGGATTGGAAAAACTACAAATTAGACATTTCAGAATAAAAGATGAGTGAACTTGAAAACATGGCAATAGAACACAAAAGGCATAATAAATATATAATTGCTGTTCCCAAGGGAAAAAAGAAAGAGGAGCAGAGAGAAAAATTATTTTAAGGAATAATAGTGAAAGTTTCCAAATTTGATGAAAACTTGAAAACAAATTTGATGATAAACACACAGATCCAAGAAGTTCATGAACCTCAAGCACAAGAAAACTGGAAAAAATAAATAAAATATGTCAAGATAAATCATAAACAAATTGCTTCAAAATAGTGATAAACAGAAAAATCTTAAAAGCAGCCAGAGGAGAAAAAAGACAAATACTTAGACTAGAAGACCAAAGATAAAGATGAAAGCTGATTTCCCATCAAACATGGTGCAAGAGAAAAGACAGTAGAGTAGCATCTTTAAAATATTGAGAGTAAAACTAAATCTAAAACTAGAAATCTATATCCAAAAAATATTCTTCAAAAATAATGAAGGCAGTCGGCGAGGAGCCTGCTTCTCCCTCGCCCTCTGCCTCTCCCCTGCTCATGCTCTCGCTCTCTCTCTGTATCTCTCTGTTTCAAATGAATAAATAAAATCTTAAAAAATAATAATAATAATAATGAAGGCAAAATAAAGACATTTCAGACATACAAAAGCTGAAAGAACTCATTACCCACAAATACACACTGTAATAAGTGAATGCAGTACTCTAGGCAAAAAAAAAAAAAAGGTACCAGATGAGAATATGGATCTACACACAGGAATGAAGAACACCAGAAATGGTAACTACATGGATAAATATATAAGATTTTTTCCTATTATTTAAATCTCTTTTAAGAGATTGTAAAAAGGTAAAACAATGTATTGTGGGGCTTATAAAAGATGTAAAAGGGAAATGTAAGATGATGACAGTATAAAGACAGTATAAAGATTGGAGGAATGGAAATTCACTACTGAAGGTTCTTAGACTGTACTTAATATTTATTATCATTTGAAGGTAGCCTGTGATAAGTTAAATTCTTATACTGTATGAATACTATTAGAGTTATAGTGGATAAGCCATCAAAGATAAAATAGAATTATAAAAAACAATGTAAAAGAAGGCAGAACAAGAGAGGAAAGTCAACAAAAAAGAGATGGGATAAAACAAACAACAAGATGACAGATTTAGGCCTAGCCAAATCGATAATTACAATAAACATAAATGGTCTAAATGTGCTAATTAAAAGACAGAGTACCACATTAGATTTAAAAAAAAAGGCAAGTCCCAAGTACACGGTGCCTACAAGAAATGCACTTCAAATACAAAGATACAGGTAGGCTAAAAGTAAAAAAGTGGAAAAAATGTATACCTAATACCAATCAAAAGAAATTTGGAATGGCTACAAGATAGATTTCAAAATATGAAATATTACAAGGGATAAAGGAAGTCATTTCACAATTATAAAATGATCAACTCATCAAGGGAATATAACAATCATAAACATTTGTGCAAACCATAATAGAGCTTCTAATAAAGAAAAAATTGATAGAACTATAAGGAGAAATAAACAAATCCACAATTATAATCAGGGATTTCATTATCTCTTGCTCAGAAACTAATTGAATAAGTATAAAATATTAGTAATGATAAGTAAGATTTGAAAAACATTATTAATCAACTTGACTTAACTGACATTTATAGGATATTACATCCAAACAGCAAACTACACATTCCTTCCAAATGCACACAGAACACTTGCCAAGATAGCACATATTCTGGGCTATAAATAAACTTCAATAAATGTAAAAAGGACTCAAATAATGCCAAGATATGTTTTCCGATCATAGGGGAGTTAAATTTTTAATTAAAAACATAAAAATATCTGGAAAATCTCCAATTTTCTCTTCGAAGGGAGAGGACATAACATACGTTGACATCCTTCCAACAATGTAGCACAATACACAATATAGATGCTCCCTTACATTTAGGGATTTTCACTGGTTTTGTACTAAAACTTCATTTTGCCTCTCTTTATTGATTTTCCTTCCAAACATTAAGTCTATCCCTGTACTTCAAACTGTAATCTCTTCCAAATCTACTGCTTCACTCTGACCTTTTTCTCAAAAATCTAACTACACACTGGACATCACTATGAGAAAAGCTTACTATTAATAAGATAGAAACATGCCCCAAACCAAATTTATCACTTTACCCTACAATCAATTTTTCCTTCTTCATGGAACAAAAGTATAAAATTAGGTGATATTTCATCAATGACTGAGACAAGGGTGGTAGAAATGGGAACGGAGAGAAGTGGACAAATTTGAGGGATATTTAGGAGAAAGAAAGTATTGTAACTTTGAACTGCCCGAATGACGGGGAAGAAAGAAGGTGAGACCACTTCCTCATTTCTGGCTTGAGCAACTGGATGGAGAGCAGTGCAATGTATGGAGTGAAAAAGCTTCTCTGTACTTGACAAATGTATCAACTGATTTCATTTGCTATTTATTACTTTTATCCCTCTTTAGTAACTGGATGATGCAGTTTCCCAAAATTTGTCTCTCATGCCACCTATCCTTTTGTCCAGTTGCCTGAAATTAATCTGCATTCCCTCATCATCTGTTGTTCAAAGCCCATCTCAGAATCCCCCAAAGAGCATTATTTATTCCCCTCAGTTTGATGTAACTCTTTCCTTTTTTGAACTCCCATAAAACCATAATTTTAATGTGGCACTTATTTTACTGGGAGTATTCAAAGAGGTAAAACCCACCTGGCACAGTTGCATGCACGCAGTCTGAGAAAGACTGCCCTAGAAGGCTGCCGATACCCTCAAGGAACAGGAACCCCCACAGCAGCCACCAAACACCCCTCTCAGTACCTATCACCCACAGTCTCTTACCTGAAAACAAATATAACCTCATGAATTAGGTAATAGCAAACCTCAAGTCTGGAGATGCACATATAACCACAGATTGTTAAACATTTGGAGAAAATGAACACCAAGAAAGAGAGGCAGTAAATACAACAAATAGTAGAAGTAACACTCTAACAAACAGGTATTAGAACAAACAGGAAATTTTAAAAGGGGTCTGAATGGAAATAGACTACCATGTTAATTAAAAAAAATGATCTTGAAAATGTTAAAAAATGATTTCTGAAATTAAAAACACCATATTTGGTCTAAAGAGGAAAAAGGATACAGCTGAAGAATTAATTAGTAATCTGGAAGACAGAGCCAAAGAGTTATCCTGCAAGGCATCTCCCTCCAACCAAAAGAAAAAAAGAGAGGGAGATTTAAAATATGAAAGAAAAGTTAAGACAAGCAAGAAGTTTTAACACATGTCTAGTATGAATTTTGAAAGAAGAAAACAGAGGAAGTAACAGGAAAGACCAAAGAAATAATAGAAGAAAAACATGCAGAGTTGAAGGCACATGTCCTCAGTCAAGACAGCTCACGAAATCACAAGTAGGATGACGGGAACAACAGCTCACATCTGGATAAGAACTCCTGGGAGCCAGGTCCTCTGTCTTAAACACTTGAGTATTTCATACATAGCCACCAAAACTGTTGCATTTAAACTACAACATGCAAGGAGAGCCCAAAAATGAACAACTGATTCAGTCTTTGAGAAATGGTCTTACTGGCTACTGAATCCAAACTTGTCCTCTTTGTCCATCTCAGTAACGTTTCTGCTGCAGAATTCCTCTTTGAGATCATTAACACACTAATAATGTTTATCTACTGTATCCTTAACTCACATACCTTCTCATTTTCTTTCTCCTTCTCTTTCTCTCCTGCCCCCTCCCCACCAGTCCTTACTCTCTCCTACTTTCATTCTCATGCAGAACTATGGGAATGTAGTCTTGGCAAATGCTTATCTTCATGGGAAATTGCCTAAGAGGCCCTCTTGAAGGGAAACCTCACCAAAATGGACATAATCTGTCACAGGGGTTAATTCATCAGCACATAGGAGAGGAGGCTAAAGTGCTATTAGTTACATTCTATATGAACAGCATACATAAGCTACAACAGGTTTTAGAAATGCCCTTTTCTCTGCTTTAATCCTACCTCAGACTGACAAGTTTTACCACGCACCCCTGTGCTCCTGCCACTCCTTATCATTTCATACCACATTTACACACCACGTAGTGGTACTTAATGCTCACTCTTCAAAGAGCCAGACCATCTAGACCAAATTCTTCCTTCATAAGCAAATGTACTTTGAAAAAGCATCACTTTAAAAGAGAGAGCGAGAAAGAAAAAAAAAAAAAAAACCTTTCCAAGGCTTGGTTTTCAACTAAAGTTGGCAGCTGGACATTTTAAATTCTGAACTGATTATACAACTCTTTCATATGACTTTGTAGAGTTTTATTTTCAGACAGTGCCATGACAGACCATCATATTCTGTCCCCCAAGGAAAGAGAAAGAGCCCGCCTTTTTATAAATAGCTGCAGGAGATTCCTGGGGCACATCATGCCCCTCTTGCACTAAACCCATGGAGCTTAAGATCTAAGAGGCTCACTTCCCACTGCGAAAGAGCATTCTTCTCCTTCCATCCCACATACATTAATGGGGCCCTCTCTAGGTACCTGGACTGGAAAGAGAAAAGCAGCTTATAAGAAATGCTCCTGCTTATGGAAGGGGAGAGATTAAAGGAAGAGCAATAACAGCACACAGTGGACCTAGAGCCTTATTGACATTAAAAAAAAAAAAAAAGTTAAGTCACTTGAAAAGCTAAAATAAGGAAAACTGAATGATGGCCACAGAGGAGCTGGGCACTGGAGGAATAAGTGACAGTCACTCAATAATATCTCATTTATCTAATAATGTCAACACAGAGATAGGTTTGCTAATGAAAATACATTCATTTGAAACCAGATTTAATTTTTCTTGATTAGGAATCAGTGGGTAAGGGCCTTGATGGATATGAACTATCATACAAAAGGTTTCGGAACCAGGGTTCACATTCAGCCCAAAGGCATATGCTACAAATTTTTTTTTTTAAGAATTTATTTATTTGAGAGAGAGAGCAAGAGAGAGCACAAGCAGGGGCAGTGGCAGAGGGAGAGGAAGAAGCAGACTCCCTGCTGAGCAGGGAGTCCAATGCGGGGATTGATCCCAGGACCCTGGGATCATGACCTGAGCTGAAGGCAGATGCTTAACCAACTGAGCCACCCAGGTGCCCCGGCATCCACTATGAATTAATTTTACAAAAAGTAATCCCCAATATTAAGCTATCTGGGGTCTTTCATACACAGAGGTTACCGTAGATGCACAAAATCACCCCGGTTCTATAAACTCTTTCAAGTGTTCAGGATATAGCTGGTAACTGACCCACAGTACTTCCCGCGGGAAATTCCGAGATGCCTGTCTGGCTCATCTAACATGGCCACAGAGAAGCCAGCCCCTGTGTCCCTCCCTTTGCTGCCACGCTCACACACCGCAGCTGGCTGCAGCCATGGTGCAGACACCATGACTTTGAGTCATCCCGGCATCCTGTGCAAAGCCAATGCAAAGCCTCTCGCTGCGGATGTGCAATTGGAGCAAATCCCTCCTTCTGTAGAAGGACAGGATGCCAGGGAAACTTTCACCATGCTCGGAAAGAGGGTGGCTCTGAGGGTGGCCAGTTCAGGCCTGGCTATCACAGGCTGTGGATCCTTTATCAAACTCCCGCTTGCCTCTCCTCTGCGTCTTGCAGAAATTGTTCCAGGGAACCTCACTGTTGTTTGCATATGTTTTGTCCCCATAGGATTGTTTCCTGAGGCACACTAGTTGCTTATGCTGCAACATGACTTGTGGCAATTAGCCCAGTATTGATTGAAAGAAAATCACTGCACAAAAGGTAAAGAGGAAGTATTCCATTGTTCAGAAAAACTGTAAACCATGGATAAGTGTTGATTTTATTAATTTAAAATGAACCTGAATTAATATCTTCATTCAAAATAGCAGAAAATACAAAAGAGATTAAGAACATGGAGGGTGCTTTGGTAAAAATCTATACATTTCAAATAGAAAAAACTGCTAAGGAAAATACATGCTCTAGTTGAAGGGTATTTCATATAAGATAGGCCTGACAAGTACAGTGCATTTTATTAAGGTACATGCAATTTTGCTAAAATCAGTCCACAAATTTAACGCCCCCCATCAAACTCCAGAGACAGTACCTTCCAAATGTCTGTTCAAATCACAATCTCTCCCTCCCTCCCATAGTGTCTCTCTCTCGCACATGCACACATACACACACACACACACACAAGTAGGTGTCTTTCAGGCTAATAAGGCACTTAGCTCATACTATTTTCATTGCACTTCTAATGCTTTATGAGTCAAGTGCAAATGCATATAGTCCACTGCTTACAAAAAGGCTTTGCTCAAGAAATTCATTTGTAAGCCGGCTACCTAAAAATCGTACATGTTCTTATGGAAACTGTGTACTTCAAGTGATTTGCATCTCCAGGCTGTTCCTAATGAGCCATCGGAGCCCACTCTGCGTCCCATGGCTGGTGCTGTAACAAGCATACTATTGAACCTAACTACTAGATTACAGTGGCACCAAGGGAAGTGCAGTTTCTCTTGCGTTGTGGGGACCTATCCATACCTCCACCCCAACTTGCCAATGGACAGTTCTCGAGGCCCAGAGGAACAGAGACTAGAGCCGAGGAAAGTAGGGGGGAAGGATGGAGGCAGGTAGATGGTGGGATCTTTTGCTCCTGTAGGTTCCCAAGAACAGGATATTTCTGATTTCAGCTGGTTCTCCAGTGGCCTTCTTTACCCCCCCACCTCCTAGACCCCCCTGGCCTCCTATTATTCCAAAGTCACCATGTCCTGGAGCAGCTCAGGAGCACTGACTTTCTCTGCCAACTCACTGCCAGGGTGCCATCACAGGTCCACCCCTGAAGCAAGCATGCAACCTTGAGACTTTTGTAGGAAAGGGATTGCCGGTCTTCTAAGGATGTTTTTTTCTTCTGTTCTGACCTTCATTCTTCCTTCCCTAGTCTGCCACCCTCCCCTCTCATCCTAAACTCTAAGGAAAAGGACAAAAATCACATGAAGGGCTCTGGTAAGACTTATCTTCACTGCAAAATTAACATGAGCTCAGGTTATCCAGAGTGCTTAGTCACCGCACGGCTGGTCTGTGGGTGGGATGTGTGACAGGGATACTGAAGACGGCGTGCAGCTGGGACCTGAGCCAGAGAGCTGTGGACTCACGAAGATGGGGCAGAGTAACAGTGGGAGAGTGGTGACCACAGCAAGGACAGAGGGGCAGCAGACCCAGAGTTACCCTTCTCTGTGCACCCTGCCCTGACGCATGAGGGTTTAGGCCAAGAGCAGGTGTCAGCAGGGCGGGGCCAGCAGCTGTCCACAGCAAGGAGTGGGGAGGGAAGATGAAGGGTGAACTTGCTGAGTGTTTCACAGGGGCCCACAGAACATCGGCCAGCTCTGTGGGCTCACACTAGTGCTCGTGCCTCCTTAAGTCCAGGGGCCCTAACTGTCCAACGTGGGTAATGAGTACTACGAATTAATGCTCAGGAAAACTTAGCACCACGTCAGACTTAGAGCAGGGACTCTGTAATTGGCCACTATAATAATTATAATTACATATATATAATTATAATTACTTAAGTCTGGGAGTCTTTGTATTGTTTCCAGTTCTTCCAATCAGGAAAATACTACAAATTAAAGGTGAATATCTTTATACTCAGTTTATTCACTTTTAATTTATAGAACATTAGAGATTTACATTTTGGAGGAAATTCAGGAGACAGTTACGATGTAATATGAAAAAAGCTAATAAAATGTTATTTGTTCAAAAAATTCTTCATCTCTCATATTTAGAGCTTAATTGTACATCCCAAAACCTTCTTTAGGAGTAGCTGAAATCTTTCAATAGTACCTGTGCAATTTCAACAATTCAACTTCAGTCCTTTCTCAAACAGTAAGAATGAGCACAGCAGGAATGAAGTCTAATGTATGTCACCAAATTCAGGCTCACTTTCTACCTGAAACCAGTGAAGAATTAACAATTAGCATAACTCTTTGCTGTAAGCCTCATAAAGGTAGAGTTTCCTTAAAAGATGCAGGCTATGCTTTCTATATGTGCTTAGCTTCATCCATTTCAATCAAGACACAGACTTTGTCCAGGAACCACCGCCCAGAGTCTCCTGAGTAACGAGATCTGCTTCCCCACTGGCACCGAATCCCCTCTCGTGGTGGGGGATGGGGCCTCCAAGGCCAGAACACCCACCCTCTGCTGCCCCTCTCTGCCTTCAGCCGACAACTCTGAAGCCACTTTACCACACATCTCTATTTCTTCAAAAGACTGTGAGAAGTTATAAAGAGGGAAAATTAAATTCCACTCTGTCAGTTATTTTTCTAGTTCACAGATTTGATGGAACAGAGAGGAAGAAAGAAATATGGCCAAATGTGAGGTTTGGGAAATGCCTTCAGTCCATTCACAGAAGCTCCTCCCAACCCTCATGACAGACAGACAGCAGAATGCTATTAACATGCATAAGGACAATGGAACACAGGTAAACATGTCTCTTCCTGGGATAGCCCGAAAGATTTACTACTTTATCTTTAGACTTAAAAAAAGAATGTTAGGAATCTGACACACACACAAAAAATCAATCAGTGAAAGGCTATGTCTGTGCCTCCAGCGTAATTATGTGAGGCAAAACCTATACCCATGCTGTAAGTGGTAACACTGCATAGCCTCCACCCACACTGAGTCAAATATAAAAATAAAGTGGAAAATTTCATATATTCATATACGTCATTTCCTCAAACACATAAAACCACTAAAAATCAACAATCAGTCCTAGCAGATGACACTGTGTTTATTTTTCATTTCTCAATATAGCATTGTACTTTTTTGTATAGGAAGCATCTTGGGTGCTAGAAATGACAAAAATAAGATTACAATGAAAAAGAAGAAATGCAAACAACCACACTGCAGGCACAGATACATTTTTTTTGATGTTCGAGTAATAATTTAATTAGACATCCAAATTCCTTGATGGTTCAATAAATAGGGGGATAGATAGATGGATGTAGGTAGGTAGCAAACAAGCTTTTTATAAACCTATAGTTATCAGGTGTTGTTGTTGTTGTTGTGTATAAGGTGACAACAAAAGTGTCATAGGACTGCCTAATATATACTTCAATAAACTTTAGTCAAGTACACTTATAAAAAGTTTAATTTTTCTGTTTCCCATTTCTGCTGCCAACATTCCACACTCAGAATGAAAGGAAGTAATCTTTCCTAAAGGAGACATTTCAGCAGACGTTTTTAAAAAGATCTACTCTATGTCAGCACCACAAGAAAAACAATGACATCACCAACAATTTCAACTCTGAAAATTGGAATCTATGAAAAAACATGAATCCTTGGAAGCAGACCCAGGTTTATCAAAGGAGAAAAAGCTGGGAAGAGAGAAAGAAAATTGCTTATCTTGTGATGGGCATGCCTCCCAAAACAAGACTCTCAAAAGGAGTGCTGCCAAGGTATGCAAGATGTGTTAGATACCACTTGTAGCTATCTCAAGCAGGGGGGTGGGGGGAAAAGTTGTGAGGACAATAAACACCTGGCAGAAAACACTGAAGTTGGGGAAAAGGAGAAAAAAAAAAGAAAGAAGTATTCCATTCTCCAGAAAGCAACCTTGTTTTCCGTTCTCTCCCCTCAATCACTCGAACAATTTTAGGCACCATATCTTCTTACCAACATGGTAGCCCTGTTCCTCATGAACAAGGATTACCACTTCCGCCCCCGCATACCCAGGTGACAAAAATAAGGTCACCTAAGTTTAAAGGAAAAGGGGCAAAAAAGCAATTAAGCATGGAGTTCTGAACCAGTGCCTATCAAATGTCCCATGTCCACTGAAAAGGGGGCAAATGAGTGAAGAATGAGCAACCCTGAGCAGTGCCATCTATCCACCGAGCAGCCACAGTCACCGGGTCACAGCCCAGCTCTACACAAATCAACCGTGATGTGGCCTCAGACCCATCTCCAGTGTGCTAATCCTTTCCTTGCTGTGTTTGGCCCATTCTGGAACCAATATATTGAATATTTTAAGAAACTGAATGGCTCTATTTTTATTTCTAGATTATCCTTCCCCAAAATAGTCTGTGATTTCTTTTGAATACTTTCATTGTGCCTTGCAGATTGTATTCATTTAGTTTTTATTACCTATAACTATTAGTTTGATCTCATTTGTTGTGCCTGCTGACTATACCTCATGACACGGGATTTTCAGATGTGTTCATAATATTCATCTGTGAGCTCATAATAATTCAGAATCTGTTCTCCCCATGGAGGTTGCACAAGGTTCTTGGGTTGTACAGATATCTCTGATGAAGTCCCCATAGGTTCACCAAATTTCATGTTAGTTCCTAAACTTGGGGCTTCAATATGGTGACAATTTTGCTCACCAACAAGAAAGGACAAGCTGGGGGGTCCAATTTCCAATGTGGGTTGAGCTAAGGGTTTTTCCCATGGGTCTTCCCCATCCAAGTCTAAATCGATTCCCAGTGTGCCAGTAGGCATGAGACCTGCAGTCTCCAGCGAAAACTCTAGACCCTAAAGCACACATCTGCTCAAGTCGGTCCCTGTTGTGGTTCAATGCTGTGGCCCCTCTCTTCATTCCTGGCACCTAAGATACTCCTTTTTCAAGTCTGAACTTGAGTATTTATTTTTAAAATCTTTTAAATATTAAAAATTTGATACGTTTTTCTATTTTTTTAAAAAGATTTTATTTATTTATTTGACAGAGAGAGACACAGCGAGAGAGGGAACACAAGCAGGGGGAGTGGGAGAGGGAGAAGCAGGCTTCCCGCGGAGCAGGGAGCTCAATGCGGGGCTCAATCCCAGGACCCCGGGATTATGACCTGAGCCGAAGGCAGACGCTTAACGAATGAACCACCCAGGCACCCCAGTAGGTTTTTCTAGACCTTCCATTGATTTAGGAGTGGAGGGGGCTATTCACATCAACTGGTTCTGCCATCTTGAAGAAAGACAGGTTTCTCACCTAACCTCAAAACTTTCTTTTATAATCTTTATACGAAATTTATTGAACATCAACCTTTTATAAAGATCAGGACTTGGTTCTTTATATATTTTACACCGTAAAGCATAAACCATGCTTTCTTCCCTCCAAGAATTTATAGTCCACACCAAAAGATAAAACAGTTACACATAGAACAAATAAGTATCAAGTATATAATGCAATCCCCAAGGGTTAGGAAGGTAAGAAAAACTTCTAAACCTGCTGTCGAAAGTAGTGTTTCAATTCTTAAAACTCTTTGAACTTTAACAGTTTTTAAGAAAATTTTTATCTTAGTCGTACCACGATTAAAGTGAAAGACAGAGACAGAATGCTGCAGGTTACTGAGGAGGTTCAGAAATCTTATGAGAAACTGAATGGGTCAGTTGCATTCATTCTGGAAAGAAATTTAGGAGAAACTGAAGGAAAAAATGGCAAGCCTTGGTGGCTGTATGAACACAGGGAATGAGTTCGACAGAGAAATCAGAGAAAAGGAGTTCAGTTTTAGAGATGTTAAGTTTACAAAAAAAGTGTTATCCACAGATAAATGTTAAAAACAAAGCTGGAAACATGGAATGGAGAAAGGTGTCAGATTTGGAGATGTGTTTCTGCAAGTTATCTTCAGAGAAATGTTGGTGAAGGCTGAGTTGGGAATGGCAGAACAGAGAACAGAAGATAATAAAGATGGAGAGAGATTTCAAGTGTTTCTGTCACTTTTAACATAAATAAAACCAATCAGAGAAATAACCATACTCTAATACATTTTCCATTTGCTCAATATAAAATTGCATCCTTAAAAAAGTAAAGATGGCCCATTTACAAATATTAAAGCATAAACGACGAAATCCTGGGAGCAGGATGTCATTACATGCTCAATGTACAAAGAACACAGGAATTATCCTAAAGCACATCTGTATTTAAATGAAGATAATGTGACTGAAAAGGATTTACTGGAAGTGAGATTAAATCTGCTGACAGAGACTGACAGAGACAGTTGCTTAAGGGAAGAAAGTGATCTAAAATAAAAGCATGATTTTATTTCATTTTTGTATGAAGTTTAATTAAATATTTCCATTTTCAAAGTCAGGCAAATGATGTCAATTACCAAAAGCCTTTGTGCTGATTTTAAATGATAATTTTGCAGAACACAGACATGTACATCTTAAGATTTCAAATCCAGGTCCATCTGTAGAGAGCGATCAGATACCAGCAATAATAGAATAGATTTCAGATCCATACTGATGATAACATGTGACAAAGACATTCAGACAAGGCACCCATCTGAACAATTTTATTGGTTACAAAGTTCAGCACAACTCTCAAAATATACTGTTACTTTCAGAAGCAAACTTCCTAAATATCACTGCTTAAATATCAGAGTAGACAACTATTAGTCTGGTCTGCACAGTTCATATTTCATGTTTTCCTGGCCACAGTGATTAGTTCGGGAATGGGCCCAGAACTCAAAGTGGCTCAATGAGACTCAATTCTAGGACTTCCACTTGAACTACTTGGTCAACCCTTAATGCTGCAGTGACTGATCCAGTAGCATGATAGCCTGGAGTTCTCACTGGACTTCTTGTCTCCACAAGGAAAGAGCCTACTCTGATGGACAATGAAGCCAATACAGAGGTGAGCAGGGATGGCATTATTCGAGCTCCTGGACCCACCTAGGCCTGAAAGAATATCCTTGGAAATTTCACTTACATAACTCAGTAATCCTCCTGTATGGTTTGGGTCCACCTATGTTGAATATTCACTAGATGGAAAAGTCCTAATCCAAATGTTGATCAACGTTTTGAAGAGTCTGTCATCATATTCCTTTCAGAACTGTGTTTTTAGTGTTCTGCCAATAAACATTTTTTCTCACTACTTCCTATTTCAGATTAAGCTCTGATAATTCTAAATTAATTAGTTCCAATTTAGAGTCAATGAAGTAGGCATGTGTTATGAGTTAAGAGGCTCCAAATGTGGATAAAGTTTTCAGGCACTCAAATCTGATTATTTCACTCTTTAATGGTTCCTCAATTTTCCTTAAGGTGAAACTCAATCATGTTTTCATTACTTCCTTCTCCAGTCCTTTCTCTTGTTATTTGCTCCCTCATGAAGGTAAGCTTTTGGTCATTTTGAATTTCTTTAGCTCTTCAAGTATACTATGTTCTTTTCTCTGCTGTAGTAGACAGAATAACACGTTCCCCTCACCTCCAATAATGTCCATGTCCTAATTCCTAGAACTCCTATAATCTCCTCATCCCCCGACTGTGGGAATATGTTAAACTACACGGAAAAGGGGAATTGAGGGGCGCCTGGGTGGCTCAGTCATTAAGCGTCTGCCTTCGGCTCAGGTCGTGATCCCAGGGTCCTGGGATCGAGCCCCACATCGGGCTCCCTGCTCAGCGGGAGGCCTGCTTCTCCCTCTCCCACCTCCCCCTGCTTGTGTTCTCTCTCTCTCGCTGTGTCTCTCTCTGTCAAATAAACAAATAGAATCTTAAAAAAAAGAAAAGGGGAATGAGGTTGCCTAAGGAATTAAGGTTGCTAATAAACTGACCTTGGCATAGGGAGATTATCCTGGATTACTGGATGGGCCCAAGGTAATCACAAGAGTCTTACAAGGGGCAGAGACAGACGGGAGGTCAGAGTTAGACATGTAAAGATGCCAGGCTGCTAACTTTGAAGAGGGAGGAAGGAACCCCAAGCCAAAAAAAAGCAGGCAGCCTCGAGAAGCTAGAAAAAGTGAGGAAATGGATTCTCTTCTAGAGCTTCTGGAAGGAATGCAGCCCTGCTGAGACCTTGACTTTATCCCAGTGAGATCCAGTCTTTCCTCCAGAACTCTAAGATAATTTTTCTTATTTTCATCTACACAATTTGTGGTAATTTGTTATAGCAACAATGGGAAACTAATTTATCCATCTAAACCATTCTTCCTTCCCCTACCCTCTCACTATAAATCCTTACCAAGCTTCCGGTCTCAAATTAGGCATCACTTCCTTTCTGAAG
Organism: Phoca vitulina; assembly: GCF_004348235.1. NCBI lineage: Eukaryota > Metazoa > Chordata > Mammalia > Carnivora > Phocidae > Phoca > Phoca vitulina. The sequence goes on along the minus strand of NW_022589727.1, from coordinate 28,226,938 downwards.
CTCTGTGTGGACACCCAGTATCCGGTATCCTTCTTCTGTGCTGCCATAACATCTGGTATTCTCAGCACTGGCTTTCCGTAATTCTAACTGCCACTATACAACTGGAATCCACCTACATACTTATCTATATCCCGCAATAAATGGGGGACTCCTGGAGGATTTGTTTACTCTTGAATATGCACTACCTAGCAGAGTGCCTGATATATGATAGTTTTTCAATAATTATTTGAGCAAATGATGTCCTCGATGAAGAGAGGTAGTATTTTCTCTAGAAGCCAAATAGACCAGCTCTCGTATTACAGGCAGAATTCAATTTACTAGGAGATTGGGTTCAAAAGTGGTATCAGTGGTGACCAAGGGCTCAGATAAGTCTACAAGTCTTTTCAAATTGCAATACAGATTAAATACTGCACATCTATGATAACAGCAATGGGCTGTTATATACAAACATCAGAAAACTAGGCAGAAATACTAAACTATATTTCTGATGCTGATGCTGAAGAGTATACGGGTGCTCTCTTGCACCAAGTCTCCACCTATCATCTCAGTGGTAATCCTCACTGGCCAATGCTATGCCCCACCTTTGTAGTTCCAACAATTCACCCAGGTGACGGCGAGCTCATCTCCACTGCCCCCATGCCCTTTGAAAGCTCTGAAATGTTTTACTGGGTGAATAATGCAATTCCCTGACCCAGTGGCCCCATGGACAGAGACAGCATACTTAATCCTTTTTCCAGGTGATACCAGGAGGAAGTAGCAGGATCCCAAGTAAGCAAAGTGAGAAACAGAAATGGGTGGCTAACACAGGCTGCCCACGGCAAGGGTCCTCAGGAAACAAGGCCAGCAGATGAAGCTTACAAGCTGCCTAAAGCCGGAAAGTGTAAAAGAAAGCCTCAGAGAGATGAGAGTGGGAGAAATAAAAAGTTTTTCTGGCCAAAGGCTGCCAAATTTAAGAGAAGGAAAGAAACAGTCATGTGGGTTCTCTCCTGCACAGTCCCATAGAGTAACCACTAACCACATGTGGCTATCTAAATTTAAATTTTAATTAATGAAAAAAAAATCAGTTCTCCAGTTGCACCAGCCAGATTTCAAGAGCTCAGTAGCCACATGTGGCTAGTGACAGATATAAAACATTTTCACCGTCACAGGAAGTTCTATCAGGCAATGCCATGATAGATGTAGTCTATGATTTTGGGTTCACTTGCTTACAGAATGTAACTGCTAGCAATTTGGGAGGAGGATATTTAATGCTTTCAATTTTGGATTTAAATAGTTTCTCATCATACTAATAAGATACACAATTGATTTTAAGGATTTGGGATAATTGGGATAAACTTATTGACTGGTATCAAGTTAGACTCATATTTGTAAGATGTATAAATCCAAATATCTCATACTCCTTAACAGATCTGGGTCAAGGTAGTATCATCTCACATTCACAGATACTTCCATGGAATATTCCCCAATCACAGATGAGGACAGCACTAGAGTAGTCTCAGTGAACACCACTGATTTAATCATCGATTCATAAAGATGCATTGCAATCTTTCCTTTTTAAAATCAGGAACAAGATAAGGAAGCTATGTATATAGAAAGCCCAAAAGAATCTACAGAAAAACTTCTAGAATTAATAAGTGAATTTAACAAAGTAGGTGGATACAAGGTCAACAAACATATGGAAGAGGAATATATTTCTATGTGCCAACAACAGTTAAAAAGTAAAAATTTTAAATATAACATTTATAACAGCACCAAAAAATACCAAGTACCAAGAACAAATCTAACCAAAGCTGTTCAAGGTCTCTCCAAAGTATATTATAAAACTCCCCCAAGTAAAAACAGAGAAGATCTAAGTAAGTGAAGGTATCACCTCATGTTTACTGATTAAAGGAAATTATTTATTTGAGATAATAAATCTCTCCCAAATTCATCTATAGATTTAACTCAACTCCAATCAAATTCTCAACAGGTATTTTTTTTTAAACTTGACAAGCTGGTTGTAAAATATGAATAGAAATGCCCATAGTATCCAAATATTCTTAAAGTACTTGAAAAAAGACAAAATAGGACTTGGTCTAGCAGATATGAAAACATAGCCCACAATCACAGTAGATAAGACTGCAGTTATTAGTTCAGGGATGGACAAGCTGACCAACAGAACAGAACAGAGAGCCCAGATACATAACTACATGTAGGTGTACAGTTATATCCTTATGTTGATTTATGAAAAAGTAGTAGCACTGCAGAACAGAGAAGAAAGAATGGTCTTTTAAGTAATGGTGTTGGAGAAACTGGGTTTCCATATTGGAAGTAAGCAGGAAGGAAAGAAGGAAAAGAGGGAGGAAGGAAGGGAAAAAACAGAATTTGACCCTTACTTAAAATCATGCAGAAAAATAAAGTCTAGGGAGATCTGAGTGGCTCAGTTGGCTGAGTGTCTGCCTTTGGCTTGGGTCATGATCCCAGGGTCCTGGGATCGAGTCCCACATCGGGCTCCCTGCTGGGCAGGGAGCCTGCTTCTCCCTCTGCCTGTCACTCCCCCTGCTTGTGCATGCACTCTCTCTCTCTCCCCCTCCCCCGACAAATAAATAAAATCTTAAAAAACAAAAAGAAAAATAAAGTCTAGATAGATTAAACAACAAAATAGGAAAATACATAAAGGTTTTTAAAGATAATATAGAAGAATATCTTGTAGACCTTGATATATAGAAGGATTTCTTAAATAGTACACAACATGTCTCTGTTCTTAGAAAAAAATTTTTTTGACTAAGGTAAGAATTCTATTCACTAAAAGACACCATGAAGAGAATAAAAAGTCACAGAATGAGAGAAGATGGCTAACACACAACTAACAAAGGACTTATAAAGAATATGTAAGAAACTGGGGTGCCTGGGTGGTGCATTTGGCTAGGCATCCAATTCTTGGTTTCAGCCCAAGTCATGATCCCAGCATCCTGGGATTGAGCCCCACATGTGGCTCTGTGCTCAGAGTGGAGTCTGCTTAAGATTATCTCTCCCTCTCCCTCTGCCCCCTGCTCTCGCTAAAAATAAATAAATAAATCTTTTAAAAAAAGATTATTTAAGAAACTAATATAAAGCAGTGAGTAAAGAGCTTCACAAAAGAGGAACTCCAAGAGGCCATAAGTATAAAATTGTGAACCTAATTGGTAATAAGGGAAATACAAATTTCAATCGCAATAAAATTCTATTGCATACCTATCATCTTGGTTTTTAAGTTGACAATTTAGATTGAAAATATCCACCATTAGAAAGATGTGGCACAAGAGTAACTCTCATATGTTGTTACTGGGAATGTGCATTCATACAACCATGCTGGAAAAAGTGAAAATAAAGTAGAAGTCACATATCCTGTATGCTTAATTCCAATTTCTATGTGATTATGGTAATCAGGATACATACACAAAAATATTCACAGTAGCATTGTTCCATGGCAGCCAGAAAACAGATGCCCAAGATCCAACAAGAGTGAGACAGATAAACAAAATGAGGTATATTCATACATTAAGCAATGTAAATGAACTAATGCTATTATATGCAACAATCTTTAATCTTGAATAATATTGAGAAAAAGAATTAAGATGCAAGCTAATATAGAGAGTATGATTCCATTTCAACAAAGTTCTAAAGCCTTTTGGGCAAAACTAATATTGGGTATGGTATATGAATAAGTGTTAAAATTATTTTGACAAAAACAAAGATATGAATGTAAAACATAAGACACTGGTTACATCTGGAGAGAGGAAAACACTCATGGGGAAGGGGCTTCTTTGAGATGGACAATATTCTGCTTCTTGACCTGTGTGATGGTTAAGCAGATGTCAACATCAAAACTATGTAACTGTACATTCATGTTTTACTCACATTATTGCATGTATGTTATAGTTCACGATAAAAATGCTTTACAAAAACCAAAGTTTCAATGAATCACATAATTATGGAAGATCCTACACTCAGCCACCCTGAATACTGCATACTTTTCCTCAAATTTCCTTAGAAATTTGAAGTAATTAAAATACACATAAAACAACCATGATGAGTCATCATGTATCTCGGGAAGCACATGGTCAAAAACTGTCTGAAGTCCAGGTCTTTAGAAAAGCAAACCAGAGGCACAGAACGTGAAGGTATGGAAAGTATGAAATATGTCTGATCTTATTATCATGACTGCCATATACCATATAATGAAAATGATTCACATTAGAACGTGGCAATTTAAATGAGCCTAAGACAGGCATGGTTAGAATTTCTTCTAAACTAAGACATGGAGAGGATCTGAGAACACTTCTAAAGCTTAAAGACAAATAATGGGCAAAAGCAGTTCTAGGGCACCTGGGTGGCTCAGTCATTAAGCATCTGCCTTCGGCTCAGGTCATGATCCCAGAGTCCTGGGATCGAGTCCCACATCAGGCTCCCTGCTGGGCAGGAAGCCTGCTTCTCCCTCTCCCACTCCCCCTGCTTGTGTTCCTGCTCCCGCTCTCTCTCTCTCTGTCAAATAAATAAATAAAATCTTAAAAAAAAAAAAAAAAAGCAGTTCTAGACTAAAACAGATTTTTTCATCTTAAATATGTCTCTGAAAAGATGTTGCACTCTCCATCACAATAACATAAAGGGATCATTTAATAGGTCCATAGGCTAGTCTTTCTTTTAATTCAATCATTCTGCCAGGTTTATGACTATGGTGTAAGACACATATTTAGATGTTCCTTTTTTACAGCCACAGGAACAGGTAACATGAGCATTAAAATCATTATATCACACAACTGCAGAATGAAAGGGCTTTGAAATATCTAGTCTGATTCCTTTATTTTACTGCTTGGCTGGGCTGCCTGCCCTTTTCTGGGAATTACATTAGTTGAGCTAATTTATAGAGCTATCTTAAAAACATTTTTAAAAATTCAAACACTGATTTTACCACAACTGCATTCCGTGAAGACAGACCAAAGGGTTCAATACTAATGCACTTGCAATATTTTCATTTTCAAAATTGTATGGGCAATGAATTTTTGTCCAATATAATTAATTAAAATAATATTAATATACTTTAGTTAGATTTTTAAAATACCATGAAGTCTTATACTAATCATTTAGTGCTGCTTAAGGCAACAGATAAGCCGTTATTTCTTATTTAAGTAAATGTTCACACAAATCAGAAGATAAGGACCTAGGGAAAGGCCATAAAGAAAACTCAAGCTATCTACCTTAGCTGTCATTATTGTCAATACCGTGGTTATATCCTTCTAGACACTGTCTTTGGTCCTGTAATTTTACAGAAAGCAAACAGACCATATAATTTTGTAATCTGACCTTTCCCTTAGTTAATATTGTACGCAGTTTTAAATGTCAATAAATGTACATCTATAGCCTCCTTCAATGGCTCTAGAGTTTTCTAATATAGGAATGCTTACTACAGAGTACAGCAACCCAAGGCTGCTAGACATTAAGATTTTTTAAAATATCACAACCATATACACACAAAAAATAGAGAACAGGGTCTGTCTGATGACTAATTTAAATTTTGTTTCAAAAGTAATATTATCCATTTGTGTGAAATATCCAGAATAGACAAATCCTTAGGGACAGAAAGGAAATTAGTGGTTTCCAGGGGCTGGAGGTTGGTGGGGGATGTTGGGGGAAGACGGAAAGTGACATCTTAATTTACAGTGTTTCCATTTGGGGTGGTGAGAACGTTCTGGAACTAAAGAGTTGTGATGGTTGCAGAACAGTGTGAATATATTTTATCATAATAAAAAAAATCTTAATACTAGAATTTAAACACAAGCAAGATAAAAATACCCACTAAGACAAAATACTGCCAAATGCTTTATGGTGCACTCACATTCTTCTGATTTTATAAATCAAACCCCAAAATGGGTACTTGGAAATATTCATTTTTAACACTTTGTTTTCTTGAGAAGGAGGTGTTTTCAGTAAATGTACTAGAGAATGGCAAAATCAAGCCAATGAACATAAATGCAATATTGAACATCTTGAGTCTGGAGTATCTGTCTAGTAGGCTATAAAATTAGAGGTCTGATTATAAAGGAAAATATAGTCTAAATATTTGTAACCAGAAGCCAGAAGCCTAATGATAAAAGAACAATGAAGAATGTTTATGAAATATTACATTATTTCATAAATTCTTACTAACACAAAATATCAAAATTATTATGAGCAATTGGTAGACAAATTAACTTCTATGCATATTGATTGCCTGGGTTTGGAGAAGCATATTTTAGCCTTCTGAGAATGAGACGATTAATTAATATGTTTCTGGATTCTAATTCATCACTAACCATTGAAAGCCTGGAAAAGACTTCGAAGTGATTTTTAAAAATAATTAACATTTTTAATTGTGATAAATTATACACACATGAAATTTACCATCTTAACCATTTTTAAGTATACAGTTCAGAGGTGTTAAGTATATCCACATTGTTGTGCAACCAATCTCTGATTTTTTTTTTTTTAACTACCAATCTTCATGGGTATTTTATTTCCCCCTTTATGCTAAGGCAGCACATCACAAACTCACGCATTTCTGTCACTCAGGACAGTTCTAACCCTAGGGTAACTATAGCCAGCAGATAATAGGAGGAGTCTAATTCGAGTCTTAAATTGAATGGGCGAGTCATCCTCTGCTTAAGTGAAAGGAGCATAAGAAATCAGAAGGCAAGGCAGATATATCAATGTCAAAATCAAACCCCAGGGACAATCTTAGGATTCCTCAGCCGAAGGGAGTGGTCAGTGGCATCAGCAACTATTGCAACAGCAGACCCTGAATTTGGGATTAGCCCCTTCCAAGACTGTGGCTAAAGAACCTACTGGCCTGCCCAGAACACTGCAGAAGCCACCAGGCCCTTGCCAGGAAAAAGGCAGGCTTCTGGGGACTTAACTCCCAGGGATTCTTCTGCTCCTGAGATCACACATCCTCTCCTTGGTGGTGTTCCCTCAGATGGGGAGACTAGAGGAAGTGAGGGTTATGCTCAATTAAGTACTTTCCAAGGCACCAGACAATAGCCTAAAAACCTACAATAGTTCACATGCATCTAAGTAGCTGTTAAGCCACAGCGCACGATCTGCATAATTAATTCTTCTTAATGCTGTCATCTTCAATTACAGAGGATGTAAAACAAACAAACCTAAAGGGCAAAGATGAGACTGCTCTGAGTGGGGGCACACCCCGGGTCTTAGGGAGAGACCACGACACGCAACAAAGAAAGAAGGGCTGAACCGCAGAAACCTCAGCAGGAAGCAGCAGGAGCACACAGCATAGAGATCAAACATCTGAGGGACATCAGGAAAGGAGGAGAGTCTTTGCAAGAGGGGAGTCTTTGCAGGAGGGTGTCTTGAGCAGCAAAGGTGTTGGAGACAAGTAAGGCAGGCCAGGCACCTGCAAATAGTTCATGACAGCGAAGAGGGTGAGGAGAGGAGGCCAACTACACTGACGTTAAAGCCCTCCCCAGACACGCAACCCACACAGAAGCCATTTTCATCTTCTTTTTAGAGAACCTAGAAACCTAATGACTCAGCAGAAAAAGGACAGAGATGGGTGGTGGCAATCCTCTCCTTGACATTTGGCCTCATAAAGCATTTACACTCTATCCGGTGATCTCCGGCAGGTGGTCCACTGAAGTGGACCATCTTATTTAAGTACATTTCACAGATTTGAAATAATAATAAAGAACATGATGTTGTTCACAGCCATCCTGTTAGGATAGTAATAACTGGCTCCTAAAAGCTATATCTGCACTATATAGGTGCATGGGGTGGGGGAGGGATCACAAGAACATTCTTCTTGGGGGGCAGCATTCTCAGGCTCAGGAACAAAGACCCCTTGAGATGGTCACCAGAGGGAAAACTGTGACCATAGGTTAGTGATACTGGTACAGGTCTATATTTGGATACTTTGATTTGACAGGAGGTTAACAACAGCACCCATAGATGCCTGGGCTCTGCTGAAATAAGGGCAGCTACACCCCCTAGCTCCATGAGAGGCAATAGCCTTTAGTCTGACCCCCTTTCCTAGGAATGGTCTAGTGTATCAGGGATACTCCATTTGGTCCATGACACCACTGTCCCTGCTGAAAGCTCCTAGGGTAAGTGAAGTGAGCTCTGACTTCCCTTCTCCTAAATTAGTGAGCTCCCACCTGCCCTTTCTGAGCCATGTGGTCCAAGTACACACAAGTATGGAAGCCTTTTTACAAATCTAAAAGGTCATGCATGTGTACATTTCTCTTTGCTCTCAACTCAAAGGGACCTATAATCTGATCCACGGCCTGTCTGTGACTTGAATGACGATCACATGCACCTGCCACCCACAAGCACTAAGCTGGCTCATCTGTGCCAAGTTCAGAGAGGTCTGCAGTTCACAATGGTTGATGTGCATTTATATTATCATCTTTCTGCTAATCACATCTGTTAAGTCTATCATCTCTGTTACTATTCTGTGGTGCCTTAGCTCAAATTTGCAATAATGAATCCAGGTTTCAAAAGTGGTGTATTAAAATAAAAAGTAATGACAAAAATAGTCACAGGTCAAAATAATAGCATCTTGGTGAAAAAGCCCCACAATGCAATATACAGTGCAAGTTAGTATGTTCTGGGACAGGAGCAGCTAAAAGAGTGATGGTATCATACAATGTGCCAAAAAAATCAAGTGCAAACAGGGAGGAAGATGATGAACATCTCAAATATTTGACTGGTCCTGTGTGCAAATCCATTTGCCCCAGTTCTCAGGAAGTGGACTGTCATGAAACTATCACAAACAGTGGCTCTGCAAAAAGTTGGCAACATTTCCAAAGTGGCAACTCCAGGTAATCCAATAGGGATTTTCCAAAACAAGCACATTAACTCCCTCTAGAAACCTAAAGAAGGCTGTCATGAGGGAAGACCCTCAATTCCAGAGGCACCATTCAAAACTGGTCTCAAAGGGGAGACAATAAGTGTACAAATCATACTTTGACACCCTCCTGAAGCCAGCTACAAGGTTGATGAACCATATTATGTGCAGAGAGAAAGCAGAAGAGTCTCCTGGCGAATTCCTGTGTCAAATGACACTGCTGGCCACCAGTCTAATAACAAAATACAATGGCAACAGAAGATCAAAGTCACAACAGAAAATGACAATTGCTCTCCCCAGTATCTCCCAGGAGAGAACCACAGAATGTGGTCCGTGAATGAGCTCTTAGAACGCATGGGGCTAGAAGGGAGAGCTGCCCTCCATCTTTTGGTGTTTTGACAGGAGTAGGGCATTTGGCTTAATGTATCTGAGGCTTGCTCTGTGAGGCATGATGAGACTTGGAGAAGTGCTCAGAGATTGTCCTACTGGTGCTCTAGCCAGGCTTCCATCAGAAGAGCTTAGAGCTGCACCTGGCTACCACCCCACACCCTGATTTATTCATGGGCAACAGTCGGATGGAGCAACTGAGGGTCAAAGAGTCCCATGCCAATGCTATTTTTAAAATCCCTGGCACATTAAAAAATGTAGAGATGCCAATATACAATTTTAAATGGTATTATTTCAATAGTTAGCATAGGAACACTTTAAACACTAAAAATATTATAATGTGATATAGTTATGCTATTCATCATATAATAAAATATCAAAAATACTAATTTCCGGCTCATCATAGGCAGTGTGATCCAACAGTGAGACATAGATTTGGCCATATGATGAACACATTCTACTTTCACCCTTGTTCACATGTCTCTGTGCCCTAAAGCTTATCCTTTTTTGAAGATAATGTTGAAAGTCTAAGTCTGAGGCTTGGGCATATGGACCTCCCACACCTCCTGTCCCTCCACCCTAACGCCACTGACACACACTCAGGTGGACTCAACATCATAAGCCTCCTGATCTTGATTCACTATTAAAAAAGGAGAGAATGGGGAAATGACCACATCTGAGCCAAATTTCCAGCACACTATGCACTGGAGAAAGAGAACTGCTTGCTGGAATGAAATGTCTTGGATGGCGACAGACAATGTCAAGAAAGATAGTCTGTGATCTCATGTCGCCAACTCAAGTTGTGTCTTTCAGCAACACATTCAGTATTTTGAACAGCTTGTCACTCTATAACTGGCAGATAAAAATAAACCCACATAGGGACCAAGATAATTCAATAAAGAAATGGTGTATTAGTTTGCTAGAGCTGCCATAAAAAATACCACAACAGAAGTGTATTTTCTCATAGTTCCAGGGTTTGGAAGTCTAAGATGAAGATGCAGTAGGGTTGCTTTATTCTGAGTCTTCTCTTCCTGGCTTGCAAATGTTCCCTTCTCACTGTGTCTTCACATGACCTTTCCCCTGTGTATTCATACCGCTGGTCCTTTTCTCTTCTTTAAGAACACCAGTCATGGGGCACCTGGGTAGCTTAGTCAGTTAAGCATCTACCTTCAGCTCAGGGACTTCGGATCTAGCTCTGTGTCAGGCTCCCTGCTCAGTGGGGAGTCTGCTTCTCCCTCTCCCTCTGCCTTTCCCCTGGCTTGTATTCTCTCTCTTTCTCAAATAAATAAAATTCAAAAAAAAAAAAAAAAAGAACACCAGTCACATTGGATTAAAGCCCACCCTAATGGCTCATTTTAACTTAATTACCCCTTTAAAGACCTAATCTCCAAATACAGTTACATTTGGGGGTTAGGCCTTCAACACATGGATTTGGGATAAGGGGGACACAATTTAATGCATAACAGATGGTCTTTTCAACAAATGGGGCGAGACTTTTGCATATATGTGTAAATAATAATAATAATAATAATAAACTCAGACCCTTACCTCATACCATATGCAACAATTAGCTTGTATAGATACTGAACCTGAATGTAATTTAGGAGGAAAGTAAATCTAAAACTTTCAGAAGAAAACATAGGAGAAAATCTATCTGATCTTGAGATACAAACAAAAGCATCCTCCATGAAAGAAGAAAATGAGTAATTGGGACCCTGCACTAGACATTGTCCTAAGCTCTATACACAGTCTCTCTCATTTAATTCTTACAACATTATGACATGAGTTGTGATTTCCACATTTTACAGATGAAAAAAAAATGAGGTTCACTGAGGTCAAGTTACTTGAAGAAAATCATATAGTTGGAAGGTGCTAAAGTCAGAGAGCTCTCTCTAAGTAAGCTAACAGTGGTTTTCCTATTGGGCATATTACAGAACAGAATTAAAACCCAAGCCCAATATTTCAGTAGAACAAAATCTTTTCTAAAACTGAATACAGCCAAACTGTGGCATGGGAATCTATTTATTATTATCTCCAAGTTAAAATATCCAGACTTCCATCCTTCAATCATGGATGTTCCTTTAACATGGCCCTTGCAGAGTCTGCAGGGTGAACTCTCAGGGTCCAGCTATGCAGAGAGCTTGAAAGTGACATTAAAAAAAAATTCTTTTTGGAGAAAAACCATTTTTATTTTTATCAATTTAAAGTAGGACCATTCAAAATTTATTTTAAAATTTGTGATTTACTTTTTTTAAAAAAAAAGTATTATGTGTCAGTCATACAATCAGTGGGCACCAAAAGTTTGAGAAATCCAGTTTCCTATAATGAGAGCTATGAGCCCCAGAAAGACAAGCACAGAGGCCAGAGGGATGGTAGACAGGAGAGCAGCAAAACTACATAGCACCGAACAGAACAAAACAGAATGCAAGAGAACAGAAGTGCCCTGTGCTCGGCACCCTCTAGTTTTCCCACCTAGTAAGAGAGGCGAGTGGCCTTTACATACCTCGACAATAAACCACTTCTACCAGGCCCAAGGTTAAAACTGAATTTAATATATTGCATCAGACCGCCATGGAGAATAATCTATAAAAATTATGATGATGTCATCTGTAAATACCTATTGGTATCAATAGCTTTAAATTATGGTTTGGCATTCTGGTTTATTAGGAAGCTCCTTAAGATGTATTAAAAATCTGTTTACTCTCAGTATTGATTTTTTGATAAATATATTATCCAGAGAGGTTATATGCAGTGATTTCCCTGGAAAAGCTGACATTTATTCAATGATATTTACTTTACTGAATTAAGTAGCAATATATGCTCATATGTCTTTGCTATATCTGGAAAATTATCTTCTCAAAGTTAAGGTAAGGTAAAAGAATATCTGTTTTATAAAAATATTAGGGCATAGTTTAATAACATAAAGTTTAGGAAAGTTTTTAGGTGTGCAAGATCTACTAGTTATGGCTTCACTGGCTTTTATATGAAAATACCACAAAATTGAAGATAATTCTCAAAACTTATTTTGGTCAATTAACTGGGTTTTTTTAAAGATGGCATTCATTTTAAAGAAAAAATCATCATTATATTCAATTTCAAGTAATTTTCTCCTCTAATAATTTACCAGGACTATGGCCTTTTCTTAAATAAAATCCACTAAGGCCAAGAATGGAAGAGGCTGCAAGCTAGTCCCTAAATGTTCTTTTCTTCTTCCTCCTGGGCATCCAACTGAATGATGCCCCCAGCTGCCACTGCATGTTTCACGGACCACATGACTTTGTTCTCTCTACTTCCGTATCTGGTCCATAGAAACCTCCCACACTGATCCTCTACTTTCTCCCTTTGCTACCTAGATGTCCACTTGAGGGCAATCTTGGAGAACACATGCTAAAGATGGCAGAGTCCTTTGCAACATGTATGTGTGTATAAGGGCATTCCCAACCCAAAAACCTCCAACCTGGAACCACTCTAGACTACTCTACAAATGGAAAATAAACGTCAACAGTGTTAAGGCCCTGAAATTTGGGGATTTATTTGTCCCAGTATCTAGTACATTTTTTGTATTCTATTAATTCTTAGCAAAAACAAAACAAAACAACAACAGAGCTTCATTTTCTTTAGAAAGCTCTTTAATCTTACAATAAGGATCTAGATCACAAGACCTATTGAATTTGGACGTATCCTTCTCTCAGAACTCATTCAATAAGTCAGTAGACATTTGTGGGATAATCATTTCATTTGCTCTTACCAAGACTTACAAAGTAAGTGAAAATGTCTCCCATGAATGTAATTAATTACTTAGCATGGAAAACAACCTATTTATAAGTTGCATCTTCAAATTACAGAAAAAGCCTAATAATACAAAAATATGATAAATCACTATCTCCTTAAAGAACAATGCTTTTGGTCACAATTGGTTTTTTTTTATTATTATTATTATTTGGTTGGTTGGTGAGTTGTTTTCTTGTGTTTATTTTTTGTGAAACAATTTTCATTTCTAATTCTTAAGGGTGAGCAGCTACTCCCATGAATTACCTCAGGATGTTTTATCTTTCTTTTCTATTAATGTATTGGAGGCAAGCTCATCAATTTAGAAAGCGCTGGACTTAGAATTTGAAAGCCAGTAATTTACCCATTGATCAGTAGAAATAGCAAAAAAGGCAGGAAATGCAACAAATGGAGACTCTAAAGAGCTTCACAATAATTAATATTTTTGAAAGGTTTTGCTGAATTGTCAAAAATGAAGTCTTAGAGATCTCTTCTTTGACCTACCTGAACTGAAGGGTATAAGTTAATCAAGAAAGAAAGGAACTATTAACTTGAATCAGAAGATCCCTTGAAACCAAGACAGTTTCAAAATTCCTCTCTTAGGTGAGTGGGTATGGAAAGAGGCAAATGAGGACAGCCTCTCTTTCTACTCCCTACACTGACCTCAGAAAATCTGGGACCAAAGTTTACCCTGCTGGCTGAAAAAAGATCTGACCTCTGGGATTTTACTCTGAATCAAAACATGGGCAGACTGTGTCATGAAAGCGGCACACAGGATTTAAATTTGCTCCCCTGGAGCTCCAGGGGCTCTTGGTTCTTTGCTTTGCTGTGAACATGTCATTAAAGAAAATATTGTTCTTATCCACTGGGAAAGGTCACTAGTGATAAAGACCTTATGAAACACAAGAATAAATTAGAACTCTTAACCCCTTAACCCGGCCAAAGGAGAGGAGGAAGAGAAGTGCAGAGGGCGTATTCATTAGCTCATTTGCAAAACCTGACCCCGCATCTTAACTAGAGAAATGTAGCAATGTCACCTGGGGCAAGATGCAGCCCATCCAATAAAAGAGCAAAGAATTACACGTCTCCATCTGCTGGGGGACTTAAGAAATTACCCAAATTAGAAAGTGGGACTTGGCTTGAAAGCTTCTTGAAAATCTTATCAAACACAAGTTAAATAAGAAAAGAAATACTACCCTGTTGCAGGGGTAAGAAAGCGTGACTGGTCAGACCGGTCACAACTAAATACTTTTGTTACTTAAAAGTTGAAATGAAACAACATGCCATTTCTCTCTTCAGTGTCAGGGAAAACAATGTATGACCCAAATATAGGCATTTTATAAAGACATTCTCTCAGTGAAGGCAGCCCCTCCCTTCATACAATTCTACTCCAGAAAGAAGGCTGTATGTTCAGCCTGCTGGGGGCAGCTGTGGATGCCAGCTCCAAAAGGGCAGATGGCCACTTCCGGCTCTTGATTACATCTACCAGATCTTTTTTTTTTTTAAAGATTTTTTTAATTTATTCATTTGACAGAGATAGACACAGTGAGAGAGGGAACACAAGAAGGGGGAGTGGGAGAGGGAGAAGCAGGCCTCCCACAGAGCGAGGAGCCTGATGCGGGGCTCGATCCCAGGACCCTGGGACCATGACCTGAGCTGAAGGCAGACGCCTAACGACTGAGCCACCCAGGCGCCCCTCTACCAGATCTTCTTAGGAAGCCTTGTTGAAGTCTTCCCAGCCTGCGGGGGCCTCCAAATAACAGGGACTTTCTCCAGTGAGTCCAGGCTTCAAAAGCCACCATAACAGGTAGGCAATTAGTAGATGAAATTCAACCTTAGTGAGTCTTTGCCACTTCATAAATTTAATTTTCTTTTCTTCGGGTCAGTGCTTTATTCTATTTTAATACTTGGTCTATCAAGTAAAGCATCGCCTCCTTGCGCTTAGGTCATCCGTAATGGTCTTTACCTTCCAGGATACAAGAACAGTGCCTGCCCACAGCAGGTGCTTCACAAGTATTTATTGAAACAAAAAAGGTCCTAGCCCTAGAAAGAGCTAGAAATGTCATCTGCTTCTGTCTTCTTCCTCAAGCTTAAGTATTATCTATAATAGCTGGACAAATCTATAAAGATCACTAGATTCCCCTGATAACTCTTTCCATGGCTGTGTTAACATTCGACTCAGAAAAAGTTTATTTACCATGCCTTTTAAATATTAGCAAATGCTGTTCGAACTCCTATCTTTGGAAATGAATGTGTCATCTTACATAATGTGGCTATTGTTATCGGGGAGATATGGGACTGGTAGGTTCACCCGCAGGATTTGTTATCAGTTCATATGTAGCTTCTATCGAGCACAATTTCCAAGTCTCCCTGAATAATGTTCAGCCATTTTTATATCACTTTGTCACTGCACATTTCATAATAAAAGGAGTTAAAATCATTTTATCATGACAATATATATGACAGTCCCGCAGTTAAAAATCTCAGAAGTAGCGCTACTAATGAATTTATACAACTTCCCTACATATGGATAGGGATAAAATTCACTTTATCCAACCCTCTGCTGTCCAGAAAGCTTCCACCCAAACAATTTCAAATATATGAATGTTAATCCTACTTTCAAATTTTTCTAGAGTATGATATTTCATAAACTTGACCTTCATAGAATTTGTAAAATTCAGTTATATGATTTTGTACAATGTAATTTGGGGTTTTGTTTTATTTTAAATAATATACTTATTTTTATATTTATATATTTTTATATTTTCATTTAATAAAAATAATATAGTTTATGTATTTATATATTTATTTAAATATATAATATTTATATTATATTTATAATAAATACCTTTTAATATTAGGAATGAAGTATTGATATTGTCTTTATTCAAAAAGAAAAAGTGAGTTATGACACTCACAGATACCCTTTTGGCAATATTTCCAGAATCTTTCCCTGCTCTCTTCCCCCACCCCCAGAGTTGTCTGAGCCTTTAATTGTAAATTGCCAAGGAAGGCATTTCACTTAAGACAGTTTAGGTCAGCGGTTCTCAGAGTGTCTTCCAGGGACCCCGGAATCCACAAGACCCTTTCAGGGAATCCACAAGGTCAAAACAGTTTTCATGAGAATAATATGGCATTATTTGACTTTATTATTCCCATTTCGTTCTCATTTACTCACAGATGTACATCACTGCTCTGGTGGCTAATGGAATGTGTGCTTATGCACTGTTTTCAAAATTTCTCAGTTTTAATTTCTAATCCAGAAAATATAAACAGATACTACCCACATGAACAAAAAAGCTCTTTAAATGTTTCAAAAAATATTTTTTAAGAGTGTAAAGGGGCCCTAAGACCAGAGTTTGAGATCCACTCCACACACTACTGCAAAATCTCAGTGGCATAACACAAGGAAGTTTCTGTCTCCCTCAGGCGCATGCCCCCTGCAGTCGGCTGAGTTTGGGGGGGGGGGGGCGGAGAGAAGTCACTGCTCCATTTCCTCCCTCAGGCACCCAGGTTAAAAGCATCCCAATGCTTCCACAATTAGCAAGGCAGGAAAAAGAGAAGAGAACATGAGGAATCTCAAACTGGCTGTGGGAGCTCTGCCTGAAAGTGACACGTGTCACTTCTACTCACATTTCACCAGCCAAATCAGTGTAGCCACACTGAAATCCAAGGGGACAGAAACACACAATCCTCCCATGTTTCTAGAAGGTGAAAGCTGAAGCAGCTATTCAGCAGCACTACTGACTACCCCAAGGGCTAGCTCTTCAGGCAGCTCATGTCTTTCCAGGATCTTTTCCTGAAATTATTCGCCCTCATGACCATGTACTCATGGGGCCTCATGAAACACATTTCATGAAAAACATGGAGAACAAGTATTTAAATATGACACATACGAATTCACATATTTAAGATTTTCTTCCACAGTAATTGAGAAACATCAACTCTAAACAGAACATATTATGGTCTACTCGCCTAAGCTAGTATACAGTGCTATTGCGTAAAACAGACTTTCTAAAAGCCTTTGTTTGACTGACATGTAAAACCAATTATTTATAATAATTTGTGCCACTAACAAATGCCCAACACCTTTTCATAAGAGCAAGACCCAGATCAATTCAAATAAATTAACATTCCTGTCTGAATTGACTCACCCAGCCCAAGTAACAAATTCACATGTCAATGGTGGGCTGACCCAATGACCCATCTGCTGAAAAATACAAACTGTATCATTTTGTTTCCCAAATAACAAGCATTGATTGCAGTGTTAGAAAGGTCACTTGTCATCAGCTCGGTCGTTGACCTGCTGGCAAATTGCAGCCTGTCACTCCACAGTGAGCCAGGACTATCAGGAGGAACTAAGGTACGCTGTGTTGATCAAGTACGATTGGGGAGGTGACCATTTTCACAAGATGTGTGTTTAACAGGATGAGTATCACAGTCAACAAAGATGGAAAGGGAAAACAGCATGAAAAGGAACGGCTGTAAGGGATATTTCATAATTTCCCAGGATGACGACCAGAAACCTCACTGATGTAGATCTGCTTTAAAATGCACTGAATCAAACCCAGTCTATGTCTCCGAGTCGGATGCCAAGGATTTCAATATTTTGTACATGTAAATACAAAAGATGTCTCTTTCAAGTGCCCTAAAAGGAACCGGGGAAGATAAAATTAAGAAACAACCCCATATCAGATGACCTAAAGCATACAAATAAGGACAGGCCATGTGAAAAAACACATTTCCAGTGACATCCTCTCTAAAAATGCTGCTACAGTCATGTGCTACCCCACATAGCTGATTCGGACACTTACTGCTGTATCATCAGTTGTCTCAATTTGTCCACCCACCAGAGAGAGGCATTATGATTGTCCAGCCGACAATGAATTAAATAGCCATATTTATTTCTCTTTGAACCATTAAGCTTTTAAATATCACTTTAAGATATAATTTATCACAATCTCCTAGAATAAAGTATCAGCCAACTATTCATTAAAGGCCACTTATTTGAAATAATGATCTACACAATAATTTCATGGGGTTTGCCAAGAAATGCTGTATGATTATTTTCTGTATTCAGCCCCATATTATGGACAGGATACAAATGAATGCAGGCATGTATCCAAAAATAAAATTTAATAATTCCTTATGCATCTTCTTACAAAGTTTCAGTTAGCCACTAAAATATCTACCAATAGGATAACGATCTTTATACTTGGTACCCTCACTGAGGCATAAGACCACAGTGTAAAGCATGTGTCCTATTTTAGGGAGTCCTAAAATTACATCCCTGAAGTTAGTCAATCTCACTCAGTGCATGGCTCCACTAAACCTCTCCAATAAAGACCAAGGAATCATCCTGATATGTTCGGAAAGGGAAGACATGGGTCAACTTAGGTTTTCAAAATATAAATATAAATATTTTCAATGCAATGTGACAGGATAGCATTTGGCCTAAAATAAAATGCATCTGTGTACAATCGTTGCTTTGGCATGGCCCCAAGTTGGTGTACCTCACTCTGCTGCCTTTTGTTTCCCCACACATACCGCACATTATGCTTACTTTCAAAACTACGAACAGTTGAAAAAGCAGTACAATAAATACTCATATACACTTGACCTAGACTTAACAATTGTTAACATCTTACCACATTTGCATTCCCTCTCAACACACACGTGTGCACATGCATACATTTTTTTTCTACACAGACACCCAGACACCCCTAAACACTTTAGCATTGATCTCCCAAGATCAAGGACATTCTCCCATATATTCATATGCTTTTTGGTATTTATTTATTTACTAACCAAATTTCCTTAGGACATCTTTTCCTGATACCCTCTGATGAGCAATTTTGAATTTTCCTCCATGCACACTTGGTCAAATAATGTCTTTTTTTCCTTCTCTGCCAGAAATCAACAAATGACCTCCTTGCTTTGCATCCTCCCCAGCTCAGTATAGCCTTTAAGCCTCTTTCTTCCCCCAGGCTATGATGTCCATAGTTCCCTGATGCTCTGCCAACTTCCTGAGCGGCACTGTGAGTGCATTTGCTCCCCAACCTCCACTCACCACCACTCAGGACAGGATGTTCCTTCAGCCAGGCATGCGCACCTGCTCTGGCCTCACGCCTCATGCTCTTATGGTCCCTCCTGGGAGCACCTCCTCCTGGAGGCCTTCTGCTCACCCTCACCCACCAGTCTCTGTTGGGGCAGCAGCCTGCCCCCCGCAGAGCACTGGCCACCCCACTTCTACATCTCCTGGAAGACAGGGCGCAGTTCATGGCTATATCCTCAGTCCCCAGAGCCTCACGCACAGCTGGAGCTCTCAAAGAGGCTTCCGTTTCTTCCTGGTCTTCAGGTAAAAAGAATAATCCAGGCTTAACCATTTCTTATTTAAATTTATTCATCTCCTGGATCCCCGGGGCCATGGAAAGTCTCAGAGGCACGTAATGGGGAGCCTGCTTCTGTAGGACACGGGCAGCAGGAGATGGGGTGACCCAGAGCCCTGGGGCCACACAGAACTTCCAAGGCCCTCTCCACGCCGTGTGAGGGCAACTTTAACCTACCAGCGGCCATGTAAGCTAGTATATCAGTAGGCCACCCAAAACCCATTTGACCCAAAGACCCTGCCCTCCATAAAGCAAAGAGGCTGCTTGGCAGCTCCAGACCCAACTGGCTTGTCTCCCTCAGGCCTCAGGCTCTCTGGTCTCTAGAGAAATTGTTTTCTAATCAGCCCCTCCCTACCCGCCGCCTCTTCAGGCCAATGAGAAATCTGCATCCCAAAGACAGACACTGAGTTTCACCTCAAAGTCCACTGGCCCTTCTTTTGACTCCCATGCCAAAGTGAGCTCATCTTTTCCAACACTTTGCCATGCCCAGCTCCAGGGGGCCTTGCACACAGAACACAGGATATGTGAGCACTGACCAGCTCCTCAGTGTGATTTTCTCAGGCTGGCTAACATAACGGCCCCATCCCTCGCTCTGAACCCTTCTTGCATCCCTTCCTTTGCTCAGATTCTTGAGAGATTTACAACCTCTCTCATGATTGGCCTATTTATTTCATTACTTGGCTTCACATATCTCTTATGATGTCATACAATTTTACAGGAAATCAAGCAAGGAATGAACGTATTTTAAAAACATGTATTTATATATATAGACTTACTTGTATCCTTTTTAGAAATATTTAAAAAATAGCCAGCCCCTGTTCTTACTTTCTGTTACAGTTTCCAATCAGCCAAGACAAGAATTTAAACAAATTTAAAGGAAAACACTGAATATAAATGATAGAAATGAGTGATCATACATATTACAATGGCCCCTGGCTCTCTTGAAACAATTAACTATTAAAAATCAAGACACTTTGGGGCGACTGGGTGGCTCAGTCGTTAAGTGTCTGCCTTCAGCTCAGGTCATGATCCCAGGGTCCTGGGATCGACCCCTGCATTGGGCTCCCTGCTCTGCGGGGAGCCTGCTTCTCCCTCTCCCACTCCCCCCTGCTTGTGTTCCCTCTCACTGTGTCTCTCTGTCAAATAAATAAATAAAATCTTTAAAAAAAATAAAATTAAAAATTAAAAAAAATCAAGACACTTTTCAAACAAAAAACAGTAACAATAACACAAAACCAAGACCGCCCTGATCTTGAAAGTTTTTGCGTATGAAAACTGAATCATTGAAAACACTATGTCAAGTGACATAAGCCAGACACAAAAGGACAAACACTATCTGATTCCACTTCTATGAGGGACCCAGAGTAGTCAAATTCACAGAGACAGGAAGTAGAATGGGGGTTACCAGGGCCTGGGTGGAGGAGAGAATGGGGACGTAGTGTCTCGTGGGTGCAGAGTTTCAGATTGGGAAGATAAAAAAAGTTCTGGAGATGGATGGTGGAGATGGTTGTGCAACAATGTGAATGTACTTAGTACCACTGAACCCTTAAAAATGGTTAAAATGGTCAATTTTATGTTGTTTATACCCATGTTAAATTGAGGCTACCCAGAGCCCCACCCTGTTTTAATTAAGAACTCCCCAGAGATCAATGATCTGAAATGGGTTTTCTTAATTACACTCTAAAGTTATTTTTCTAAATTTTATAATTTATAATAGAGAATACAACTCCAGTCCAATTTCTTTCACTGTGTCTCATGCACTGTTTAACTGGAAACCCATCCCAAGCCTCACCAAGGCAATCTGAGTGAGATGTATGGAGGAGTGTCCATCAATGACTATCTTACATCTGGATGGCAGGCAGGCATTTCTCAATGGGATACTTGAATGAGGTTCCCAAGGACAACGAAACTGTTTTTATTTCCTGAGTTCGATGACTGGAAACATTCAGAATCGACCCAAAAGATGCCAATTTAATGACCATCCCCTAAAAAAATTGTTACTTTTGATTATAAAGTTATACTTGATCATAAAGGAAATGTGTGACATAGAAATGATAAGGCAATTACCCCCAATCCTCCCATCCTGAAGTAAAGATTGTCAGTATTTTAATGGACTTCTTTCAGCTTGCTTTTTTAATCCATTCAAAAATTATATCAAGGTCTATATCTTCTGTTTCTTATTCGATATCATTTAGAAGAAAAAATAAGAACTTGGCATGAACTTTACTCAGAGTCCAAATTATGCTAAAATATGAATTCATACCAAATTGCTCCTGGAAAGTTACTTAATAATAATAAAAGAAGGGGCGCCTGGGTGGCTCAGTCGTTAAGCGTCTGCCTTCGGCTCAGGTCATGATCCCAGTGTCCTGGGATCGAGCCCCGCATCGGGCTCCCTGCTCAGCGGGAAGCCTGCTTCTCTCTCTCCCTCTCCCACTCCCCCTGCTTGTGTTTCCTCTCTCGCTGTGTCTCTTTGTCAAAAAAATAAATAAAATCTTTAAAATAATAATAATAATAATAATAATAATAATAAAAGAAGAACATTTCTTGTATACTGTGCTGGGCCAGGTATGAGGTCAAGTTCCCAAAGTTGATTATCTTGTCTCACCTGGTAAACAACCCTATGAGGCAGGTTCTAAACACATTTCCATAGCCTTCAGGATCCTGTAAGACTGACCGCCCCACTCCATCCAGCAGAGCTCACCTTTGCTCCCGGGCTTGGCTCCTGCTCTTCCCTCTGCCCAGATGACTCAACCTCCATGTTCTCCTTGTCCTCAATGGGATCCCCATCTCTGCTCACAGATCACCTCTTTAGAGAGGCTGGTCCTGTCTCCTGCTCCCATCACTTGCTAGGATCTTATCCTCATGTAGCTTTTCTCCACAGCCCTCAGCACATCCCACCATCATAGTGTATGTCTCTGCCTATTAGCTACTGCCTGCCTCCCCCGAGGATGCAATCACCAAGGGGACAGATCTTACTAGTGCAGCTCCAGCATAGACAGGCCCACACCCATCACCCCACAAACATACATTACTAACTCAAAGTTCACAGATAAGGAGGCTGGGAAACTGAGAGTTTAAGAAGCTGCTCAAGGTCAGTAACTACAAAATGACAGAGCCAGCATCTGACCTGGGTGGGACCCACAGCCCCCACAATGAATGAGCCTTCATGTTCATTTTCAGAAGATCCAGAAAGTTGCCCCCTGGGATGAAGACTATCCCCTCGCTAGGTGCATGTGCTCATGTGGGAAGATCACTTCTCAGTACTCAGAAGAGCAAAACTGGGAGCTGGCTCTTTGACCTGTAAGCCTGGAGCAGGTTTAATTCTTCTGAACTTCAGTCTCCTAAGATATAAAATAGAGACAATGCCTCCCAATCCTCATGAGGGTCCTCATCAGGATCAAAGACACACAGCAAAGAAGTAAACTTTGTTAACTGCTAAGAGAGAGTCATTTACATGTACAAGATTCCTTTGTTTGAGAAAGAAGAATGATCAGAGGGTACTGGGCTGCCACTTGCCTGCAATATAGATTTTTTTTGCTCTTGTTATTTTTTTGAAGGTACAAGTATCCAAGAAAGCTAAATTTGACGCTATAGCGTGCTAAGTCTGATGAACCAAATTTTGCATTACCTTTCAAGTATTCAATTCCAGCAAGTCATTGATAAATCAGGGAATATGTGGTCTTAAAGGTTAGAATCTTTTGGCAATCCAAGAACCATCTTACCAGACTGAGGATGAAAGGTGCACCAGAGAGGGGTCCTTACTTGGCTCACTCAGTGATGAATCCTGATGTGATGAATAACAATGCCTAGCACATCGCAGGTGTTAAGTAAATATTTGTTGAATGTTGACAGATTCAAAGAATGAAGAGGTAATTAGACAACTATCTGAGTATTCTGTGCCAAAAATACTACTCACTAGATACACATTGAAATTTAAGGAAGAAAAATGCCTTTTCAACCCCATAGTCTTCATCACTTACTAAACCTTGCATAAGCCCTGAAGTGTGAATAAATAGGGAAGTGTTCCCTAGCAAGAGGAAAACATGCCTGATGAACACACCCAAAGAGGAAACTCCAATTCCTTTGTCTGCCAATCCATCATCTTTCCCAAATGTGAAACTGACCCTACATAAATAGATGCGGTCATTTTTTTCTATTTTCTGGGTCATCACACTCAAAGTGCATATTGCCCCTCCATCCAACACTTCCTTCTCTCTGCCTTTCATAGGGGCACCCACAGAAATGACTCAATCCTTAGTCATAGCATCTCAGTGAAGATCAGAAACACCATCGTTCCCAGTTTGCAACATATAAAGTAAGTGTAGAAGGCTACATGAGCTTTCCCTAGTGACATGCTACACTTCCTGTTAAGTTTTCCTAGCACTGGGAACCAAATTCACTTAATTACAGCTCTGCTGGAGGTATGATTTCTTAAGGGGACCATGTCAGGTATAGACAAATGTCAATATTATGAGTTATTAAATGGCTACAGTTATAAGCTATGTTTACATTTTTAATATTATGCACAGGTTTATTTATTTATTTATTGTTTATTATTTTAATTTTTTGTATAAGATAAAGTTGCATTTTCTTATACACCAGACAGGGAACTTGTTAAATATCCATTTTATAGAACTCGAGCATGAAGGTAAAAACAATATCCTTTAATGAAATATAAAAATATAAAAACAGCTGTCAAGCTGTGCAGGTATTTTTACATGATAAAACACTTCTTACCCAATACTTCTTAATCCACTCTGATAATTACACGATGTACTGGTACAGAAAGTACACAACAGTGCTAACAAAATGTACCAGGTTATTATTTGGTTACTTAATCAAGGGTTCTTGCGCTCAAAGTAGTAAACTTTGATAGTAGTAAACTATCAAAGTAAACTTATGATAAAATTTAAGAAAATTCCCCATTGCTAATGGAGATAATTGATAGGAAATGAACCACACACCTGAGAAACCATGTGTGGCATAGTTTTACCATTAGACAAACTGGTTCAGCACTAGCTGCAAAAGTCTAATCTGTAACATAAACGTCAACTTCAAATACAAAAATTTAAATGGTATTTGGCTTTATTTGCCCTAAATATGTATTTCCAGAGCCAATGTCACAGCCTTAGAGTAGTTATCAAGTTGGCTTATATAAAGCTCCAGACTGTATTTAAATTTTTTAAATGTGGCTAAAAATAACCTTACACATGAAGATACAGAGAAACAAACCATATACACAGTAAAACATCAATCTCAAAAAAAGACCCGGAAAAAGAAAATAAATTTTAATTAGAGCAAATTTAGAGTAAAAATTTCAGTCTTTCACTGTCATAATTTTAAAAATCATATTGATGGATCACTTGCTTATTAGAATCACAAGAGTCCCACAAGGATGATGGTATTACACAATAAGGAAAAATCACAATGCTTTTTAATAGAAAGCAAATTTATGAGAAAGATAGAGAAAATCCCTAATTATCATGTTTTTTTCTTATGATTTTAATCGCCTAATGTTTGGAAAATATATCATCTGAAAGTAAAAGAAAATATGAAATAGTATTTGGGTATTAATAATTATAATATGAATACAGAAGCAATAACAATATAAACTGAGTCCAAAGCAACTATCACAGGCTGATGCAAAAATGGTCTAAGACAGGGGTCAGCAAAATTTTTCCATAAAGGACCAGACAGTAAATATCTAGGCTTAGTGAACCCTACAGTATCCGTTATGGTGTCTGTTCTCAGCCCTGCCACTGTGGCTTGAAACCAATCACAGACGATGTTTAACAAATGCCCAAGGCTCCATGCCAGTAAAACTTTGTTTATGGACAATGAAATTTGAATTTCACGTGTCACAAAACATTATTATTATTTAGATTTTTTTCAACCATTTAAAAACATAAAAACTGGGGCGCCTGGGTAGCTCAGTCCGTTAAGCGACTGCCTTCAGCTCAGGTCAGGATCCCAGGCTCCTGGGATCGACCCCTGCATTGGGCTCCCTGCTCAGCGGGAAGCCTGCTTCTCCCTCTCTTCCCCGCTTGCACTTTCTCTCTCTCTCTCTCAAATAAACAAAATCTTTAAACATAAAAACATAAAAACCATTCTTAGCTTTTGAGCTATCCAAAAAACTGGCAGTAGGCTGGATTTGGCCTGTAGGACATAGTATGCCAACCCTTGGTCTAAGGTATCACAGAACCATCCTACACAGGAGAGAACACATACAAATATACATGTGAGAACAAATCCAACCATATTGTAAATAAAGCCTTAAGGAAATTAGCCCTCGGGAAACGTTGTATCTGATTTTGCCACCCATTTACCCTGACCAATTCATAAAACTGGTTTCTGTTTTAGCTCAAGAGGGCCAGCTTTGGAATTTGTTTTTGAAATAAATAAATCATGTTATACATACTAATGCAAAAGGAGGAGGAGGAGGAGGAGGAGAAATCCCTTGTAACTAAAGAGTACTTAAAGCAACTCATGGCTATATTGTCTATACACATTGGAAACCCTGTTTTAAAATCCATACCATAGGATACCATATGCCAAGTTTCTAAGACGATATTTCCTAATTTCATTGAGAATTTAACTTCTCACTGTAGGTGGACAGGTCAGCTGAGCACCAGTCCATACCCTTAATAACACAGGAGCTGTTGTTCTTAGGGCACTGCCGGTCTGTGAGACAATAATATAGGACTTAGATTGTTCACTAATTGTATTTTTGTAACTCTCTTCCCCAAGTACGTAAGTTCCTACAGAGAAAGATTCATTTCTTATAAACCTTCACCCCCCGCCCCAGTAATCAGCATCGTGATTAGCACAGAGTAGGGCTCAAAGGAATTTTTTTAATGGCTAAAGTTTGTTTAATGAATAAGAGGAAAAAATACCATATTATTGGCAGTTCTATGTTATGGCAGAAATTTAGTCTGATGGAGAAACTACCAATTTTCGGAAATCTCATCTGGACCAATGCCTGCTGACATCGTTGGAGGAAAGAGGAACCAGACTGCTAGTCTTGCCCCAGCTCCCTCCAGACCTGCTGACACCCAACAACCCACATACCCCCACAGTGACCTGCACCCTATTTGAGGGCCGGGGTTGAGGGCACACCTTTTGTAACTATCAGATGGAACTGAGAAACGTGTTGGAAGATAAAACATTCAGAGACCTGAAGTTACAAAGGCCTGATATTAATCACCAAGTATTCCATTAGTCAACAGAAGTAGAGTGAATTCAAACAAAATGTTTAAATGCCCCCACTTCATTCTTTCAAAGGCAGAAGAGCCTTCAAAGGCCAGATGCTTGCACAGTTACTTCCCCTTTGTTTTTCATTTACCCAACTGATTGTCCCAGGATACAACTAGTCTTTGATCATTATTACCATTTTTGTAATGGCCTCTGCTAGGAACCCATCCTTTCTATATCTAGAACTTGGACAATTTGGTCTGAGATGCTATTTTGGGAAATCAGAAAGAAGGAAAGGACAAGACGGTGTCAAGAAATGATACCTCCGGGAGGTAAGTCATCATGTGACAAAAATAGAACCAGTGAAGGTTGAAAAAGATACTGCAGTATTGGGGCTCCTTTGTCAAAGACAGTTTTTCCAAGACAGTCTTCAAACTAAAGGACCACAATAATTAAATCTACTAGCTAATGCGAAAAATTACTTTTTTTTTTTACACCAAATTAGAAGATAAGAAAAGCCTGAGTGCACTCTTGTGGAGAACTCTCCCAGGACTAACTCTGAGCACCCTCCCCACTATCATGGCTGCGGCCATCCCCAGCCTTTCTGGACACAGGCTGGATCCTCAAGAGAGAACAGGTGATGCCCAGAAGGCCTTCTGGGGTGAGGAGCCTATTTGGGGAAGGACAGCTCCGCGTCAGGAGCCCGGCCATGCTCCCCTTCCCGCTCCCCGCTCACTGGCAAGCATGAAAGCAAGAGCTGGGGTTCGTAAAAACAACTGAAGTACCACGGATGCAAGCACAAGTCGTATTCAAAAGCACACACATATAAGAAAAAAAGGGAGACAGAAAAGGAGAATGTTGGCTGAGGGGAAATAACTAATAGCTAGAAACGTCTGAAGTCCAGCAAAGCTGCAGTGCCAAAGAGCACAGTCTTCCCTTCTTCGAGGTTGTAAGGAGATAAATATGGGAAGGAGAGGGAAAGAACATGGTGGGTATCATAACTGTTAAAGCTTAGTGAAGAACGACATTAAACTCTACTTCCTACTTAAAAGGGATGACTTACTAAATGCAATTATTGCTACATTTGCGTGTATTAACGAAGAATTTTACAGTTACAAAAATGTACAAATAAACGTGTTTTATCTAAAATCCAAATCAGAATAATGTTTTGCAGTGTGAATCCTGACTAGGGCACATTCTTACCCCGTTGTAACATGAATCAGCAAATCTAAACTCTTAGACTGCTGTCCAACACCACCACCTGCAAAGGGTGTCCATTAAAATGACCAAGTTCCAATGTGATTAATGTTTACTCATCAACACCTTCCCACTCTTCCTTCAAAATAAGAAGTCGAATTCTTGCTGATGTTTAATGGAACAAATGTCTTTCACTCATCGGAAAATTTACTAAGCACTTCTCCAGAAAAAGAAGTATCCAAACATGTGCATCACCGTTTTATCTTTGGTGCCAAGTGAGCTCCTGAGGCTGACAAGGTTTAAGTTATTCTCCAAGGTCTCCCATTTGTGACAGAGACTTTGTTATTTGGATTTCCCAGCTACAGTTCCATTCACTAGACACATTTGGCAGAAGAGACATCCATCTATTTCCCATATCTGCTGCTTGGGAAAGGATCAACTGGGAAATGAATGCCCAGTAATCTAGCTCAGGTGTACCCAGAGATAAAGGAGGTAAACTTTAATTAGACTTTAAAAGAAGAGATACAAAGGTGAACTCTCTGTACTTTATAACCGGTCCTCTTAATTGTACTATTCTCACTAGTTAATCACTTTGGGCTGCCGAAAGACCAACACCCTCACTCATTCAGCCAATGCCCAATGAATATTTACTGTGATTCAGACTCTTATGAAACTTCGATTTTAAAAAGAAAATTTAAAACTACATGCAAACCTGATGGCATCCATGGATCAGAAGTTGGTTTGGTCAAGGTGTTCACCTGCTCCCAGTGGAAGTCATCATCTTCAGCTTGACTATATCCACAGGTGCTATATGGCTCATCAAAAAGGCAACCACCTAAAATGTAAAAGAATGAAAAGTAATGTAAGCAATGACTAGACCTCTGGAATAAGCTATGATGATTACAGGTAACTGTAAACCTACTCAATACCACACTAAATTTGATTTGACCTTTGTGTCCAGGTACTACGGATCTTGGCCCTATTGTACCCTAAATGCTAACTGCTAACCAACCTGAGTCTTAACCATGCCTTGCATACTGCTATACTATACTGTTCCTCCAAAGAATCCAATGTGTGTATAATCCAAATGAAAGTAGACCTAAGCAAATTTATAATTCTTATTTTCTAGATTTGCAGGAATTTGGAATCACTGATCTTGTGTTCAAAACTTTAATAGGCTTGCCCTAGGTACTCAACATGTTTTGAATAGAAAAACATAATAATGTGTCCAAAAAATTAAGAGGGAAATGCTTTCACCATAACACTGGCACAATGTCAGGGGGAAAAATGTAGTAGAGACCATGAACGTAGCTTGCAAAATATTTTTTCTAAGAATTATTCTAAATCTAAGATAAAAACAGGTTTCACTTTAATACTTTGGAGATTTGAGGTCTTAACATTAAAAGAGATTATAAATTTGCTTATAGTCCACACAATTTTTAAAGGCAAGAATAAATTCAAAACTAAACATGTGGTAAAACATCTGCTTAATTCTGGTGCTAGAAATGAAGCTACTTAAAGAAACAAAGAATAAAAGAAGATGCAGTTTTACAAAGCAATTCAGCTGTTTCAGCATCCTGGGGCACATTGATGATTTTAAGTCCCACCCACATCCTCTTAAATGTCTCCTGTTACTTTGAATTATTATAGTATCAAATCTTTTCACCAGTGTTTCACATTGTGAAAGGGAGTGATTATGTTGATCATATTAATTATTATGAAAATTCTGATATCCATTATATAATGCTATTACTTATATTAATTAAAACTATTAATTATAATTACTTTCCAATGATGAGAATTAAGGGTTCTGGTCAAGAAAATACAAAAATAAGAATATTATTGCACTATGTCTGCAGTGTATGCCCTGGCAGCAAGAAGAAAAATAAAATAGCAATTGTTCAAACTCAGAGGTAAAGACAGATGTTAGAGGTCACCTGGGCCAACTTCCATCCAAATGCTTACATAAACTCTACAACCTTCTAGACAGCTAGACAGCTTTGAACAGGTGAGGCATTCAGAAAATTTAGAAACGCATCCCTACCTAGTAGCAATTCCCCCTTTAAAAAGGCCCAAACTCTGCTTCTTCAAATGTATACTCATTTATCTTAGCTCTATCCTATGAAGAAACAGTACAAAAAAATCTCAGCTCTCACACAGGAAAGCTGATTATTTAAAAGAGCTGTCATGATCTAAGTCTTCCATTTTCCAGGCAAAACATGTTTTGCTGCCCCCAATTCCTCCTACTGGAAGGTTTTCTGATTTTCACTGCCCTGGTGGGTGTTCTCTGGATAGCCCCTGTGACAATGGCTGGAGCCAGAATTCAATTGGCGACTTCTCTGGACCTCATTCTCTTTCATGGGAGACTGGTGGTCCATTCCGAGCTTCTGTGAGCCTGACATCCCATACGTCTTTTTCAGACCACTGACATTGGGCCATTTCCCCTCTCTTGTAATAAGGAAAAGTGACTTTCTGAATTTGAACTCAGGGCTGTACATGGATCCTTACTAAACCCCATCTTATTGTTTTCCACGCATTACTCCAGCCTGCTGAGAGCTTTCGGAATCCCGTTTTTATCATTCAGGTGTTAGTTATCCTACCTAGACTTGGGTTATCTGCCAATTTGATAAGCATACATTCTATATCTGCCTCCAAATTGCTGATATAAAAATGTCAAACAGGACAGAGTTAAGGGAACTCAGACCATTTCAGAAGGTCTCTCCCAGCTTTCTAGCTCTGTTTTAGTTGTTAGCTCCAGGCATGATGGTGAAATTAGTGACCCTGGACACAGTCTTCTCTGACACTTTAACAGAACTGGTCAATTAAACATTCCACTGAGAACAGAAACTCATTATAAAGATACGGCACTAACGCAATATTTCACCTTGACAACAACCGGTAATTTATACTTCCCTCCTACTCAGCTTTAACAAGTTCAGAAACAAAGTGGATTTGTTTAAAAGCACATAATTCTAACAACTTTCCAATTTCGGTGGGAAATGTTAGAAGACTATGCAAACATCTATAGGAACTATTTTCCCTTGGTTGCAAACCCTAATTCTGATGTAGAAAATAGCTTCAGTACTGGAAGATAGGCACAATAGCACTAATAATATTCAGACAGAAAGAAACCACCATGAATTCTGGCAGAAAAGGGCCCCCCTCAATGGAAACATAGATAGCACTTTGATGAAAGTCCTACAGTGCAATCCTAAACAGTGAAAAATAGCTATAGGCGACCACAGCACAACTCAATGCTGGTTAGAGATCTGGTTTACAAAACAACCATTGGCACTGAAGATATAACCAAACATAAATGCAAAAGCATGCATGGCTGACAGGAAACCCCAAAGGCTAATACAATGCTGGTATAAGGATATAATTTCCCATTATATAAAGCTGTTTTTACCACTTGAAAGGAAACATAAAACGTATGACACGGTTCTTTCTGGACCCGTGTATGATTATCAAACCACTGGAAAATGGGACAGACTACGAATTTCCCATCGCCCAAAGATATACCCCCTGCACACCGATTTTCAAAGCCATCAATGGCCGTCATCCAACAGATGTGAGACCCTAAAAATAGCAAAGGTGGTTTATTGAGCTAAAATGAGATGAAATTAACATGTTTACATCTGAATTAAAATAACCAATTAAAGAGAGAATAACTAAACTTTGGTTTGCAAGGCAGCTTCATGCAGTAGCGAAGTGAACAGGGTCTAACATTTGGCACATCCCCATTCTTCCACTGCTAGCTTTGTGACTGTAGACAAACAGCTTTGGCTCTCTGAATCCTGGTTTCTCCAGCTATGAAATGGAGATAAAACATACCTCACATAGTGTTTCTGACGATTCAGTTAGATAACAAATGTAAAGTTAGTGTATGACGGTGTCAGCCATGTTCAACCAGTATCAGTTATTATTGGTTCTTAAATCCTTCTTACGACAATTACCCTCATGGGTTCATTTCATTACAAACAGTTGGAATATGTAATTGGAAAATTTTAAAGCGTGTGTCACAGGAAGGTGAAGAGCCGTGAGCACTGAGGCAGACACACTCCTGTGGGCTCCTCTATGGAGCCACTGTAGGAGCAAAGAACAGAGGGCTGCGAGGTTTCTTAAGTAAATGCTTTGGGGCCAATGAAGAATGTGACAAGGAAGCCAAGTCCCCTAAAACGCAGTAAAATGAAGCATTTCCAAAAATAAGCCTCCTTGATTTTCAGAATAACACAGCTTTTGTACAGGAACATACAGGGATGTGGTCAGCAATACACTGGCCAAGGTTTCTCCCGAGTTGTCTTACTTGGACTGCTGCCCAACAGCTCATGACTGGACTATATTCCCCCATCAAATCAAATTAAATGATTTCTCTTCTGTGGAGAGGAATCAGTACTAAACCAAAAGTCATGCACAAGATGGAGGAAAGGTGATGCAAGGCAGGTGGGATGGTCTGTCTTCATCATTCATATTCTTTCTCTCCCTCCTGCCCCCCCTCTAGCTCCCCCTCCCCCTCCCTCTCCCACACACACATACACATACACACTAACACACATGTGCATGTGCCCTCATCAGACATTGGGAAAGACTTTTCCTTAGCAAATGTGAATACACCACACAACATGTGCTGGATGAAGAGTGAGGTATTGTGCAAAAGGAAGTGTGTCCATGGATGTCAAATACTCAGGTAACTGACAACAATGATGATTTCTGTACAAGACTGATGACTTCATGGCTTGCTCCAGGACATGCAGCGCAACACCATGACATGAACGCTAAATTAACAAAATCAAAGGAAAGTAAAAGTTCAAAAGCAAGGGAAGTAAAGCAAAGGAAAAAAGGAATAGAAGATTGTACTAGGAATAGGCCTAGGACTCCACCATCACTGCCAAGTAATATGTCACTAGCCTCATTTACTGAAGTTAGCCACAAGTTCACTTTAAGCTCTGGAGTAGCCAGTACAAAGAGAAAGATATCACTGATTACACAGTTCTCAGTATCTATGAGACTGTGATATTAGTACCAAAACTAATAATGGGGGCTGGGGCGCCTGGGTGGCTCAGTCGTTGAGCATCTGCCTTCGGCTCAGGTCATGATCCCAGGGTCCTGGGACCGAGCCCCCCATCGGGCTCCCTGCTCAGCAGGAAGCCTGCTTCTCCCTCTCCCCCCACCCCCCACTTGTGTTCCCTTTCTCACTGTCTCTCTCTCTGTCAAATAAATAAAATCTTTAAAAAAAAAAAACTAATAATGGGGGCTAAATGTGATAAGGGTGCACTTATTGAGGGCTCCTTTAATCCTCATACCAAACCTATAAGGTAGATACTATGATCCTCATTTCACAGATAAAGAAACTGGAGCACAGAAGGTTGGTTATATAGCTCGCACAGGTCTTACAGCTGGAAGATAGTGAAGTAGAGATTTGAACTCAGGCATCTCATCTTGAGAGCCAACATTCCTAACACTATCTGATAGTATCTCCCAAGCTGAAAACCCAAAAGAAACTTGACTACTCCTAATCCTAAATCCAGAGAGAACTCTCCTCCCTAGCAAGAAGCAAACAACATAAGTTAATGAGGAGTTCTCAAAAGGAACCACCAGAATAAAATGGGTCTTAGGGTCTATTTAGTAACATGTTATGGGAGCATGTCCCCAAACTTCGATTCAGTAAACTTGATTTTGTGGGAGCTCAGTGCATTCTAGGATTAAAGCTATAATATTCTTTAAAATGGTCTTTATGAATATTCTTTCTCTCAAAAAAAGTCTTAATGGGCTATCATGAGTTTGTGTACTTACTCCCCAACTAAAAATTGCAACTAGTCTGTGCTATGACTAACGTGTAGAGCCAGATGCTTTTTAGAAATCAGATGAAATGGCATCAGGCCTAATATTTTTTTTTCACAAAAATTGCAGAGTTAAAAAAAAAAACAGGTGCATGAAAGCCTATAGATAGTGTAGGAATTCTGCTGAAAAGTAATTTTGGTTATAACTCTATCTTAGTCATCTTGGTACTCTCTAGAACTAGTATATTGTAAGTACCCAATAAATGCTTTTTAGAAAAATGGGTAATGAATTCCCCAAGTCTATGCAAAATTTGGCTGCAACAATTTTGGCTGGAAATGTTTAAAAGAAGTGTAATGTAGGGGACGCCTGGGTGGCTTAGTTGGTTAAGCATCTGCCTTCAGGCTCAGGTCATGATACTGGGGTCCTGGGATGGAGCCGAACGTCAGGCTCCCTGCTCAGTAGGGAGTCTGCTTCTCTCTCTCCCTCCCCCTTGCTTGTGCACTCTCTCTCTCTTACTCACTCTCTCTCAAATAAATAAAAATCTTTAATTAAAAAAAGAAGTGTAATGTAATACCCACTTGAACAATGAAAGAAATCTCAATATAGCCCCACAAAACATCCAGGCCATCCTTATGTATTCCAAGATGAATAAGCTACAAATGTGACAAAATCAGTGAACATGTTCATTTTTTATTATGGTTGAAAACTAAGCTGGTTAAATGTTAATTAAGTCTCCACAAATTATGGCTCTTGCTTTAGAAAAGTTGAACTCTTTTTTTTTTTTTTTTTTTTTGCAATAATTAGAGAGCAAGGCTAGTTGTCTATAAAGGTCATTCTTGATTTATGAAAATAAAATATTGTCATTTACATACTGAAGGGAATTTATCTTTCTTCTTTCTTTGGCATAGCATAGAATTATTCAGTAGATCCAAGAATAGTATTATATCATTAAGATAGAAGCTGTAAAGGAGAGGATGGTCCACTTTTTCCCCAAAGGAAACCTTATAAGATCTTTCACATGACTATTCTCAATCATACTGAAGCATCAGGCCTGGAGAACAGACAAAGGAAAACAAACTGACAAGGGTTAGAGCCCACCATTTAGAGTAGTATTTTATTTTATTTATTTTATTTTTATCTTTTTATTATTGAAGTGTAATTAACATACAGTATTATATTAGTTTTAGGTGTACAATATAATGATTTAACAGTTCTATACATTGTGACCCATATGGATCATGACATGTTGACCCAGCACACATACGTGTACATTTTACAAACCAAATTTATCTCTCCTGAGATATACTGATATTGTTCATCTCTGTTCAATTTGGTTTTGGACAAGCCTAGTCCAGATCCACTAAACTGACTTCAGGATCCTTCAAAAGTTGCTACCTGTAGTCTTTAAGGTTTGGGAATGAGAACCACTATCTGGGACTGTTTATATGTCCTAAAGTTACTAATCAACCCTACTATGTGAGAACCCTACTAAGGCAGGCAGAGGACAACTTGTGATCTAGAAAGTTCTCTGGCATTAACAGCCACCATTTTGTGGACATCTGCCATGCACCAGCCAGATTCTGCTGAAGGCAACATATAGGCATTATTTCACTTATTCTTCACAACCAGTATGAGACTTTCCTCTCAATTCAAAGAAACTGTTACATAACAAAACCATGCATATGTTTACATGTATTATTTGATCTTAAAAACCCTAAAGGCAAGCATTGATATTCTTTATGCCAGCTATCAATGCATTATGTCTCAGTCCTAAATTCACTCTTCCTTGCTTGCTCTGCAAAACTGTATCCA
Organism: Phoca vitulina; assembly: GCF_004348235.1. Taxonomy (NCBI): domain Eukaryota; kingdom Metazoa; phylum Chordata; class Mammalia; order Carnivora; family Phocidae; genus Phoca; species Phoca vitulina. The sequence goes on along the minus strand of NW_022589727.1, from coordinate 28,191,556 downwards.
AGTCCTCTAATTACATTTCCTGTCCCAGGGGGCAAGACAGTAAGCTTTAACAGTAGAGGGTTCTAGAGAGGCACTGTGGGAGGAAGGGGTGGTCTCGCAGGGCTCCCTGGAAGGCTCCTCAGCTCACAGGGTTTCTCCAGACCCACAGTGCAGGAGCTTTCCCAGTGCCCGGCTTGATAGGTGCATGGTGGTGGGCAGCACCCCAGAGAGTAGCTTACCCCAGCACCCCCTGAGCAGTTTTGTAGCAGAGTGCCTCCCAGAGAGATACCACCCATGAATAGCTTCCCCTGCTACACTAAAGGACACATTTCCTCCGAGCTCCATCGGTGTGGTCCCACAGCAACTTTCTTGCCATCCATTGAGCCCTGGATCTCAGCTCTAGAAGGATCTCCTCCTCGACCCCGATTTCTTCCCTGAAGCAGTGCCTGCTCCTCATATTTGCTATTCCTTTATTCTCAGAGCTCTCTTTACTTTGTGTTAGCCAATTTCCTGTATTCCAAGCCACTGTTCTAGTTAACTATTCTTTAAATGAAACTCTCCCTGTTCCAGTTACTGTGTGGTTTCTGTCTTCTGACTAGATATTCATCAACACATCCCTGTTTTTACAAATGGGAGTTTGGAGTGGTCAAATATCTTGTCCAAAGTCACAGAGAGTTAAATGTAGGGCTAGAAGTTCATCCAAGGTCTGAGTCCAAAGCTCATACTCTTTCCAACTGTACCTTTTTACTCTGAATGCACCTCTATAAAGTAAACAACAATGTGTAATATTTATATAATATAAATATTGTTGCATGAATCGAATTGCAAATAAGCTCCTCAAAGTGCTGTTTCTAAGAAGCCTGTGGAGGACAATCAAATGTTAATTTCATAAACTTATTTATAAGATACATACACATTTTGAATTGTTCTGCCTTTAACAGGTTAAATTGACTTACACACTCTAGCAATCAAGTTCATCTTGTTATAATTACAGTCCATTTAAAGTTATTTTGTGAAAAGACTGCAGTACTCCTTGTGGAGATTTCTGGAACATTTTTCTCATTTGTTCTAAATACAGAATGACCCCATTTAAGGCAGCTTTTACCAAATGCATAAAGTATTAAATAGGTCTCTCTACAGAGAGGGCAAATCGAAAACTAATGCTAAAGTACCTCACAAAGAAATTAATGTTATATGTTCTATTTTCCTAAAATACATGTAATCTCAGATGGTCTTATCCACTTATTTCAAATTAAAACTGTCAGATAAATGGCTATAAATTAATACATTTCAAACTATAAACAGAAAGTGAGCTATAATATACACAATTGTTTTAAGCATTAAAAAAACCTACACCAACATAGCAAAGCCACTGCTTTCTTCTTATAAATCAATCTCGGTGACATCTATGTTTAATTGCCTGCCAAACAATGCAAGTATATAAAGCCTCTTAAACTTTGAGTGCCCTGGTGATGGTTAGTGAATCAGACACTAAGCATTATAGAAATGCTCTTCTACATAATTTGATCTAGGAAGCAGTTTTTACACATCACACAGGCATTTAAACAGCTAATGCTATGCTCTATTATAAAAAGTGCTATTTGCCAATGGATATATTTTCTGTAAGTCAAAGGAAATGAGTTGTCTTGTTCTTAAAGTTTCTATGGCTTATTATACTTACTGCTCACTTCATTTTATATCCATCTATTGATTCCTAATTTTAAAAAAAGCCTGATTGCAACAAACAACAATGCATTTTTCTTATTGATCTTAAAATCTTTTTTTTTTTCCAATGGGTAACAGTGTCTTTTCTATTCCCAAATATTGTACAGATGCATCCAAATCATTAGGGACCTGCCCCAGTTTTCCATTCACAAATAAGTACCTTATAGAATTGCTACAGGATTTAATTAAACCACTCATACAAACTCCCTATAAATTTGAGTCTACCTGAATCTAACACTGGTCCTCTTATCGTCCACACCAATATTGAAAACTACAGTGTGAAAAACAGTTGTCTGCATCATAGCAACAGGAATAAAAAAGGAAAACAAAATGATAGACTCTCTCCAAGAACTGTCTAGGGGAGAAGATGGTCAAATCTAGATGAGCGTTTATCACTTCATCTTCAGAGTTGCCTGGGTCCTTCGGAGTTGCCTGGCTCCTGGCTCCAACCCTGGAGCAGCGGTTCTAAAAGTGGATCCCTGGACCAGCAGTACCACCTGGGATCTTGTTAGAAATGCAAATCTCAGGCCCCGCCCCCAACCTCCTAAATGAGAAACTCTGGGGTGGGGTCTTGTATTTTAACAAGCCAGACTTCCAGGTGATTCTGGTGCCTACTAACGTATGATAACCACTGTTCTAGACCGACCTACTTAACCAGACTCTTCTGGGAGCAGCCCTGGGAATCTGTGCTTTTAAAAAAAATTCCCAGAATAATCTAATCATTGACCCAATTTTAGAAAAGTGCTCCAGATCAGTGGCTTTAAACATTTTTAAGAAGGTATTATCAGTTTTTGAAAAAGGCACAATCATCCTATGTTTACTTATTTACAAACTATATAATGCAGATTATTATAGACACACACAGCTGACCTTTTCAAGCACAAACTACAAAGTAAATATAAATTGAAGTTCAAATATTTTCTTCCATGCACAAAGGGATTGTACTATACACCTCAAAGAGTGTGGAGATAGCCTTTTGGAGATCACTGCTCTAAATAACTCGTTTTAGTCATAAATACCTCTCAGGTGAATAAGGGCAACAGAATAACATTGCTTGATCAAAGTGTTGAATTCCATGCTCTAATTTCATGCTAAGAAACCCCCAATCTGTCATTTTTCTCCTAACTGGAACTGCTCAACAAGAGCAGATATCCTAGGTAGAAAATGATCCTGGTTGTTGGTCAGAGAAACCCAGGAAATTAATAAAAAAAACAGAATTTCATTTTATGCCCAGTAGTGCTCCTGCCAGTTTAGTATGATTTACAAATCCATCTCTTGATGATTTCATTAGCACCAAATCATTACCTGGGAAAGCCGATAAAATAAACTCCTGAATTCACCAGTATGCAGTACAGCCAAGCCATGTTATTCAGCTAAAACAGGAGGCCAATTGTTTATTTTCACTGGATGCTGATTAACCTAAACTCCACTAAATGTATTTTCCTCAATGAACTTTTTTTTTCTACACATCACACTCATTGGGTAGAATCAAATTACAAGGAAAAAGTAAATATAATTTCCTATATCCTCTTGGTAAAACATTCATTCCAATTTCCTATCATTAGGTGTGTAATTATTCTAAAACAAAAATTGGTAACTTGTAAGACTGACTCTATTTAATTGGAATCTGAGACCCAGGATACATTAAGTCCTGGATCTGTCAACTACCTATTCTGTCTTAGGACAAGTCACAGACTGTGTCTTGCTCTCTGTATGAAAAGGGGAGATGCAAGCCTCGCATCACAGGACGAATTAATGTACGTGATTCCAAGGATGAAAATAGGGGGGGATTATAACATAGAAGTCTTCCATTTCGTTCAAGAGCCTAAGGCTCATATGGCCCAATGAGCTGGAAGTGCGAAACAGGAACTGGTGGCCTCCACCCCACCCATCAGCCACTATTCCTTTATCTCTTGTGCCTTTCTTAAAGTGCACATCACAATGGGTTCGGTATAATTCTCGCATCCAAAGATGTGCAATTTTTTTTTATACAACATGGGTCCAAAATACAAGTCTCCTACCAATATAGTGCTCAAATGAGGAAAGAACGTCTATTCCAGTGCCAATGGTCAGGGAGTGGCTCTGTTGGGCTTACTGAGAAACAGTACACTGGTCTTCAACTCAGAAGTTCCCTGAAGGATTTCTGGGGGGCAATTCTGAGCTTAGACAAAACCCTAAGGGATTTATGTCCTACAGAAGATATGACTCTTTTGTATTATTTATTACCTGTCTCCTAGGGCAATGGTGCAGGTTGAACTTGGTGGGGTATGTGAAAGCATACTCACTGTTATAAGATGATGAAGCCATATCCATGTTTGGTGCATGCTATCTGAAACATGAAATTAAAGTGACAGACACCTCTTTGTGGTTACTGTCTATGGTGGCTGATGGCACCACAAACCAGAGGCTCAAGCCAAAAACCTATGGGTCAACCACCTCTCTGCCCAACACCTTACTCCCCAAACACCTTCTCAGATGTTTTTCCTGCCATTCCCACTACTCCCACCATAACGAAACTTGAGTTTCAGCTCATGTCCCTACTGACCTTGACCCATAACATCTAGACTTTGCCCTGTCCAGTATATGCTACACATGACCAGCAAGCTGACCTTTTATGAAACACATAACTAAAAATGGTCTCTCCCTACTTACAACTATTCATGGGCCCCTCACTGCCCATGGAATAATATTCAAATGTCATCATATGACATATGAGGTTTTCTCGATTTGAACTTTGTCGATTTTATCTTCATTTCTTGCCATCATTTCCTGTAATAGTACACCCCAGTAATTCCTAACTATCTGTAGATTCACTCCAAGAGCCGTGTTACCCACATGCCACGTGTTTGCACACACCATCCCTGCACCCATCCCGAGTCTGTTCACTGTTCAAATGCCAGCTCAGATGTTACCTCGCCTGGGTACCCATTTCTGATTCCTCTTCACAGATAAAATCAATCCCTCCTTCCTACGTACCATCACTGCAAAATATATAGGTGTCCTTATCATCCCATATGGCAAAATGATTGTGGCCATGTTTGTCTTCTCCACTACATCCTGAGCTCCATGGGTCTGGACAATGTTTTCTTTACCTCTGTATCCTCAGTCCTAGAGAGGTGCCTGTTACTCATTAAATACCTTCTGGGTTTAATGGAATTTTGTTAAGTTTTCTACAACAAAGGTAAGCACAAAAACCATTTACTGTTCTACTTTATTAGAAAGGAACACTGAAGGAAAAAAATACTAATGGATTCTATTCACTCAGTACTCTGACTATACCAGGAGAAGAAAAAATCCTGATTCTAGAGTTCTTTCTTGCCTTTTTGATCTGATTCAGGGCATCTCCTTCTCTCCCTCTTCCCTCCTTCCCTGTCTGCCCAATTCCTCTCAAATGTGGACCCATGTGCCAGGCACAGGAAGGGAGGAAGGCAGAGGGGGTTTGAAGAAATACACAGAGGACAAAAAAGAAACCCTTGTCCTCAGGGAAGGCAATGGGGCGGGGGGGGGGGGGGAGTGCAGGAAGTTGTTATAAAGGGGAAATAATGAAAAATGCTGTAGGAGTCAAGAGAAAGACCCAAAACTCATCCTGAAGGCCTCCTGTCCCTAAATGGTCCAGATAAAAAGAAAACAGAGAGTCAGCAACTAGATGTGAGAATCTAAAATATCCATGGCCTGTTATTCTAAGAATCTGCATAATAAGGCTGTTATTTGGCAGACCTCAGCATAAGTCAACCAAAAGCATACGGATTTTCTGTGTATCACACTGGAACTCTGGTTTAATGCCTCTGTAGGTTGTTTTGATTTTATGTTTTAAACATAAAAAGAATGCTAATGATTACATGTTATGTATCTTTCACCTTCATGAAATGTGAAAGTAGTGAATAAGGAAGCAAGATCAAACTTCAATTTGCAGGCCATAAAGAAAATAAACTTTGAAGTAAAATAGTTCACTGTATAAATTTTTAAACTAGGAAGCTATATTCTCTAAGCTAAGAACAATACGTACATAATGTAAAAAGGGCTGTGAATCAGCTTTCCTTCCAGTCATTGTACATGAACAATTAGTTGCTAAAATATGGGGAACTAAGAACATGAACCTTTCTCAAGGTCGACACAACTGATGCGTCTTTTTTTTTATAAATGACTATTTACTCAATATTCTATTTCCCTTTTTAGCAGGTATTACTTCGCCACTGGCTAAAGAGAATGAGTAGTCTAAGGGAACAACCCTGGATGAGGAAGCCGAAAGTCTGGGTCCTAGTCCTGCCCCCGCCTGCATGTGGCTTTGTGCAAGGCAACCAGCTGGCCATGTGGAGATACAGTGGCCAGCATGTAGATGAACCATCAAAAAGACCTGAGGTAAGTCTCAAGCCTATCCATTTAGAAGTTCTCCTCACATACTCATTTGTAAAACCAGCTACCTTCTAGAATAATGTAAGAATTAAACTTTGTATATGTGTGTGTGTTCATAGACACACATTTATATTATCTATTTGCCTACCTACCAACCTTCCCATTTCCCTACTCCACTTCCCTCTGTCTAGTAAATAGGTAAATGTTGCTCCCTTTCCTTTCTGCTCCTTAGTGTCTGATCTATATAAAATAGCGTAGATAAACTAAATCACGGTTCTTTCAGTGTGACGCTCAGAACCCTTGGGCTCCCTTAGATTGTGAAGGTGAGCCTACTGCAGGCCTTCCTAAACCCTGCTTCAACCTCATATATTCAACATTCATTTAAATATTGGTGTTTCATGGTCAATAAAAGAAGTGTACCATAAAAAGTTAACATTTAACAATATTTGATAACTTCAGATCTAGATGATGTCTAAAGTAAGATTTCCATCCTAAGATTGTACATTCTATGATTTTTCTCTCTCTTCTCATAAATGCAATACTTCTTTATCAGGAACATGACGGAGGTGAAAATCTGTTGGTGTGTATCCAGGTGTATGGTTAGGAGGGGTCTGATTATAATATAAAAACTAAGAAAAATAATGTTAAATAATACAAGCAAAAAGGACAGCAGAGCTCAACTGTAAAGAAAGAAGGTTAAGGCAGAGGTGGTGAAGAGGTAAAAAGATAAGAATATCCATGTGATGGCTGGCCAGGTTCCTGCCCTAGGAAAGCAGAGAACACAAATTCACAGGACTGAGCATCCACTATTCTCAAATCTGTGTGGGCTGGAACTGATTTGGGGTGATCATTGCCATCCCATTCAACCTCAAAATGATCCACATCCTATTTGCCAAAAGGATTTGAGAATATCTCCTATAAGTTCAGCATAACTCTTCTCAACCTGCCCCACTCCTCAGCAGCTGCTTACTCATGTCTAAAAGTATCTGAATCAGTTTATGTTTTTCACTACAAGAAAGAGGCTCAAAATCTAAAACTCAAACAAACACTATGAAAATGGATTCATATGACCAGTCCTGTAACCACATCTACTCCAGGAAAAATATTTATTTAGACCATATTCAGGGCCATGCAAACAATCCACACATACAAATAACCAGATGTTAGATATTTCTTATTTTGATAGAGATCACTTAAGGGTATTTAAACACGGGAAAAGTTGATGGCGAGCAGGTTCAAAAAAAGATAATATCAAATTCAGTGACTTCATAATATATCTGGGGTGAGTTCTATTTGCTTCAGAACCTACTCATTCGGATAATTATAATATAAAGCCAAGAGAATAGAGAACTCTGCTTCTCTGGAAGATTTTTAAATTTATTATTATTATTATTTTTTAATATGGCTGGCTTGTTATAAGCTGTGGTCACTGCGATTAGTTAATCAAAGTGTCACTATATAGTTGTTTTGAAGCATCTAAGTATGTAATTTTATACTTGATTAAATATGGCCTGGATCTGTCTTTCTTATGGGATGCTCTTTCAGTCAGCTTATCATTGGCCCTTGGCCATATTGGACACTTACCTATTGGGTACCCCATGAATTGAGAATAAACCCTTGTGGATCAATATAATAGTGACTGGACTTAAGAAATAGTAACCCTTCATGGGGGCAGAAATTTGCCTAGAGGAAACTTCACAGGCCAACTTTATTTCTCTAATATTTAAGCCAATGATCATATGTGGACTCTGGGACCCAAGCCCCATTGCTAAGAACAAGCTAAGGTTACTGGCAAGTTGCCCAGCCTCAGCCCTCACTGGGAAACACATCTCTGATCAGAGCCTCCTGCCAGAGTTACTGTGTCCCCATTTACAGTACTGATTTTGCCAGGGTAAAACATATGCCCACTTTACCACTGGTTTAGGAAAAAATGAGGGAGTGGGTACCAGTTTTCAGCAGCACACCTGACACAAAAGTTCTTGGGTTGGCAGTAAAAACCAAGTTGCATCAAGATCAATTTTTTCTCATACGAGCCATCAATTTCAAAAAGATGTTTATCATAGAAATGCAGATATGACTTTAACCACAGGAGAGCAAAATGTGGCACCATTACTAATAACTCTCAAAAAAGACCTTCATTATACTGAACCTTATGTACTGTTAATATCAAAATTAAAAAATAAAACCCAGGGGAAACCAGAAAATTTAATTAGGTCAGAAAAAACATTTTTTTGAAAAAACCCTATTATAGATAAACTGTTAAATCTCTGGATCAACCAAACATTGTATCTTCTTTAGATACTGAGATATTAACCCAAATATAAATCCCAATTCCCAAATCGGGTGGCAAGTCTTCACTTTCCTCATGTGTTCACAGTAGGGCTCCTGAAAACACCAACTTTCCCTGTATCACAAAACATTTTTTAAAGGTTACTGATCTCCGATATCCCTGCCATGGTGTCATTCTCATTCTGTGTAAGCTTAAGAAAAGGATATAGGCTTTCCTCCTAGCTCAGTGATCCTTGAACACTGGGGAGCTTATAGATCCTTTTGAGAATCTGAACAGAGCTATCCATGATCTGTCTCCCACAACAAATGTGTATACACACAAATTTTATAATTCCTTGAGCTTAAAAAGTTCTTAAGAATATTTAATTCAAGGGCAGTTCACGGACCACCTATATCAGAATCACCGGGTAATTTCTTCAAACACAGGTCTTGAACCCTGCCCTAGGTCTTTGGAATCAGAATCGCTGGGGGCGAGGTTGGGGCTCTGAGTTTTAGGTCACTTCCCAGTAATTCTGTTGCTGGCTGAAAGCAGGTTAAGATCCTCTGCTCTGGCCATTTTCCTTTCCTCTCATGGTAGCAACAGGTTTTGAAACAGATGCTCCCCTGGCACCCACTCACCACTCCTGAGGAGCCCAGCCTCTGTCACCTCCACCTGACCTAAGGGCATCTCCCTCAGCATCCTCACCTGCTGTGCACATGCACGCTCCACTCAACGACCACCCCTGCTCCTGGACTCTTGTCTACCTTCACCATCCACTTCCCGCCCAACTTCCAACAAACTGTGGTTCACTCATCCATTAAGACCCATTGCTACAAAATGTACTAGTTTCCTCTCTGTTCCTGGGTTATCAGCTCCTAAGTCTCCCATGAATGAGACCGACCCTCTTCTTGCTCCATATGGGTTAAGTCGTGAACACCCCAGGCTTACTGCAGAAGCAGTGCCTGGCCATCCAGGGTGCCCATGCCTTAACTGCTGGCAGTAAGCCAAAGGTCTGTCTTACACGGCTACGCAGGAACACGAATCCTGTCATTCCTCCAAGGGCAACACCGAAAAGACAGTGGAGATCCTCCAAAGTGTTATACAATAAGGAAAATGAGGCTGGGGTGGGGGGTGCCTGCTTTATCAAAGGCACCCCAGTCACCATCTGGTAAGTCCACACCCATACAAGGGCACCATTCAGTGTGGCAAGAGATGCCAAAACACAGGGTCCCGATCCTCAATTTCAGTAAACTTAGCAAACCAGGACACATATGTGACCAACTCTAGTTCAGCCCTGTGATGAGAAGGATACCTGGTACCAAAGAGATTACTAAGGGATTTCAGATTAGGAAGAACAAGGGAGAATTCACAGGGGAGAAGGCATTTCAGGTGTGGCTGGGAAGATGGGTCAAGTGTTGAGGGGTAGAGACAGAGAGATTCCAGAGAGCATAAACACCTGGGGGAAAAGGGGAGAAACACGCACTGTGAGGAGGCGTGGAATCAGGGCTCGTTTCAGCATGAATAATAGAAAGGAGGGCTGAATCAGGCTGCAAAGGCAGACCAGAGCAGGATAGTGCCTAGCGGGGTCTGCCGTGGGCAGGAATGGAGTAACCACACTGCCGCGTTCATGATTCTATATGGTCACCCACAGTGGCCAGGTGACAAAAGAGGGTGAAAAAGATACCCTATCTTAGAGACAAAGGAGGAGGTCAGAACTCTGATCTGACTCCCTTACAGCGAAGAAAAGTGGGTAATGGCAGAGGTGGAGCCTGACCCTTGGTTTCCTAACCCCTAAGATGCAGGCTTCCCTTACAGTATAATTGCTCTACACAATCACAGGAAAATGACTATTCCATGGATGCTTCTTCCACGTGCACTACTTAAGTAAACTGCATCTTAACTAAAATGGACACGTTAGATGTCATCCTTGAATTTTAGCCCCAAACAGCACTGACATCTTAACACCACTGAAGATCCTTTACATACTTATTGAATAAAGATCTGATGGCAACAATATCAAGTTAATTAAGGGAAGGCAGAGAGAAGTGAGATTTATTGCCTCAAGTAGATACCAGAGAAAACGTACTCCTAGAATCAACTACCAATAATTCTGCTGAACAAACCGATCCTTTACAAACTGTAGCATGTTAAACAGGAGTGCATGGAGAAGCAATACACTGAGGTTGGCATGTTTATGGCAAAATGCGGGGACACACAGAATTAACTGCTTGTCTGCTTTTTCCATTTACGTCGGAAACCTGACCTTCCACCTAAAGCAGCCACAACCAACCATCACGAAAACTCAGACACTGAGGCAGGGTGCTGAGAGATCAAATCTCCCTTCAAAACTGAAAAGAAATGCTAATGCCCTCTGGCTCAGAAGTGCTGTTATCAGAGAGGAAATTAATATTGGAGCAGGAAGAAAACAATGGTGTTTGGTCAAAAAGTACAAGGAAATGGAGGGGTCCAACAGGAACAGAGGAAATGAAGATGGACCTTACAAACAATCCAGAATGGAACAAAGTTGTCCAAGTGAAACTCCAGCGGGAGGACAAGGCTTGCGTTGAAAAGGCTGCGCTCAGAGCAGCCTCTTGGTCATAAAATTCCATGTTCTTGACACTCTTACCTTGCCTCTTACTCTTGCCCTCCACACAGAGAGCAGCAGACAATTGGAAAGGGACCACAAAATAGAAAATATGTGGAAGAATACAAGCATAATTAATTATATCCCATCCTTTTCTGAAGGCAGGGCTTTCTATTTTAAAAGGTATGGCCATGCACTGGGCCAACAATATTTAAGAAGAGAAAGAAATGGGACAGATTGTTCTCATCTCATTTTATCTTGAATCAGTTTAAAAGCCAAGTGACACAAAATGCACAAAATTCTTTTTTTTTTTAAGATTTTATTTATTTGAGAGAGAGAGAAACAGCATGAGAGGGGAGAGGGTCAGAGGGAGAAGCAGGCTCCCCGCTGAGCCGGGAGCCCGATGTGGGACTCGATCCCAGGATTCCGGGATCATGACCTGAGCTGAAGGCAGTCGCTTAACCAACTGAGCCACCCAGGCACCCACAATGCACAAAATTCTTGCACTGTCTTCAAATCCCATTTTTGCTTTGGACCCAAATTCAATCAGCTACTAAGCATTCCAATTACTTCTCCATGTGGACCAGACATGTTCTTCTCCTCGCTGTAGCAGGCAGCCTATCCTTGTCCATGCCCTAAGAGAGTGTGTCGCCATTTCCTTATTTCTCTCCTCATTTCTGGTCCTCCTCCTCACTAGGAAAAAGAACCATGCTCACTGAACATATTACAACATCCACCTCCTCGAAGGACCTATGAGATGAAAACCACACTTGTTTTCTTCTTTGCTAAGTCCCCTGGTGTTCAGCCACAGCCTTCCATTCTCACCACTAAAAGATCCACCTCGGCTCCTTCTGGCTGATCTTTTAATTTTCAGGCCAGTCTCGGCTTGGCTGTGTTTTCGCTGATCACTCTATCCCTTCCTGTAGGGGGACACGTCCCTCTACTACTACTAGTTGTTTGATTTGACCAATGATTATCTTCAGATTCTTGGCTCCAAATATCACAAAGCGTAGCCTGGTTAATCTAAATAGAAGAGCAATTCATCAGAAGGGTAAATAATAAATGGTAGACTGGACAACCATGCTCTTACAGGGACCTAGGGAGGAGAGACAGACGGAAGCAGTCTGCTCAGGAACCGTGGACTCTCATGTCACTCTGTGCTCTTAAAAAAAGCCACACAGTGAATCATCACTAATTAACCTCACTGTCATTCCCTCAAAGTTCACAGTTTCTGCATTTAAGCTTCTAGCTGGCTGCATGTGGTCACTGAACCACATTCCAGCTACTGGGGAAAAGACAGAAGGAGTCTCTACACCAACCCTTTGGCCCCTTGAGAGGGAGGTGGTCCTGTGTCCCACTTGTCCTAAGATTCCCCCCAACCATTGCCATCTAGCCCTGCTGCTTAGCTCTCAAGAGAACAGAGTGTGAAGAAATAAAGCAGCATTGCTATAAAGATGCTATCACAACGAGTACAACTGCCAGTCCAGTCAAAGGACTTGTGAACTCATTTTCAAACGGCACAACCACCTAGCAATTATCCCAGGTAATGGGGAAGGGAGCCTGATGCCTCAATAGTGAAAGAAAATGAAGACAGTGGAGGGAGGTAACATCTTGGGAGCCAGAAGTCTAGTCTACAGTAAATGACCCTCGTGTCTATTTGTTTACTATTTACACATACCTTCATTCAAATATTTGCTTGGACTACGTGTCCATATTTGCATTAGATTCGAGTACGTAGAAGATGACAATTCGTATTCCATGAAATTCTTTATAAAATAAGCACACGGGGAATGGAGGGCAATTCTACAGACTGACTGTACTGCTCCATGCAAGATCCAGTGCGCCCTGCACATAGGATCCTTAATAATCATTCAAGGGTGACAGAAAGGGTGAAGAAGAAACAGAAACTAAAACACAACTATACAACCCTGGTTAATGTAAAATGTTAACTAATCTATATTCAACAAGAAGGTCTAAGGCATTTTCACATACTTGAAATATAAGCTTGTCATTTTGAAAAATAAAAAAAGAATAAAGAGGAATACTGCACCATTAAAGATATATTGGCCAGAATTACAGCACACATGCGAACAGTTATATTAGTGATGCCAAAATGAAATAGGAGATGGGCCAAAGAGGAGAAGGGGAGGGGAAGGTGAGTGAAGCCAAAATCCAACAGTGTAATGGGTCCCGAAATGAAATAGTATGCATATAGCCAAAAAGAAAATAGAATTATAAATTAAGCCAACAGAAAGTGGTATGATTCCACCAAAAACATTAGCAAATAGAGCCAAAACCAAATGATAGGAACAAGGATAAGAATGGCATTTTAAAGAGAAGCAAATTTAACCATTTGAAACTTCTCAAAGGTAGTATGGCAAAGCTACCCTGTAGTCATATATGAACTAAGTCATTTTGTTGATTTAAACCCTGGTTATATTACATCTAGGGAATGAGAAAAGAATCTGATCCTTAGTGATCACCTACTATGTAGCTGTTACTTATCATATCACACTTAATACTCACAACTCAACAACCCTACCAGGAAGTATTGTGCTCATTTAACTGATGAACAAACTACAGCTTGCAGAGATGAGTGTCTTGAGATTATATAAGCAAGTTAATAACTGGAACTAGCATAAATCAAGATGTGCGGCTTTCAAAACTTATCCATTTCATTTTTTTCCCCTCACAAATATTGGATTTAGAGCACTGGTTACCTCTCAATAGATGTTTTACAAAATTATCAATTTTTCCAGTTTCAATCAAATGTATATGGCTAGAAAAATATTGGTGTCCCCTTCCAAACTAGCTTAAATACTCTACTAAAACCAAAGATTTGTAAACTGTTCCTCCACATCTTGTTCATCACAACATTTCCAGAATCCACTCTTCCCCAATTATTAAGCCCCTAAGTGACTTTTTCCTTTAAATAGTGGTTAGAAAAATAAGAATATTTACCAAAAAAAGAAGCAAAATAGATTTTAAGCCAAGAGCATCCATCAAAGTAACTAATGAACTTAGAAAACACATTCTTTGCCAAGTGGCCACAACTGAAAAACCAAAAGACATCTGAGCTGAGTAGGGAGTTTTCTCTGAGCACTGTTTCCATGGCTTATAAGTTCATGTCCAACATTAGTAAATCCTAAAATCAACCATTACATTCATGTTCCCTTCTTGTAGAAATCACAGAAATATTTTTAAAAAAGGTACTTGTGGCCTGTCATATGTACTTTCCTAGAATGTCTGAGCACAAGTGGCATTCAAAATCACACCACAATATTTACAAGATCCAGAAAACACAAATATGCATTCAGCAGAATTCAACTGCATTTATTAACTTAGGCGGGAAACTTAGCTAATCCCTGTAAGATGAGGTTTTCAGTAAGAGTCGAAACCAAAAACACTGAATTCATTTGATTATAAATATATATGTGTATGAGTTGGAGGGGGACCAGGAGGAAGGAAAATAATAATAATCCAAAAAAAAAAGGTGCTATTAGGCTTGGCAAATCCCAGATGGAAAAGTCATTCACTCAACAAATATGCACAGGCACCAGGTATGTGCTGGGCTGTGTTCTAAGCACTGTGATATGGTGGTAAACACAATGTAAGCAGTATCTGTCCTCATGGAGCTCAATGGTTAATATCAAGAATCTACCACCTAGTGAACAAGATTGGTCTTTTCTCTAAAGGTCTCTATCTGAGAGATTCATGATCTTGTGAAGAAACAAAATAAAACAAAGAGGTGATGCTCTGGCCAAAGGATAATCCAAGACAAATGAGTTCAAAGGTGAGAGAGAATACCACCTTCCTCCTCTGATTCTTCCCCTCTGGAGGCAGCCATAGTGGCTGTGATGGTTTATTGTGTGTCAATTTGGCTGGATCATGGGACTCCCAGATATTTGGCTAAACATTGTATCTGGGTACATCTGTGAGGGTGTTTCCAGAAGAGACTAGCATTTCAATCATTAGACTGAGTAAAGCAGATGGCTTTCCCCCGTGTGGATGGGCATCATCCAATCCACTGACGGCCTGAAGAGAACAAAAAGGTGGAGGAATGGGAAATTTGCTCTCTCTGTCTGACTGCATGAGCTGAAACACCAGCCTTCTCCTGCCCTCGGACTGGGACTTACACCATTAGCACTCTGGTTCTCAGAACTACACCACAGTTCTTCTGGGTCTCTAGCTTGTAGATGACAGATCATGGGATATGGCAACCTCCATAATTAAGTGAGCCATAAAATGTATTAAATAAATGTAAATATATACATAAAACAATTGTGACATAGGCCCAAAAAAGCCAGCATATTAGCCAGAGTTCTCCAGAGAAACAGAACCAATAGGATACAAATATATATATATATATATAGGGTCAGTAGGTCAGGTTGGGAAGATTAGCTGGGGACAAACTGATATTGGCCTTGATATTGGGCACCCAGTTTTCCTCACATCACAGCACATACAGAAAACAAGTATCTGTACATCTCACTGGGGTAGAGTGAGACAAGCCCAGTCTCTGTCCTTCTGGAAGGAAAGTGACATCCAGAGCCGTCTGGGGCACACAGGTTGGCAAGTTCTGCTCTGCCACAGGAAGCAAGAAGAAACTATCTTTGTTCCTATCTCAAGGGGACTTGCTTCCATCTTGATCACTTCTGGCCTTGGATGTTCAGTTATGCTGGGGGTTCAGTTTTATCGGGAGCAGAGACTGTGAAGGAGGTAATTCTAGGTGGACATGCACTTATCCAAAAATGAAGAAATCAGATTGAAATAAACTGGTCATTCGATTGCACACATTTTATCCTGATATGTGGAGAAAAGAACTGTTCCAGAAGTGACCAACAGGTGGGAAGGATAAAATATGGATGTGGCAAAGATGAGATAAGAACGTCAGGTGTTAAGAGTACTGGAGGGTCCTACCTGTCAAACAGAAAAGTTTATTTGCTATCATGGCCAGTAACGAGCTATTCTGGACACCTGAGCAGAGCCGGAGGCAAGGAATACTACTCCATCCACAGCTGCACAGTATGAACCAGAACAAAAGAGAGATTAGACATCACCAATGAGTACACTGGTTTCAAAATCAGGAGAAAGGGTTAAATGCACCAAGTATTTTGGAGGAAGATCGGGTAATTCAAAAGATGGTATGTTAAAAAAAAAAAAAAAAAGGCTGTAACAAACCTGTTTCACTAAGAGGCTTAGAAATCATTTGAATGTTCTTTTTAAAAAAATAAAAGAACTGAAAAGCAAACAAAAGTTATAAATTTAAATTTAGCTTATCAGAACTAAACTTATCCCCACGGTATTTCCTTTACCAGTTATTAAAATAACAGAGAAAAATATCCTTTAGTCACAAAACTATCCTGTAATTCCAATTTTCTTAGCAAAACCTAGAAAGAGATTATGTATTTGGGGATTTATACGGAAACCCTTATCAAGTTGGATACCAGGTCTTCAAAGCTAAAGTGAATATGGACCTTGCTTAAGAAGTCAAAAAAGCAGCAGTTAACCAACATTAATTGACATTATAACACTAGATACCAGTCTTCCTAAGCCATCTGCAAACACAAGCTTTTATCCAACTCGCTTTAAATGAAATTTTTAAATGCTTGACAAAGCACAGACAGATCTGGCCTCACCAGGCAAACAACTTCACTTAAAAACAGAATTGTTTAACCTCAGGGATTTCTGCAAAGGTTTTTGTGGGGGTTTTCTGGTTGCTGCTGTTGTTAATATCCCTAACATGGAGACTGAGAATATATATCTATGCTTTATAAACCACAAAGAACGAGATTCAGGTAAATCATCGTTAAAGTGAGTTACTCTCCCAGCAAGCCCCATCTTCCTGCCTGTGACCCGGTAAGCACAATATGCAAGCCCATTACGATGGCTCAGGCTATTAGGAGCAAATGGGGTCAGACTGTAACTACACTTAAATAGGGCTCCAAGTCCTACCGCAGGCAAGACATGCATTTTCCACATGGTCCCAAGGAATTTCCTTTAACACACCCATAATCTCAGTTAAAATAAAAATATTATTGGCTTACATCTCTGGATCTTCCAGAGGAGACCAGGCAGGTTGTGGATTGTAGAGAAAAATGCAATTAATGAGCAATTACTATTTAAAGACCAAATCCCTGTCAAAACAGCTTGACAAAAAAAAATGGTGGTTTTTCACACACACAGCTTGCAGTAGTGTTGCCAACAAAAACAGTGGGTGGTAATTCTGCCAGCTAAAATGGTGCTGTCATGGGGGTAGGGGAGAGAAGAACCATTCTGTCCCCTCCCATGGACCCCCTTCCAGCAGCAGCTCATGTGACCACATCCCAGTCCTGTTCTGCAGAGCTCCCTGGTTTTAACAAGGCCATCTGGGCAGGTAACCCCAGAGGCAAACGTTACAGCAGCTAGTAGACCTTCAAAGCATGTCACATTTAAGTGAAATTGCTCCTCAAATGCAAGCAGTCTCACCCTGAGCAAACTTAGACCACTTAGGTTATAATCAGGAAATATCAACTAAGGAATTCTAAAATTATCCTGGAGTGAAACATGGGCAAATTGCTTTAAACTTTTTACTGAACAGAAATTTCCAGGACATCTCATCAATGTTGGAAGTTAATTCCAATGGTGGAGGGGCTTCTTTAATGACACCCTCCCCAGTCATGGGAATACAAGGCTAGGGGTCCCTAAGACAAGAACTCTGCCTCTTGTTTGGAAGGTGGTTCATTTTAATGGAGACTGCAAGGATTGGGGGTGTCATAAAATATTAATCTATCACCATCACTAGTGATGTTGGGAAGCCATACTTGGCTTTTGCCTCCTATATTAGGATTAGATTAGTCAAAAAGAGCAGGAAAACCAAATGGTAGTGGCTTAAACAAGACCCCAGAGTGTTTCTTTCCCAAACAGATGAAGTCTGTGTAAGTAGCCTGGGGCTGATATGGCAACTGTGCTCTATGATGTCCCTGGAGACCCTGCATCCTCCCAGCCTGTGGTTTCACAGTCTGAAGGGGTAGCCTTGATCCTCACTGTCAAGATGGGGCTCCATCCAGCACATTCACATTCCATAAGGAAGGACGGAGGAGGGGGGATAAGGGCATATCCCTCCTTTATGTGATGAGCACTGGGTGTTATATGCAATTGATGAATTATTGAACTCTACATCTGAAACTAATGATGTACTATAGGTTGGCTAATGGAATTTGAATAAAAAAAATAAAAAATAAAGACAGGGCAAATTTGTGCATGGTACTTCCACACTCAGCCACCGTGTGGAGCTGGGCTGTTCAACTCAGGGCTACTAGCCACATGGGACTATTGCAATTGAGGGCTCATGCCTGTAAGACACCCTGGAGTCACAGAGGTCTCCACTATCTTCTCTCTGTCCCTTGAATATTCATATACAGCCCCTGATATACAGCTCCATATAAACTGTCACCAGACATTCATCAGAAAAATGGGGAGGGGCCCTTGTCCTACTGTCAAGGCTATATGGGGTAAAAAGGCAGAGGGAAGAGGAGTTCTAGGTATCCCAAGTTGGAAATCCAAGCGCATTGTTTTACAGAAAGATCACTGTACATAGTGGTCAGGTTCTACTGATTTAAAATAGTGTTCTGTGGGTCTATTTAAGGTTCTAAAGAATTTAGTGAGCTGATAAAATTTTATACGTCTGAAAATATATGTATTATGTCTTCACTTTTGAAGGCTATCGACACTGAATGCAGAATTCTAGACTGGCAGAATTATTTCAGAACTTCAAAAATATCAAGTCACTGTCTTCTGGATGCCATTGTTTCTGTTGAGAAATCAACTCAAAATCTCACTGTTGCTCCTTTGAAGATCATAGGTCTTTCTTCCTCTGGCTGCTTCTAGCATTTTCTCTTTGTCTTTGATTTTCAGGAATTTGACCTTGATATCCCTAGAGTTCTTCTCTGTATTTTTTATCTTTTGTCTCTCTTTTCATCAACTTGGATAATTTATTCTGGCTTTTCACTACTTTTCCCTTCTTATGTTTAATCATCTACTGAGTTTTTAATTTTAGCTATTGTACTTTTCAGCTTTGGAATTTTATGTAACTGATGTCAAAATACTCAAGCTTGTCTTTTAATTCTTCTAACATATTAAATCATAGTTATTTTAAAGCACATATATCTCAACTCCTATTTTGAGATACCCTGTAGATCTGTTTCTACTGTCTGTATTTTCTCTTGGTTTTTGGTCATAGATTTGCCATCTCTTCATAAGCCTGGTTATTTCTGATGGGCTTGTGATAGGAAGATAGATTTGGGGTACTAACAATTCCAGACCACCTTAATCTAATCAGAGATTGAGATGATTTGAACTGATCTACTTCCTACTCACCCTAACACACCCAGGATATGGCCTTTGGGGTCAAAAAGCCTGGGGTATTTATCGTCTCCTCAGAAAGCCCTAAGTTTCAATCTAGTTGCCCTATTCTTAGCCCTGTGAGTCTCTTAAAAGCTATGCTCTTTAATATCTATTGTCAGTTACCAAAGCACAGGCTGAGAGGCTGTGATACTCAGTCTTGAGGAGAAAAGTGGCACCAAATGCAGGACTCACAGATCTGGGCCTCCTGGATCATACAACTACTCTTTAGGAGACATCTGATAACTCCAAAAAGATAGCTGTATATATATAGTCCAGTTCTCTAATTGTTCTCAGCAAAAGAGTTGGCCTAAGACAACTAGTTCTATTGCCACTGACTTATGGGTTGATAAACTTTTATTCATATAATAACAACAACTATAGTAAGTACTACTCATTATGGATATTTTATAGCAGAGAAGATGAATGTTTGAAGAGTTTTGATAATTTATCCAGGATTATCAACTACCAAAAGACTAAGTCAGGATTTGAGCCCAGTTCAGTAGAACTTTAGAGCTGAGTCTTTTAAATACTACTTACTGTACTTTCTCTGATTTGATCCTTAATACAACCTAAGTGATAGAGAAACTCAGAAAATGGCATGCTGGGGTTCCAAGCATATTCTGACTTCAATATCTGACTTCAAAATCCCACCCTTCTCATGGTCTTTCTACTGGAGTCCAGAATCTAAATACATTGGGTTTTGTTTTTTCCTATAGCAAAATAAATTTGAACTTCAAACAAATGACATTTTGAAATATAATCACATTTCAGTTGAAAATAAGATACTATCTATGATCCCAGTTATCCTCATAGTTTCTCTGGGAAAATTGGGAGGGTTGTCCAATATAGTTCTCATTTTTTATACAAAATGAAGACTATGAAGATAAAGACCCTGGCTATTGGTTCATTTATCCATTCAAAAAATACTTATCTATTACCTACTACATGCCAGGCACTGTTCTAGGCCCTTGGGATATATTTGAATAGGTGAAACAAAATAGAAATATAAACATCACAAATAAACCAATTATATAGATGTTAAGTTCTATTGGGGGGGGTAAATAGAGCTGTGTAAAAGGACTGGAGGGACAGGACAGGAAATAAAGAGCAGGTTGCAGGATTTCACTTTTACCTAAGACTTTCTAAAATACAGTTGATAATTACTTCAACTCACTCCCCCTCTATTCATTATAAAGACATGCATCTTTACAGACTAACTGAGGTGTTTTTTTTCACCTGCAAATTCAGTTTCCTGCTACCTTTAAATGCTTAGGACAAAAACCTTAGCACTCAAGATTCATTCCAAGTAGCTACTATGTCTTTATGACCTACAGGAAAACAAATACACTAATTATTCTTTTGCAACAGCATCTAGTATCCTCCACACTGTGGCCTTTTGGAGCCCAAATCTACAGAGAAATGTGGTCCGATTTTTTCAAACCTGATTTTACTTATTTTTCACAAAACCTTTTAAAGAAGCTCACTGAGTAATTCTTGGAAAATATATAGTCTGGTTTAGGCTTTAAAAAGGATTTCCCCAGTCAATCTAAATAACATAAATCCAAGTGTGATGCTTTCCCCCTAATTGCAGAAAAATCTAAGTCAGAAGCCTGATTTCATGGTAATCATTGCCATTTGTTTGATGAATTTTACAGTTATTTCAGAATACTCACGAAGCCTCTCAGATAAGAACACACTAAGCCCAGAATAAGAGCTACTGAATAATGTATTCCTGCTTTTACATAAACAAAAGTATTATTAATTTTGATAGCTTCTATGGATATTCTTAATCTACAATTTAAAAGAAGAACATAGGTTTCTATATAAACCAGTTTACAAAAGAAAATGCATGTAGTAATTTATACTACATATAAATTCCCCTTTTTTATTTTATGTCCAAAATATTTAAGGGAAAATTCATTGACATTAGCCAGCTGCACACTTAATCCTATAGTGGTAAAGCCCTATGTCTACCTCTTAAATAAGGCAGGAGTTCTGTTGGTCTAGTTGGTTAAAATACTGGGTTTTAGCCAGCGTTTCCCTTTTTATTTTATGAATATAATATTTTTCAAAATTCTTCAAGTAATTGTCTCCATTTCTACCACTCTAGTACTCACAGTAATCACTCATTAAACGCTTAGGAACAAATTGACAACTCGCTGACATTAGTTAGGACAGAAGAATTTCTTAGACTGTTGTCAAAGAGTCCAGTTAAAAATGCAATGGAGGGGCGACTAGGTGCCTCAGTCAGTTAAGCGTCAGACTCTTAGTTTCAGCTCAGGTCATGATCTCAGGGTTGTGGGATCAAGCCCTGGATGGGCTCTGGGCTCAGTGGGGAATCTGCTTGAGATTTTCTCTCTCCCTCTCCCTCTGCCCCTCCTACCACTCATGCTATCTCTCTCTCAAATAAATCAATCTTTTTTAAAATGCAAGTATAAGAATATTAACTTTCACTTACATAGCACAAAGCACTGCACCAAACAATTTTTTACATACATTATCCCATGACATCCTCACAATAGGGTATTATGTCTGATAAGACAGGTATTACAATTCCCATTGTTGTAGGTAATAAAAATTAGGCAAGGAAAAGTTAACTGACAATTAGTGGTCACAAAGGTGGTAAAACTGAATTGGATATTTGGACCCTCTTCCTTTCTACTCCAAACAACTTAAGAATTAAGTTCCGAACTCTAATCATTCTAACCTAGGTTTGAATGCTTCAGTTAAGTGACATGTTGCTTAACATTTTTGCCTCTCTCTTTTCTCATCAGTCAAATGGGAATATGATCCCTGGTTTAAATGCATTGTTAGCAGAATTATATCAAAAAAAGTACCTACAGCACTGTGACTGGTACCTGGGTAATAAGCAAATACTCTCCTATATAAATCTACGCAACTTAATTTCTAATTTTCAGGTTTAATTTCTCCTTTCACAGAAATTATTAACAATTTATAAATTTAGGCTAACCATATATAATAATTCATCTCTGGCTACTTTCATCTTATAGAATTCAAGTATGCCTCAGTCTTTTTCCCTGCCTGAACTCTGATCTACTACACAGAATCCCAGAGTCTCCTTCAAACCAAAGCAGTTCTTTATTTGTTTTAATAGGTTTTTTAAATCCAAGTATAATTAACATACAATGTTATATTAGTTTCAGGTGTACAATATAATGATTCAACAATTCTATATATGACTCAGTACTCATCATGGTAAGTGGACTCTTAATCCCCATCCCCTATTTCACCCATCCCCTCTGGCGACCATCTGTTTGTTCTCTGTATTTGTGTCTGTTTTCCAATGTAGTTCTTTAAAAAGATCGAACTTAGTTTCTCAAATATACATCTTTTTATCCATCTAATTTCCTAATATCTTTTTTTAAAAAGATTTTATTTATTTATTTCACATAGAGAGAGCTAGAGAGCACAAGCAGGGGGAGCAAGAGAGGGAGAAGCAGGCTCCCCGCTGAGCAGGGAGCCTGATGCAGGGCCTGATCCCAGGACCCTGGGATCATGAGCTGAGCCGAAGGCAGATGCTTAACCGTCTGAGCCACCCAGATATCTTAATAGATATCTACTATCTTAAATAGAAATGATGAGCAGATAGTTGGGTGAATGGATGTGAAAGAGAATATCAACTACCTCCATTAGGACCTCAGTCTGTACTTTCTAACTGATTAAGTTCTTCTTTCCAGATTATCTCTTAACTCAGGCAAAAGACCCTGCAGGCAAACATCCCCTGATGGGAACTCAAACTATCCCCTCAGGCAACAAGGACTGCCCTGAGCCAGCAGACCCCTGTGTAACTGACCCCAAGACAATAACCTGATTTGACCTTCACTGCCCACTTGCATGCTTTGTCCCACATTTTCCTTATATAAACCTGGAAGTATTTTCGGCACTTTGTAGACAGTTTTTGAGACATCTTTCAGGTGTTGGCCTCACTGAAATAAATTCCTTTCTTGTTCCACCACCACTGGTTTCTCTGCCTTTGGATTTTGTCAGCAGCAAGTAGCTGAACCTGGTCTGTTTGGAACCCCTGAGCAAGGTGCTATTGTGCCTCGGCTACAAAGGAATGATGAATGGAAAGACACATCACTGGATAGGAAAAATCTAGGGACTCAACTATTTTGCATAATCAGTGGGAAAATCCTAGGACCTTCTGTGCCACATAAGAAAAAGGAATTAAAAGCCCATTTTTGCATCCATTTATCCACAATTCTGTGTTAGATTATTTTTTAAAGTTGCTGGAAATGGCCAACATATTTTTCACTCACTGCAACTTAAGTTCTGCAATTTAATGCATATAATGCCTTAAACATGGGAAGATGAAAACTGTATGTAGGATTCACACTGTGCTATCCCATAACACCTTTTTCCAGAAACTTCCAAGTTGATCACCTTTACTTTTAGCTATTTGAAGACATCTATCCATGGCTTCCCACACACCCCTATCCTGTCTTCCTTCAAACCCTAGCAAAGTACAGTGGGGAATAACGTGTTAATGACATAAGTCATCAGGCTCTAAAAGATGTCATGTTTTTTATAGAACCAGGAGGAATAGAAGGTGACATATCAGAATAACAACAGCTCTTGACAAATGGGTGCACAGCCATTCCAGTAAACAGGAACTTCCCTGCAGGAAAACTACCCGCCCCCCCCCCCCCCCCCCCCGCCGGATCTGTAATTTGGCTGTTGCCTTTGAGAACTGATGAAAGCAATTACAGGACAGAAAGGCTGATTTCCCCTGCATCTGTTCAGGCAAACCTAGGGATAGGGCTTCATTTATACTAAAGGAATTCACGGCTTCTTTCAAAATAGAGCCCTGAAAGATGAAACCAATCTCATCAGAGGCAAAGGCACCTCATTGAGATGAAAACCCCTTAAGATTTTGTTTCCCGGCCTTAAAGGTCAAGCTACTTATTAAGAGTTATAACAGTTTTGTCAAAAATGACCACCTTCAGCACTTCACAGAAGCCACAGGGGGAAACACAGGGCCACTCCAGTGTGTTTTCATTAACTGAAAATATTAGTGACTGACAAATACCATGTTTTATTTAAAAGCACAAAGGAAATTGCACACGACCAAATTAATCTCTTGCTGTCCATGTTTTTAAACGCTCTGGTCTGGGAGACCTAGCTCCGTGGCCATGACGAACATTCACTTGGGTAAGACAGGCACACCAGCGGGTAGAACAGGCTCTCCCCGTCTGCGGTAAAGCTGATGCCACTCCAGGGGCTGCCCACCTCCTCGCTGCAGCATGGGTACAGCCAAAATGGAGAGGTATGCACTCTCAGGAGTAATGCCCACTGAACACCTAGTGTATGCAAAAAACATTCACTAAACACCTGCTCCATGGCCACTGCTACGTGGAGAACTTTTCATGAAGTCTCTCATTTTGTATTCAAAACAGCACAATGCATTCTATATATTATGATTATTCCCATTTGCCGATGAAGAAAGGGAGGCTAAGAGAGGTTCGTACCGCACTCCAGTTGAGGAAGCCAGGTACTTACACACCAGTCTACGCACTTACCACGACCCCATACTGCTTCCTCTGCAATCCCAATAAAAATAGGGATGGCCACAGATGTGACACTTCATGCTTGGAGCTGAGGGTGGGGTGGAGAAAACCAGGCAAAGCCATCAAAGACTGGAGAGCAGTCCTGTTTTTATAGAACGTTCTCTGGTGATGGAAATGTCCCAAACTGTCCAATATTGCCAATACCAACGGCCCACATGTGGCCAGGGAGCACTTGAAATATGACTAGTGTCGCTAAGGAAGTGAATTTTTAGTTTTACTTAATTTTTATTTATTTAAATTTGAATAGTCAAAGGTAATAGCTAACATATTGGACAGTGCAGCCTAAGAATTTAGGAGAGACCAAAGACTTTTTTCCTAAGTGTCAATACAGGACAGATAATATAAAGCATTAAATTCTCAGACATTCAGATGGACCCTCTTCCTTTAAAAACTCAAGGAAGAAGGCGTTACTTACAGTTGTAGAAAATCAAAGTAGAACTGACCACAGCAGCATAGGTGGTAGAAGCAAGAAGAACATTCTAAGCAAAGGGAACATTATAAGCAGAAGTGTGCATGCCCCACTGCATCATAAGGTTAGAGTGAGGAAGCAAAAGGAAAATGGTCTACCAATCAAGAGAAAAGCATCATCAATACAAAGGAATGAAAAATAGAACGATGTGTCCAAGGAAAAAGATGATTTTAAATAAGAGGCAAAATATATTGAGAAAGCATGTTTGAGAACTGCAAATACTTGATGAGCATGGTCACTAGGGAAGCCGCAGCGCCCATAACTGGCCACACAGGGCAACACTGGGGCCCGCCAATGGGGTTGGGGAAGCGAAGGGCCTATTAGGCACCAGATATCTGCCTTTCAGTGTGTCTCATCACTACCCCGCTGGGAATGCCATGTCTCCATCAAGGTCTGAGTCTATACTGGCTTAAAGGGTATGCTGGATGGGGGCTGGGGCAGAGAAACTCTGGGACAGGTTAGAAGACAAGGGGCTGGTACAGGACCCCAGTGTCAATCACACACACAAAGCTCCCCAGGAGCACCAGCACCAGGTTGCACCTACTTAACAACAAATCCACAGATATGGTTAACACTTTAGAAACCAGCTGCATCCTGGCTGAATATGAGGTCTGGAGTCTAATCTGTGGGATCAAATTAAACCTGCTACCACAGGACAGAGAAAAAGCCAACAGGTGACCTGAAAGCCACAGTCAGGTTTCATTTTGCTCACAAAGTGTTGAACACCCAATGCTCTTTATTTTATTTCATTTGAATTACTTGGCAGCACAGAGAGATCAGGAAATTTCAGTTGACAAATGACAGACTTGGGGCTTTTATGAAAACTCAGAAGATCTGACAAAACTGGGCCCATATACCCACAGTGGTGTCCCCTGTTACACCTGGCCTGCTTCATTCACTAATGTCACTTGTCCCTTTCCTGATAAGTCATCTGGGTTTTGGCCCCTGCCATGGAACATTAGGTGTCTGTGCTAGAAAGTAGCACTGCAGCTAAGATAGGAGCTCAAGCTGAAGCAAAAATAAATACACAGATGAAGAAAGGTAATCTTTGTCCTAATGAGTTTGTAACCATCAGTCTTCAGAGAATTAAGTTTTTTTTCCCCAGTATGCCAGTGGGGCAACCACAGACTATTTTTAATTGAACTTGAGCAATGTCACAATACCTCCTTAGAACACTGATACCAGGAAGGCTTTTTCAAGCAGTAGTAGAATTCTATCCCATTTTCTCCCCTTTTCTAATTAACATATACATTGAATCTGTAGTCTGTTTCACTTAAGAAAGAAACGACAATTCTGATAAATTTCAAATATCAACTCTACTAGAATCCAGATTTGCGTCCTCCTACCCCCCCAATTTTTATCTGTTCATAGAACTACATGATATTCTTGATTTAGTAGAACACTATTAGCAACGTAACTATAAAATTAAACTCCTAAGTATACATAAAATCACAATTATGTAAACATATTCCAGATTTAATAGATAAGCCAAAACCTAATTTAAAGCTGAAATATCACAGGGAATGGGTGAATGCACTGCATTTATACTGCAACCTCATTTATTTTATACAGAAACAATGTACTGCCTTGTTTCTTCTTTTCCTATTAACGTCTCTCCAAACCCCTCCCCAAACCATACCACCCCTGACACACACAGATTTGGGGCACCCACTCTGTCCTTGTTCATGGTGCCTGACATTAACACTAATCATTTATCCTCTGAGCCCATTAGCTGGATTGAGCTTCATTTGGCTTTGCATATAGGTGTGGAACATAAGGTTGGGGGTTTCAAGCCTTTCATAGGTATCAGTGTTTAGTGTGGATACCATTTTTCTATTGGGGGAGAGGAGGGCTTTTGTCTAATTCCTTTACTGTAGTGCAAAAGTCCCCAAGCACAGCAGGAAGTTGGCTGCCTAAGGAGCCCTGGAAAAGCTTTGGAAACTAACCCACAAGTTTTACACCAAGAGATTCTGATTCAGTGGTTCAGATATGGGACCCAAGAGTATACCCTGTGAATATGTTCCCCAGGAATTTCTGAAGATTAGTCAGATTAAAGAAGCAATGTCCCATCCTGGTTTGAGCTGCACTGAGCCTCCTTTCTCAAGGATGCAGCAAGGTTAAACCTATGGGGGAGGCCAGAAAAGGCACTGGGAAGATGGTGTATGGATCCAGAGGAAGAACCAAGGGTCTAGTTAGGGAGAAAAGAATCCTACAAATACACTTTGTAACAAATCAATGCTTCAAGGAGACCCTTCCTCTGTATCGACAGCCTTGTATCTTGTGTGCATATAGGTCTATTAGTGATAGGCTATTACCAGTGGGAGGGCATGGACCTAGAAAGCCTTCCCAGGGTCTGACTTTTCATTGAATTGTACTATTCACTTCAAGTAAGAGACAATCAAAAACAACTGAAACATAAATACAGGTGTTCCCCCCAAATGGCCTTGATAGAAGGTTCTAGAGCATTTACAAGGTACTTTTCATTCTTTAGGCTCATGAAAGAAAAAAAAAAAAGGACTGGCCATGGGAGAATGCATTGTCTCCAAACACGGGACTTTATAGACAGAATTTGAGTTGGAGAACCTTTAATGACACCATTGGACACCAACGGCAAACTTAAGCCAGTAAAAAAATAGCAGACTAAACTTTCAAATTCAAATATTGTAATGTATCAAAATCAAATACAGCAATGCAATCCTGATGTAGCTGGACTTCTTGCCACCTAGAATTTTCCAAAATCAGTCCAAATTTTCCAGTCTTCTTTGCGGCAAGATGTATCCTTATAAGAGTTCTGACCAGGCGCCTGGGTGGCTCAGTTGGTTAAGCGACTGCCTTCGGCTCAGGTCATGATCCCGGAGTCCCGGGATCAAGTCCCGCATCGGGCTCCCTGCTCAGCGGGGAGTCTGCTTCTCCCTCTGACCCTCCTCCCTCTCATGCTCTCTGTCTCTCATTCTCTCTCTCGCAAATAAATAAAATCTTAAAAAAAAAAAAAAAATTAAAAAAAAAAAGAGTTCTGACCAATGAAAATGAATATAAGTGGAAGTATGATGAGGCTGCTCCCAGAAATCAACTTATAAACTACCTCATACCAGCCCTTCCCCCTCTAACTGCATCTCTTCTTCATCACCTATACTTCATGCTAGCTAAAATTAGTATGTGATGGCTGGCGCTTAAGCAGTCATCTTGAGCCCTGATTTGCCACATTAGGCTCTTAGAGGGAACAAGAAAGGAGGCTGCCATACAAGTCACAGTCTACTTATTTCTGCATTCCTTTCACTTAAAAAATATAATAAAATTTTACTTGCTTATGTCGTGCTTATTTTGTTTCCCATGACCCTGAGTTGGATCTAATCCTAATTAAAACATAATGCTTTACACCAATAATTTCCATCAAGATGTTAGAAAATGTTTTCTTATTGGATTTTCTTGCTCTTCAAAAGGAAAACTTAAGTATTTGGTCTTTGCCTCTGCCATTATCCAAGATGGCAACACACAGCAACTCTATTAGCAAAATTCATAAATTTTTCATCAGCTCACAAGTGTTAATAAAATAAGCTAGAGAGAAGCAAGAACAAGGAGTTTTCTCCATTGCCTTTCTTGTCCCTACACATTTCCTCTTTAACTCAACACTGATAGTATCAAGTTTTTAGAGTCACATTACCACCATGACCATCCTTCCCCTCGCCCTTAAATTCCCAAAGATACCGAAAAGACTTGACGTTTACAGAATCCATGTAGAATCGATAAATGAAGACGTACAGTGGGGATGAAAAGAAAGGCTATCCCTGGAAGTTAGGAAACCTGCATTTGTATCCCAGCATTACTGCAGATAATTTTGACAAGCCTAAGATACTCATTTACCTCCCAGTCTTCCTAACTCTGAACTAAAGGGACCGGAAGAGCTGGTGCTCTGTAAAATCTATGACTCTGTGGCCCTAGAATGATAGCTCTTAAAGTTTCTTTAAGGGCTCCAAATTAATACTTGCTATGCCAACCAAGCTGATTTCATTTCAGAACATTGCTATTTAAGAAAAAGCGACTATTTTTCTACCATTGTATCCTAAGAATGCATTTCCATTGCTATTTCTACTAAACTGATACTCTGTTAAAAACAGAATGTTGGGGGAAATTGAGGGCCATAAAGACTTTGAAAAGAATTTACTAGATATTGAATGCTTGGGAACAAATTTCAAAATCTCACATTGATAAACAGAAAGCAAAAGCTTGATGAAGACCTGTTAGTCCCTGTGTGTATAAATCATGTAAGATAAAAGTTGTTAAATACAATTTAATCCACTCTGGAGTACAGTTAAATAGATATGATGGATGGCAGGTTGTCTTGATCTTTTCCATTTGTTAAATTATGATAGATGAGTGATATTCCCAGCTGAATCTCCAGGCAGAGCCTGTGTTTGAACTCCCTGTCTTCGTCAAGAGCTTCCAATCAACAACTGTTCTGAATCTATCTCCATCAGACCAATGTGACACTCCACAATTATGATAAAGGGGAAGGCCAGAAACCTTACAGAAAAAGTCCCACGGTATTTTGTGTGATGTGAAGTGCAATCAAGATGTCAGTGAAGTGAAACTGTCTCAACACATCTGCAGGATTTTGGACTTCTAAGTAGGCTTTCCAAGCAACCCTAGCCCTGCCCCCAAGAGAAAAAAAAAAATGTTTCTGGCTCCATAATTATTTGACTTAAAGGAAAGAATTTACTATGAGATACTGGTAGAGAAATTCTGCACTTTATGTTCCCTGAGTAGTACAACAATAACACATAAATAAATGACTTTTAATTACCTGCCTAAATTTGAATGAAGAGTGATACAGAACAGCTAAACTGTGTATCATCCAAAAAATAATCATGTGGACTTTCAGTAACAATGCAGGTGTTTATTTACTTTGTAGGTATGAAGCACATTAATGTCTCTAATTTGTGTGGTTTAAGGGAATACACACACTTCTCTGCCATAAAAACATGAATTTATAACTTGGGGAGGTAATGTAGGAACAGAAATGACTGGCAGTTTTAAATACTCAAACAACTAAAGAAAATAATTTATGTACCAAACTTCTAAATAAATAGGTTTTAAATGCTCAACAGAGGAAAAGTGAACATGACATGGTAAATTTCTATCATCAATCATCCTGTGGTGACATACTCTCAAACACCTGGAAATAAAGATTCTTTAAAGTTACGTGTTTCAGCATAATACTGAGTCTACTTTTTTGGTTCTTACAAAACGGATATTATTACGTAAGTGCTGAGTGTTTATAATAATGGGACTCTCCACATCTACACAACTATAACCTAATGTTATAGTGAGGTTCCAGGCATAATAAAGATTTAGGGTCAAAGCAGGATATTTTTTCCATAAATACTTGACACTTGAAAGGCATTTCATATAAGCATTACAGTATGTTTAGAATATCTATTTTTATTTTATTTATTTATTCTGAGACAGAGAGAGAGCATGCATGAGCCGGAGGAGGGGCAGAGGCAAAAGGAAAGAGAGAATCTCAAGCTGACTCCACACTAAGGGTGGAGACTGACACGGGGCTCAATCTCAGGACCCTGAGATCATAACCTGAGCTGAAATCAAGAGTTGGGTGCTTAACTGACTAAGCTCCCCGGTGCCACAAGTATCTATTTTTCATTAAGTACATAAAAGATAACTTCAAGGTCCAAAGCTTGATTTTGAATCATTATTTTATCATTAAGATAAAAAAGAGACTGGGATTTAAAATTAGATTAGCTTTATATGATTCTATATGATTAAAGGTTTTAAAAATCTGTAAAGTTAGAGGTATCTAAAAAAACCCAAAGCAGCTAACTGGGATAATTTATTTTATTTTAAAGATTTTTATTTATTTATTTGAGAGAGAGAGCGTGAGAGGGGAGAGACTCAGAGGGAGAAGCAGACTCCCTGCTGAGCAGGGAGCCCAATGTGGGACTCGATCCCGGGACTCCGGGATCATGACCCGAGCCGAAGGCAGTCGCTTAACCAAATGAGCCACCCAGGCACCCTTGGGATAATAATTTAAATAATAAACTCAAATGTGTGCTCTGGGACAAGAAGGATTAAAAAAAAACCACTTAGAACAAACAGTTTTAGAACAAACAGCAGGAAAAGTAAAACTGAGAGTCCCAAGATCATTTTTAATTGCTTTACTTCAATGCGTGGTACTACTTCCTTCTGGCAGGGACTCCACCTTGACCATATTCTTTTGAATGTTTTTTACTGTTTGCTTTTTTTTTTCAGCCTTGTTACAAAATAGATGCTGTTTTTAAGTACAACAGAAATTCTGTGGATAGGGGCGCCTGGGTGGCTCAGTCATTAAGCGTCTCCTTTGGCTCAGTTCATGATCCCAGGGTCCTAGGGTCGAGCCCCGCATCGGGCTCCCTGCTCCGCAGGAAGCCTGCTTCTCCCTCTCCCACTCCCCCTGCTTGTGTTCCCTCTCTCGCTGTGTCTCTCTCTGTCAAATAAATAAATAAAATCTTTAAAAAAAAAAAAAATCCTGCAGATAGCAGAAAATTAAAGAATAAGGGGAAAATGGAGAAACAGATAATATTGCACCCAGGGCCTAGCCTCGAAATTGATTCTGTAATATCCTTTGTGATGATCATCTACTTCTTAGAATCAGGTACAATGCAAGTATCTTGCAAAGTCCTCTGGAAAAAAAGTTAAGCCATATGTAAGTTTCTCCATTTCTCTGATGTACAACAAAGTTGTTAAAGCATTTCATTCAAGAATACCCCACATAGAAAGCTGAAGGGAAATTGATTTTCAAAAACAACTAATAGCTAGTTTCTTGATGATCCTTTGGTTTTTTTACCTATGAATACACATTTAAATTGAGGTGAGATTCAGAAACAGTCCAGGGCAGAGATAAATTGTTCCTGTTTCCATCAACTAAAAGAGAGAAATGCCGCTATTTTGGATATTAAATAGTCACGAAAAAAAAAAAAAAATCAAACAAACAAAATAATTAAACCCACTGAAAAATTGTAATTTGTAATATGATTTTTTAAATATCAAAATATGTGAATGTTAAGGATCATCTCATATTATGGTACAAAAAAACTGAAACTGGAAGAACTTGGAGAAGTCTTAAAACAAAAGACCTGTGACCGGAGACAAGATTAGGGTTCTAATCCCTAATTTGTTACTCACGCTTCCTGATTCTGTGACCTGGATCAAATTACCCTAAACTCTGATGCCCTTGATTGTACTGCCTAGAACTTAGAAATGATTGTAACAGCAACAGTGCTATTGCAGGGATTACATTTGTAAAAGATAGCATTTGTAAAACACTTGGCACACAGTAGATGATCTTAAGTAACATATTTTTCAACCACTTAGCATAATTCTTTGGGGTTAAATTTCTCACATTTGGGTTTGCTGCAAAATTGCAAATGTTTAACAGCACACAGGAAAACCTATTTATCCATTCTCAAGTTATTCTAGAAATAAAAGCCAAACACATATTCACTTTCCCACATCCAAATTGGGGAGAAATGGTAATTCGGCTGTTTATTTCGACTTCTATGTCTGCAAAACAGCTTTCCAACATAAATTCAAATTTGACATGCTATTGGCTTGCTACAAAAAATCAGCTACTTGGCTGTCTCTCAAAAGACTATTCTAAATACAGCTGTGAAACTTGACCAAAAAAAACTAAGAATACCCAACTAAGCAAAATTTATCTGAGTATACATGTAAATTCATTAAGGATTAATACTAAAGACAGCATATTTTCCTTACAAGCCTAAAAAAATTAAGAAAAAAAAATAAAAGCAATCTTTTGAGGTTAAAAGTATCCAATGAAAAAATAAATTGAAAGTACAATCTCAGAATTCACACAAACACAAAATGAACTGGACTTTCTCATAGTATCTCTGGCATATAACAGAATTAGAGGAGAAAGAGGCTGGTCTTAAAAGTTACTCAGTCCAAAGTCCCTTCCGTTCAAGAGTCCGTTCTGTCATCTCCCTGACCAGTGTTCACCCAGCCTCTGCTTACATACTCTCAATGACAGGGAACTCAGCGCTTTTCAAATCACTCATTTCATTTTTGACAGCTCTAGCTGATACGAAGCTCTCCATTAAAAATAAAACCATCGAAATATCATATGATTTCACCCAAATGTGGAATTTAAGAAACAAAACTGATGAACATCAGGGAAGGAAGGAAAAATAAAATACAACAGAGAGAGAAGCAAACCATCAGAGACTCTTGACTATTGGGAACAAAACTGAGGGCTGATGGAGGGGAAGTGGGTGGGGGGATGGGATAACTAGGTGATGGGCATTAAGGAGGGCACTTGATGGAATGAGCACTGGGTATTATATGCAACTGATGAATCACTAAATTCTACCCCTGAAACTAATAATACACTATATGTTAACTAACTTGAATTTTAAATAAATAAATAAATAAAACCATCAAGAAACCGCCAACAAGACAAAATGAAACCAAAGCAAACCTTTGTCCTACAAACAGATTGTAGCTAATGGGCTAACTGAAAAACCCAGGTCTTGTCATATGAACTGTAGTCAAGGCTGATGCCCTCTCTTCTTTACTCATATACTGATTCTTCTTAAACTAAAAGCATAGCTTTGCAATGCATAGATCTGTTATTTCAAGGTAACTATTACAGCTCATTTATACGCAAAAAATAACAGTTGCATTAAAAAATAGAAAATAGAAAACAGAAATAGAAAAGCAGTGTCAAGTTCAAAGGAGGTGATGGTTCCAGTGCACCCACACTAGTGATGATGCATCAGAAATCTGGTTTGGAGCATCATTCTTCAGTAAGGGACAAGGGTAAATGAGCAGACTTCCAGAGAATGGCTATCCCCATGCTTAGTGAGAGATTGCAGGATCTGACACTCAACTGAGGAATGAAGTATAAGTGAAGTGTGGTTAGTAGGCCAAGAAGGGAAGTGAAGTTATATAATTAACTTACTCATAAACCTCTACTGAAGACCTTCTAGAGATTAGCACCGTGCAAGTCACAGATTAGTAATCTTTAAATATTTGAAGAGCTATGAGGGCTAAAAAGTTTAGAAACAAAATGATACTCTCAGCAGCCCACAGAACAAGAGAAAATATTTTCAAATCGTCTATCTAATAAGAGACTGATATCCAGAATAAACAACTCTTAAAACGCAATAAGAAATAAATAACCCAAATAAAAATGGGCAAAGGATCTGAAGAGACAATTCTCAAAAGAAGATATACAAATGGCCAACAAGTACATGAAAAGGTACTCAACATCTTCAGTCATTAGGGAAATGCAACTTAAATGCATAGAATACTTCTCGCCCACGGGAATGGCAAAAATCAGAAAGATGGACAATAACAAGCACTGGCAAAGATGTGGAGAAAATGGATTCCCACAATGCAGGTGGGAATGAGAGTGGTGCGATTTCTTTGGAAAAGCTTGGCAATTTTTTAAAAACATAAACACAGAATTACCATATGACCCAGAAATTCTACTCCTAGAGTTGTGTTTCACTCTAGATTTTTAACAGATCCAGATGATTCTACTCAGTTGTAGGCATTCCATCCATGGTAGCTAGTTTGGAAGCTTATTCCAAATGAAGACATACATGCATACAAAATCTTATATACCAATATTCATATCAACATTATTCATGAATAAACAAAAAGTGAGAACCCAGAAGTCTATCAACTGATGAATCGATATATAAAATGTGGTATAACCACACAATGGATTATTAAGCCATAAAAAAGGAATAAAATACTGATAGATGCCATAATATGGATGAAACTAGAAAACATTATACTAAGTGAAAGAATCCAGTCACAAAAGACACTGTATTATATGATTCCATTTATATGAAAGGCCAAGAATAAGCAAATCAGCAGAGACACCAAGTACATTAGAAGTTGCCTAGGGCTGGGGTTGAAGGGTGGAAATGGGGTTTCACTGCTAAAGTGTATAGGATTTCTTCAAGGGGTGATGAAAATGCTCTAAAATTAGACTGTAGTGATGGTTTTACAACTTTTTGTTTACACAAAAAACACTGAATTGTATACTTTAAATCAGTAAATGTGTATGGTGTGTGAATGATATATCAATAAAGCTGTTGTTTTTTTAAAAAGGAAAAATGACACTCTGTATCATTTCAGAAAGCAGACCTAAACATCAATGTTCAGAAGAATGAGAAAGTTAAATTTGGAGACAGAATGAAGTGTGACAGCGCATCATTTAGATGTAGCCAATAATCAGAATGGGCCATATCACTGCTAAAGACAGCAAGTTCAGGGAAAAGCCAAATAAGCTTCCAAACTAGCTACCGTGGATGGAATGCCTACAACTGAGTAGAATCATCTGGATCTGTTAAAAATCTAGAGTGAAACGCAACTCTAAAATACTACCAATGTATGTAATGAATAAGAACCTGAACATTTTAATTCAACACTTACTCTTCAATAATACTACAAATAACAATAGTTTAAAAATAAGAGCCATAGTCCCGTCACCCTACAAATTTGAAAGTTTATTTCAAATATTATATATACCAGGAACAGCCAACAAACATTTCACACTGCTTTCTTAATCTTTGCTAATCTCTCTGTTTTCATATTAAACAATAAGCTGCCTTCAGTCTTACTGCTAATTTGACCTCAGTGTATGTGTTCTGACCAGGGGTATAAATCCTGTGTACCCATAATGGAGTTAAAAAATAGTAAAAGTTCACAGCTAGATTCTGAAACATCTTTATAGTCAAGATCAAGTAACTGATCCTGTAGAAAACCATATGGCGGGATAATGCAATGCACCAGAACGTACAAGTGTGATGATGACTGAATCCATCTCCCTCTTACAACAGTTACTACATGCAAAGGGCCAGGCTTCCTGTAGGCTTGGTCTAATGTAAGTTAGGTTTTACTGGGTCAATGTTGCTTCCATTTTTTTAATTTTAAAACTGTAAGTGTAAAGAGTAAAGCCACACTTTTCCAATAACAGAAAAACATCATGATTGTCATTTTATCTGTAACTCTTAACATCATAGTTGATTAACAACAACAACAAAAGAGACTTTATAAATATCACACTAGTGTATACAATAATGATGGGATGAAAAAGCAGAAGTATTACTACTTTCCATTGAACAGACATGTCCTGGGTAACAGCTATGTACATGACCCAGTAACGTGAGCCTGGAGGGTCACATTTTTTGTAAACTACAGGAGTTTATACCATATATTTTTTAAAAGAGGACATTACTAGAGTACATAGAAGAAAAATTACAGTAAGTTTCATGAAAATAAATAGAAAAATCAATAAAAAATATTTATGAACTATCAAAAATAAATAGGAAAGAGGTGGGCAAATCAATAGGAATTCAGAAATAGGTTACTTTTAGAGGGTGGTGGGAGTAGAGCCCGGACACACACAACATATTACAGTCACTAGAAGTATATGTAAGGGAGCTTTTGCTCACATTGCATTAGACAACCCAAAATTTCTGTACCTTTTTATAAAATGCAGTGATTCAATATAGCCTCAGAGCAGTTTTCTAAAATATCAGCATCTACCCAGTTCATATTTGTATCTCCCCATTCTACAGTGAGAACCCTGGTTCTCAACAACATCAATATATTTACTCATTTACTCTATCCAACAATACACAAATATAATTCAGAATGCCTACATCAATACCACTAAGGAGAGTTCAAGATCTCTTTGCAGTTTGATGTTGTTTCCTGTAGAGATTTTATAGTGTATGGAGCTCAACATTTAATAATTTTGGCTCTCAAATTTGCCTTTGTGTGTGTGTTTATGTCATCATCAGGTTCATTTGTCTGATCTTAATTTTCTGGCTCACTTTTATCATTCCTTGTAATTTAACGTTAGGTTTGAATATTTAAAACATTACATCATTCAAAAATCAAAACTACATAAACATTCCTATAACCCTTCTGTACTTTGTTCTGGAACACAGTTAAGTTCCTTGGACACAGTTTGAACCCACTTGTTAGGGGGGTCTAAAATGGAGCTAGTCTGGGGTTAATGATTCCCCACTTCTGAGTCTAGGTTTCTCTGGGAACAAGAACTGCTCCTGCCAATTCTTCCTGATGGTTCCTTTCCCAGACTGGACAAGTTTCCTCACCTGCATGCACTGAGCTGCTGCATAGTGGAGGGGCACACTGTGCATCTTCGGGGTACCCCCTCTGGGTGGCTCTCTCCCCTCCAGTGCTCTGTGCTATGAACAACAGTCACCTTGGTCTCTGCAGACTCCTGTCTCTTGTCTCCTCCACTCAGGGACTCTGCTGGACTCCACTCAGACTGCCCTTCCCTGTACTATATGGTCTGGAAATTCTCCCCATAATTCAGCAGAGCCCATTAGAAAGCTTGCCTCCTCTGTTTGCCCCCTCTCATCGATCACTGTCCTTCCTGTCCTTCCATGTCTTGAGAAACATTATTCCATTTTATCTTTTTTTGTTTGTACTTTTGTCTTATTTTTGTTGGATGTTTTTTTTTTTGGGTGGGGGGAGGTTGGTTCAAGTAGAAGGGTAAATCCAGTCCCTATTTTTCCATCTTGGCTAGCAACAGAACATGTACTAAGAGAAATCCTACCCCCATCCTGATCTTTCCACCTACCTCTCCAAGGAATCATGGTTAATAGTTTATGGTTTATCCTAACCATGTTTCTTTCTACAGAAGTAAGCAAATACATGTATATTTTCTTACTCTCCTATCTTTCTTGCATAAAAGGTAGCATAATCCACATATTCTCTTTACTAATTTTTTCTTTTCCCTCCTCTGTATGTCCTGGAAACCACTCCATAGCAGTCCAGAGAGACCTTCAGCTTTACTTCTAATGGCTCCAGAATACTCCATTTCATGTACATACCATGTACATTTCATGTACATACCATGGTTCATTCAGGCAGACTTCCAGGGTTGGGCATTTAATTTGCTAATACAAATAATGCCACAATGAGTAATCTTGAGTGTATGTTGTTTCATTTTAGGGAGATGCATTTTCAGGGTAAACTCTAAGGCCTGGGATTGCTGGGTCCCAGGGTAGCTGCATATCACATGGTCTTACTTTGGGTTCTTCAGAAGCAGACCTCATGCCCAGGAAATAAACGCAGGCAAGAAAGGGTATTCTCTTGAGCCTGCTGCCCTAGCTGAGACAGGTGCTTAATCCTGAAGGGAAACTCTGGGAAATGGTGCCAAAGAACAGGCCTCAAAATTATCTCACCTGAGGAATTATACAATCCATGCTCAGGACTCACTGGCTGACAGCTATTCCCAGAGAATATTAATACCCAGGCATTTCCAGCCTGCCATGCTCATAGGCAGAGGAAACTTCCAAGGTTCTGGGGGTGGAAATCTCATAGCACACTGAAACATCCATGGACAGGAGGGAAAGGGCAAGGACACAGCCAGGAAGGTGATTCTCTTAGACTTTGCCAAATCTCTCCCCACAGGGTGGGCGCCATCTTGTACTCACAAAAGCAGTGTAAGTGAGGGCCTGTTTTGCCTCAGCTCAGCTGATAGAACGTTTCAAGATTTTGAATTTTTACCAATCTATTGGATGAGAAATGGTATCTCGGTGTAAGTGCTGCTTTAATTTGCATTTTTCTTATTCTGAGTGAACCTAAACATCTTCACATAGGCCTAAACCATTCCCATAAC
The DNA here is from genome assembly GCF_004348235.1 of Phoca vitulina. Classification (NCBI taxonomy): domain Eukaryota; kingdom Metazoa; phylum Chordata; class Mammalia; order Carnivora; family Phocidae; genus Phoca; species Phoca vitulina. The sequence continues at coordinate 28,152,520 of NW_022589727.1, read as the reverse complement.
CATTTACAGGAACCATCTGTTCATGTCTTTTATCCATTTTTCTCCTGAGTTTTGGTCTTTTCTTTGATTTTTAAGACTTTTTTAATATTAGGAGCCTATTCCTTTATTTCTGACATTGCAAGTATTTTTTTCCCAGTGCATCATTTCTCTTTTTATTTTGCTTATAGTGGTTTTTGTCATGCAAATTTTTTAATTTTTTTTTTATGTTGTTACAAATTCATCAATCTTTTCTTTTACTCCATCTGGCTTCTGAGTCATAGAAAGGCTTTCCTTATATGCTAAATGCATTGACCCATGTTTTATTTTAGTATTTGTCTGGCTTCATTTTTCCCCCTTGATTTTCCTTTTTTTTTTTTTCCTTTTTTAAGTTTTTCCTACAATTAGATCCCTGACCCATTTGAAGTTTATTCTGCTGTATGGTATGCAATATGAATCCCATTTTATATTTTCTAGATGATTATCCAGTTGTCACAATACCACTTATTAAAAATCTATCTTTTCCAATAAAAAGAAACGAACTATCAAACCACCAAAAGACATGGAGAAACTTCAACTGCATACTGCTAAATGAAACAAGCCAATCTGAAAAGGCTACATACTATATGATTCCAACTATATGACATTCTACAAAAGAAAAAACTATGGAGATGACAAAAACGAGGCATTGCCAGGGAGGAAGTAGGGAAGAGAGGGATAAATAGGTAGAGAACAGGAGATTTTTAGGGCCCAGAAACTATTATTCTATATGATACTGTTATGAAGGACTCTTGTCATTATGCATTTGTCAAAACCTATAAAACCTATAGAATATACAACACAAGGAGTCAATCTTAATGCAACCTATGGACTTAAGTTAATAGTAATCTATCAATATTGGCTCATCAAATGCAACAAATGTTGCAATTGCACTAATGCAAGAATGTTAAAAATAAGGAATCCTAGTGGGAGAGAGGGTATATGGGCACTCTGTACTTTTTTCTCATCTTTTTCTATAAAGCTAAACTACTCAAAAAAGTAACATTCAATAGAACAATGGAACAGAATAGACAGCCTAGAAATAAACCTTCACATATATGATCAAATGATTTTTGGCAAAGGTGACAAGACCATTCAATGGGGAAAGGACAGTCTTTTCAACAAATAATACTGGGAAAACTGTATTTCCACATGCAAAAGAGAATCAAGTTGGACCCTTACCTTACACCATATACAAAAATTCACTAGAAATGGATCAAAGACCTAAACATAAAAATTAAACTATAAAACTCCTAAAAGAAAACCTTATAGAAAAGAAAACTTACAGAAAAGTTTCATGACATCACATTTGGCAGTGATTTCTTGGATATGACACCGAAAGCACAGGCAACAAAAGAAACTAGACTACTTCAAAATTTAAAACTTCTGTGCATCAAGGCACAAGCAACAGAATGAAAAAGCAACCTACCAAATGGGAAAGAATATTTACAAATCAGGGATCCATACAGGGTTAATATACAGAATATATGAAGAACATATACAACTCAATAACAACAACAACAACAAAACCCTGAATAAATGACTTGGATAGACATTTCTCCAAAGAAAATATACAAATGGTCAATAAGCACATGAAAAGATGCTCAACATCTCTCATTATTAGAAAACCTAAATCAAAACCACAATAAGTTGCTATCTCATGCCAATTAGGATAGCTACTATTGAAAAAAAAAATAGTAGTAAGTACCAGTAGCAAGGTAGAGAAACCACAACCTTGATCCACTACTGGTGGGAATGTAAAATGTATACACCCCCCAAAAAATTGAAATCAGGGTTTCAAAGAAATTTTTTTCACCCATATTCATTGCAGCATTATTCACAATAGCCAAAGAGTGGAAGCAACCCACGTGTCCACAGATGGATGAATAAACAAAATGTAGTCTATACATACAATAGAATAATATTCAGCCATAAAAAAGAAAGGAATTCTAATATACACTACAACATGAATGAACCTTGAGGCCATTATGCTAAGTGAAGTAAGCCAGTCACAAAAAGACAAATACTGAATGATTCCACTTATATAAGGTACATAGAGTAGTCAAATTCATGGAGACAGAAAGAAAAATGGTGGTTGCCAGAGCCTAGAGTTGGGGGATGAAGAGATGTTGCTAAATGGGTACAGAGTTTCAGCTTTGCAAGATGAAAGAGTTCTAGAGATTGGTTGCACAACAATGTGAGTGTACTTTACACTACTGAATTGCATACATAAAAATGGTTAAGATGGTAAATTTTATGTGCATTTTACCACCATTAAAAATAAAACAAAATAAATAAAAACTACTATTTTTTTAAAAGTCTATCTTTTCCCACTGATCTGAGAATCCCCTTTCTACTGAATTTCTATATGTCCTTGGGTCTATTTCTGGATTTTCCTACCAGTGGCCAACTTATGTGTTAGCATCACACTATTTCATTACTGAGGCTCTGTGAAAATCAGAAAACACAAACTACCTGTGACTCTTCTTTCAGGTTTTTCTAGATATTCTTGCATGTTTATTTTCTATATGAACATGAGAATCAAACTGTCAAGCTTGGGAGTAAAAATCCATCACTTTTACTGGTTGCATTCAATTTATTAATAACCTAAAGATAAATAACATCTTTATCATGTTGAGCCATCCAACCCAAGAACAGGTTATGATGACCCATTTGTTCAAAGCTACTTTGGACCTTCCAGGAAAGGTTTGGAATTTTCTTTCTTTTTTTTTTTTTTTTAAGATTTTATTTATGTGAGAGAGAGAGAATGAGAGAGAGCACATGAGAGGGGTTAGGGTCAGAGGGAGAAGCAGACTCCCTGCCGAGCAGGGAGCCCGATGCGGGACTCGATCCAGGGACTCCAGGATCCTGACCTGAGCCGAAAGCAGATACTTAACCAACTGAGCCACCCAGGCGCCCTGGAATTTTCTTATATAGATTTTGTATATGTACACTTAATTTTACTTCCAAGTATTTTAGTTTCCTGTTGTTATTGTCATTGCTGTCATAAATAGGATTTTCTCTACCATTTTATCTTCTGGTTGGTTAATGTTTGACTGTTGTAAGCTAATGTTATATCCTGGTACCTTACTGAATTCTTTATTGTTTGTGTTAGTTTCCTCATCTATTCATTTAGATTTTCCAGGAATCACCTGCAAAGAAAGAGTCCCCACTCCCTGTCATCCAATTCTTTTGCCTCTAATTATCTTTCCTGTCTGCTTTCATTGACTACCCCCTGCAATATAAAGTTAAACAGAGGTGAAGATGCTGTTACCCTTGTCTTTTGGGGGGCTAGTTGGAATGATTCTCATATTTCAACATTGAGTAAGATGCTGACCCTATTTCCGCAGTCTAAATATTTAGCTAATGTTACAGAATGGTTTACCAATTCATATTTTATTGAGTGGTGGGGTCTTTTTTTTGAGTGTTTTTTTTTTTTTTAATCAGGAATGGGTGCTGAATTTTGGTAAAGGCCCTCAGCATCTAAAAAGAAAATCATAATAAAAATCTTGACCATAATCCCAAAATCTCTCTGAAGGCAGAAACCTTGGCTGCATTTTCAACACTCTATCTACAGAATATTCACCCATAAAGTTTAGTATTATTTTTGATAAATGCACAAATGAGCAATTTTAAGTTCCTAATTCTTCCATATAACGTATCAATGATATTGTTTTCTAGTGTTTATAATACACAATGAGCACATTATAACTGTCAGAATATTCATACTTGCTCATCTAATAAGTGGACCCAAGAAATAAAGAAAAAGTATCAGTGGGAAGCTACATACTTCATCCTTAAAATTTAAGCTTTGAAGCATTTAATAACAATTCCACCTCTGTACTAAGAGATTTGCTTCTTTTCTCTCTCTGGAGGTCAAGAGCAGCAATAGAGAGCTAATCTAAGCTTATTTTAAATAATCTATACCAGTTTCAACACTCATTATGCTCTCATTGTAAAAATGTTCAGGTGAAAAGCTCAGGGCATCTAACAGCAGGTTGAAAGCTTTAATTCAGTGGGAGTAGGGGACACCATAAGCCAATAATAGAAAAGCCTTTTTAACAAAAGATGTTATTTTCTTAAAGTAGTAATCTATAGTAAATTACACAGAAAGAACCTGATTATAGTTTTCAGTCTTTTAGAAAAGGATAATTTAATATGAGTTAAAAACTGATTCATTTTTGCAAGGGTTTTACTAGCTGTCAATTATACTCTTTATGAATTGTCCACTGAGTTTTATGTATAGTTAAACACAGACTGGAAAACATTATTTGGTTACAATTAAGGCTTTCAATATTACATCATAAAAGTCAGATATACCCACCAAAAATATATATTCTTAATCCCCTGTTTAATTTTATATTTCTATAGTCCAGATATTCACTTTCTTTAAAAAACCTTTCTGTATGCTTTCTGAAAGCCAACTCAAAACCTGAATAAAGCAGTTGGGTATAAATAATCTAAAACACTTTTAAATAGCATATTATGCAATATTCTAGTGCTAAAGTAATTCTTGCTAGAATGCTGGAAAAAGTCAATACATAGGGTATCAACTTTTGGGATCATTGTGTCTGAACACACAAACAGAATACTGTAGTAGCAAGGACTCTGAAGATCACCTACAAATACATTCAACCCTTTCACATAATAGAGAAAAAAAAGTGAACTCAAGGAGGTAAGTGATTTTCTAAGCCACATATCCAGTTATTGGTAGAGCCAGACAAGTTTTGGGGTTCCCAATCAAGTATGAACTCCACTTTTTCTGTTTCTCTCTAAACCACAGCTAACACAAGTCAATGTGGGACACATCTTGTAAAGAATTACACAGTCTTTTTTTAGGTAGCTGGCACTGAATGTCAATTTATATTTTGCTTAAAGACCCAGAGGAAAATTTCCCCTAAGTTATTTAAAAGCCTGCAGTTGACTAATAAAATATTTTTCTTTCCTTCATGATTTTAAGTTGTATAATACAAAGTTAAAAGAATAGTGCCTTAAGTAATTAATAATGCTTTCTATTTGCCTATAATAAGATTATAAATGCTCTCTCAGACATGAGGTAGGTTTTTAAAACTGATTCCACAATTATCTCCAAAAGGAATTCAGGCACCAAGAGCCACCAAATATCAATGATCTAAAAATTAATCTAAAAAAGTTGTTTCCACCTTTCCTTTTGGCAAGAATAAGGGTGTAGTTTGCATTGTGTTCCACTGGGACAGTCTGTTCCTCCATATCAGAATCTTGGCTTCCAATCCTTTTAAAGTTATCTTCTATTTGAAACAGGCACCTCTCTTAAGCTATTTTTAAATCTCAATGAAAAAAAAAATTGGCACACACAAACCCTCATTATTGCCTCATTCTTGACATCTCTCACACCCTCATGCCTATAACAGATGATCACTCTATGTCATTCTCAGATGATCTGGGCCCAAAGCACTGTCCCTTAGTTATCTAAACAGAAAAAAATATATTTATAAAAAGAATTACAGGAGCAGGGAATCATAAAGAACTATTAAACAAAATAAGATAAGTAACATTTATACATTCTATATACTGAATAATCAATACAGTGCCCCTTTATCCTTTGAGGTTTTAAGGAAACTTTAATTTAAAAAGTTAAAATTGTTTACTGGGATTTAAAATGCAGAAACAACTTCATCTTAATCCTTATACTCAATGAAAAAACTATGAACCAGACACAGTTGATTGGACTCTGACAATTACCTGTACATCAAGCTGCTGTGTATGCTAAGTACTACATTATAACGCTCACAATATTTTTTGTGTTTCTGCCAATGTGAAATTTCTTTTTTCTTTTCTTTCTAAAAAATCATAATCTAACTTTGAAAAACTAATAAAACCTAGACTAATGAAGACTGTTTTAAAACCACACAATACAAACAACCCAAGTACAACCACTATTAAAACTTTGAGCTATATACAGATACTGATATATTGATATATTTTCAAATATATTTTGCCTTTATAAAAAGAGATCTTGCTATTCACATTTTATAATTTCTTCATTTAGTGTATTTTTTTAATGTATGTTTTCATACCAGTTGACATATTTCTGAAATGTTGTTTCTAGTAACTATATATAGTATTCTATAATTACAGATTTAATAATCATCCCATGTTGGACATTGACTTTCAACCCTGAGCTCTTAAAAACACTGGGATGAAAATTTTATGGCTAAATTGATTTATCCATCCTGTGTAGATGGACATTTGGATAGCTTGCAATTATTAAAAATAGGGCTGGGGACGCCTGGGTGGCTCAGTCGGTTAAGCATATGCCTTCGGCTCAGGTTATGATCTCAGGGTCCTGGGATCAAGCCCTGCATCAGGCTCCATGCTCAGTGGGGCTTCTGCTTCTCCCTCTCCCTCTGGCCCTCTTCCCCACTTGTGTTTTCTGTCTCAAATAAATACATAAAATCTTTTTAAAAATACTAAATAAATAAATAAATTACTTCCTTAGAATATATTCCTGAAGTAAAATTGCAGGTTCAAAGACCTTGTACAATTTTAAGGTCTTTGCTGTCTTGTTCTCTAAAAATGTAGCAAGCAATGTAAAGTTATCAGCTAAATGTGAGACAGTTGTATGTCCCTAGAGCCTTGTCAACATGATTGGCCTTTATCTCTATTTGACAGACTGACTATGTAATAATTGTTGCTTTAATTTTTATCTCTGTAATTATTAGTAAGGTTGATTATTTATTTGCATTCATTCCCTATTTGTAGTTTCCTTTTGAAAATGATCTTGTATTTCTGTTCAAGTCAAAAACGTATTAATTTCATCCTTAAGCCTGAGTGATAATTTATTTGGGTATAAAATTCTAGGTTAACAAATTTTCTCCTAGTACTTTAAATTCCATTGTCTTCCATAATCTATTATTACTGATGAAAAGTCTGTAGTCACTCTTTTTATTTTCTTTTGGTCCATAATCTGCCCATTCTCTTGGAAAGCCCTTAATATTCTCCCTTTCTACCTGAAGTGCTTTGTAAATTTTTACTATCTTTACCACAAATTATCTTCTTCTAGGGTCTGAGAAGCATTCCTTCGGAATGATTCTATGGTTGCCTTTACCTTAGCCTAATGTGATAAAAGAGTACTTGGTCAGATTTTATGGTGGTTTCTTAGTCCAGGCCTTCCCCAGAGTGATTAAAAAAAGAATTCAAATGCATGCACTGCACAGTCTCAGATATCTAACACCCCATAACTGGTCTTGCTTACATCTACTGTCTAGGACTTCAATTTCTATGCCTCATCCTTTAGTCAGCAGGCAGAATTGTGCCAACTAAATCACCCTTTCCTGGCTGTTGGGTTTGCAAGAAGCCTAATTCTTGCTCATATACTCACTTAGTTCTGTATGGCATTAAAACTCCAGCACATAAAGGGTTTATCTGGTCCAGTTCTCTTGGATTCAGTTCCTCTCACCACCAAGAGTCCTTACTTAATTCTTGGCACCTACAGATTTTCTTCCCTTATTTTCAATGTCAGTTAAATACTTATCTTTATAAAATATTTTTACTTATTTTTTCATATTAGCACAGAAAGATAAAGGACCTTCCACATCAACTCCCTCTGATGGCACATCCTAACCTACACATTTTCAGAAATAAACTTGTGATGTGTACAAAATTCTGTAAGTTCTTACAGTATCCCACAATGAAGGCAGCAAAATAGAGTGATTTATCACAACAACGACACTTCAGTGCAATGGGGAAAAGGATGGTCTTTTCAATAAACACGGCTGGGTCAGTTGGATATGGAAGAAAGGAAGACTGACCTCACATTACACAATTCACAAAAATCAATTCCAGAAGGGCTGAAAATATAAAGGTGAAACATAACATATTTGTAGGAAAACAGGAGACTATCTTAGTCACCTTGGTATAGGCAAAAGATTCTTAAACAGGCTACAGAAAATGTTAACTATTAAAGAAACAACTTTATTAAGAGAATAAGACTAAAACACAGCAAGTGGAAAAATACATTTTCACTAAATATATCCAACAAAGCACTTAAGTCCAGAATTTAGAAAAACAACTACAAATGAGGATTTAGAAGATAGGATATCCAAAGGAAATATGGGCAGAAAAATTGAATAGACCCTTCACACAAAGATATTCAAATGGCTAATAATATATGAAAAGGTGATGAGCTTCCCTAGTCTTCAACAAATTGCAAACCATACCATAATGTTACAATACCATACCCACACAGTCACCAGAATGTATAAAATGAAAATGACAGACCAAGTGTTGGTGAGCACGTAGAAAAACCGAAACACTCTTACACTGTTGAAGGACTGTAAAATGACACAATCACCTTGAGAAACTATTTCATTGTGTCTACTGAAGCAAAGCTTATGCATACTCCACAACTCAATAATTCCACTTCTACATACTTACCATCAGAAAATAATGATATATCAGAAAATAATCTGTATCAGTAGTCTGATACAGATAATATATTTTAGGCACTTTTCCCATAAAATGGTTAAAATGCAAAATTTTGTATTTAATAAGTTACAATCATCCAAGAAAATTGTACTCATGTTATACACATCCTTCCTTTTATCATGATGCTGGATAATGTATTTTTCTGAATTATAAGATGTTTACTGCATTGAACTAGGTAAAACAGGAAAATCCTGGGATTAGGATAATGAGTAATTTGAGCCAGAAGGTATGTCTCTGGAAAGGTATTACAGAGAAAAGCAAAGCAAAGCAAAACAAAACACCATGTAAACAAAACATCACCTCTAGGGCCACTTAAGAGTAAGGATGGACACACACCATTAATGTTCAGAAGAAACAGGAAAAACAGAATATAGAGATATTTTCCAACTCAGCTCCATAGTTGAATTCTAAACATCAATAAGCAGGATGTTCAGAAAATCAAAAATCCCTGTCTTACTCTCAACCATCCCAGCAACATATTGCTCCAGCCATCTCATGGAACTAGCTACTTATAGCTACAAGGGATATACCAAGTAAGTAGTTCTTTGTTGGGAATCCTAATGCTCTTTCTGTTACTTAAACCAAAGCAGCCACAGAGAAAAATGGGCAAAAGATATTAAAAAGAAGGAATACAAATGAACAATAAAAATCATAGCTGATGTTCGAATTCACTATTAATCCAAAAAATGCAAATAAACTCCCTTCCACCAACCTAGTTCAAGAGCAAAAATTCAGTGGTAGACACAGTCTGAGTCAGTGCTCTGGACACATTCCCACATTCCACAACTATTGATCTATAAGTCCATAATTAGTCAATAAATGAGCTCATAAAGTCCTTCTGCATGTTAGATCATGTGACAGCATCGCTTCTGGTCTGACTTGTCTGCTTACCCAGAGTCTTCTCAACCATCAGCTCACCAGGAAGCAATAAACAATATGCAGGGGGTCCACTAGCAGAGAGGAGCAAAGGCGAGAGCAGGGGAAGAGGGAAAGAGGGGAAAGAAAGCAGCAGAAAAGAAGGCAGAAAAAGATGTCCAGTATTGTGTATGGAAAATGCCCACAACAACCACAGATGCCCCCATTACCATAGGCTATAAGTCCTAACTTAGTGCCTCTTTAATTGTGTGTATTTACCAATGGTGTACTTCTGTCTTCAGGGTGACATCTGGGATCAGGGGATCTTAGCAACCTGCTCCTGCGACAGAGTTATATACAATTCAGAAACATAAAAATGTTTATAGATGCTTTTATTGATTATAAATTCTTTCATACATATGTATGATGTGTTTCTGTGTGCACACATGTGTGCCCACGTGCACACAGGAGCCACCAAGGCACGGTGTTTGGTGCATTCCAAAGCTACAAAATAGCAATTCAGAAATAAGAATGTCTGGAAATCAAATAAGCCAAATATCCAAGAAATGGGTAAAAAGCTTCAAACCAACACTGTTGTATAGCTGATTATTTTAAACTGCAGGCATTTAAGACATCGACATATAATGTCTCAGAAACACAACAGTGGCAAATGTACCATCTCCCTCTGCGGGCTTCATCCATAGCCTGCTTTTCAATATACTCGCAGGACGTCTATTCTGCTAAAACACATTTTTTAAAAGTGAGAGATCTGCCTAAGTTTATCTAATGGTGAATGCATATTAATCAGTATTCATCACTGAAAAATTTTACTCCTTCAAGGGCAAGTTCAATTAGCACCTCAGTCAGGCATTTTACTCCACAAACACTGGTTGTATACCAACAATGTGTGAGGCCCTGGGAATGCACAGCTGAATTAGACAAATCCTTACCCTCGAGGAACTCACAGAATATGCAGGAGGCAGAAAGTTGAAATGCTATGGGATATGTGCATCCCTGGGGTATGGAAGGGGCACCAGACTCTGAAGGAAGCAGCTCCATCTCTTAGAAACGAAAATGTGAAGGCTTGACCTTCATTTTGAAGGCTGACAAGGAATTCACCAGACAAAGGGGGAAGAGCCCTCTGGATGGAATAAAAGGCAGAGGGAAAGCCACAGAAGAGCGAACGTCACAGCCTGCTGTGAAAACGTGGGAAGAATGGCCAAAGGCCATGGGGGTCTTCCCAAGAAGCCTGGCTTTTATGGAAGGGGAGACGTGTGCACTGCACGGATGAGAGCAAGATGGCAGATGGCGTGGAACAAAGGAGACTGACAGCAAATACCAGTCAGAGCCCACTTTGAAGGCCCAGCTAGGAAGGGGGCTGCCCTGAGGCGACAGCCCTAGGGTGCTAGAGAAGAGAGATTGGGGGCAGGTGAGAGTGGCAGCAGGACTTCTGTGGGAAGAGGAACCCGTATTCAGTGCAGACGTTGTAAAGGGAATATCTGCACAGGGTGAGGGAAGGAATGTGTAGTGTGGGAGGGAATCTGCTGTGGTTGTTTTCAAGGGGAGGTGATGAGATGTTGTGGTAGACTAAGTTTGTCCAACGAGCACATTAAACTACTCATCTCTTCCACAGTGCTCCCTCTGTACTTACACCTACCTCCACCATACAACTTACGAACTCTTGGCAGATATTATTTACTAACACAATCAGTCACTCTAACTACAACAGAGCCAAAGGATGGCAACATTCTTACTCACTTTTCTTTCAGTCTTTGGCACCTGATGGTGACTAGAACGGAGGGAAAACGGAGAGCATGTTCTGGGGAACAATTTCTTCTCCATCCAAATACGATTTTTGAAGATCCGTGTCCTCTCCTTCCATTCCCGTGTGCAGAATGTAAGATGGGCATAATATCCTCTACTAGTGCCTAACAAGGACATTACGGTGCCAGATTAGGGTAGCCTCTCCATTACTATTTCAACAAAGTGACTTGCCAGATTATTGGAACTATAGTATTCATAAGAATTGAACCTCTTATAGTTTGAGAAGGACCAACCCACCAACTTAACACCCTCTAGTCAAATACAGAGCTCTCCTACAATGAAAAAAGTCAACAGCAAGTCAGTGTCATGACTCCAAGAAATCTGACTATGGCAAAGTGCTCTTCTATCACCCACCTACTGGACAAGATTCCTATTAAATTCCTTCTTAAGTATGTGTCCCAGGCTTCCAGTAAGACTGAACATGTAGTAGGCCCTTGAAATCTGCTAATTTTGTTTATTTGTAAATGATAACCTTTCATTCATTTTAGAATTTGGAGAACATTTATAAAACAAGAGGCAGGAGTTTAATGAAAGGGTACATTTTAATTCCAGGAAGACCAAGTAACCAGGTACCTGTATGTTTAGAAACCCTCCAGATGAGTGATGTTCAGGTTCTTAAAAATCTCTAGCAAATGGCTCCATCGAGATAAACTAAAATCAGCTCTGGAGAGAGAATGTGTTAGTTGTGATCCTTTGCTGGATTTTATTCATTTTCCTTCATCCTAACACACCCTGACATTCAATAGTGATGAAATGGCACATATGGATAATGCTGTTTGGTATATGCTAACAATCTTAGCAGGTTTCCCTTTAATAAACCACTCCAGATGTTAGTCTCAGTAATTATGCCTGCCATCATTCAGCTTTAGCTATGAAATACTGCTGTTACAATTCCTTGTTTGTATAAGTATAAAGCCCGCACAGTAAAGACAGCCCCATGAATGGGCTCTGCATAGAAACGTGCAAAACCAAAGACCCAGTGATAGGATGACCAGTGTGAACTGGTAACCATAAAAACACACATGCTGTTAGAAGTTTTCAATGATTCTTACACAGTACATTTGTACGTCTATCACTAATGAAACATTTACACATTTCCTTTGTAAGGGTATCTCAAAATATGCCAAGAAAGTGATAAATCTGATTTAAACGATTATCTGTGGCACAGATAAAACAGGCTATTGTACATGAAAAGACATCTACTCTGAAAACCTGTTTCTAGGAAAATTTAAATTGAAATGTGTGTGCTAAACTTTTAAGAGTATTGTTAGAATCAGAAAAAAACCTGAGATTGTTTTCATTTTCTAAAGGCTTAATTTGCAAAAAAGCCTTTTTTGTGATCCTATTAAGAAATAAAAATAATGACTTGATTTAAAGAAAAATCCTTGAAAAGGTATGTCTGATGTTACAAGTAATGCAATTTTCTTGACTTTAAAATGAATCTACTTGGTGAGGAATAATAAACCCAATCTTCTGGGATATTTAAATGATCATGCCAAAAAGCCAACATTAACCATTAAAATGATTAAGCTGATATTAAATGACTGCTGACATTAGAATATTGAAAAGTATTAATAAGGCTGTCAGTGTCACTGAGGCACCGAGAAAGGAACTTTTATAAAGAACTAATTTTACATTAAGGAGTTTAAGCAACATTTTTATCTACTTACCCTCAAACCATCATAAGAGCAATGTCAATATTCCTGTCAAAACCCATTAGCTTCACTGAAGGTATAAAGAGAAAACTGCACCGGGATGGGAGGTTGGCCACAAATTGTGAGCCACGCTGCTTGAACTACCTTAAAAAGCAGCGTAGCACCATGGGGCGCCTGGGTGGCTCAGTCGTTAGGCGTCTGCCTTCGGCTCAGGTCATGATCCCAGGGTCCTGGGATCGAGCCCCGCATCGGGCTCCCTGCTCCGCGGGAAGCCTGCTTCTCCCTCTCCCACTCCCCCTGCTTGTGTTCCTCTCTCACTGTGTCTCTCTCTGTCAAATAAATAAAATCTTTAAAAAAAAAAAAAAAAAAAAGCAGCGTAGCACCAGACACCACTCTCCAGAAGCCGACAGAGCAGGAGTAGCTAAGTCTATAGGAAAGCCCTCTAAGGTAGATGAAATCCAAGCAAGGAATACCAACTAAGTAGAAAATAACTATATGCCAAAGACAGACAGTGACATTTTCAACTCTTAAAATTACATGATGATGCACAGAAATATCAAGTAAATTGCTGTAAACCTATTGTATAGCATGTAGTGCTGAATGCACTCAAAACTTTCAGAGGTGACTGCAAAGCGGCATACCCGCCCACCAGCCGTCGCACGTCCCCTCTGTGCATTAAGTGCCATTGACTGATGCATCGTGCCCTAGTGCAAAGGACTGTGTGGCAGCCTGTCTCCACCAGCTGCGGGGACCCATGCCACGTGCGCCACGGCACTCACGCAAACACAGCCAATAACCGGAAGGGGCAAAGGATTCTCAAAACCAATCTGGCACTGAAAAATTACCTTTTTGTATCAAGAATACCTCGAAGGACCTGGGACTCATTTTCGGTTTGTATGTCTTGCGAGGGGATTTCACTGCCATGATGAGCTCTGACTCCCCATCTATAGGGGAGGTTAGCTAGACAACACTAGCCTCTGGAATAAGGCGGATGTGGGTTCAAGCCCCTGCCCTGCCACATGTTAGCATTTCCAGCACACTGGTCAAGTCCACCAAACTCTTGAACCTTCCGTTTTCTCATTTTGCAAAATGGGGATAACAACAACCCTTCTGGCTCAAGACTAGAGTCAGAATTAAATGAGACAATGCCTAGGAAAAACTTAGCCCAGGGCCCCTCTCAGGAAGCCTTCAAGAAAGCTTTCTTTTTCCTTTAAGCCGTTTTTTGCCCTCAATTTTTAAAATACTATCTCAAATGTATACATTCGGACCTTTGAAAATTTTCACATTCATGTACCATTTCATGAATACGTTCTTATATCCTGTTCCTTGTCTTTATACTTCAAACCATTGTGGAAGGGAGTTTCCTATCTCTGCTTCTATTAACTATCCACACCTGATCAAAATCAAAGTGTTTCCCAAAGCATTCTCTTTTATGAGGAAGAACTGTCATTAACCACCATCAGTAATGTCTCACCACATTTCACAGAATGGAAAATGACTACAAAAACATGAGACATATGGAATTTATTAAGACTAGAATGCATACCCTTCCTATGGTCTGGGGCTGGTGAGTCCTCAAATTTAAGGGAAGCTGACAACAGAAAGGGAAAGTGAAATGGACAGAAGAGTCATTACAAGCCTGAGGAAGACCAGACCCCCCAGAAGCAAGCTACCAGGCTTCGGTGATCACTTGTGCCACTCTTGATCACTAGACTGGCACAGCAAAGAACAGTTATGCCTAAAACAACTCAACCCCAAGGTTTTCTGTGTTACTTCACTGCCTCTGAACAGCGACTTGACATCTGCGGCTTTCTAAGTCCTGACATCACCAAATCTCTATGACCCACTACACTTCAAAATTACACTTCCCATTTTTGAAAATACCAGCCCCATCTCTCCCTTACCTATACTTATTCATACTTGTCCCACCTCCTTTAGGCACACCTCCGACCCCCCACAGCCGTAGTCTGCATCTGTGATAGCCCACCTAGCCTTCCAGAACCCAGTGCAAATGCCACTTCCTCTGCAACACCTTCCTGGATTCTCCTTAGGTGCAATTACTCTCTCCTTATACCTTTAAAAGGCACCTATTTTCCACTTTGAATTAGAGTTCTTTACTGATATTCTAGATGACCTCTATTATACCCTAGTCTCTCCCTGAACCATGAGCCTGTGGGGGATTTGTCTTCATATTTTCCACACAGCATCACACATGATAAGACAGTCAATACAATTTTTTGGCAGAAGGAGTGGATTAAGTTAAATGTTGGACTGATGTAGCAGGTGTTTCTGTTTTATTTCTGTTCATCAGCTTTTTAATATTTCTAGAACAGGAGGGCATTACAAAATAGTAGGAAGGTTAGGATCAGACTGCCTGGCTACCAATCCTAGTTCTGTCACATATTAGCTGTGGGACTGTGGACAAGCTATTCCCAACAACTGAGGCAGATGCCAAAGTGGAGTAGGAATTGGAATAGATCATGCAGGTGGGGTGCTCAGCAAGTAGTAACCCCTCCACTGTTAGCTATTAAAATATTTATAAAAACACATTCTTGGAAGTCACTAGTTTCCCTCACCTAAGAATAAAAGGAGCAATGTCAAGGCAAGCTAATCTGTAGCCCATGTCAGCCTGCCAGCACAGTCATCTTTGGAGTGAGCACCTACGGTATTTATACTCATTCTGGGCAATGTATATTTGATAAGATACTGGTGTGAACTCAATGCCCCAAAAAACTACTTCCAAAATATAAGCAAACTGATTCCAGGAAATCTTTTTTCTTCCTATTCCTCTGTAACTTTCACGATTTCTCACTAAAAAGTTAATTGAGGAAGGATTAATACACCTCCTCCCATCCAAGTCTCTCATGCACATATACTATACAATAATGTCATTTCTAGAGAATCACAGCATTTCTCTCCAATCATCAGGTAATCCACGTCTTTTGGTGGACAAAGGGATAGTATGCTCCTGGCATGATTAGAAAACCAAAGATAATTTAGTTTTAACCAGCAAAAATAGAGAAAGATGGGGCTTTACGACTAATGACACTCATCCATGAAACCCAAAGATAATCATGGTTGGCTTCCCAGTCACTTAAAAGCTTCTAATTACCCAATTGTTTCCACATAATGTTTCAAAACGAAAATGTTGGTGGTCCTTAATAATGTCGTTATAGAAATACATTTTCTACTCCCATTAAAACATTCTGCTATCCACACTCTAACTTTTTGAAGCTATTTAATACTTCTTAGGCTTGATCAAAAGCACTATCATAGATTTTGATATAAGGCTAGAACTACATGAGGTATAGTTTCCCAGAGAGAGAAGGCAAAATAATATGTAATGTGGACTTTAACATGCCTGAGTTAATTTTTCATAATTCATTCATTCTATAAACATCAATAGTTCTTATTATGTGCCCGGCTCTGTGAAAGTCACTTTGGATAAAAAGAAAACTAAGACACAATCTCTTCTCAAGGGGCTGCAGCCAGAAAGGGATCCAGTCTAACAGAGATTTAAATTTCAAAATATAAACACGTAACCCAATTCAAGTTCTTATTTAAAGCGCTGTTCAAAAATATCCATATTGTTCCCATATGTTCACTACAAAAAATTTAAAAATTTTGCTTCCAATATTTCCAAATAAAAAAAGCACTCTAAGGGCAACTGGGTGGCTCAGTTGGTTGAGCGTCTGACTCTTCATTTCGGCTCAGGTCATGATCTCGGGGTTGTGGCCTTAAGCCCTGTGTGGGTCTCCCTGCTCAGTGCAGAGTCCTCTAGGGATTCTCTCTCTCCTTCTCTCTCTCTCTGCCCTTCCCCCACTCCCACATGCTCTCTCTCTCTGAATAAACAAAATCTTTTAAAAATAAATAAATAAATCAAAATAAAAGTACTCTGATTTTCCTATTTTCCCCTATATGGAAGCTGGCTGAAGTAAAGGTCTTAAAAATACAAAACTGTACAATCAAAACATTTATATTAAAAATTATCTTTTTAAAAGTATTTAATTCAGATCTGGCATCTAAGAAATATCCATCCCAAAGTGAAAAAAGGTAAATATCTTTCTGGGTCATAGGATAAGGCTTTTGAAATCTATTATAAATAGCATTACTCACATTCCATTAAAATTCCAGAAAACAAAGAACATATAATCATAATTTAATTTCCCATTGGATTAGAAAAGAATTACAGAGTTGAAGAAGGCCTGTCCCAAACCCCAGTACTAACCCTTCATTTCATATAACTGTGCAGCTGAAGAAATGTTAGGCTTCTCCTGAAGAGGTTATCAAGGCAGTCTGAATTAATGAAGTTTAGTTAACCATAATTTTAAAATACTGAACTATATTTGCAGATAATCTTCAATTTACCTATTCCAGGAGTATTTTGTGACTTTCAGACTTGGAATTCTGAGCAGATTTGTCTCTTGAAAACATGTAGTTCACTAGAACTTACACTATGTCATACTTCCATTCACTAAAAAAAAAATTTCATAATGAATCATATGTTTCAGGAATAGGCCTGAGCGCTTTCTGAGACAAACCATCCCTGCTCATAGGGAACTCTCAGCCCAATAAGCAATACAGACAAATAAAAGCAGGTGTAATATAAGATACTAAATGCAATAATATAAATAATATATAAGGCAGAACAATGGAAGAAAACATAGTGGTTAAATAATGAGTTTTGGAGCTAGCCTCAGAACCTAACCACGGTCAGGTTTTTTTCTACAAACATGATTTTTCTACAAAAACCGTTCCAAAGAGCTAACATTAATTACAGAAATGCAGCCTTCTGCTCCACGCCGGGAGCCACCTGTGTGACCCGAAGGTCACAGTGAATCTATGTCCACTTGCATGTGCGTTTCCAGAGAGGAACAGTAGCAGAGATGTCTGGCCTCCAGTAGCTTCTGTCACATAGAGTTCATCGGTCACAGTTCAGGGTTTGCTACTGAATGACATTAATTTCTATAGCTATTAATAAAAGGTCTTGATTGTACCCACTGTGGCACATGGCTCCTTCTCTGATTTCTGCCGATACATGACTGACAACCTGTCAGTACAGTCATCTCTTCCTACAGTATATACACCTCAGGCACCTGAATGTGAAAGATAATGTAAATAGAGCCATTTGACAATTATTTAATTGGGCTCTTTGTGGTATGATGATAAAGGATAATGATTTATCACCTTCAAGGTAAATGGGTAAAGGGTAAAAAAAAGCCCTTTTGAGGAAGGCACATTATTCAGTAAAAACACTGATTGAGTATAAAGCACTGATATGAACTAAGAAATTTTTTTTTAAAAAATTAAAAGGGACTTGCTACTAATTACAACTTTAATGAGTGTAATAAATAAGAATAAAGCCAGGGATGTCAACTGACAAGGAGAGTAGATTCATGCAGCAGGCATCGCTGATCGCTTCTTTTCTGACATCTGTCTGTAAAGTTTTCAGGAGATCATGGTTAAATTTCAAGTTCACGTGTGTACTGCTCCCTGGACTCCCTCCTGTAGGAATAGTACACAACAGGGCTACTGGCCTGTGCCAGGTCCCTCTGCTCCCCGCCACTACCAAGAAACAACCCACAGCAGCTTGTGTTCCCGAGCATGCGGCGAGGCACACACTGTGTGCCGAAATTGTTGGCTACGCTGTAGGAAGGCCTAGGGTCTGATACCTTTTTCCCTAGGGTAAATTGTTTCCTTATCTCTATAGTATGGACTGTTGTGAAGCTGAGGTGATCACATAAACCATGTGCTTCCACAAAAGCCTGGTGCTTACAAATGCAATAAAAGTGTGCTTGTATTTCATCATTCCTGCTCCAGAAGTTCTGCCATGACCTCTCAGGTTCTTGCACTTTGTACAAAAACCGCCACCCCATCACTTAACTGTGAGACCTCAGGCATGTCACTGTCTCTCACAGCAGCTATGTCAACTCGCAGCTAAGCTCAGTAGTGTCACCTGCCCCAGAGGTAGGTTGTGGGAAGAATCAAAGGGGATAATTTACGAGAAAAGGCTTTGCAGTCTGCAAACCATGGTCATACTGCTGATGGTGGCATTCCTGCGCTGTCAGGCAGCCCGAAACATAAGTTAATATAAACGAACTCCATAACATCCAGTTGGGTGAGACATGGTTACAACCCAGGAAATCACAAGGTTCCAAGGGGTGGACAAATAACTCTGGAAGACCTGCCCGGAGAAATAATCTATAAAATGATGAGATCTTCCTGGGTATTTTCAGATCTAAGATCAAGTCAATGAAGAAGGGCATGGGAAGTCAGAAGTAGAGCCAGAGTAGGGAGGATGTGGAGTTTATAAGTGTTTGTGGAATATTTCCTATGTGTAAGGAGACTAGCAGTTTTCCCAGGTGAGGAAAAAATCCAAAAGCTGTGTCAAAGACAGGGATAGGTAGGGTGGGAGGAGGTTGCTCCCGCAGCTCCAAGGGCCATGTGGATGTGGGTGGCGCAGCACTGGTGGGCACAGGCTGAGCAGGAGACCTCTTGCCAGCCCCGGGAGTCCAATCTTCCATGGTCAGAGGTCACACCGCCCAGAGCTCAGGTACATATGCTATTCAGCTCCCTCTTGTTTAACTTCTCTTCAACGCATCAATCCCCTGGTCCAGTCTGTTTTCAGACTGATCTTACTCAGATCAAGTCACTGCTCGAAAGCTTCCAGTGGCTCCTCATTGCCTTTAAAGTCTAAATTCCTTACCATAACATTTCCTTTGCTTTCTTCCAAAACATGACCCAAAGCAACCTTTCTGAATACCTCTCCAGGCTTCGTTAGGCATTCCATACCCAAGCATACCTAACAACTTCCTTGTCCTGTGTGTTCCTCCCACCCCAGCTATCTTGCCCCCCAGTTGGCTACTACAGTCCGTGCACCCTGGAATTTGGCATCTTTCCCATGCCCACACCCTCCACAGAGTCCCCAAGAGATGAGTTCACCTCAGGTCACCCATCTTTGTCTCCAGGGACCCTTCTCCATCATCTCTCATTTTCTCAACACCTAGAGCCTTTATATGATTACTGTATGTCTAATACAGTGCTTACAACTAATAAATCCTCATTAGGTGTGTTCAGTGAGTGAATGTATCTTTTTTTTAACGATTTTATTTATTTGGCAGAGAGAGAGAGCACAAACAAGGGGAGTGCAGGCAGAGGGAGAGGGAGAAGCAGGCTCCAGATGCAGGGCTCGATCCCAGGACACTGGGATCATGACCTGAGCCAAAGGCAGACCCTTAACTGACTGAGCCACCCAGGCGCCCTGAGTGAATGCATCTTTAACTCTTTTCTGGAATCTATTAATTTAAATTACAAAAGCTTAACACTTAGTCCGTCTCACATGCTAGGGTGCAAGCTACATAAGAACAGAATATCAGTCTAATTCATTATTCCTCATAGTACCTAACAAAATGGCCTGCCGATTATAAGCATTGAAGAAATAACTGTTTAGTCAGTGTTAAATGTGGACTGAGAAACTAATTTCAGCTTCATACACTAAAAGTCTGGCGTTTCAGATCAAGCCTCTTGTATTTTTAATATACTGAATATTATACGCTTGTTAAATTTATATCGAAGTATAACAAAAAAACAAAAGTATCTTCAAGGATTCAAAATCAGTTTAAATTATACAGCATTTATAATTTTGAAAACCTAGACTTTAAATCTAAAAATAGAACAGAATAAAAATTCAACATTAAAGATACATTCACTTATTAGTAAGTAAACTTTAAAAAATCTCAGGACATTATTAACTTGTGGCTTCAGTTGCAAAATGTCTCAGCATATTATTAACTTATAGATTTGACTGTGTCATTTGAGGGTTGTATCATTTCATAACTTGTGCTTATGAATTATTCAAATAAAACTACAGTAAGAATAAAAAATGGAAACTGGTCAGTGTTTGATCAACAATAGCAGAGAGAGCCAAATGTAAGTACTTTCTGAATCCCACTGAATCCCACTGAATTCAATCCTGCTGGGTCCATCAGTGGAATGAATAGGAGAAACAATTTTTCTCCCTCTAAAAATTATACCAATTTTCTTTCAATTTGCCAGTTTCTTTTTAAAATCTATTATTTCTCAATGATCAGTTCTCCCAGAAGCTTACCATACACACACACACACACACACACAGAGGTTAAATTAGTAACACACTGGCTTATTTAAGCCTGATTCAAGTAAACCTAGTTAGTGAAAATCTACACCACATTAATTACTTATCTATAATTAGGAGAGTTTCTATGATCTTTATATTTTGTTCACACTATCTAAGAATTATCAAGTAGTATTTTATGCTTAAAGGAGATGACAGCATGACAGTTAACATCATGCTCCATGGTAAAAGCTGAAAGCTTTTTCTCTAAGACTAGGAGTAAGACAAGGATGTCCACTCTCACCATTTTTATTCAGTATCGTACTGTAAGTCCTAGCCACAGCAATTAACCAAGAAAAATAAATAAGAGGCACCCAAATGGGAAAGGAAGAAATAAAATGGCACATTTGCAGATGTCATGATACTACATAAAGAAAATCCTAAAGACTACCAAAAAAACTATTAAAATTAATAAACAAATCCAGTAAAGTCACAGGACACAACATTAACATAGAGCAATGGGTTGTGTTTCCATACACTAATAATGAGCTATCAGACAGAGAAATTTTTAAAATCCCATTTATAATTGCATCAAAAGGAATAAAATACCTAGGAATAAATTTGACCAAGGAGGTGAAAGACCTGTACTCTGAAAACTATATAATATCCTTGAAAGAAACTGAAGACAACACAAATAAATGGAAAGATATTTCATGCTCATAGATAGGAATAATTAGTAGTATTAAAATGTCCATACTATACAAAGCAATCCATATATTCAATGTGATCCCCATCCAAATACCAATGGCATTCTTCTCAGAACTAAACCAAAGAATACTAAGATTTGTATGGGATCACAAAAGGCCCCAAATAACCAAAGCAATCTTGAAAAAGAAGAACAAGGCAGAAGGTATCATGTTCCCTGATTTCAATCTATACTATAAAGCTAGAGTCATCAAAACAGTATGGCAATGGCACAAAAACAGATACACTGATCAATAGAAGAGAACAGAGAACCCAGAAATAAACCTGTGCATATATAGCCAATTAATCTATGACAAAAGAGGCAAGAATATATGATGGGGGAATGGTACCTTTAATAAATGATGCTGGGAAAACTCAACAGTTACATGCAAAAGAACTGGACCACTATCATACACCATATACAAATATAAATTCAAAATGGATTAAAGGCTTGAATATAAGACCTGAAACCATAAAACTAGAAGAAAACACAAGCAGTAAACTCTTTGACATCAATCTTAGCAATTTTTTTTGGACCGGTTTCCTCAGGCAAGGGCAACAAAAGGGATTATATCAAACTCACCAGCTTTTGTACAGTGTTAGAAACTATCAACAAGACAAAAAGGCAACCTAATGAATGGAAGAAGATATTTGCATATCATGCATCTGATAAGGGGTTAATATCAAAGCATATAAAAAACTTACACAACTAAATACCCAAAGAAATAAGCAACTTGATTTAAAAATGGGCAGAAGACTTGAATAGACATTTTTTTCCCAAAAAAGGCATACAGGTGGCCAACAGGCACATGAAAAGATGCTCAACATCACTAGTCATCAGGGAAATACTAATCAAAACCACAAAGATAACACCTCACATCTATCAGATTGGCTATTACCAAAAGGATAAGAAATAACAAGTGTTAGCAAAGATGTGGAAAAAAGGGAATCCTTGTACACTGTGGGTGAGAATGTAAATTGTTATAGCCACTATGAGAAACAGTATGTAGTTTCCTCAAAAAATTTTAAAATAGAACTACCATATGATCCAGCAATTCCAATTCTGGGTATTTATCTGAAGAACATAAAAACATCAATTCGAAGAAATATATGTGCCCTATATCCACTGCAGCATTATTTACAATAGCCAAGATATGGAAGCAACCTAAGTGTCCATCAATAGAAGAAAGGATAAAGAGGATATGACATATATGTATATACATATACATACAGTAGAATACTACTCAGTCATAAAAAAGAATGAAATATTGCCATATTGCCTCTAGGTTAGACCTAGGGGATATTATGCTAAGTGAAATAAGTCAGAAAAAGATAAGCATCATATGATTTCACTTATATGTGCAATCTAAAAAGCAAAACAAACTAAATAGAAACGGACTCATATTAAACTGATAAGAACAGATACTACACTTGATCTTAGCCAAAAGGCCGAGAAGCGATGAAACGGACTCATAGATACAGGACACAAACTATTGGTCACCAGAGTGGGTAGGGGTTTGGGAGTGGGCAAAACAGGTGAAGGGGATTAAGAAGTACAAACTTCCAGTCACAAAATAAGTAAGTCACAGGGATATAATGTACAGCATGGGAAATATAGTCAATAATATTGTAATGACTTTGTATGGTGATAGATGATAACTAGACTTATTGTGGGGACCATTTCATAATGTATAAAAATATCAAATCACTCTGATGTATACCTGAAAGTTAACAGGATAGTGTATGTCAATTATATTTTTAAAAAAGACAACAGCATGAAAAATTTAAAAAGAGAGTTTCAGTGTTTTATATTTTTCTCCAGAAATTTTTCTCCCATTCACCATCTGCAGTATATGAATTAGATGATCATGACCCTCGGTGCACTTAATATGCGATCTCCATTCACATGGACCTCCCAAGGGGAGTAAAATAAGATCAAGATAATATATGACTCCTTCAATGTCTGCATGTTTAGAGTTATCAAAAAAATTCTGATACAAGTGGAATTGTAAAGAAAGTAGTGAAAGTACAAATACTATTACTGCACTTGCTTGGACTTATGATGAAAGTCAAAAAATCCTCCAAGGAAACCACATCTGCCTCACTTTGGTAAAACACACACACACACACACACACACACATTTTTTAAAACATTTACCAACTTATCCAACATGTATGGCACAAGCTTGTGTACTTTAATATATTTTACATCCCTTTTCAGCAAAGGACGAGGATTAACAGATCTCAGATGTTGTACACACTCCACTAACCTTTACCTACAATTAACAAAAATTAATGCAATGCAACAATAACTTCATCTTCAGATTACCAAGATTTAAGACGTTAAACAGTATATACTTTCTGTTTTAAAATTTTTCTACTTAGCTCCAATATCAGATTCAGCACACAAATTATATGTGAGTTAAATTAAAAGCATATTTTATAACATTTTCTTTTTAGGATAAAGGTGACATATAGGGGTTTGTTCTTCTCCAACGGTCTTCTTTATTCCTAAAACAGTAACTATATTTATCATACCTGCTTGGTATCAGTATTTGTTGGATTCACTCCACATGAAGTACAAGACTTTCCTATGTGATTCCTCACTAGCTTCATTACCTTTGTAACATATTCTAAGGGTGATATTTTTATTATTGCATATTTAAAAGACACATATAAAATTTTATTATTCAGGAGTTATTACAAATGACAAAAAATGTTCTTTTAGAACTTAATACCATTCTATCATGTCCTGAGTTGTTTTCTTGAAATAGTTAAGTAATTTTCTTAAGAACATTTTTCCCTTGTGCTGTGTGGGGCACACTTCATATCTTGTTTCTCAAATTATAAATAGTTCTCTGCAGCATCTCTGAAATTTGGAGTAATCCACAATATTCTACTGAGTAATAGATGAAAATTCTGAGTTAGCAGTGTGCTATGAATACCAGAGGCAACAAAAATTCTATATATGAACAGTATATGAAGTAGACAAGCCAGGTCAACACACACAAAGAGGAGAGGTAGCATCATCTTGAGTTCTGGGGTTTATATATCTGTCTCCATCTCAAAGGCTTCAGTTCTCCATTCAAAGGTCCATGTTAAGGTCCTAGTTTATTTACAAGATTCTTTCTCATTTTAATGCCTCCTATGGCACAACTTCTAGTAACTTCATATCTTTTAAAAATATAATGCCAAAAAGGGATGATGAAAAGTTATCATAGTTCAGTGTCTCCATGGTAAGGTAAGTAACCACTCCTCTTCCTACAGAAGACAGTACCGATAGACTTCTACCCCCCTGTCTAGATTCTGTGTGTTCAGTATACTACACCTCCAGAAGTGCTTTGAAGTGTCAGGAAAACATTGGGTGATGAATCCCTCTGATTACCTAGCCATGTGCAGAAGAATGAGACACAAGATTAAGGTTTTATAAACTAAATAATATATGTAAACTTCATGTATAATTCATCATGCCTTAAACTATTCATATAACATGGAATGGTATGTAAATTTGTGCACTTCCAACTTTTACATAAAGTCTGGGCTCGATATTCTCTACTAGCTACCAAATCCACCCCCACCTTCTCTACCCTTTTACTATGCCCTGAAGGCCAACCTACATGGTCTCTGCCTCTGGTTAGGGTCCATTAAGAGACTCAAAGACTTAAGGAAGGAGAGATCTGGCATTTTAGTTCATGGCCTCCATCCCTGAAGGCTCTAGTTTGGCACCAGCTGATTTCATCTATGAAAGTCACAGTTCTTGTGAGCTAACCCCTCCAATGACTATTTCCTGCCCCGGTGCTCCCACAAAAGTAAAAGGCACAGGGAAAGATGCACAAAGGGCGAGTGTGATAACCTGACAGCAAATCCTTATGGCTTGGAAGTGCCTGGACGGCTCTCTTCCTGACTTCTGGAAGCACCTGCTTCAGTTGACACCTTAGGCATAAAGTTGTCTGAACCTTCCTCTACGACTCTTATCGTCTCATCACACATGAACCTTGGGATTCTCCTGAATGCAATCATCTGGGGTTTCTTTTTCCCCAACACCTATACCCTGTACTGAACATTTACAGGAACTGAGCTAGAAGCTTCAGTCTTTCAATGATTGACAGAAGACAATCCGCAGCATCCAAAGCTTGGGGGAACAGCATCCCCAGAGCTTTTCTGGAAGGACTATCTCTGTATTTCCAACACCATCTTTCTTTTGGAGAGTCTCCATCATTCCATCTCTATTCTTCTAGTGAGGGTGCATTCAAAGATTTCTCTAGCATTTCTTCCCTGTGGAATAAAGCTCCCTGCAGGAGCAGGACAGGAGAGGGTGGTATCTTTCAGGTGTGGGACACAGATCTGGAAATATGGCATCACAGCTTCTGAGAAAGAACCAGTCCTGCCCATCTTTCCAGGAAAGAGCCAGACATACGTCTTCAAAAGTGCTACATGCTAGGGAAGCAGCTTTAACTGGAGTGTATGTGAGGGCTGACAAAACATGATGTCATAACCTCAGTTTGCCTCCATAAACACACTTCTGGGGAATTTTTTTAATGCTTTAAACTCTTATACCTCCTTTTTTTTTTTTTTAAGATTTTATTTATTTATTTGAGAGAGAGAGAGTGAGAGAGCGATCATAAGCGAAAGGGGGGGGAAGGGTAGAGGGAGAAGCAGGTTCCCCGCTGAGCGGGCAGCCCGATGCCCTGGGATCATGACCTGAGCTGAAGGCAGACACTTAACTGACTGAGCCACCAAGGTGACCCACCTTGTTTATGCTCCATACAAACATAGAAGGTACATGTAGTCAAATACAATTTCAGTCCATCTCCATTACCATAAAATATGAAGCATAGTATTGCTTGCTGTCCATTAAGGAAATTATCATTCTACATGAACATAAACATATTCTGTTGCCAATACATACTTTATCGTGCTTAGATGTGCATTTTAAATGGAAAGTTAAATTATTCTAGGGAATAAAATTATCATTAGGAAGGTTTCCTAAAGCAATTACGGTAGGAGTGGATTTTTAAATTATCATCTAACAGGCTGCTGATATCAGATAAATTAAGAGTAAATCAAAATAAGATTAAATGTGTAAATAATGTGTTACCTCAATTACACTATAGGTATAAGTCATTACATGGAAAGGTTTTTATTGAAAATGGAGAACATTCACCAAAAGTGATTTTTTTCTCCCTGGTGGTTTTATGCCATTTATTGTATCTCCTTGCCAGACTGCAATTAAATTTCAGATCTTCTCTAACTCACCAATGAACCCCCTTTTGCCTATTTATCCATTTAGAAATCTCATACTTCAAGTATAAAAAATTCCATGCTATCAAAAGTAATGATTTGCTCTTTTCAAAATTACATTTTCAATATTTAAAACAGTTTTTGCAATCTAATAGTGAAACTGGTCAGTTTTGTGCATTCCCAATGCACATATTAAAATTTTACTTTAAAACATTTATTATGAGATTAGTTGAGGTTATAAACTAGAACAAAATCATTTTGAATAAGTCAGAAGCAATAACCTTATTTTACACCAATTCTTTCTACAGCAGCTTATATTTGTTTTATAAAACAGTCAAAATCTTTTTGAAACTATTACTTCTTTCAGGAGCTTTCTCTTTGATGTCATTAACTTTGGCCTCTTTTTTTATCTTCAATCTTAAATTAATTCCCTGGGAAGCACATAGCTTGTTGGCTGGTTGGAGGGATTAAATGTAAGGGTTTATAAAGAAAAGCAGCTTTTGATACAATGCTATTACAACATGATCACTTACCCATAAATTGTCAGATACAGAGGGTTTTTTATGTTAGACACAAATGTTGTTCATTTTAAAAGCTATTATCAGGCAACAAATAGAATGGGGATTATTTTTGTAGTTTGTATTCATTTTACAAATAAATAATCAGTTAACATGACTCCAGGACAACAAACAATGCTTTTTGCTCCTGTGTTATTTGCTTGCAGATCTTCTTTCTTTTTTTTGCCACAGGTATTCATTGTCATATGCTAAAAGGCCCTTCTTATCCACCTAGTCAAAGGATTTCATTGATATTATGCAAATAAGGGAATATGCCTGAAATATTCTAATTTAACATTAGCTTTTGGGGGCTTTTGGGTTTCTATGATTTGAGACAGCAATTGTGTATCAATAAAAGACTCTTGTTTAAGGCAGAAGTGTGTTTTTTTAATCACCATACATTTTTTTAGAATAGTTTTTGAGAAAGCATTTTAAGCAAAAAGATTTCAGAGCGAGGGTCGGCTTTTTGTCTTAGGGTTTTTCCCCGGCATCTATTCCCTCTGTGCCTGGTAACCACACCCTGAGTTCCTTCAGGGTATGTACCCCTCCATCAGTGGGTGCAGACTTGGGAGTCCCTGCCTTTCTGGAGAAAGCATTCTCCAGATGGAGAATGTCCATGAAACATTCTCTTCAGTGTTTTGAGTCTTGATTAGTGTGGTGCCTAAAGAGAGAAAAGGATCCCATCCTGTTGCCTGCAACATGCCCTGAAAAGACAGGGCAGTAGTTAGGTAATAAATCTTGTTCCCTAAAACTCCTCTGGATTGCTCCTGACAGTCACTATCCTGAGTCCAGTTTTCTGGTCTGCCACTGGATTCTGTGAGCTTCCTGAGGTCCTTACGATAAATTCCCTTTCTGCTTTAAATTAACTGTGGTCCAATTTTATTGCTTGCAACCAAAGAATTCTAACTGATACAGGTGCCTTTTGTGAGATTATCTCTATGATAAAGTAATGGACACTGACTTGATTTTAGCCATCAGATGTTCCTCTAAGAGACGAATTATTGCCTGACCTTGCTTGGTGGCCCTGAGGAGGCCTTAGGAGGTAAACTCAAAAAAATCAAAGCCTTAGGAGAACTGCTTCTAAGGGTTTGGCTGTTGCCATATCACCCTAGGACTTGGTAACTGATCAACATGGTAATGTTACATTTGCCCGTTTATATAATGGACCTTCTAACTTATGACCTATAATCTCAATTATATTTGTAGAAACCCCAGGTGATCCAGTACCACAGACTCATTCCCGCAATAAAATGAGCAGTGAACTGACCCATAATACATCTCTGTCTCACCTATAAGACACATTGAAAGTCTGCATATAAACGGTTTGGAAATACCTGAACAATACTCTCTCCTCTTCTAATATGTTCACTATCATCTTTAGGAATCTCTAACACCCTCTGAGGCATCAAGATATAATGATCATACTTGAGCTGAAAATTCTGCCCACAAACTTCTTAAAATCAAATGAAATTAGCCATCCTGACTGAAATAAGATGTTTGCTGGGCCACATAGGTTTGTGCTTATTCCAGCAGGGTTCAGACAGAGCTCGGAGTGCTTGGAGGCATTCTGAGATATTCTTTGTGGTGGGTGGATTTCTAAAAATGAACCCACACCCACCCCCAGATACCACACCTTTTAGAACTGAATAGGATGACATATCACTCCTGTGATTTTTTCATTATTATGCTTATCATCATATGCATACTTGATTATGATAACATGATTATGCCATGCTGTTATATGGCAAAGTGGACCTTAAGAGTGAGACATTCTAACCTCAGGGGCTGATCTAATCTCTTAAGCTCTCAAGTGGAGAGCTGTCTCAGGCTGGTAGCACGAAAGGGGGAAGTCAGAAAGATTTGACTGCATGAACCCTTGCTGGCCCTGAAGATGGAGGGGCCATGAGAAGGATGCAAATAGCTTTTGACAAGCTGAGAACCACCTCCTACTGAACATCAGCAAGGAGATGTGGTCCTCAGACCAGAGCCACAAGCAACTGGGTTCCACCAGCAATGAACATGGAAGTGAATTCTTCCCCAGAGCCTCCAGATAAGCACTCAGCCAGGGGACACCTTGATCTTGGCCTTGTGGTGCCCTGAGAATACAAAGCCAGCCCAGCCTTCTGACTTACAGAACTGGGAGCTACTCAATGCATGTTGTCTTAATCTGCTACATCTGTGGCAACATGTCACACAACAACAGAAAGGGAATATGTCCCTTGATCAGGAAATTCTTGGGGTGCCTGGGTGGCTCAGTCATTTAAGTGTCTGACTCTTGATTTTGTCATGATCTCAGGGTCATGAGATTGAGCCCTTGGGGCTAAGATTTTCCCTCTCTGGCTCCCTCTACCTCTGCCCCCTGCCCCTGCTCTCTCTCTCTCAAAAAAAAAGGGGGGGGTGGGTTAGGGGCACCTGGGTGGTTCTGTTGGTTGAGTGTCCAACCTTGATTTTGACTCAGGTCATGATCCCAGGGTCGGGATTCAGCCCTGCACTGGGCTCTGTGCTCAGCAGGGAGTCTGGGAGTCTGCTTCAGATTCTCTCTCCCTCTCTCTCCATCCCTACCCTCGCTCATGTGCTCCCCCTCAACTCAAAAAAATAAATATATATATGTATATGCTGAAAGAAACTCTTGGTCAGCTAAAATTACTTCTCATACCAGAGCTTCTAGGTGTCTTCCCATGGAAAAGAAAGTGTCTATGGGCAATTGCTCTCCAAGTTCCTTTGCCAACCTCCCATGCCCAGTAAGATCCTCTGTCACGGAAGGGGCAAAAGGAAGGGACAGGACAGCCACAATGAATGAGTGACAATTCAGGGCCATGATGTTACAAGCAGTCTTCACTTGATGTGCAGAGCAGTCCTAGCAGGAGAGAGCACATCCTCATTTCACAGAAAAAGAAACTAAGCTCCCACAGATAGTAGGTTACAGAGAAGCTCAAAGTTACACACCAGCATGTGAGAGCAAACAAGAAACAAAGTGTTCTCCAAACTGGGTTTTCACTGTTAAATTTATCCCAAATTACACTTACCCAAAAATTACTGCAGGACACTAAACCATAAGGACACTAAAGAAACCCAAAGAGTAGGCTTCAGGCCCAGGGTGCTCTGGCCAATGAAACTCACACTCTCCATCCCTGAGACTGAAGGAAAGGATGTCTTCACAGAGCCACTTAAAATAAAAACTCCTAAACAACTGCCCCCAAGCCCCTGAAGCAAATTATTTCTGAAAAAAAACAAAACAAAACAAAACTTGTGATTTCTTACAAGTAAATCGTGTCTCATTTTTAAGCTGCATTTTAAAAGTAACTTGAAGAGGTCATATATTTTCATCAACCGTACAATTACACCACAATGGGTCTTTTTTGATTTTGTTTTTTTGGCACCTAACAAATAGAGCTTTTTAAATACTTTCTACTATCAAATGCAAGCCAAGAAGACACTGCACCAATCATGTAACAATTGTCCCATATCCTGAGAAAGCTGGAATAAATCAGGTATAGTCTAATAAAAGGGAACAGAAATGAGTGAAATTTAAGATGCTATAGTCTTTTCTTCTTTATTTCTGTTTTTCAAGAAAACATAATATTGATAACATTGACCCCATAGCCAAATAATTCTAAATAAAATTGCCTGTTAGTATGTATTTAATGCTACTTTCTCTATCAAGTTGTTTCATAGACCTTCTTAGATAGTCCCCTGGGATAGCTCTCTCTGAGATACTCTCCGGCCAGAATATTTAAATACATGCAAACCAGGATAAAGCTAAAATCTAGCCTACAGGTTATGAGCTGGAACTCAAGAATCTAACCAACTATACTGGAATCCCAGCCCTTCCTAGTTGAGTGGTCTTGAGAATGATACATAATTTCAGCTTCCTCTTCTGGAAAATGCAGATCACAGTACCACCCATAGGATGGTAAAGGTAAAATAAATTAACACTCACAAAGCACTTACATAGTGCTTACTAGGTGTTGGGCACGATTTTAAATATCAGTTCTAATGAATGTTTTGCTCATTATATTTACACACTCTCCTCTACAGCCATTGCCAGTGTATGACAAACACCTAGAGGAGACTTCTGGGGTCTTCTTTTCCAGGGCCCCCCATCTCTACATATTCCCAATTAAACCAGAAATATACTCATCTACAGCCTTAGGTATGAGAGGACCACATTTTTAGTACATAAATAAAAATGTAAAATTACTGTAAAGTGAATATAAAAACTTCAGAGTTGTTATTAAAAGCAAAATAACCAACAACCAAGCAGGTAATGTGGCTAGTGTAGTGGTTGTGGTCATCTGGAAGGCAGTACAAATTAGCAATATTTAGTAGGTAAACCAGTAATGCATTTGGGAGCTCTTCTTGGATGTGAATAAGGATTCTTTTTAGGAATGTAACACTATTTTAATTTCCAAACACAGTAGGTGAGAGAGTACTGAGCAGAGAGGTATGCATCAAACTGATGCTGAAAACAAAATTATAAGGAGGAAACTTGATGGTATATGCCAATGGGCTCCACTTGCCCATTAAGCAATAATTATAAATTTGCTCATTAAGAGCAAAGTCCTATAAAATATGGACTTTGTAGGCAGACAGACCCTCTACTTTCTAGCTTTGATTAACCTTGGCAAGCTACTTTATTATTTTAATTGAAGCATAATTGGTAGACAATACCCTATTAGTTTTAGGTGTACATCACAGTGATTTGATATTTTTAGACATTACAAAATGATCCCCATGATAAGTCTGGTTGCCATCTGTCACTATACAAAATTATTACAGTATTATTGACTATATTCCCTATCCTGTATTACATCCTTATGACTTATTTATTTTATAACTGGAAGTTTGTGCCTCTCAATCCCTTCCACCTATTATGCTAACCCCCACCCTTCCAACACCATCTGTATGTCTTCTTTGGAAAAATTTGAGTCCTGTGCCCATGCTTTAATTGGGTTATTTAGGTTGGGTTTTTTTTATATTAAGTTGTGTAGGTTCTTAATATATTTTAGATATTAACCCCTATAAATATCTTCTCCTATTCAGTAGGTTGCCTTTTTGTTTTGTTGGTGGTTTCCTTCACCGGCAAAAGCTTTTTAGTTTGAGGTAATCTCATTTGTTTATTTTAGCTTCTGTTGCCCATGTCTGAGGAGACTAGTCCAAAGGGAAAAATAAATAAATAAATAAAAATAGGGGCACCTGGGTAGCTTAGTTGGTTAAGCGTCCAATTCTTGATTTCAGTTCAGGTCATGACCTCAGGGTCATAAGAGCAAGCACTGGGCTCCACACTAGGCATGGTGCCTGCTTAGGATTCTCCCCCTCCCTCTCCCTCTGCCCCTCCCCACCCCAGTCATGCTCTCTCTCTCTCATATATATATATATATAACTAAGATTGATGATAAAGAGCTCATTACCCAAGTTCTCTGCTAGTTTTATGGTTTTAGGTCTCACATTCAAGTCTTTATCCATTTTTTATTTATTTTTGTTTATGGTGTAAAGCAGTTGTATATCTATTGTAGAATTTTTTTGTGGTTGCCATGAAGTTCCAAATAACAACCTACATATATAGCAGTCTATTTTAAGCTGATAGTTGCTTAAGTTCAAATATATTCTAAAAGAATTACATTTCTAACCCCCTCCCCCATTTTGTTTTTGATGTCACATATTACATCTTTTTATTCTGTGTATCCCTTACCTACTTTTAGTTAAGTTATATTTGATTTCACTATTTTTGTCTTTTAACTTTCATACTAGCTTTTTAAGTGGCTGGTCCCTGCCTTACGATGTATTTGCCTTTAACAGTGAGATTTTTTTCTTTCATATGTTTTCTTATTCCTAGTTATGGCCTTTGTTTTTCTGCTTAAAGAAGACAATTTAACAAATTTTTTGTAAGGCTAATCTAGTAGTGATGAACTCCTTTAGTTTCTGCTTGTCTGGGAAACTCTTTATCTTTCCTTCAAATCTGAATGATAATCTTGCTGGGTGGAGTATTCTTGGTTGTAAGTTTTTCCCTTTAAGTACTTTAAATATCCTGCCACTCTCTTCTGGCCTGCAAAGTTTCTGCTGAAAATCAGCTAATAGTCTTATGGTGTTTCCCACATATGTGACTATTTTTCTCTTGCTTCATTTAAGGTTCTCTCTTTCTCTTTAACTTATGTCATTTTAATTATAGCATGTCTTGGTGTGGATTTTTTTGGGTTCATCTTGTTTGGAACTCTCTGTGATTCCTTCCCCAAGTTAGGGAAGTTTTCAGCCATTATTTCTTCAAATAAGTTTTCTGCCCCCTTTCTCTCTTCTCTTTCTGGGATCCTATTAATGTGAATGGTTAGTACACTTGATGTTGTTCTAGAGGTCGCTTAACCTATCCCCATTTTTTAAGTTCTTTTTTTATTTTTGCTGTTCAGACTGGGTGACTTCTACTCTTCTGTCTTCCAGGTTGCTGATCATCTAATCCACTGTTGATTCACTCCAGTGTATTTTTCATTTCAGTTATTGTATTCTTCTTCTCTTATTGGCTCTTTCTTATATTTTCTAACTCTTCATTTAAGTTCTCACTGTGTTCTTCCATTTTTCTCCCAAGTTTGGTTAGCACCTTTATGACCATTGCTTTGAACTCTTTTATCAGGTAAATTCCTTATCTCCATTTCTTTAGGGTTTTTTTCCTGGGGTTTTATCTTGTTCTTTCATATGGAATATACTCCTCTGCCTCCTCATTTTGTTTGACTTTCTGTGTTTATTTCTACGAATGAGGAGGAACAGCTACCTCTCCTGGTCTCAAAGGTGTAGCTTTATGTAAGAGCATTCCCTGTATAGACTGAATGTGACTGGTGGTTTTGGCAGTCCAACTGGAGCTGTGTTGGACACAAGCCATGGGAATGCCATTGGTGGGTAGAGTCCCAGAATCTGCCACCCGAGGCTACCTTGGGATGGCTGGAACTGGAGGCCAGGGGCCTTGGGTGCACTGGAGTAGCCCCAGAAGGCCAGCTAGAACACCTGGACTCTGCTCCCATCAGCATTATTGGGGGGGGGGCATAAAAAGTGGCCCTCACTAGATCCTTTGACCCCAGAGAGAGTTCCAGCAGTTACCCTCCAATTTGGCAAACACTGTAGGGGTAGTTAATGGATTTCCTTCTCTTATATTCTAGTTGTCCTTTATAACACTGGTTTTTCTCTATGCCCCAGGGCAGGCAAATCTGCAGTGAGCCCTTCAGTGATAACCCTCCCTACCAAGGTTGCCATGTCAGGGGTGGGGTTCCCATCATTATCACTTCTCCATCTCTCCTAGCCTTCTCTATGTGGTCCCTCTGTCATTTGTTGTGCAGAAGCTGTTCAATTAGCCCTCGGTTCTTCTTCAGAAGGAACTGCTCTCTGTGTAGGTGTAGATTCCTTGTCCAGGGGAGAAGGTGAGTTCAGAGTCTCACCATGATGCCATCGTGGACTGCCCTCCTGGTGAGATACTTTAAACACCACTGAATCTCAATTTCAACAAAAAGGATAACAGGAGTACCTTCTCATAATTATCTGAGGATTAAATGAAATAATGCATAAAAGTTGATGAGAAGGACTCATTAAGTTTATCCATCATTATTCAGCCAATTCTGAGATTCACATTTTAAAAAGAACTAGATTACAAAAGGGGGAGAAAACCCTCAAGACAAATTACTGTTTTCCTT
This sequence comes from Phoca vitulina, assembly GCF_004348235.1. Taxonomy (NCBI): domain Eukaryota; kingdom Metazoa; phylum Chordata; class Mammalia; order Carnivora; family Phocidae; genus Phoca; species Phoca vitulina. The sequence goes on along the minus strand of NW_022589727.1, from coordinate 28,117,401 downwards.
ACATATTAACCTTAAGAAAGTTAAAGGTTTCTAAAGTACAGTGTCCTCTTTCCTCTGAGCACTCACTTCACACACATTTCCCCTTGACTCCATCAACCAATCCATGTTGGATTCCAAGATTCAGGTATGTCAGCAACCATTAGAGAAAGGGGAAATGGTTACTTCCTAGGGGCTGGGCAGGTTCACTACAGATTGAGGCAAATGTTGAACCAGCCACCCAGGGCAGACATGGAATCAAGAGTGGCTATTCTTAGGGGGTAAAGGAAGGAAGAGTGACACCTTGCATGGCACAGTTAGGTGAGGTCACAGCTAGTGAAAGTTGCAAAGACCAACAAGAAGGATACATTTCATTATTTTCGAGGAGTACTTATACCATAAAGTTGTAAGACAATAGGCACTTCTTCAGTTTTCTCTGTGCAAGCAAAAAATGCCCAGTTTCCCAGGTAAAACAGTAAAGAAGCATTTCCCAATGTATTAGTCCCTTGTCTATGTGCATTTGGACATAGGAAGTATACAACAGTTCTAATATGTGGGAATATTTTCCCTACATCTCCTCGAAAATGTCATCCCTCACAAGCATGATGTGCAGTAATACAATTTCCTTCATCACTACCAGACAACAATATATTTTTATGTTGTGCTACAACAATTCAAGCATCAATCAATGAAGTTCTCACAATACACCAAGGCCCTTGGAGACAGAAACCTGCCACCTTGAATATAGCACACTGCTGTAAGCAAGTTGCTATTTACATAGTTGCCTTTGGTTTAAGGGATAGAAATGCCATTGTAGCATGGCACAGAATCACACATGGCCCAAGTGAACCACCACACATTAACCTGCCCCCTCCATCACATTTGATTCCTTCATATTTGAAATATTTAGAATTCATAGCTTCCACTAAATTATACTTTAATAATGCATTAAAAAAGCCTATTGCCAAGGCTAACTACTAACTTAAAAATTACATGACAGGGGTGCCTGGGTGGCTCAGTCGGTTGGGCGTCTGCCTTGGGCTCAGGTCATGGTCCCAGGGTCCTGGGATTGAGCCCCACATTGGGCTCCCTGCTCGGCAGGAGGCCTGCTTCTCCCTCTCCCACTCTCCCTGCTTGTGTTCCTTCTCTTACTGTGTCTCTCTCTGTCAAATAAATAAATAAAAATCTTAAAAAAAAATTACATGACAAATTAATAGATCACAGTCTTCCATATTACTTCTTTATAAAAGATTTTATTTTTTTATTTTTAAACTTTTTTATATTTATTTAGAGAGAGATAAAGAGCATGTGAGTGGGGGGCGGGCAGAGGGAGAGGGAGACTCTTAAGCAGGTTCCACCTCAGCACGGAGCGCAACTCAGGTCTTGTCATGACCTGAGCCGAAAACAAGAGTCGGATGCTTAACCAACCAAGCTACCTGGACACCCCTAAAAGATTTTATTTTTTAGAGCAATTTTAGGTTTATAGCAAAATTGAGATCAAGGTACAGAAACTTCCCATATATTTCCTGACCTCCATTATCATGCATAGCTTCCCCCATTATCAACATCCCCTGCCAGAGTGGTACATATCTTCCTTAGGATGAACATACAATGACACCTCACAATCACCGAAGTCCCTAATTGACATTACAATTCACTCTTGGTGTTGTAAATTCTATGGGCTTGGGCGAAGTATAATAACATGTATCCATCATTGTAATATCATAAAGAATATTTTCACAGACCTAAAAATCTTCTGTGTTCTGCCTGCTCATCTCTCCCTCCACCATCCAACCCTGGAAACCACTATGATCCCTTTACAGTCTCCATAGTTTTGCCTTTAGCAGAAGGTCACATAGTTGACACCATACAGTACTGGCTTCTTTCAGGTTGGCTTCTTTCACTGACTAATATTTAAGTTTCCTCCATGTCTCTTCATGGCTTGATAGCTCTTTCCTTTATAGCACTGCATAATGTTCCATTGTCTGGATGTATCACAGTTTATTTATCCATTCACCTACTGAAGGTCATCATGGTTACTCTGAAGTTTTGGCAATTATGAATAAAGCTGCTATAAACATCCAACCACAGGTTTTTATGTGGGCCTAAGTTTTCATAAGGAGTGTGATTGCTAGACGGTATGAAAAGAATGTTTAGAAACTACCATATTATCTTCCAAAGCACCATTTTGCTTTCCCATCAGCAATAAATCAGAGTTCCTATTACTCCACATTTTCACCAGCATTTGGTGCTGTTAGTGTTTTGGATTTTGACCAGTCTAATAGTCTAATATAGTGGTATTTCATTGCTATTTTCATTTGCACTTCCCTGATGACATATGATGTTGAACATCTTTTCATATCTTTATTTGCCATCTGTTTATCTTCTTTGATGAAGTGTCTGTTATGATCTGTTACCCTCCCATATCATTTTAGGCCCACAAAGTCTATTAAAAACAGTCATAATTCACCATAAAACTTCGAATGCTAAAATTTTATATATAGATCTCTGAGAAAATAAAAAAATTCCCAGTTATAAACCCTGATCTGAAAGTTCCTTATTAGTCATACTTAGAATCAAATGTGGAAATATGTAAAAAAAAAAAAAAAAAAAAAAAAAGTCCTTATATGTTAAATAAGTCGCCCAATGTGGCATAAGAAGATGGATTCAATGTTTTAAAAATTTGAACAGTATATCTTCCTAGTTGTCTAAATTTTATGTAACGATTATTAGCAGTTTTAGTAAATGCTACATATCTTGCAGTTACAGAATGCAACAAAATACTTAAAATACATGCTCAAAAATAAAGGGCAAAAGTAAAGATAATCTCATCGTTTACCTGAAGGGTTAGAAAAAATAAAAAGATTTGAGCATCTACTGCTGGCAAAGGTGTGAGAAAACAGGAATGCCCCCTATTGCTACAAGGAGGATGAATTACACATCCTTTGGGGAAAGTATCTAGTGATGGCAGTTAAAATTTAAAAGGCATATACCCTCTAACTCAGCAATCCTGGTCTCAGGAATCTATTCCACAGATATAAAAGCATCAGCATTTAAGGATAGATACAGACAGGTATCAAAAGCTAGTGAAACAAAAGCAAAAATGAACTTTTGGGACTTCATCAAGATAAAAAGCTTCTGCACAGCAAAGGAAACAGTCAACAAAACAAAGAGGCAACCCACAGAATGGGAGAAGATATTTGCAAATGACTCTACAGATAAAGGGCTGGTATCCAAGATCTATAAAGAACTTCTCAAACTCAACACCCAAAAAACAAATAACCAAGTCAAAAAATGGGCAGAAGATATGAAAAGACACTTCTCTGAAGAAGACATACAAATGGCTAACAGACACATGAAAAAATGTTCATCATCATTAGCCATCAGGGAAATTCTAATCAAAACCACACTGAGATACCACCTTAAACCAGTTAGAATGGCCAAAATGGACAGGGAAAGAAACAACAAATGTTGGAGAGGTTGTGGAGAAAGGGGAACCCTCTTACACTGTTGGTGGGAATGCAGGTTGGTGTGGCCACTTTGGAAAACAGTGTGGAGGTTCCTCAAAATTTTAAAAATAGAGCTACCCTATGACCCAGCAATTGCACTCCTGGGTATTTACCCCAAAGACACAGATGTAGTGAAAAGAAGAGCCACATGCACCCCAGTGTTCATAGCAGCAATGTCCGCAATAGCCAAACTGTGGAAAGAGCCGAGATGCCCTTCGACAGATGAATGGATAAAGAAGATGTGGTCCATATATACAATGGAATATTACTCAGCCATCAGAAAAGATGAATACCCAACTTTTACATCAACATGGATGGGACTGGAGGAGATTATGCTAAGTGAAATAAGTCAAGCAGAGAAAGGCAATTATCATATGGTTTCACTTATTTGTGGAACATAAGGAATAGCATGGAGGACATTAGGAGAAGGAAGGGAAAAATGAAGGGAGGGGGAATCAGAGGGAGAGATGAACCATGAGAGACTATGGACTCTGAGAAACAAACAGCGTTTTAGAGGGGACGGGGGAGGGGGGATTGGTTAGCCGGGTGATGAGTATTAAGGAGGGCACGTACTGCATGGAGCACTGGGTGCTTTACGAAAACAATGGATCGTGGATCACTGCATCAAAAACTAATGATGTATTGTATGGTGACTAACATAACATAATAAAATTTTTTAAAAAAAAGTATTTGTAATAGTAAAAAATGAAATAGCTTGAAAGTACATCACAGGGACATGACTGAATCAATGATGCCCTATCCATATATAGAATATTAAGCTGCAATTAAAGAGAATGGAGGAGATCGATATGTATTGACCAACAAAGATGTTTTGAAATGCTAAGTGAAAAAGACTTTGGTAAGTATTGGCTATGACATGATGCCATATCTGTAAAATAAAACAGAGAAGTGTTCTTTATATATATGTACATATTTATATACCTTTGCCTAAGCATAGAAAACATGTAGAAAGACGTAAGCCAGTGTTCGCACTGAAAACCTCAAAAAACTGGATTTTAAAAAGAAAGAAGATTTGGGTGCCTGGGTGGCTCAGTCGTTAAGCATCTGCCTTCAGCTCAGGTCATGATCCCAGGGTCCCAGGATCGAGTCCCACATCGGGCTCCCTGCTCGGCAGGAAGCCTGCTTCTCCCTCTCCCACTCCCCCTGCTTGTGTTCCTGCTCTTGCTGTCTCTCTCTCTGTCAAATAAATAAAATCTTTAAAAAAAAAAAAAAGAAGATTTAACTCTTGCAATAGCAAGCCTAAATTATTTTGTAATAAAAATGAGAATTGAAAAGTATAGAATACAGTGAACATACACAGACAGAATGTTTAAATATTACCTGCTACCTATAAAAATACAGCCCATGTGATCTTCTTAAATAGCTGCCTGATACCGACCATTCCCCACACTCAGGATGTACTCCTAGTCATATCCTGTTCATTTCTAAATTTAATGGCACAAGCTTCCTATCAGCAGGTTACTACCACCACCAAATTGTCCCAGACCCGCAGAGCTGAAGCTGGCCAGGCTGTGGGCTTGCAGGATGGGAGGAAGTAGGGGGTTGGGGATGGTTGGCTTGCATGGACCATGTGGACAGCTAGAATCAACTCAAATCACCATTGTTCTTGAGTCACTGCTAAGTCTACTTCTACAGGACCTGACAGACGATGGGATAATGCCTGCTGGTCCAGAACTGCACATGCTCAGTCGTTCCTTGAAGGAAGACCTTCTCATTCCTCTGAGGCCCTGTTCAGTCAAGGATAAAATATACTTGTGTCCCCAAAGTTGCTTCTCTTACTGCTTCCCACTTTGAGTTCTCATACATAGAACTGCATCCCTGGATGCAATCAAATCTCTTAAGTAGGATGACCATATAGATCCTCCTTCACCTATGACGTGCTAACATCCCAATAAACCCATTTTAAGTTGAAAATAGCATCATTGAAAAGTGCATGTAAAACACCCAGTGCTCATCATATACCCAACTAATGCATCATTGAACATTATATCAAAAACTGGCTAACTGAATTTAAATTTAAAAAGGTACATGTAATACACCTAACCTACTGAACATCATAGCTCAGCCTAGTCTACCTTAAACTTGCTCAGAAGACCTACATTTAAACATACTCAGAAGACCTACATTAGCCTATAGTTGGGCAAAATCATCTGACACAAAATCTATCTTATAATAAAGAGTTGAGTATCTCATGTAACTGATTGAACACTATACCGAAAGGGACGAACACAATGGATGTATGTGTACAGAACAGCTGTAGGTGTATCGGTTGTTTATCCTCATGATAGCATGGCTGAGTGGGAGCTTGGGCTCCCTGCCATGCCCAGCATTACAAAAATATTTTACTGCATGCTGCTAGCCTGAGAAAATATCAAAATTCTAAATTCAAAGTATAGTTTCTATTGAATATCACCTTCACAGCATCATAAAGTCAAAAAATCATAAGTGGAATCATTGTAACTTGGGGAACATCTATGTATCTTATAATCCAACCAGGGAAATTTCTAAGGATGAAAAAGGGTGCTATTAAATATTAAGCTGGAAAAATAGGTGCATGTCAAGACTATCCTAAGAAAAAAGAGACATCTAGTCACCCTACCGATGACCATTGAGCCTTCACTGGCTAACCACACCTTTTCCTCAAGATGTCCCCTTTTTAGGTATGGTGTCTTCCTTCATCTAGTATAATCACCACCTACTTCCTAAAGGATGATGTCTGAAGTCCTTCCCTGCTTGGGTGCCATAAGCACCACATCTCCCCACTCACTTGTTCATCCCCCAAATACTGAGCACCTCTCCTCCTTCATTCATACCTTCAGGTAACAACCAAGTACAAGCAGACCCTGTCTTTGTGGAGGTCACACTGCTTGGGCTGGACAAACAACAAAGAAATAGATATGTAACAGCTTAAGTGATAAGCCCTACAGAGAAAAATAAGTCAGGTTACGGCACAGGGAATGTGGGCTGAAGGGAGTAGGAACTGTTCTATTTTATATGTGAGGTGGGGCTGTCCTCTCTGAAAAGGTAGCATTTTGTTTGTTTGTTTTTTTAAGGAGATATCAGTTTATTGACTACACCGCAAGGGAGTGGCAGGCAGGGCAGCAAAGGAGAGCCTGTGTGCCAAAAAGATAGCATTTGAGCAGAAATCTAAGGGAAGGGGGGAGCAGAGCATTTCAGGCAGGAAAAATGGCTGCAAAAGGCTCCAAAAGAAGAGCATGGTACTCAAGGAGTGAGCGTGAGGGAGGCAGGGGGCCTGCTCACCCAGGGGAGGACTTTGGGTTTTACTCCAAGAAATGAGCCAAGTAGCATGTGCCAGGAACCCTGCCACATGGTGCTCAGAAACAGAGCAGCCTCTGTCTTAATGGAATGAGTGTTTAAGGGGGGCAGTGAGATATTAATCAACCAGGGAGAGAAACGCCTTCTAAGGAAGGTGTCTCTCATCAACTCCCTTTTCAACTGTGGTCCATCTGCTTCTCTTGCTCAAGATTAAGAGTGGTAAGTTCTGGTGGATTCCATCCCTACATGTAGATATTAAATCTTACTGTTTTTCTCTGTCTGCTAAAACATACAGCTGTTAAGCCAGTAACCACTTGTCACTTTTGGTTGCAAGCATCCAATATTACTGCTGAAAAAGTAAAGTAGTTCCCTTACACAATGCACTTATTAACTTCCAAACAATTTCAAAAGCCTGTCTTCGGGGAAGAATCTGGTGGGGTTTTACAAACTGTAAGAAATATGTAATCATTGGATGCCTTGGGGCAATTCTATAAACAACATGCAGGTTTTACACAATTGCTTTATCAAATTGGAAAGAGAAAGACCTTTGGAAAAGAGGAGGGTATTTGGGGTGAGTAGGATATTAAATGTAGTCTGTCTACAAAGTGTCAGCTTTTTATGTAAAGAGAAAATGCCACTCCTTAAATCCCAAATTAAATTCCTGAATAATTTCTACAGCTGTCCCTAGACTTGGCTTATCAGTGAATTCATAGGCAAAACTGTGCGAAGCACAAAAAAATAGTATCAGTTCAAAGACTTGTAAGTGCCTGTCAAAGAACTAAAAAAGTACTTTTTAAAAAACATTTTCATATTCTCAGGAGTTAACAAAAATCATCTTGCTCATATTGTTCTAGTTTTTAAATAATCAGCCACATTCAAATCAATAAAACACTTGTCAGTAAGAATTATGCAGTTAAAACTTTAGATTGGGGTGGTCCTCTTAACATTCTAATCCTTCACACACACACACTGGGCTAGAATCACCCTCCAGCTGATGGAAAACCTGCCCAGATGGGACATCAACCAACTATATTGAGACATAAAATTTTTGTGAGGGGTGGAGGATGATACCTTAGATATAAAAGTTAGTAATGCTGATTTCAGCTACATGTTAATCATTTACAGCCGACTGTTGCAAACTATATACAGTATAAATCGGGCTAAAGCACAAGGATGAGATATGAAGTTCAAGCTCACCAAAACACTGGACAGGGAAGACTACACCCCCACAGATGGAACTGATGAGCAGGCACCAAACTTTTCTTAATGCCAGGGCTCCAAGGTGACCAAGAAGTTATCTACTAACCTGTCACTAAAGAAGATAGTCAGGAGACAAAAGAATTTTTCCAACAATCTCAACAATAAATTGCCAAGAATGAAAAAGTAAGCCAAAGAAAACATCTTTGCTTCCCTGGGCTTCTAGAAGCTTCAACTACACTTCCCAAGAATAAGAGCCAAGTCTGAATTATGTTTTCATCCCTTGATGCCTAGCAGAGTGCCACATTGAATTTCACAATTAAAAAAAAATGTAGTGAATGTAAGAGTAAACAAAATATTTTCCATCAGCCGCCGAGTTTTGTGTCATGCTGGTTATCTGCAAAAGTCAGTGTGTGGAGAAGTTCAGACGTGGGGTAAACAGTATCCATATTCTTCACCAAGTGATAAGAGGATCAGGAAACTGTTCTGAAAACATGTCCAAGCAGTCAATGTTCATTCTGTCCTCGCCACTGGAATGAAAAGAAGTTGTGACATCAGTAAACTTCCAGGGATGTTTTAGACTGCACTGGATTTAATTTTTATGCATGTGTTTGTTCTCCTCCTAATGCACAGGCTCTGCATGGGCTCTTCATGAACGTCAGCCCTGGCATTCTTTCAGTGTGCCCTGTGGATGAGGGCACTCACACATCCAGTGCTTTGCAGTCTTCCTTTAAAATGTCACAATGTCCTCAGCATCGAGGACAGCTTCTGGCAAGTTGTGTGAGATGATTTAAAATGCAAACTATCTGCACAACTGAAATAGTGTTTTAAAACACTAAAAGAATGGAGGCCCGAAGCGAAAACAAAACTTTCTACACCCACGATCCCGCCAGCAAGACCTAACAAGAAGAATAACTTTCTGTTTGTGATATTTACAAAGCAGGATTGTTTTATTAAAATTGATTTAGTTTATGCCTTCTGCCAAGTTGACTAAAAGTGTATTTCTAGATGTAGCTCGAGTGTGCACATTGTTTCAACCCTTAATCACTATGGTGCCAACACACTCTCAACTGCAAACCACATGCTAGTTCTAGAACATAAACGTCACTCAGGGGAAAGAGTTAGGGCCTTGAGCACTTCCTACTTGTGTTTTTGAACCATTAGGACTAAAAGTCATTTCTTTCCATTTAACTGAGCAAAATGATAGTATCTGGCTTCGTTTCTCTGCTATCCAAGAAACAGAATGAAGGGCCTACCAAAGGAGATTTAGACAGAATTTAATCTAATGTGTTATTTTTATTTTACTTCCATCAGTGTCTGATTCTCTATCTTATGTACAAAATTAGAGAACTTCATGAGTAACTAACTTCTCTACTCTTTACTGGAAAACTTACTGCTCCCTCAATCTGTGTTCTGCCTTATCTATACCTAGGAAGGAGAAGGAACTGCCTCGATGAAAAGACCTTGAACTTCAGCCTCCCAACACTGCCCACCCAGCCTCTGGGTTCCTCCCTGGCGTTCTCTCTCATTCTCCATAAAACTGCTGCACATTTGTGCCTCTGCTCCATACCTTCCCATCTTCCTCCCAGCACACTTCCCCACATCCTGCCCCTTCACAGAGCAAACAGAAGCCAGAGCAGAAATCCCTTTAGCTCCCACCTGTCTGAATGTGCTCCACCACTTCCTGCAGCCACAATGGAAGAGGAAATCCTGCTCTTCTTTTGGGATCATCCGTCCACCAAGCTTAGGATCAATTTACCTTCGATCTTCTTGAGACTCAGTTTTCAAATTCAGCTACTCCTTAGAATCACCTGGGGCAGCTTTTAAAAATCCCAGCACCCGCCACGCCCAATACCAATCGCAGGGGAACCTCTGTGGATAGGACCCAACATCATGTTTTTAAAAAAAGTCAGTATTTTTAAAAAGATTCCAGGTGCCTCCAGTGTGCAGACAAAGCTAAGAACAGCTTTCCTCTGTCTTCTAAGAATGTTTAAGTATTTGCAAGTCTCTCCCATCTTAAAAAACATGCCCTTCCTCAATCCCATGGCCCTCTGTAGGTACATACATAACCCCTCTTTCCCTTCATGATAAAATTTCTTAAAAGATTTGTCTCTGCTCCTTTCCACCTCCTCACTTCGACTCATTTCTCCACCCAGTTTTTTCCAGCTTCTGCCCTCCCTCCCTCCCACAGCCATGAATGACCCTACTGCCAACACCAGCGGACACCCCAGTCCTGCTTCCCTTAGCGTCCTTGACCACTCAGCAGTACGTTGCATCTTACTCATATTTCCTAGTTTTTTTCCTAGTAAACAGTGTGCCCTTCCGACTTCCACATATAATCTTTATCAGTAACATCATCTCCTATTATGCCTTTGAATATTTTTTGTTCCCATCTCTTACTCTGTTACTTTCAAAAAACAAGCAATATGTGATAGTTAATCTTTTGTCTTTCAGTGCGTCATCTTCAGAGAAGTTATTTCTATCTCAGCTTTTTTACTTTTTTTTGGTAGGAGGCTCTCAAGTCCGACTGATATATCCCTTGTTTTCACTTGTGCTCATTATTTTTTGTGGCTTCTAATGTGACTTTCATTTTTAAAATGGTTTTATTTTTCTCTCTCATTTCTTTACCAGAATTGATCAGCTCAGTTTCTCTCTCCTTTCTGTTATCTTTTAACTGTTTGTTTGTTTTGTAGAAAACCCAGTTATTATTCTTCCTTGGAGTCCATGAAGAATTATGAGTTGGAATTTATCTTCTGTTTGTGAGATACTTTGTTTTCTGATATATATTCTTCCTCTACTTTTCATCTGTGGTCCTTTCTTCTACGAGTTTGCATTCTCTCTGCCAAGGTGTGGTACTAACCAGAAGGTATCCATGCTGGGACGGAGACAACCAGCCACGTGCCGAAGAGGAAGAGGAAGAGAGAAGAGTAGCAAGCTTCAAATCCAGAAAGGAATTCCAACATTCTCTCCACAACTGCTAACTAAGTCTTTGTACCCTGGGAGTACTTCATACTTGAGTTTTCAGTGTGACTCTCTCAGCTTAAGCACAGAGTCCTTAGAGAGAAGCTCCTCATGTCACAGGCTGTCTGTGTGGTGATCTCATGACATCACCATCTGAACCCTCTCCCAGCCTCACTTTGAGCAGTCCCCCACTTGTAGGAGACTATACGTTAAGGTGGCACATGGTCACCATGGTGGCCAACATAAGCACACAGGTTGGGCACTCAGTCCAGGGGACTCTATTCACATAGACTTTAATGTTAATAGAGTCCTTAGAGTTGTTCAGTGCACAACCTGCCCAAAGGTACCCAGTGGCTCTTCTCTTATCAGCTCTAACAGAGCTGCTACAGAAAGAGTCCCACCTCTGCTATCTTATCATTTTAGTGAAGCCATTTAATTTCTATAGGCCTGACTGCCTGAGAAATCTGCATCCTGCCCCAAATTTGAGGATTGTGTAAGCTCACAGCATCTTCTCTTCTCTGGTCCAAATTTTACTATATTTAGCAGATATTCCTTACAGTTTGTGATGTCAGGTTATAGCTACTTAATAGGAGACAGCATTTTCTTCTTTGTTTTTCATTCTCTTTGTTCCTTTTGGGAGCTTCAGGCAGAAAAAATGGAATAAAAAAAGCCTTTGCCCCACCATCTTTAACTAAGTCTTTGTTTAATTTTTAAACAGTTCAAACTAAGGCCAATACACTTTTATTTTATTTTATTTTTTGTAAAGCCAACCAAATACTATCCCAAAAGTCTTATTAAGTCGATTAAATTATGGAAAAAATTACTTAGCCTTCAATTTGCTATTCTGAATATTTCCAAAGACTGGACTTATTTCTAAAAGACAAATTATTTTTGCTGTATTTTACTATGTTACATTATGTGCAAGTCATAAATATATATTTTGCTTTCTACTTATTGACAAACCCGATGAAAAAAGGCTCCCCCCATTTCAGTGACCATGGATTCTAACACTTGTTGAGCCTGACCATCATTTTTAAAAATGGGTGTTTGAAAGACATGCTTGGAAAATTATAATCCTTACCAATGCCAGGAATTAACTTTCATTTAACTTAACCCTGAATAAATTCAGGCTGAGTGCTTTAAGAAGGGTAGGTTCTTCCCTGAGAAATTACATCTAAAAGTTAACAGTGATGATTACAGATGACCACCTTCCTCTCTTCGCCTTGCCAGGTACAAATGAAGCTTTAACCATCTCCACCACTTATGTACTTTGGTATACTGGCCAATACAGAATTCTAAGCTCGTCGCCATTTATGTTGTAAGTTTGTTATTTGTTTCTTTTTTAAATCAAGACAAGATTAAACTAGAGCAACTTTATGGGCTTTAAAAAGTATAGCTTTCTCTTCCACTCAGCTAGCACAACCCTAAATGTAAAATCATGATCAAGTACAATGGCCAGCTATATAACACTGACTTAGACATGATCACTGATTTTCTCTAAATTCATTACTTTCTTTTGGCAGAATACCTTAGAAATAATAATTATTATGTATTCCATTTTATTATATATTCCACTTATACAATAATGAAACATTCCTCTATTTTATAAGGTAAACATTTACTTCATAAAAAGACAGTTGTCTAGGTATAAAAAATTCAGATAGGCTATTATATATTTTTTTTCTAATTAAGAGTGACAAAATGAAGAGCTGATAGATTATGACCCCTTGGAAGCAAGTTATGTAGTCAGAAGGAAGCAGTGGGGTGGGGGTGGGGGGAAGTCTGGGCAAAGCATCTCTCAGGACCAAAGCACATGTCCTGCTAATGGAGGCAAAGCAGGAAATGCAACCTGACAAGTGTTCAGAGACTGGAGCAATATTCCATCAAGTGTTTTTAAATTCAGTTCCACACAAGTCAACTCAGTTTTGCCCAGAGATTCTACCAGACATTTAGCTGGTGTGTATATAATTACCTGTCTCTCCGAATCGTCGGTGGAGAGGGGCAAACAGCACAAGGAGGGGTAAAGTGATTACAGAAGGGAATGAACTCTAGAAGACCCGATATATGTAAAAGAGAGCTAAGACCTGGGGATTCATAACAACATTAAAAATTTTCTATTTCATTTTAACATCTTTAAGCAACAATTTTTTTGTTTTAAATCTAAAGATCATCACCTTTGTTTTGCTCAGAAGATTGAGAACAAATATGTAACATACTTATTCCTGATGAAGGCCTACCTTCTTCATTGTCTTTATCAAGACACTGCTGTAGGATTCTCAGCATGTGTTACAACTTCCAATCATCTTTCATAGTCAATCAAGTTGCCTGCCATACCAGAAAGCATCCTTAGAATACAATCTTCAGAATTCATTTGGGGCCTTTAATAGCTAAAATTCCTTGGAAGAGGTCCAAGATATAACGACTCTATATAGCTTCATCTCAGTTTTGAAATGATAATAATATTGTAATATACAAATGAGCAACAGTACACAAATTCTTCAGCCAGACCTCTACAAAGTCTCACGTGCCAAAACAGAAACACATATCATACTGCCACATTAATGTTTTTATAGACCCCAGTTCTATAAAATTGCTTTCTTTCTCTGCTTCTACTCGATATATCTTTGCTACTTGATTCACCAATTAAGGTGAATAACTATGTTCATGATCAGCTATAGAGAAATATACAGTTTCTTTCTGTGTTCCACAGTCTGACTTCATAACATCAAGCATGCTGCAACATAATTTATGGACTGAAAATATACTTTGAATCAAAGCAAACTTTTTTTAAGAGAGAAAGTGGGAGAGTGAGAGAGAATCTATACATAGTTAAGTTTTTTATCTTATCATAAACTCTTTATAGCTGCACCGTCCAATATAATAGCCCCCAGCGACATATGGCTACTGAGTACTGAAAGATGGCTAGTCCAAGATGAGATATAAGTATGAAATACACACCAAATTTTGAAAGCTTAGTTAAAAAAAGTAAAATATCTCAATCATTTTTTTATTGATGACAGGTTCAAATGATAATATTTTGGATATTTCAGTTAAATAAAATATATCAAAATATATAATTAAAATATATTAAACTTTTTACTTTTTAAAATGTGGTTCCTAGAAAATATTACATTGTAATTATTATTCACATTATATTTCTACTGTACAGTGTAGCTTTACACACTACTGTTGAAATAGTCTATAAGACAATTCAACCACCCACTAGATTAAATTAAGCCAGAAGATAACAGGCATTGTCTCCCTAACTCTCCTGTGTGTGTTGAGGGGGAGGGAATAGCACAGCTGTCCATCAGAAAGGTTACTGAAACAAAAGATTCAACTCCTTGCCTTTAGTCTCATCTCTGACATTTAACTCTTCCAAAAATGTCCTTCGCTTCATGGCTTCCTGCTGGGAAAGTTTCCAAGCAAACAGTGACCCAGTGTCCCGGAAGCAAGCACAGACTTTATAGATCAGGTAAGCTATGCCAATCACCACTGCTCTAGAAATGCTGGGATCCAAACACATAGGTGAATGGCAGACCCCTGGAGGAGTTCATGAAATTCTCTCAGGTTGAATGCAAGGGGGACATCAGCACAAATCAAGCCATCCACGCAACGCTCAAACCACACATGTGGTTCTCGTCCTAGATCACTGCCACCAAACAGAGGCCTTCTCTCCATGGGATTGGTCACCACAAAGGGGTAGGGAAATGGGTCATGTCACTGTGCTAAATTCTAGCTATGAGCCCACTCAAGCTCTCCACTGTTTCCATTGCTTCATACCTTCCTGCCCTCCCTAGATTTCTACAACTGGAAATTCCTGTTGGTCATGGAGCATTCACAACATGGTGCTTGGGCGCTCTCTAGTACACCCTGGGGGCAGTAGACATAGCATTTTCATGGAAGAGTTTCATGATATACATATAATCATTCATTTAACAAATACTTATGGAGCTCCTACTACGTGCCAGGCATTGTTCGAAGGCATTTGGCAAATATTGAACAAGAGAGATAGTGATCATCTGTTCAAGCAAGTAGACAGACAATAAACAAATAACATAATAGGTGAATTACACAGAGTTCTAGAAGGTAGTGAATGGTAAGCAGAAAAGACACAGAGTGGGGCAAAGGCAGGAAAGCCTAGGGCTGAGGGTATTATAGTTATATGGAGTAGCTGAGAAAGTGGGGTTTACACAAAGCCCTCTAAGCATGAGGAAGTGAGCAGAGCAGGCATCTGGGGAGGGGGCTAAAGGCAGCTATGTGGGGAACAGGGCTGACATGGTCCATTTGCAGAAAGGAGGCCAGTAGGGCAGCAGTCAGCTGGGTGAGAGGCTGAGTGACAGGGCGCAGAGGTAACAGGGCCAGACTAGGCAGGATTCAGAGGCCATGGAGAGGATTTCAGTTTTCACTCTGAGATGACAATCTGCTGGAAGGGTTTAAGCAGAGGAATGATTTGCTCTGAGTGTTCTCTGAACTAACCATCCTATGTGTTGTTCTGGATACTCTAGCAGTCAAGGGTAGAAGCAGAGACTATTCAACAAAAATGTGTTAAATACTGTTGCAACTGGAAGCTAAATAACAACTAAGACAAAGAAAAATAACAATCATGGTTTCTGATCTGGTCTGTGGGAAGAGAGACTATGGGTGGTGAAGTGGGAGACATAAGGGAAAGCCCATCTTGGCCAGGACACAAAATGGTGTTGTTCTGACTCTTTACTCAAGAGCAGGTGTGGAAGACATTTAATTGGTTGCAGGCATGCTTATGAAATTCCTTGCTGTTCCTGTCCCTTTATTTTTTTTTTAAGATTTTATTTAGTTATTTGAGAGAGAGAGCATGCGAACAGGAGTGGGGAAGGGCAGAGGGAGACAGAATTTCAAGCAGACTCTGAAATGGGCACAGAGCCCCACATGGGGCTCGATCTCACAACCCCAAGACCATGACCTGAGCCAAAACCAAGAGTCAGACGCTCAACCAACTGAACCACCCAGGCGCGCCTGCTCCTGTCCTTTTAAAAAAAGGAGTGCTTTAAGGAAGAGTTTGACTTTCTCTTTTTTATGAAAGAAAAATTTTCTCTAGAAGCAAACAAATTATAACAACAGAAATAGAAAAAGATGGACACAATTGACCCTGGGAATTCCAACCTGATTTAACATTTTATGTGGATTGCCTTTGGATTACCTCTAGCAGGAAAATGTGACCAGGTAAAGAAAAAAATTATCTGTATAAATAAACATTAATACAGAACTAATTTTCTTAGTTCTTATTTCACTGAATAATTATACCTTTGGGCTAACATGAATAATTTATTAAGGAGCACACAGTTTATATGTAGCCCTGTAACTTTTTGCCCTCATTATACAATCATTTGAAATCATTCTAGGATAAACCATGGCTGAAAAGTGACTTCCATGCAAATGTCCTTCTCCTTTTAGCCTATGGATAGTTAACTAAGTGTCTCTTTAGGTTAATAAGAGCTATTCAAAAAGCTTTTTAAAAATCTTCTGTCTGAAATATGTTCAAGAATTCATTAAAGTTCTAAAATACTAAACTTTCTTTTTTTTTTTTTTTGTTAGATTATGCATACTAATCCTTAACTCAATTAAGCTTTTTAGGAATGTAAAACCATATATTTGCTTCCTGGTTTCTCTACGGTTATCAAAAGTAACCTATACTTCCACTAGAACCATTGTTACAATAATGTCCTCCTAAAACAATCCAGTCTTGGTGGCTTGGGACGAAAGGCCCTCAGCTCCACTTCCCATTCAAATGGTCCCCATTTTTAGCTGTTGTAATAAGCCAGTGTGGAATGAAGCACCAGTGCATTAATCATCAGAGGTGATCTGTTTAGCTAAGTCTCCCATCACCACGAATGCTGAGTGGTCCTCCTCATTTTTCTTCCTCACATTCTCTGTTACATTGCAGATCATCACAAAATGGTAATCTAATTACGACAACTATTAATTATGCTCATGATTAATTTGAAATACCCGACACAAAATGTAAATGGTACAGTGAGAGACAACACATAGTCTTAATGAAATTCTAACACCTGAAACTATTCGGCGTCAGTATCAGTCAAGTAACTGCTTAATTCCCTCTGAGCTGAGCATATTAACAGAGTTGGCCCCTGGTATTATTTACTAAAAATGAGCTTCAATTCAAAACAATTAGTGTGCACCTGAACTGTGGCCTGGCACTGCAGACTGTCCTTCCCTGGCAGCCTCTCAGGCCACGCCTACAATAAAATAATTAGTCCTTGGCTTTTGACTTGCTCTGAATACCTTCTCGCCTACCTTGCCCAACACCCAGTCCCACAAAAAGTCTACCAATTGCCTCGGAATCTCCAAATACAATAAGGCTTACCAGACTTTAGTAAGCCTCTATGCAAACTGTTCACATTGGAAAGAGTGGGGGGAAAGTTGGTTGAGAAGGATAAAAAAAAAACAAGAAGGCTTATCCCAAAATACCAGGGCCCTCGTCTAAAGCTGGTATCCCCAAGATATAAGATGGAAGAGGATAGGACCAGAGAAAAACCATTTGCTAGGTGTCCAGAAGCCTAAGCCTAGAACCACAGAGGATGGAATTAAATCTATATGACAGCCGTGAGGGCTGGGACAAAGTGTTGTGATGATTATGTGGGCATTGGAGCCTTTCCCTTAATTAAACTAAAATAGAATTACTGACCAAAGCACAAGGCTGCCCTGGTGTTGATCCCAGCAAGAACACCCTGGTAACTCTCCTCTGCTCAGGTAGTGACAGGGAAGGTGGGCGTGATACAGACAAGGGCAGTAGTACTGGCCTAACCTGGGCTTTCCTTTCCATCTACTTTACAATTTCCCCCTTGCAAACAACAATCCAGTCCTTTGTTCTGGGAAGGAAACAAAAGGTAAAGAAACGGAAGGGAAGAGAGAAATCAAGGGGAAGGAAGGGAATATATACAGAGGACTAAAGGGCAAAGGGTGGAAAAGAGAGAAAGGGAATGTTGAATCCAGAAATAAATGTTTTTTTAACCAAAACTTTAATAGCTTTGCCTCTTAAGGTTTTTTCTTCAAAACACTCTTTATTTAATGAAATATATTTTAATGATATATATTTGAAATGTTTTATGGCATGTCTTTCTCCTAAGATCAAAAACACACCCTATTTTTATCAAACAATCTCATTGTTGGAAACTAATAGAATATTTGGAACCTATGTTCACAAAATATTAACAAAAGTTAAATAACTCTGCTCTATAAAACCCTGATTCAAGTATAGGTAGGCTAAACATACACAGCAAAGGAAAAACTATAAAGATTCTAATTTAAATGCTCTTTTAAATTATAATACCTTCAAAAAGAAGCAGATTGCTGGAAGACAACAGGAGGGATAATTTGGTCTCCCATCTCTGAAACACTATTAAGGCTGGGGCTGAGTTCTACATAGTATGCCGGGTCAAATATACAAGTTAGTGAATAAAATGCAAATACCTATTTAAATGAAAATCTAAACATCTTAAAAACCTAGATAAGCTATAGTAAAACCATAAATGTCCAATATCTCAAAGGAAAGCTCATTGGCTGAGATTTCTGGAATGTAATGCATATACATACACACATGGAAACACTAACAACCCTTAAAAGGAAAATTGGTTGGCTGATTGATGCAAGTCTTTTCTATCCAAACATACAGGATGAGGAAATCTAATAACAGCACCTACTTATTTATCAGTCTAAAGGTAAAAAGAATACTCACCTTCAATGTCAAAGTAGCTACATACATGAGGGGACTCCTCCCAGGAAATATATTCACTCTCTTATTTCTGTCTTGGTGAAACTACAAAGTTTTTCTCTCTAACCTACACCTCTCCCACCAGCATCTAGGTCTAGTTGCATACTTGGTGACTCCACTTATATATCTGTTTGACATCTCCAATTTAAAATGACCAAGGCAAACTCTTGATTTTTGCCATCACACCCCATCTCCCAAACCTGTTCCTCCCACGGTCTTCCACACCTCAGTTAATGGCAACACCATCAATCCACTTGTTCAGGCCAAAGACAAAGGAGTCACTCTTGACCTTGTCTACTCCTAACTGAAATCCAATCTGTCACCAAATTCTACTGGTTCTATCTTCAAAAATATATCCAGAGACTGATCACTCCTTATTACCTCCATCGTTAGCAGCTGGTCCAAGCAACTATCAGCTCTTGCATTGAATATTTCAATAGCTTCCTAATGGGTCACTCTGCTTCCACCTTTGTCCCTGTATATCATCTAGTCTATAAAAAGCAGCCAGAGTGATTCTTTTAAAAAGAAAGTCAGACCATATGACACCACGGCTCAAAAATCTTCAATGGCTTCCCAGGTGCAAGGAAAAGCCTTACACTGTCCTGCAAGACTTGAAATGATTTGTCCCTATTCCCTTTTTGAACCCCCTCCTGCTACTCTCCACCCTCACTTTGATTCTGCCTCTCTGCTTTTATAATTCACTCCACACAGGCTCTCTCTTCTGCCTAGAACATTCTTTCCCCAGATAGCTGCCTGGCTCCATCTTTAACATTCTTCAATAGTCAGGGAGGCATTACCTGACCACACTATTTAATGGTACAAACCACCTACCCCTGCCAACGCTCCTTTTCTGCCTTTCCCTGCCTTACAATTTTTTTTTTCCACAGCACTTCTCCCCATCTCATATCCTATCTTACTGTTGCGGGTTGTTTTCTAAAAATAGAGCTCCGACAGTACATCCAGACCCACACGTTCCTCTAGAACCTTGCCATTCCCCTATAAAGATGTGGAGTCTGTATGCTCTCCCCTTGAACCTGGGTGGGCCTCTGTGATTGCCTCCACTCACACAGTGTGGTGGCAGCGGCTCTATGTGCTTTCCAAAACTAGACCATAAAACGCAATGCAGCTTCCGCTGGCTCTCTTGGGATACTTGTTCTTGGAATCCAGCCACCATGCTGTAAGGAAGGCCAAGCCACATGAAGAGGCTCATCTGGAGGAAAATCAATCCAGTGCAGCTGAAAGCCAGCACTAATTTGTCCACGCCGAGTGAGTCACCTGAAAGCACCTCCTCCAGCGTAAGGTTGGGGATGTGGCTCCAGTGCCGTCACACAGAAACTTGGACTCACAAGGGCTTACAAGTGGGGTTTGGTGCTCTCTGGCCAATCTTGAACTTCCTACCAATTTTACTTTTGAATCTGTATTCTGCATGTGAAGCCTGATGGGACAATGGAGCATGAGTTGGGGACTTGGAGCCTTCACTTCCTTGTGGCCGTTCATCTGTGGGACAGGTCCTCAGCTGTCCACTTCCCTAACCAATGGCTCCCCTGCTTACCCTCACTCAGTGTCTGCTGCCTCCTCTGGCCCAGGCAGGGGCCTGGGCGCAAACACAGGGAGGGTATCCTGTGATGCTTCAAGGTACAGCACAGAGAGAGCCATCCCCACCCTGAGCTGGCAGCCATGGTACATAAGACAAGTGATTTGATGTGGGCAGGGCCTCTTCTACCCCCAATCCAGGTACCGAGCACATCCTTCATGGAGGCTCTACTCCCTTGAGGACCACCAGTACGCTACAGACTGGGGTGGTGGGCCCAAGGGAAAAGAAAAAGCCTGCCTTGACTTCCCCACCCCTGGCTGGGACATGAGGCTGGAAGCTGGTGGGCTGCACATGCTGAATGACAAGGCCGGGCCCCCGGGTGCTGATGAGGGTTTGCATTGTTCAGTATGTATCCCCAAGTCCAAGGGAATTCATCATTACAAAGCAAATAAAAAATACCATGGCACGTTCAGAAAGAATCCACAGAAAGGAAAAAATGTTCTGTATTTTAATATTTTAACAGCCCTTTTTGCTGCCCTTCCAACAAGGGGCTCTGGTTTTCCCTGTGCATGGGCCTGATGCAGCCTTCGCAGGAAGTGCCCCAGCAGATGCCCCCTGAAGCCAAGATGAGCCTTCCCCAAGGATCCCTGCCCAAACTGCTGATTTCTGAGCAAGAGAAATGGTTGCTATGCTTTTTAGTCACTGAGTTTGAGGGCAGCTGGTTGCGCAGCAAAAGATAACTAGGGCACTTACCTGGCTGTTTACCTCCTGACTCCTGCTCCCGCTGCGTATGCAAGCATACACACACACATACACACACACACACACACACACACACACGATCTCTGAAGGCATGATGTTGAGAGTGTTTTTATCATTGCTGCATCCCCAGTACCTAGAACAGCGCCCCACACATAGCAGTTGCCCAATAAATACTTGCTCAACGAACTGAAGTCCCATTCTGATGAAACTTTATCTTTAGATGGGGCTACAAATAAGCAGGTGACCAGTAGAGAAAAACTTTACTAGCTTAAAATACTAAGGGGGAAATAGTTGGAAAATGTGCGGTGCATGCCTGCTGATGGCCAGGGTACTGGGGAAGGCTGTGGTCTTTCTTCACGGCCATTAGTGACCTGCTGGTTCTGGGCAGAGGGCACCAAGTTAGCACCGTGCACTCAGGACCATCTTTCCCCACGCTGACCACTGGCTTACCCC
The DNA here is from genome assembly GCF_004348235.1 of Phoca vitulina. Taxonomy (NCBI): domain Eukaryota; kingdom Metazoa; phylum Chordata; class Mammalia; order Carnivora; family Phocidae; genus Phoca; species Phoca vitulina. The sequence continues at coordinate 28,095,941 of NW_022589727.1, read as the reverse complement.
TCAGAAGACAATGTCCTGGCCTGTGACCACAGTGCTGGCCACACAGTCCTGTAGGGAGGAGCAGACACCAGAACGCATTTATTTTGCAAACATGGACAAAACATCTACTAAATGCAAAGAGGTATTCCTGGCCATTAAAGGAAGTGAAAACATGAACCAGACATGGTCTTTAGCATCAATCTTTCATTAAGATTATATATGTGAACATACCAAGCAAATAAAATAAAACCATCAATAGCAGTAATGATTATTACTCAAGTCCTTTCCATACCACATTGCCTCTCATCCTCAGATGTCACTCAGTATTTACCCAACTAGAACAAAGAAGGCATACAGCAGGAGTCTACTAGGAGTACCAGATGACGGCAGTATAAGTGGTTTTCCACGTAGCAGGAGCTATAGGTCTATAGCAGGAAAAGCCTTACCTTTCCACAGGATTACTGGATCTTTCTGGACCACCCAGATCATTTCTATCATGACTTCATTTTTATGAATGGTTGGGTGAAAGACATTCTTCTGACCAAGTATAGATTATGTTTCCATTTATTAGCCTGGAAGTTGGCAAGAGACAGATATCTCTCTCTTCTTGGCACACTCGTCACTGCCTTTCCAAGGACTCTTCCCAACCTTTCCCTACTGAGAACTCAGTCTGGACCAAGATCTTTAGAGCAGCAAATTCGTTGGCAAGAATCCCACATGAGCGTCATGAATGGCCCACAGATGCAGCTGATGCAAGAGACAGAACCAACTGCCAATCTCAGTCTTCTTTTCTCTTAGAGGAATTCAGAAACTGAACCACATCTGTAATGAGAGCTTCTAAAAGCCACATTGGTGCTACATCTTTTCATTTCTCATGAAAAGAAAAACAGCTTTTTAAAAATAAGATTCTGTTGCAAATGCATCCATGGTTTCTTGAGCAGATCTTTCCCTTCCCCTCCTCCTCCCTCTGCCCTGTGTAAAGACCATCCTGTTCTTCTGTACAGATTTCTCCTGTTGCCCCAGTGACTCATCCCACCATTAAGCTGTCTTGGGTACATTAGGAAGTGACTCTACTGTGGTGTCAAGAAAGGCAGCAGGCTCCCCTCGACGGGAGGACAGAGCCCAGGCTCTCCTTGAGTGTGTACCTGGTGAGGTTAGGTCTCCAGGTATTTGGGGATGATCTAATGTCGTGCTTAAGAATTTGGGGGATGCCTGGGTGGTACACTCAGTTAAGCATCCAACTCTTGGTTTTGGCTCAGGTTGTGATCTCAGGGTCGTGACACTGAGCCCGCGTTCGGCTCCACGCTCAGCGGGGAGTCTGCTTGAGATTCTCTCTCCCTCTCCCTCTGCCCCTCCTGCTCACATTCTCTCTCTCAAATAAATAAATAAATCTTTAAGAATTCTGCCTGTCACTGGCCATCCCTGCAAAGGCTCCTGAGCTTCTCCTTATAAGCCTCCCTCCTGTGGGTGCTCTGTAGTCTGCCTTCTTGTGTGCAAGTCCAGCACTTTCCAGGATCCAATGGCACCCTCTAGAAGGCTGGGTGGAGAAGAACTCTTCAAGCCATGCTGTCCAAAGACCCCCACCAGATGAGGAAAAAGGACAGACCACTTTAAAATGAGACAAAAGAATCAAAATCATTGACTTTCTGGGATAATCTAAGGCTTCTCCATGAGAATAAGCCAGTCTGCAAAGACCCAGTCATTTTCTTTGGTGCCAGGCTTCTCCACTAACCTAGCCACACTTGAGTTCCCAATGTCCACAGGGTACCCCAAGGTCAAAGAAAATATATGCATCACAAATGTGAAAAAGAGATTATTTAGTGAGGCTGCTCTGTGAAGAACGAATAGGACAGCGATGTACAAGGAAGATGAAAAGCAGGAAAATGCCCCAACTGCTATTTACTGAGCATCTACTATCTGCCAAGCACTACTGTAGGTTCTGGAATGTCAGCTTAAGTAAGGTAGGAAGACCCTTCCCACTTGGAACTTTCTCTTCACTTAGAGAAAGGAGAGGCAGGTGGTAGTTAAGGAAACAAATAAAGGAACAAGACAACTTCACACTGTACATAGAAAATGAATCGAGGTAAGGGAGAGGATGCTGTAGATAGGGTGGTCAGGGATGGCCACCACGTATTCCCTTAGGCAATAAATATTAATTTTCTAAGTGCCAAGCATGGTTCTAGACACTGAGAATTCAGAAGTGAGTTCAGAGAAGGGAAATCCCAAAGAGATTCCTATATTCATGGACTCACATTCTACTAAGAGACAAACAAAATAAAGAAAATATTTAGTATGTAAAATGGAAAAGAGTCTGCAGGGGAAAAAATAAAGCAAAGGAGGGGGATATGGAGTATGTGTGTGTATATTAGCAATTTTAAATAAGGTCCCCAAATAAGACCTCATTAGCAACCAACTGCCATTTGAATGGAGATCTGCATACAGAAACCCTGCCCATCTGAAGAACTAGAGGCAAAGCTCCAAGCAGAAAGACAGGAGATACAAAGGCCCTGAAGCAGAAACAGGGTTAGAGGATTAAAGACTAGAAATGTCATCAGGGTGACTAAAGCAGAGAGAATGAGAAGGGAAACAGATGAAGCCAGAGAGGTGACCAACACAAAAGCACTCCTAATACAACTGGTGATGGGCATGTTGGAAACAGGAAGTAGAGAGGCCCATTGATTCCATCCAAGTCTGAAGCAGAAATCCCTGAAAAATGTCTGCAGACATCACTGAGCATTTCTGCTATCGTCTGCACTAAGCTTATGTACTTTTTAAGTGTATAGGTTTATGAAAGAAAGCTACCTTTTTTAGAAGGTCTCAACGTTTTAAATAGACAGCCGAGAACAGCATCCAGGAATCAGCAGCAGCCATCAGGGTCCTCTTCCCAAAGGAATATGACTGAAATCCTCATTGTTTTTTCCTGGGAAAGAGGTTTGCTGCTAAACACGGCAAGCCCAAGCTGGCAAGAGCGAAACATAAATGAAACACCTTTTTGTTTCTCGGCTGCTTTTTGAGCAGGATTGCTTCATGAAAATTTTGGTCCATCTTGAATGATGCCCTGTGCCAGGCCAGCATACAATTAAAATCGTTAATGCCCCTTTCATGGCTCAGCTTGTGGAAAACCCACTGTGTAATTTGACTCGAATATCGCCTATGAAATGAGTAATGGAGCTTGTATGTGTATTCTGTCATTCTGTATTACCGCTGTGTAAAGAAAAGAAGATGCAAACAGTTAGTGATGAGCGGGGTGAAGGAGGGAAATGAAAATGTCAAGAGCAGGAAGAAACTGTTAAATGGCACCAAATGCCCAGGCAGGGTGTTTGTCTGCCCATGTGCTGCCTGTCTCCCTCAATCCATCATCAGAAAGGACAAGCCACCTCAGGAGGAATGAATGTCCCAAGTCGGGAGGAGGGGGAGGCCTGCTTTCTATGCCTGCCTACAGCAATAGCAGGCCTGCCCTAAACTGTCAGGTTAGGGGCTTCACTGGAATCTGGCTGCTGTCAGTGGGAAATCCAGAAATAGCAGTGCACAAGGACCTTGGCCTTCAAACCCTGCCAATGCTTTGGGAAATGAGCAAATCAGAGGGGAAGTACAATAATTTGGGGCAACTTTTAATCAAACAGTACAGGGACAGGGACACAACTATCTCCTCTCAATCTTTTGTTCAATTAAGAATCCTAATTTTATGAATTAAATCATGAATCAGCTAGCCAACTCTTGGCTTTAAAACAACAACAACAAAACCCCTCTGTTACACACTTTATATTAAACATGGGGAGTGGAAATTGAAATCTGCAAAAATAACCCATAAAACCTATTTGTTTCAAAAATAAAATTTACAAAGAAAAAGGTGGTAAAAAAAATGTTAAAAATCCAACTTTTGGCTGAAAGGGTCACCCCATGACTGAACATGTGGGGCCAGTAAGAGGCAGAAAGATTCCAAATGCAAATGGAAGGAAAATGGAGTTATCCCAGGCCACATGCTCTGCAGGAGTCAACACTGGGGCAAGACCACAAGATGCTCCAAGGTAAAGTCGTTGCTCCCTCAAGCCGATGACTCCCTTTGTGAGGAGAACAAGTATTACTGTTGGAGAGAAGAGAAAACCACTTGCCCAAGTGAATCCCCTCCCTGAAGAAGGAAACAGCAAAAACTTTTCCTCGTTCTCTCAGAGAACAGGGAAGACAGAGGCACCGAATCATCTGTGAAAAAACAGGCAGGTCACCAGACGGCCCCAGAAAAGAACGAGAGTCTCTCTGAAAAGGTTCTTCATGTGTGTTAGTGTATTTTCATCAGTCTCTATTCCTCTGTAGCGCTTCTGCTCACAAGCATGGACTTTGTTCTCTTTCCGCTGAATTCTTTCATGTGGTGACGGGGCAGGTAGGAAAGGGAAACATGAAGAGAGTATCTTTAATAATACCCCATACTAACGATTCAATTATCTCAGGTAGTTGGTTTTTACTCAGATTACTTCCAGTTATTTCAAAAACTAGCCCATGCGTACTATTTTGTTCTCTAAGCCCATGTGATTTTTTATTTTATTTTTTTTGTTTTAATTAATAGACTATTTTTTAGAGCCGGTTTGGTTACAGATTGAACAGAAAGTACAGAGAGTTCCCACCTGTTTCCTCTCCCTTCCTCCACCCTGACTTTCCCCCTTATTAACATCTCACACTGGTGTGGTATGTTTGTTACAGCTGATGAACTGATACTGGTAATTATTAAATAAGTGCACAGTTGACATCAGAGTTTACTTTGTGTTGTATAGTTCTGTGCCTTTTGTCAAATGCGCAATATCTTATATCCACCATTAGGGCAGTTTCATTGCCCTAAAAATCCCCTGTGCTCCACGTATTCCTTCCTACCCCCGTCCCCAACCCCTAGCAACCACTGATCTTTTTTTTTCTCTTTGTTTAAATTATGATCAAATATACATAATGTGAAATTTATAATCTTAACCATTTTAAGTGTATAGTTCGGCAGTGTTAAGTACATTCACCTTGTTATGCAACCAATCTGCTGAATTCTTTTCACCTTACAAAACTAAAACTCTATACCCATTAAACAATAATATCCCACTCCTTCCCTCCTCCCCTCAGTCCCTGGCAACAGCTAGTCTGCTTTTTTTCTCGATGAATCTGACTACTCTAGGTCTCTCATAAGAGGAATTATACAGTATTTGTCTTTTTCTCTCTGCCTTATTTCACTTAGTATAATGTTTTCAAGTTTTATCCATGTTGTACAATGTGTTAGAACTTCCTTCCTTTTTTAAAGCTGCATAATATTCCACCATTTGTATATACCACTTTTGTTCATCCATTCATCTATCAATGGTCACTTGGGTTGCTTCTATCATTTTAGGTATTATGAATAATGCTGCTATGAATAATAGTGTACAAATATCTCTTCAACACCCAAATTATACCCAGAAGTAGAATTGCTGCATCATACAATAATTCTATTTTTAACTTTTTGAGGAACCACCATACTGTTTACCATAGTAGTCACACCATTTTATATTCATACCAACAGTCCACATGGGCTCCAATTTCTTCACATCCTTACCAACACTTGCTATTTTTTTTTTATAGTATTTGTCTTAATGGGTATAAGCTAATATTGATCTTTTTACTGCCTCTATATATAGTTTGCCTTTTCCAGAATGTCAAATAATTGGAATCATATAGAATGTAGACTGTAGAGACTAACTTCTTTCACTTAGTAATATGCATTTAAGGTGCATTTATTGCTGAATAATATTATATCAATTATAACAGTTTGTTTATCCATCTATTGAAGGACTATTGAAGGATATCTTGGTTGCTTGCAATTTTTAGCAATAACGAATAAAGCTGCTATGAATAGTTGTGTGCAAGTTTGGTATGGACATAAGTTGTCAACTCATACCTAGCAGCAAAACTGTTAGTCATTTGATACGACCGTTTAGCTTTGTAAGAAACTGCCAGAGTGTCTTCCATAGTGGTTGTACCGTTTTACAGTCCTGCCAGCAGTGGATGAGAGTTCCCGCTGCTCTACAACCTTGACAGCCTTTGGCGTTGTCAGCATTTTGTACCTGAGTCATTCTGATAGGTATGTGATGGAATCTCTGCTGTCTGAATTTGCAATTCCCTAATTATGTATTGTATCGCACAAGCAGCTTTTCATATATTTATTTTCCATCTTCCACGGTGAGGTGTCAATTCAGATCTTTTCCCACTTTTTCATTGGATTGTTTGTTTCCTCATGGTTGAGTTTTTACAGTTCTTCATATACTGTGGATACTGGTCCTTTATCAGATATATGCTTGCAAATATTTTCCTCTAGCCTGTGGCTTCTCTTTTCATTCTCTTAAAAATGCTATTTTGCAGAACGGAAGTTTTTAATTTTAACAAAGACCAACTTATCGATATTTCACTTTATGGATCATGCTTTTGTTATTGTTATCTAAAAAGGTATCACCAAATCTAAGGTCACCTAAATTGGTGTGAAATATGGTATGTGGTATATTCTAGGAGTTTTATGTATTTTTGCATTTTACATTTAGGTCTATGACCCACTGTGACTTAATTATTATGAAAAGTATAATGTCAGTGTCTAGATTCACTTTTTGGCATGTGGATGTCCAATTGTTCTAGCACCATTTATTGAAAAGATTCATGTGTTTTTATAAAGTTCTTTCAACTTTTTCTGCTTCAAATGTTGAATGAATAAATAGGATGTTGTAAAGTGTTTCAGTCCAGTGTGGATCATGGATCTCTATAACACCGTGATACTGTATACAAAGAGCTTCTTTCTAGTAATAAGAGTGTATGGGTCAGTCACAGACAAAGGTAAAGAAAAATATTATTGCCCATTTCAGATAAACTGTTAAGGATCTTTAACCCAAGAATTCAATATTTTTAAACTAAGATATCTAAGCTTTCCTATTAATTTTTAAGTCTCCTTGCCAAAAACCACAATAAATTACAGTTTGGGAAAATTTGCAACGTCTGTGCTAGTTCAGTGAGGCACAGAATACACAATCAAGAAGTTTTTTCATTAAAAACTTCATCAAGCAAGAGACACCTGGGTTGTACAGTTGGTTAAGCATCAGGTTTCGGCTCAGGTTGTGATCACAGAGTCCCAAAATCAAGCCCTGCGTCTAGCCCCACACTGGGCTCTGTACTCCACACAGAGTCTGCTTAGGATTCTCTCTCCCTCTCCCTCTGCCCCTCCCTGCCCTGCACTCTCTCTCTTTCCCTCTCTCTCTAAAATAAATATATAAATCTTAAAAAAAAAAAATTTCATAAAGCAAAACAATCACTGGCTTCAGACACAGTGAATGGTGTGTTTTAAACATTTTTTATCCTTTTATTTATAAAAAAGTATAGAGCTAATTTAAGGAGATTGAAATCCACCTTTTATACCAAGAATATCATAGAAATTTAGCTTACAAAACATTTTGACATGGCTATCTATACCAATGGTTCTGTAAATGTGGTCCAAGACTACCAGCATCACCTGTGGACCTGTTAGAAATGCAAATTATAAGTCCCACTCTAACTTTGGGGATGGGCCCAGGAATTTCTGTTTTAACAAGTCCTCCTGGTAATTCTGGTGCACTCTAAAGTTTGAGAACATCTAATCTATGTGACCAGCTCCACCACCCTTTGAAGTCAAAGAAGTGTGTGTTCTTAATCACCACTTGTCAGATTCCAATCTATTAAGAGACAGGCTCTAAGAGGCTTCCTCAAGAAATCAAAGATGGAACTTACAATCCAGTAATCACATACTACTGGTATTTACCCCCCAAAAAATACAAAAACATTAATTCAAAGGCATACACGCACCCGTATCTTTATTGCAGCATTGTTTACAATTGCCAAACTGTGGAAGCAGCCCAAGTGTCCATCAAGTGATGAATGGATAAAGAAGATGGTATTTATTCCATTATATATATAATGGAATAGTTTTCAGCCATAAAAAAGAATGAAATCTTGCCATTTGCAACCACATGGATAGAGCTAGAGAGTATAATGCTAAGTGAAATAAGTCAGAAAAAGACAAATACCATATGATTTCACTCAAATGTGGAATTTAAGAAACAAAACAGATGAACATAGAAGAAAAAAAAAGAGAGAGAGAGAGGCAAACCAGAAAGCAGACTGTAACTATGGAGAACAAACTCGTAGTTACCAGAGGAGAGATGGGGGGAGAGGGGGACAGGGGATAGGGATTAAAGAGTACATTTATCATGATGAAAAAAAAAATTAAATTAAAAAAAAAAGAAAGAAAAAACAAGGATCCTATACGGAGGCTGAAGAGTGAAGAAATGACGGTACCACCTCCCTCCTCAGAACAGGGAGACACTTCTCAGCACCGTGACAGAGCTGCTGAGACCTGCCTCCTGCTTCAGACTCCCACTAACTCGCAGCCAAGTTCTATGCAGAAGAGGTTCTTGTGTGAAAAAACAAAGACCATGTAGGGGCCCCTGGGTGGCTCAGCCTTTGGCTCAGGTTATGATCTCAGGGTCCTGGGATAGAGTCCTGCATCGGGTTCCCTGCTCAGTGGAGAGCCTGCTTCTCCCTCTACCTCTGCCCCCCCCCATTTCTGTCTCTGTCTCTCTCAAAAAAAAAAAATAAAAATCTTAAAAAAAACAAAACAAAAAAAAAAAACAAAGACCATATCACTAACAACTGTGGCCACCAACACCGCCAATTTGGATTCCCTCTAATAAAAGTGGCAACAGAAAGAAGGCGACAGCCCTCACCTGAGTACATGGGGCAGCTACGGAGAAAGTGGGGGTATCCAGCAGGTAATGAGGCTGGGCCCAGGGATGCCCCAGTAGACAGTGGACGCCTCTCTGCAGCATCCTGGCTCCCCTTTCCTCAACCCAGCTCACTCTTAGTACTGGCTTCCTCCCCTTTCCTTGGAGCTCCCTCCCTCCACATCTCATGGCCTCTGTACACAGGGTTTGTCTCCCTACTGTGCTCTTTGTCAGCCCTCTCTTCCACATGAGTCAGCCCTCTCTTCCTTCTGGTCTCAGATGGCTGTCAGGCCCTCAAGGACCACAGACTTCCCATGCTCTCACAGTCTCGGGTATATTCAAGATGCCTCGCCCACAGACTGCAAGCTCTGTAAGATAGGACTCGGGCCTGCACAGCTTATCAGTATGTGCAGGATGCAGGAGGGGACAAAAATGCATCACTGTTCATGTTAACATGACCCCAGCTTAAAACCTGGGCGTACGTTTACAAAAGAAACCCAAGCCTTCCAGTACATTCCATTCCCTGCTTCCAGGCCCACCAAGACCAGTGTGATTTAACGGGTTCCCCACAGAGCTCACCAACAAAGAAAGGCTGTCCTGGCTAAAGGCTGTGGGTGCCCAGTTCTTTCAAGTGGGTCTGATTTTCACACTATAATAATAAAATACCAATATGACTCTAGTTTGGGAGAGACTCAATCCTGGTGAACTGACAAAACCTGGCTTCTGCTTCTTCAAAGACCAAAGGCCAGACCCTGGATTTTAGCAAATTCATAAAAGAGACACCGCCCCCTCTGGCTTATCTGAGCAGCTAAGCAGTCTATTCCCTTACAATGTCACTCATTTAATGGACTTTTTCTTTTAATTTCCATAGGCGTTATAAATCCAGAAAAGAACAGCACCATGGGCTGGTCTTTATCTATGTGGTATATTGAATTATTATTGGTCGGACAGCCAAAATGAACAGGATTCTACAGTGGCAAAGAAGAATGCTCATGCATTTATGGCCTTCGAGACTATATGGTTGGTATTAGCATTTGTGCTTTTAAAGCTTTACAACAACCAAGACACATTTCAGCATTCTACCACTAATATGGCTTTAACTTTTACTTCACAGGCCTTCTCAAAATATCTTTGATTTTTTAATGATTAGATATGACCCAATCAAAAGAAAACCAAAGCTTAACCATTTTGATAAAATAGACAGGTCATGAGTCAATTTCATTTTTAAACACTAAGGATTTTCCTTGAATTGTGAACCTGGTTACACCATTAGAACTGAAACATGGTTAAATCATAGGCATGCAAGTGCACGTGATACTGAACCACTCCCTAATAAATGGAGGCAAATGAGGTTGCTGACATAACATTAGATTTCATATAATTAAATTAAAGACTGACTTTCATTTTAATTAAGTACTTTCTGGGTTTCACTTAAAAACAGAACATTTCTGTAAAACTACTCCCAAGTTTAATCATACAAGTATTTGAAGAGTTTTAGGGAAAAACGAATTCTTTTTCTATTGGACCACTTTAATAGGACAGAAAATACATACCTGTTTAAAAGAGGTGACAAAAGTTTTATGTAGAAATATTAACTGAAAGGAAGCAAACATATACTGAATATTTAATAACAATCATAAGAGTGGAAGGCCTCTTGTTCAACCCGAAGGAATGCTTAGTTCTTTTCGTTAATTGGAAAGCAGTTTCAAACGAGAATTTAAAAATAATAAATAAACTAAACAATTTATTTTGAACTGTAATGATATAAATGTATGTAATTCTCTCATTCATGTATGGCCAGTCTTTTCTCTGAGTGTAGGTCTGATGATCAGAGTTCCCACTCCTCTGTCTTGCATCAACCTCAACCATGTATGCTTTTTCTCCAATTTCCGATTTAAATTTCCTCCAGTCCTTTCCTAATTCTTTTCAGCTGACTTGCATTATTTTTTTTCTTTTTCTAAAGCAGCTTGCCCTTAGTGTTTCCAGAAAATTCATTTAATTTTTGTAGGACAACTCTCTCTCCATTCCCGACTTACTTTCACCAATTTTCTTGATACGGTAATTTTGCAAACAAATTAAATTGCAAACACAATTGGCATAAACAGGGTTGAGGACATATACAGCTGAGTCTTCTAGGCAGACAATGCTATTGTGCATAGCCTGGGGTGGACATCAGTTAGGATGTTTTACTGAAGTAAGAGATAGTATTAGTTGGTCAATTGTGTTATTTTAAAATGTTTCCACAGTAAATAAAGATTTTCTGATTTGGAAATAAAATAAATACACAAGTACTTCACTCTAAGAAAGGATAATCTAGTATACAAGTATCAAAATTTATAAACACAAGTAACAGGGTATGTATTTTTAAAAGCCATTCCTTACTTTGCAAAAGAATTAATCTCAGAGCATCTTTAGTAAGGAAAAACCCCCAAATTGTCATAAAATATTCTACGTTTGGCATTTTAATTAATATGCAACATTTAAGAGAAAAACATTCTTTTTTTAAGATTTTATTTATTTGACAGAGAGAGCAAGAGAGTACAAGCAGGGGGAGCAGGGGAAGGAGAGGGAGAAGCAGGCTCCCCGATGAGCAGGGAGCCCAATGTGGGGTCCGATGCGGGACTCGATCCCAGGACCCTAGGATCATGACCTGAGCCGAAGGCAGACGCTTAACCATCTGAGCCACCCCGGCGCCCCAAGAGAAAAACATTCTTATTTTAAGTTATACTAGTACACAGGAAATCTTAAAACCAAATTCCTACACAATAATTATGTTTAAATATGTGCTGCATATTATGGTTATTACAAGTTTTCTTGCCTTTTAACTTTTTTAAACTTGATTTCATCAATATTAAATTGTTTTAATAATAGAATGATATTTTGAAATTAGTCCATAGGTTATCCATTCATGAACTGTGTTTATATATACAAATGCAATGGAAGAAAGAAAAAGATAATCCGAGTAAAAATTTAAAACTTTTCTTAGGGCTGTGGGGAAAAAAAAAAGGCCCGATTATTTTAAATTGCGTATTTGCTTTACTATTTAAAGAAACAGTAATTTGGATTTCACAGTTCATTGAAATAACCTGAAAAACATGGATTCACACTAAAAATAAAGAAACATAGTTTGAATCTTGTTAAGAAACAGAGGTTTTCCAATCATGGCTTTTATTTCATGCCGTGTCAGTAAAAGTTTTATTTTACAAAGTATTATACTAAGGAAAAACAAAGCACAAGTAATTGAAAGGGGACTGTGAAAGAATAAGTTTTATCAAACCAGCAAGTGAAGTTCATTCCCCATATGCTAGCATCCCAAATACGGAAAATATATTAATACCTCATAATTAGAAGATAAACAATACAAAGATGGAAGGTTTTTTTTTTTTGAAGTGATAAAATATGGAATGAGAGGCTATTCCTGAAGTCTCAAGTCCCTTTCTCTTTCAAATACTGTCAGGTTGATGTGGCCGCAGGTAATTAAGCCAAAAGGGTAAAAATCACCCACAGTTTTCATAATAAATGTTCACATAAGCATGCCAAATGACCACATACCAAAGCTTCTCACAAATAATGTCAACAATTAAACATTCTGTTATCCAGACACGATGCTGCTATGAAAGAAGAAGTACAAACTGGAAAAACAACAAAACAAAACAAAATAAGAGCGCATTGCTGTCTTTCATTTCCCACACCGTGGAATAATTTTTTCCATTCCCAAGATGATTTAAGTTGACAAATTGGTTCTTCTGGTTGCCTAGCTTCCTGACCTCGAAAAGTCCATTTTCCAACTTCTGTCTCATCCAGCTGTTGACAGGCTAATGCCACCAACCAATGTAATAAAAGCTCCAAGGGGTTTAGGATTAGGATAGGGAATTGTAACAACAGTAGAATAATTAGATGTGAAGTCTACCCAACTTTTAAGACCTGATCTTGTCTCTAAAAGAGAACAAATAGTTCTCTGGAAGGAGGTTAATGTATATTCCATTCCTCCCAGGGTACAACACTGTGGAGCATTTCTCAGGAAGAAAACTGGTAACTCTTCTTGCTTAAAACACTTCTTGAAAGTCGATACAATTTAAAGGCACTCTCTACTTTGATACAATTTTTCTCAGAAACAAATGTCCAATTTTCTTTTCTTCACAGAGCCACAAGTCAATAAGCCTCATATAGCTACTTGCTTTTGGACTCTTAAGTTTTTGGGGCAATGTCTGCCATGGATGCAGGTTGGGAAGTCAGATGTCTGCCCTTCCACGTGTATCTTACGTAGACAGGGCTCCAGCAGGTGTCCTCTACATCCCCTGGTAGCCAAGGGCATGGGGTCAGACCTGCACCCCCCTTAGATCATTTACTGACCTATCAAAGGCTCAGTTTCCTCATCTGTAAAGTGGAGTATTATCTTCACTAGTACTCACTTCATGGATGGAAGGGGAGAGGAGTTAGAATATATGTAAAGCACAGAACTGGACCCAGAGTAAGTATTCAATAAAATGTTCACCTATTTTTTACTGCCCTATTCTCAGATCCTAATTGAAGCCTATAAATAAAAGTCTTCCATTTTAAAATTACCTTTGATTAATCATTATGTTCTCAGTATCATATCAAATCCTGTAAGAAAGAGCAATGATTACAGTTATCCATCCAATACAGAAATACAGCTTTGGGTAATTACCCTCTTCTTAGGATTCATGCTATCCTATCCCTCTGGTTTTACATATGGGGTATGATTAAAGTATATCCATTTCTGTTATTAATATCTGGAAGATATGTACATCTTATTGAGTGAGAGAAACAGTCTGTTGTTAATGTGCCAGCAATCATATCTTGATATATTATGCAGTTTTGAATTAACTAAGACTTTTCTTGTCTCTTCCTTTCTGTCCTGATACTATGGAATATTTATGATCACATTTATAACAACTCACCAAGAGTAATCAGGAAAAATCAAATGTAAAACTTAAACACATACACATAATAAGCACATACTTATTTAGTATTTAATATACAAAGACAAATTAAATCTCCTGGCTGAGATGAAATTTATCCATCTGTTATACTTCAGGCAACCTCTCTCCCTTGTAATTCATACTTCTCTGTAGGTTAATACCATAGGAACTTTTATATGACTAAGGAAATGAAGAACTAGTTAAAAATAATTGAGCCTAGCATAGGCCCTTGAATGTAAAAGATGCCTCCAATAGCAAATCAAATCCAAAATGCAACAAATATTCATGAACCTCCTACTTCATACTCAGCAATGTACTTGGAAAAACAAGGAATACAGAAAAACTCAAGAGGAGCCCTGCTCTCAAGGCACTTAAAATCTGGCAAGGGAATGGAAGCATCTACTAAAATGAAGAGAAAGTAGTCTAGACGATGACAGCAGGTCCCTGGAGAAGGCAGGCATGCCATGTGTTGGCTGGAGCAGGTGAGGATGTGCTCCAGGAAAGGGCCAGGACCAGCAGCCCCAGGTGGGACACAAAGGCCCACAGGCAGGTTTGCTGTGGGACGAGGACAGAGAGGCTGAAGAAAAACATGTTGAACAGATCACAGTTTACATGCTCTCAGAAGTTATTTCCACCTCAATAAAACACACACACACACACACACGCACGCATGCACGCACGCACACACACCTTCCAGCTATTTTAGCAGATTCATGCTTTCTTCTGGCCTATGTTGATCACATCACTGACAATGAATTTGTTCTATAAGCGCCCCAACCTCCAAAAAGACTGTTGCTATAAGCTTTTATTGGCTTTGGGTCAAGGCTTTGGAACCCACATCTCTGGGTACCCTAAAGTGAGAACTAAATATGCGATCTTCTCAACTTAGAGTTAGGTGTCCTAATCAATCCAGCCATCCTACAATGTATTAAGGTTTTGATGGAAATGGCTCTAGCTTAGAAGTCCAAAGGCCAGACTCCACCAGCAATTCTCCCATTATTCTAGGGGATTTGCTTCCTTTACCAGAGACATGCTTCTCCCCTTTCAGGTGGTTCTAGGGGAGCTGCCACCATGTGTCCCTCCCCCATCACATCCTCAGGAATGGGGACATGATCTAAAATTATGATACCCGACCCGTGGCCACAGCAATGGGCTGGGAGAGCAGCACATGACCCAAAGCAGGAAAATCAGATTGTTTCCTGCTATTTTAAATACTGTCACAATATATAGGAGAAAATTGCCGTTATTTTCTTATTGGGATGGCTAATCTGGAATAGGCTCCATCGCTACTCTTAATAAAATTCATAACTGCCTCAGGGACCTGGTGTACGAAACACAAAGAAGGTACACAATTGTGTACTAGCTTGTAATGTTTTTTTGTCATTGCAGGAGAGAATGGAGCAAACACCGACAGAAATTCCATGCCACAAGATAAGAGGCATGCGTCCTGGGCATACTGCTGAGGCTCCAAACCCACTCCTAGACTTCTCAGTCACATAAACCAATATCTTTTTTTTTTTTATGTTTGCTTGAACTAGTTTCAACTGGGGGTTCTGTCCTTGCAACTAAAAGCAAAACAATCTGTGAAATTAAGCTTCCTTGAACCTCAGTTTTCCTCATTATCACAAAATTCCTCCCAACAAGATAATCTCTGAAGTCCTTTCATATAATTATTTGTTTCAAATTATGTAATTATCACATACTTTGGAATGGTATAGACATTTGTAATTAATTAATTCCTTCAACTGGACACTGGGGAAAAAGTAGCTTTCAACAGCAAGTTCTGGTTTTCAAACTGCCTGTCAGTACTGATGCATAAGAGAGATTCCAAATGCTAGTTGTCAATATAATAAAATATGTAACATTTTTCTTGACCTTCTAAGACAGAGGAAACTCATTTTAAGTATGATTCTCCTTTCTTAGGGCAATATCTGTCTCTGCCAATTATTCTTCCATTCTATCATTCATCTCTCACTATAGACCACCTCTACTGCCACTATTCACACCAAATAAATTACCTGGAAAAGACTATTCATTTCCTTTTAATGACTTAGTAACTTGTACGTGGTTACAAGCAAAATAAAGCACAGTAAAAAGGCTGTTTCCCTAATCCACCTGTTAAGGTGTGGCAGCATTCTTGGGGTAAGTCAGCAAGCACTGATACATTCTAACCAGAAAAGAAAACTAACAAAGACATTCTTTTTGTTCACAGGAAATGAGTCAATGGAAACAGCAAGAAATTGCATGCTCCACAACATAAGGACAGTATTTGCTTGCTCAACATATATAAGAACTAAAAGCATTTAGAATAGTGAAAGTCGATCAAACCAAAAAAAAAAAAATGCTTTAAAAGTGGAAATGAGATACCTAGTTTACATGGAGCACCTGAAAACCAAGAAAATTTATTACAAGGTAAAATACTACAGTTTTTAGAGAAACAAATCTGGTTAAGTTTACTTAAGATCAACTTTTCTGCTGTGAGAAGAGTTTATGATCATTGCCTGTGGAAGAATTTAATATTTAATTAAATTTAGAAGTGTTATTAATGAAATATGTCTTGTACCAAGTGATTAAATCTAAAGAAAATCATTTTCTAAAAGACTATGAGAAATGCATATGCATTTTGGACTACACAAATTATTGCTGAATCAAGAGAAAAAATTAATACTTGGCAGACACAAGCATATCTGTTAAATCCAAAATCAGCATAAGAATCAACCTAATAATATTCAAATAACAAATGGATTAAAACTACAATTCTAATTTAAATAACTTAATACTATAATGTAGCACTTCGTGATTTTGCTTCCAAGGACTGTCTACATAACATTCTCAACCAATGGAAGTGAACTTAAAATCATTAAAAAGGCTGGAATAGACACAAAAGGCGGACTCTTGCAAGCACTACCACTGGACCAAAGTTTAGGAAATTATAAGCTACTGAGAAGTTTATACAACAAGGGGCAGGCAGAAACATTGATAGTTCTCTTTAAAACAGACTTTGTAACTGTACTCACATGCTGTCTTTTTCCATTCCCAAAAACTTGGGCCCTAGACCAAAATATTAAGCATAAATTTTAAAACGAAACAACTAGATTAATCACATGAAGTCAAAATTATTAATTTGCAACTTCAGTCTTCCAAAAGAGCTTCCGCTTGTAGATACAATGCTCTTCACGAGACATTCTACTCTGGACCTTATTCCACTAATCCGGCTTTGCTGGGTCTCTCCAACAAATGTGATTAACTGGGGTTTGGAAGTGGGATAGAGGGAACACATATCCTGTGAGGTTTTAGCTAATAATATTTAGTTTTCTGTTTGGTTGACTGACTTGGTTTTTTGCTCATTTTCAAATCAGAGCTGAAATGGATAAAGGCATTTTAGCATTAGTAAATGTGTAAAGAACTTTAAATACCTGTTTTCCTGGTAAAGGCAAAAAAAAAGAAAAAGAAAAAAAGTCCTTCCTGCTTAAATCACTACCAAAACCCCATTCGATGGTGAGGTTGGTCAAAATACAAAATTCTATTTTTGAACACTGATCTGGTTCACTCATGGCATCATGTGTCCCATTAATACAAAGCACAGAAAAGTTTCAAAAGTAGTGAACACATTCCCTTCTAGTGAAGCTCTATGAAACACAGTGCTTGATATTTGCACTCCCAAGTCCAAAACCGTAATGGCATTTTCAACAAGTCCATCTTGCTCATTAATGCCCTAATTCCCTTCTGAGATTTTTTTAATATGCACTTATTTGATGATTATTAAGAACCTACCATATTCCCCAAAGAAATTTTAATGGAGTAGAAGAAAGAAAAAATACAAAACCTATCATAAGGCATGCAAGCACTAGACAGTGCCTGGCATGCAGCAGGTGCCTAAAAGATATTTGTTGAATGGGTAAGCAAATGTGGTGGCTCCATGCCAGTGGCAAAAAGGTGGTGTGTACTCATAGTGGAGTAAACTTCAACTTCCTTACCTCTACCAGGGACACTGTCCCATATAACTTCAAAGGATAGCACAACATGAGATGAGGTTTCCTTTTTTATTTTGATTATGGAGAATCCCAATACTTCTAAGAAATAAAATAGTGAAAGTATAAAACAAAATTAAACAAAACTTGGGGCGCCTGGGTGGCTCAGTCGCTGAGCTTCTGCCTTCGGCTCAGGTCATGATCCCAGGGTCCTGGGATGGAGCCCCACATTGGGCTCCCTGCTCAGCGGGAAGCCTGCTTCTTCCTCTCCCACTCCCCCTGCTTGTGTTCCCTCTCTCTCTGTCTCTCTCTGTCAAATAAATAAATAAAATATTAAAAAAAAAAATTAAACAAAACTCGATTCTGAAATAGGCCCTGTACCAAAAGGAGAGAAGAAGGGGGGAAATCAAATTTGTCTTAAGATTTTTTTTATTTTTATTTTTAAGTAATCTCTGCAACCAATGTGGGGCTCCAACTCAAAACCCTGAGATCAAGAGTCGCATGCCCTACCAACTGAGCCAACCAGGGCCCAAATTTATCTTCAATTTGACAAAGCACACCATTTTGCTTCCATACATACAACTAGATTAAACCTGAATTCCCATCACTTCACTGACATGACCACACAGTTACTAATTACTATGTCTGCTGCTATCTCTTGATGCAACGCCTTCACCACCAATCTCCCACCTCGTCCATCATTTACATCCAAAGTTTCCTTCAAAGCTTTGTTCAAAATGCAATTCTATGAAGTCCTTCAGATTTCTCCAGCTGTACATAGTGCCTCCCTCCTCCTAAGGCCCTCAGCAGGTAGCAGGCCTTTGGTCCCATCCAGACACTGACATGAGCAGCTCTCGCCTCCTCTGTGGCTGCAAGCACCTCAAGAAAATGTACGCCTCTCATTTGTATCTTAGCCCCACTACTGCCCAGCAGAATGACTTCCAACTCTGAGATACACAGTGTTTTTGCATCTTTGAGGGGATAAATAAAATGAATATAATCATGACAGGGAAGATTGGCCATACTTGAAAGTAGATGGTATCATAGATTCGTTGATCTGAAAATGATTTTAACCTTCCAGCAAAACATAGAGTCTTGGGAGAATCAAATGAGGCTGAAAATTGAGCCATCTCCGAAAAGTGAGCTACCTCCTCCACCTGGACTACTCGTCTCTCTAGTTTGTCACCCAGCCATCTGAGTATTCCTTGAAAGTCTACTATATTCCAAGTCCTGCAGACGTTCAAGGGTATACAAAGAAGAACCTGTTATAAGCAAGGTCCCAGCTCGTAAAGACCAATTGCTCTCATTCTAAATGTGAGGCATCCAGGCAAAAGCTTTTGAAAGGCTCTCTTTCTCGTGTGACTAGTCAGAAAATAGAAGCAGTTGTCCGCTGTGCACACTCTCCGGCATTCCCTCCTTTGCCTTTCTTACCTCTCTCTAACAAATGGAAGCCAAATGAGTCATTAACCATAAATAAACTGAGTAACAAATCTTAACCAAATGGGTATCTCTATCAAATTTAGTTGAAGTGGGCATTCTGTGGGTTTTACGGTGCCTTAGAGGTCTCTGAACACTGTAATATATCCCCTGTTAATTTACTAGAACTGCCTCATCAAGGAAGCCATAGACAAGCAAATGTGACTTCTGGTTAGTCCCCAGGGGCTCCTCCTGTCTCCAGTGGCTTTTTTGGGATCATTCAGGAATTAACTTGTCTGTACTCAAGCGTTTCCACCATGTTTGGGCCCAGTGTTATGGAACATCAAATAATCAAAGCTACTTAAATTTTAAAAGAATGTTCACAAGCTCATTATTTATTCAGTGGATAAATAATTGATGAATCCTTACAATATACAAAATTCTCTACAATCTTAAAATATAGTTAGCTAGAAAAGACATATAAAAATAAGTATGACATAAGGCAATGTATGATAAATGACAAGTCAAGAAGTCCAAAAAGGGAAGGTCACTTCTTTATGAATAATAAAAGCTAACATTTATTGAGTGTTTACTATGTATTAAGCACAGAGTACCGTGCTAAGCACTTTACACAAAATATCAGTGCATTAAATCATGAAGTACTATTTAATCTGGTGGGAGGACAGGAAGAAAATGAGATTTGAGCCCAGCACTGTAAAATTGCCTTAGCCATTAAAATGAGAATAACTTTAACTATTGGAATATATATATTTAAAAAAAAATGTTGATTTTAAATTAAACAGAAAGGGGGCGCCTGGGTGGCTCAGCCTTTAAGCGTCTGCCTTCGGCTCGGGTCATGATCCCAGGGTCCTGGGATTGAGCCCCGCATCGGGCTCCCTGCTCAGCAGGAAGCCTGCTTCTCCCTCTCCCACTCCCCCTGCTTGTGTTCCCTCTCTCACTGTGTCTCTGTCAAATAAATAAATAAAATCTTAAAAAAATAAAAAATAAATAAACAGAAAGTCCATTTTATTTGTTTCTATAATTATGTAAAAATATTTAAAACCCTAACATGTATGGAATATTCACTCCAATATTCTTGGAGCATACATTTCAAATACATGGCAAAATTTTAGAAGACTCAAAGCAAGTGTAAAAGTTCTTTTTTTTTTTTCCTTTTTAATTAGTGATTTTAAGTAAAAATACTCATTTTCCCTGAAATCCTAAAAACATTCTATTAGGACCCTAGTAAGACCAATTTAGCTTTTTTTATGTATATATTTTAAAAACAAAAAGTGGAATGAGACATACGCCTATGTGGTACATTAATAATTCATTGTTTATTATCTTAGAGGCATTTAATATGAAAATAACACATTCTAATTTATTATATGCATGTTATTTCTTGTTCAAGTAAATAATTCATACAATTCCCACACTAACTGAGATCATTTGAAATATGAACTTAGAGCTGTTTCAGTAAGTAAGCTGGGTAAACACAACGTATAAGGTGATAAGTAGGAATACAACAATCAAAAGGAAATGAAAATAAATCCATCATCAAGGAGTTCTCAAGGATAATGAGGAGAAAGCTTTACAAATAGCTTATGCGAGGCCCAATGTGATGGATGCTATGTAAGGGGTAGCAAAATTCAGAGGAGAGAGAGATACAATTTTATCGGGAGGAATATAAGACATTTTTCTGTGTTTGACGATTGAGTTGCGCATTAAAGATAAGGGATAGGCCTTTCACAAGTAAAAATGAGGAGAGAGCTTTCCTGCATCTACTACCCTTGGTCAAGGCAAAGGCAAACAAGGCAAACCTGGGGGCAGGTAAACACTCAGGTATAGCAAGGGTCCCTGTGAATATCCTAACAGTAATGACCCAAATTCAGTAGGGAACCAGGCCCTATGGAGAAGACTGAAGACCATGGTAAGGAGCTGGAACTTTGTTTTATAGGTCTGCATTTCTCAAACTGGAGAGGGGAGGTATGGAGAGGGGGACAGGGGAGACAGATATAGCAGCAAACAAAATGGGAATAAAATCCTGTTCCTTGTTGCACAAACATTCTCATGGAAGACAGACTTCTAAAAAAATGATAAATAAATAAAAACACAATATGTGGATGTATAAGGGTAGGTATTTTAATATGGGTTGACATTTGACCAGAAGGAATTGGAGGAAGCCATAAAGGATATGGAGAATGTGTATCCCAGGCAGGGAACAGCAAGAACAGGTTCAAGGATGAAGTGTGTGAGAGTGTGCAAGGTATAGTAGGACCATGTGAGAGAAGGGACTAAGGGCTACACAGTAGAGATGAAATCAGAGGAGTATTGGGAGCAGGTCATATAGTACCTGTGGGGCCTTGACAAGCATTCTGTATTTTGCCAAGTGAAATGGGAAGTCACTCAAGGTTCCATGACCGGATTCATATTTTGGAAGTATCTGAGTAGACCATTATGGGACAACATGGAAAGCAGGAAGGTCAGTTGCTAATGAAATAATCCAGGAGAAGAATCATGCCAAGAAGACCCACCTGATGGCAGGGAGGTGGTTAGGAATATTCTGAAGATAGAGTCAACTGGGTTTGCTAAGAGGCTGAAGGTAGGTATGAGAGAAACAAAGGAAGCAAGGATGACCAAGTTACTTAGCCTGAGAACCAGACAAAAGGTACTGTCATTTACTGAGATGGGAAAGAAGCAGGACAACCACCTGGAAAGAAAGATGGGAGAATCAAGAGTTCCAGGATGCTGTATAGAGCAGGTCAAATCTGTCAAACTCCAATGCCCACACGCTCTACTTAGCTTTGATGGAGGCTGAGATGCAGGAACAAATGAGTGACAACACAAGGAATTCTGAGCAGAGCGAAGGGAAGGTGGGAGAGTTGACAAGAAAGGGAAAGTCAGGTAGAAGGTAAAGCAGCATACCAGGAACAAGGGAAGGGAAAGCATCTGGGGACTCAAAGAAACCAGAAAAGATGTGGACTATCTGCTGAGTGATTCTTATATAGAATCTACCAAAGAGGAATAAAGGAAGAATAAGAACATGGAGAATGCTGCTAAAATAGAACATGTTCATGAAATAAATGACGGAGAGCCTGTTGTACCAAGTAATGGCTGCACCATCTGAACCCCTTTGAATTCAGCAACAATATTCCTCTTTCCAGGAGGCACTTGGAATGTCTTGTTTTTACAACAATGCCTCATTAAGACAACAACTAAAAAGCCCACTTACCTCCACAGAGTATGAGAGTTCATGATAGAGCCTCCTGCTTAGTAATGTGCTACGTTATGTATTGAACGAAGAAGAGGAATACGCTGCTGCTTTTAGAGAATTATTGCCCCACCATTTTTCTGTTTCCAAGTGCTGTCTCAACACCACTGCTGTAATGACACACTGGAGTGTGCTGCATTGGTGGCTAATCCTGAGGATTCTCTATTATCTCCTGCTTTAGGATGTGCAGCATCAGAAATCTGATGGATTAATGAAAGACTGTTAATGCTAATTGCTGACATAAGACTATTTAGGGCACACCAAGGCAATTGCTGAGTTTTTTTAGATGTTTTCACAGCTTTTCCGAGCACTGTACTAATCAGTCATGCTAATTCCAACAGTAAACAGCACATAGCTTTGGTAAGAGACCATGAAAACTCTTTTATCATTTCATCTCTACAACTCCTTCCTCAATACCATCCTTAAATACAGATAATTTGCCTTAGATCAGTTATCTGCTGTATTCACCCCATCCAGACTTCAGACACAGTTGATGGCTAGATTTTACACATCCCTAATTAGAACAAATGTGGCCACCATGGCTTAGAAACACCTCAGCAAAGTGAACCAGATGCTCTGCTCCCGGAAAGGCCATCAAGTGCTGACACACTAAAGTTTCTTAGAGATGATTTGTGCCACTGAAGACCTATGGGCCACCCAAATGTTAACAGTATAGCACAGTGAGTGGAAACATAGCCATTGGAATTACACGTGAGCTCTAGTTGTAATTATGACCATTATTGTCGGTGCAACTTTTAAGCCAACTACACAACTTCTCTGAGCTCCACTTTGCTCTTCTATAAAATGAGGCTATCACTTCATGCCTTTGCATATAAAATGTCTAGTAGAGCACTGCTAGAAAAATGGAAGAGCCACTGATTCAGAAAACACCGTGGTCTGGCTCCTGCCATCACTGTGTCACTACAGTGGAAATGGATACACTAGTCAAACAGCTTGATGACAACTGGCCATTGACATCAGCCCCCCATTCCATACACAACCAACCTTCTAACTTGGCTTCCCTTTAGATGGCTCAGATCTGGATACAATGTGCCTTTCACAGAATGCTTTATCACATTCTCATCGTAAACTGATAGATTAGCACTTGACATTCGGATTTTTATACGTATGCACCTTGTGATTTTGTTTAACTGGAGTTGAGTACAATCAGCACAGGATATATTGACAATCAAATTACATTAACATCCAGAACCTGGAGGACATTATGCTAAGTGAAATAAGCCAGGCATGGAAAGACAAAGACTGCATGATCTCACCAATATATGGAATCTAAAAAAGTCGAACTCACAGAGGCTGAGAGGAGAACGGTGGTTGCCAGAAGCTGGGGGTGGGGGGGGTGCACTGGAAATGGAGAGGTACTGGTCAAAGGGTAGAAATTTCAGTTATGCAAGATGAGTAACTTACAGACATCTAATGCACAGCATGATGACTATAGTTCATAATACTGTATTGTACACTTGAAATTTGTTGAAAATAGATCTTAAATGTTCTCACCACACAAAAAAATAAATGGTAACTATATGGGGTGATAGATGTATTATAATTAGCTTGACTGTGGTAATCATTTCACAATGTACATGTATATCATATGTATGTGTATATGTATGCTTTAAATACATACAATGTTTGTCAATTATACCTTAATAAACTGGAAAAAAATTTCATTAATACCCATAGCTATGATTACTACCTCACCCCCGATGGATATGTGGCACTAAAAAATCGCCAGGAAAAGTCTAGACACAGGAGAAGTGAAAGGTGTCAGGGAAATCACCCATCCATCTAGGAAACAGTTCCATATCTCTGGACCATTATCTAACTCCCAAACTGGACTCGATAATCCTCAGAAGCACCCCAGTGATTCCCCTGGGGTATCATGAAATTTACAAGTCAGCCTTGTGTTAGTTAACTCCCTGTCCATCTGAATACAAATGTGCTATTACAGCCAAGTTAATAGAAAGAAATATATCTTATCACAGTTACTAAAGTTGAGAATCACTGCTGTAGAAAATCAAGTTTATTGATTATTTTAAAAAAGAAGGGTAAAAACAAAGAAGGAAATTAGCACAGGTTTTGATGAGGCTGGGTTATATTTTCTCAGTGGGATTCTGTTTCAATTTAAAGCTGAAAGGACTCTGAGCTTAAAGATATTGGGTGATTTGGTTAAAATTCCAGAGGATTGGATTCAAGATTACTTTGTAATCTCATGACTTTAAAAC
This sequence comes from Phoca vitulina, assembly GCF_004348235.1. NCBI lineage: Eukaryota > Metazoa > Chordata > Mammalia > Carnivora > Phocidae > Phoca > Phoca vitulina. The sequence goes on along the minus strand of NW_022589727.1, from coordinate 28,071,377 downwards.
CTTCTTAATTAAAGACTTACATTTGTTTTAAATTAAATGGGACATGGACTTGTAGACCAGAAAAGCAAATCACTGTGAGGGAAAAGGTTCTGAATGGTTGTCCCTGGGGCTCCCAAATTTAATGTGATGCTCAATCAAAGAGGAAAATCAGGCCCTGGATGTGGGCTCCCACCCTCACGCGGCCCGTGAAGTGGGCTGACCTCAGGCCCCAGCACAGAACCACTGGCTCGTATTAGTGCTGCCACATACATCTGGAACCATCCTCCCCTTCCTAGATAAGGCAAAATGTGGCATTATCGATGTTTTTATCTTATCTCAAGGAGAGAAAAACAAAGCCTTCGTCTCAAAAATGTCCCTTCACTAGGGCTCACTTGTGTAAGAGACTGGCCATGGAAATCCATCATCTTCTCAAGGATTTCTCCAGAGTTCACATAGAAAACATGTGTAAAATAACAAAGATGAAACTTTAAAAGCATCACTCCAATTTTTTTCTTTAATCCCCTCATACACAATTCTAAAATCAGCAAAGTTTGTTCCTTTTTTTTTTTTTTTAATGTTTCAAAACTCCCTTCCCCATTTTCTTCGAGCAAGTGTCCTACTTCTCTGCTGCTCTTCACAACCCCATCTCTCAGGAGAGTCATCTGCCATCACTGTGGGTCCCTCGCCCCTGCCGCTGACTGCAGCCTCTGGCACACACCGGGGTGCTCGACGAAGTCTCCGGTGGCTCCAGGCCAGGCACCAAAGGCTGTTCTTCTCAAGCCCTGTCTTCTCTCCTGTGGACCACCTCGCCATCTTGCTTCCCTGGACTTCCTGTGTTTCCTCCTCCTCCACCAGGCATCTAATGTCAGGAAGCTCTGCACTCCTCCCTAGGTCCTCTTCTAACGCTCTTCTTGCTCCCTAGACATTTCATCCACCCCCTGGCTTCAGAGGCCCAGCCTCCCCTTCTGCACTTCCAGTGGCCATCTCAGACTGGCTGTCTCCACACCTTGACTTCCATGCATCCAAAACATTCCTACAATCCTGGTTCTCCTCCTGTGTCCCCTCATTGAGTAAATGACATCTCCCTCCAACCTCAATTCTCCCCTTTCCTTCACCTATGTTACCCAATCTATCATCAAGCCCTGCTGATTTTAGCTCCCAAATACCTCACCCGTTGTCACTCACCTGGAATACATAGTCCATGAACCCATCTACCACCACCCATCCTTGCCCTCCCCACTACACTTCTAAATCCATTCTCTTTACAGCCTGAGTGATCTTTAAAAACATTGTGTGTATTTGTGTGGGAATGTGCATATTCACACCCACATATATAATCTTCTTAGCCTGGGCTGCTCTTGGCTCAAGTGGTTTCCAACTGCACCTGAGACACTTCACATGGTTCAGCAGACTCTCCCACTTCTAGCCCCCACTTACATCTCCACTCTTTCTAATAAAGCTCACCCTATTCTGCGTTAGAGACATGTCGGCCTTTCAGTTTCTAAAACATTCCATACACTCTCCTCAAAAAGGGCCTTTGTATACTGGTGCCCTCTGCTATACCAGTATGGTCACCACCACTCCCACCCTGCAAATGGATCATCTATTATGTTGACTAAAAATCTGGATGATCAGGCCCCACCCTAAACCTAAGGAATCAAAACATCTCAGAGTAGCCCAATACATCCTTTCAACAATGGCCACATGATTCTGTTGAGCAGGTTTGGGGACCTGATATAAACAATTATCCCTGGAAACACTTGACTCCTCTTGACCATATCATGGGGCCAAGATCGCCATTAATGAGGCAATCCATTCCTGTGGACAGGTTAGACAGCTCTTCCTTATACTAGCCTGAAAACTGCCTCCCTGAACCTTGTACCCATTGGTCTAGTTCAATAATTCCTTAAAATCTCCTCAGGACAGGGACGCCTACGTGGCTCAGTCGCTTAAGTGTCTGCCTCTGGCTCACGTCATGATCCCAGGGTCCTGGGATCGAGTCCCGCATCGGGCTCCGTGCTCCTGCTTCTCCCTCTGCCTGCTGCTCCCCCTGCTTGTGCACGCTTGCTCACTCTCTCTCTCTCTCTGACAAATAAATAAAATCTTTAAAAAAAAAAAAATCTCCTCAGGACATGTTGGCAACCCCACCATCTTTTTTTTCTCTTTTTTTTAAGATTTTATTCATTTATTTGACAGAGAGAGACACAGCGAGAGAGGGAACATAAGCAGGGGGAGTGAGAGAGGGAGAAGCAGGCTTCCTACTGAGTAGGGAGCCCGATACGGGGCTCGATCCCAGGACCCTGGGATCATGACCTGAGCCAAAGGCAGATGTTTAACGACTGAGCGACCCAGGTGCCCCGCATCTACTATTTTTTTAAAAGACTTGACATTTTAGAGCACTTTTAGGTTCATAGCAAAATTCAGGGGAAGTTTCAGAGATTTCCCATGTATCCCCTCTGCCTCCATACATGGATAACTTCTCCCATATCAACATCCCCCACCAGAGTGGGACATTTGTTGCAACTGATGAACTCACAGGCATATCTTGATTGCCCAGAGTCCATAGTCCACCACCATTTTTAAGTGTAGTTCCTAAAGCCAAATTTCAATGGTTCCAGACCAATTCCTCTTTGAAGCTAACTCAGTGGTTCTCTCTCAACTGCACATTGGTCATGAAACAAGCAGTAGGGAAAATGGACGTGCACTGGAAACCTAGCCCGTTACTTAGAAGGCTTGAGATTGCAAACCACACCAAGTCTCTGCTTTCTCATTTGTTAAATTGAAATAGCAACAGTGTCTTCCTCTTTGGGCCAATATAAAGATTAAAATAGCTCATGCATGGAAAGCACACAGCCTGGTGCCTGTCACACAGAAATGTACATAAATAGAATGTGAGTTCCCTGAAGACAGGGCTTTATGACAATTCAGAACAGCGCCTGACCTAGAGCAGGCGTTCAATTATCGGTTGAGTGACTGAATCATTAACAGTGGTAGGCAAAAGCTAAACTTAAAATAAGAAAATATTTAATTTTGAAGACAGGTTTAAAAAAAAAAAACCCAGAAGTAAGGAAAGGAATTCTAACTTAGTTTTCCTTTTAAAGTATATTTTTTAGGTGACCCTTAAAATGTCAACTAATGATTTTGACCTAACCATACCATGATTTAAGTGTTTCATTCATTTAAATAAAATAGAATAAGAAATGTGTGATTTAGAATCAAGCTTTTGTACCTTATTTGCAATTTTTAGAAAACTATATTACCTTTTTCCAATCTCATTTCTACCATGCAACAACAGTACACAAAGGAGTAGCAGAAATGCATTAAATCGGTTGCATTAATATTAAGTCGAATCATTAAACTACTTAACACTTTTTGTTTCTATCTGTTTTAATATAAAAGTGAAAAATGGTGAATGTATCAGACACTTAAACCCAATCTAATATACAGAAACCCAATAGTGGCTCATAGAATATGTATCTTGACATACATATTTCTTATATTACTATAGAAATATATACTAATTGTATTTATCACACAGCCATTTGAAAATTCTCCAAAATCTTTTAGAAAAAATAAGATGGCTTTTTTGTTTTCAAAAGGAGAGCTACCCACACTAGGATTTCCCTTTCCATTAGGGCCTCTTATTAGGAACAAATGGAACTCTGCTCAAGCATGGCCTCAAGCAACCTGCTTCCTAACTAACCTCTACTGTTGGTTTCCTTGCTGGTCCTTTCAGAGGGAAAATAACTGGGTTTAAGTTCAGTTGTACTCCTTACCACAAAAACTTCCCACTTGAAATATTTAAGATGGCATTTAAGGTAAGCATGGCCCACGTACCTGGCCTCTGGTACCCCTGGTATACACCAGAGGCCTCATCTTCATATTACCTTGGGATCTAGCTTCCTAAGTACTTGCTGGAATGAACTGAGCATCACCACAGGTCCCTTGATAATCTATATCCTGAAGGCTCCCTTCCATGGTACCTCGAAGCCCAGAGTCCAGCCCTAAAACAGTAGGACAAAGACCATCACCCAACAGATGAGTGTGCAGTCTGCCTGGCCAGTGCTCTGGGCAGACACAGTCTTCCTCCCAGGGGCTAGGAGGCCAAGGACAGGATGGCCCAGGACAGGACATACAACCCACATTAGTGAAATGTAAACTACTTCCCTGCTCAGCTTCTTGGCTTAACCAGGTCCTCCAGGGAGGGAGCTGTGACCCTGATGAGGGAAAGGCCAACATCTGAGGCCCAAAAGGACTGTGATATTTGGTGTTCAAAAATTGAAAAGAGAAAATATCCTGCCCAAAGTGAGGACAGAGTGACTGGCTGTGCAAATCAGCGGGGTCAGGAGGTGAGTATAAATAACATGGGGTAGAGACAATGGCTTCTGGAAGGAATCTTAATTTCACTGTTTTATTGTGCATCATCTTGGAGCCTCCAGAATAGGAGCAGACCAGAATTCCTACAGAATAGGAATTCCCTCTCTAGACAGGGAGGACACTAAGCCACCTGCATAGAGTTATGAGGCCTATGGTGCCCAAGTAAGGGGCAGCCAAGTATAATGAATCCCAATGGGAGATGTAATCAGATTGAGTATAAGAGCTTGTCAAAAACCTCACAACTAAAACCCAAGTATGAAAGCTGGAGTAACACAAGTCAGGCTTAGACCCTGAGCGAGGGCATTGGGGTTGTACACATTATAGTTTCATGACAAGCAGGCTCTTATATTCATGAAGCCACCAGCTTCATTATGGGGGGGGGGGCGGGTGAGGTGGAGGGTAATGCTAGTAGAAGTTATCTCTATGCTCCCTCCCATTCTCTGAGCAAATTCTATCCTACCCCTGGTCCCAACATGTTCTTCTGGCCATCCACCCACAAGCTGACAGTTGAACTCATTGAAGAAAACTCTGATCGCAGTTTTTAGGTCCCTGTATACAAGACTGTGAAATGGAAAATTTTCTCTCCGCCTTAAGTCTGTGTATCAGGCCTATAGGGACCCTGCCAAAGTCCAAGGATCGTGAAGCCTCTCAAATGAGGGCAGGGACGGAGAGCTTTACCAAAGAGGAGTGCTGTTTCACAGAAGGCATACCATATCCTATGTCATATCACCTGATTGGACAGTATCAGAAAATAACCCATTTTAAAAACAAACCTAGAATAGAGTCCCGATAAGAGTTAAGCTTGGTCTGTGCACAGCCTTTCCTTTGCCTGGTGAACATCGTCAGAGGAAGAGGTGCAAAATCAGGGGAGCCTTTGCATTAGGCAACCTCACAAATGTTAACTCATTCAATCCTCCCAGTAGGAAGTATTTGCTCTATTTTACTGAAAGAAGAAAAAAAGGAAAGAAGGAAGGAAGGAAGGGAGGGAGGGAAGGAGGGAGGGAGGAAGGAAGGAAGGGAGGGAGGGAGGGAGGGAGGGAGGGAGGGAAGAAGGAAGGAAGAAAAAAGAAAAAGGAAAAATGAAGCTGGGAGGCAGCTGCACACTGTGAATGTGGGTTGCAAACCCAGGCCTGTGACTGCCAATGTCACACACCGACATTAGTGGTCTCACTGCAACTTCGCCAGTGACTGATGAGGACAGAGTAAGTGCATCCTGATGATTCTAGAGCCTTGGCTACCTCCGAAGGTAAGAATATATAAGCTGTGGAACAGTATTAAAGTCACATGCAGCTATTTAAAATCATGTTTTCCAGAATGATTTCTCAGCATGGAAAAATAATGATGATCTTGATCTCTGAAAAAGGCAAGCTGTAAAAACTGCATTCATAACATACTCACAATTGTACACAGGACTACACATGGACAATGCAAATAGACAGAAAGACACACATACACACATAGGGAAATCTGGAAAAAATACAACAAATTGTTAATAGTGCTTCTTTGAGCAATTAGATTATGTTTTATTTTCTTTTTGATACTTTCTGGTATTTTCTACTTTTTCCTACAATGACGATACAAGATAGAGAAAAAGGGTTAAAAATATAAAGTGATTTTTGGCAAAACAAACATACATTTTTCAAAAAAATTAAGATTTACACTAAAATCAAAACCATTTTAAAGCCACTAAATCGTAAAATAACACCCCAATAAGACATCACCTTACATCAAAAAGAAAAATAGAAAAATAGTAATTTCCAGAAATTCAAATAGCAATAAAATAAGCAAGCTTAACATACTGAGGATTTAAAAATAAAAAAGGTATAATAAAAATTTTATCCAAGTGACTGCCCAGAATCACAGAAAAATCATAAATGGTAAGTTTCAGAAAATGATTTTTCCTCTTATGCCTGGAAAAAATATCTTGGAGGGATTATGGGTTCAGAGGAGAACTTGGTCGAACTTTGGCTTGTTTCAACAACCCCTTTTTTTGTTCTCTTTCTCTCTCCCTCAACACATACACACACACACACACACAGCCAGGCCTCTTCAAGTATTTAACCCTTGACTCGTTCAGATTAAATATGTCCAGCTTTCTGAAGGGCCTCACCCACTGCAGGGAGCATGCCTGTCCTACTCAACGCTGAGGTGGGGGCCTGCTCTCTCCGCTGCCCCTGGCTCACCGACCACCTCCCACACTGGCAGGAGGGCTGCCAGCCCCTCTTCAGCTTGCCTCTCTGTAAACCACCCTATTTATCTGCGGCCTTACCACATACAGTGCAGCCCCCAGGGGACATGTCAGCCAGGCCTGTCTTGGCTGCATTTGTGCCCAGAAGGTTCTACCTAGCAACACCTCACAAAGACTGACTAAGCTCAGGCAAGGTCGCATGGGGGGTCTTCTCCTCCAACTGGTAGAAGGAAGATGAGAAAATGTTGGAGGTGAGCTAGGACAGGGGAAAAAGAAGAAACTGAAGAGAAAGGCCAATACCCCCGTGAAGCTGTTCTTGTTCAGGAACTAAGGTCTGTCTGTCCTTCACTTACCACTCCCCACATCAGCACAGGACTTGCTTTACTCAGCCTAAGGTCATGAAATACCAACGGGCCTCTTGAGCACACTTCTCTTGCTCAGGAAGAATCTAGCACCTTGTGGCTTATGTTAGTCAGGGTAGGGCGAGTTATACTGTAGTAACAATCACAAAATATCGGGGAATGTATCACTTTTCACCCATACTCCATGCCCACTGCAAGTCAGCTGGGGGCTCTTTCCATGTTGTACTCACCCCGGAGCCAAAATATGGTAAGCTGCGATGGCAGGGGGCACAGGGATGGCTGAAATGCATACTGGCTCCTAGTGCTTCTGCCCAGAAGTTGACACTGAATTAGCCAAGGTCATACAGCCATGTATGGTCAAATGGACACAAAGTACAGTCCTCCATGCCAAGAGGGAGGGTCAGAATTTTTGTGAACATCCACGCTTCCAGTAGGTCCCCAAGAGCTGCCTTCCACCTGCTCAGGAGAGAACACACTCAAGAAACATCTCCACCATGGTCTCTGGCTAGAACAAAATGACTAGAGAGTGCGAAGCAGAAGCTGCAACTGGCGACCACTAGACAAGTTGTGACTGCATCTCCCCATCTCTTGATGGGGAGCTTTCTGAAAAGCTAACCATTAAACAGTACAGAGCTTAAACAGTTACTTAAGACTCCAAGTCATCATCACTATCTTGTATTTTAAACACACGCACACGCATACAAACACAAGCAGTCACTGCCAACCATCTGTACTGAAAATAAAATATTCCTTTTTTATGAATAACACTTTTCCAGGATTGGAGTCCCCAGTGAAATGTTTCTTTACAAAGCTCAGTCAATCCCAAGTGAAAATTCTTTCTTTCTTAGAAAATGTCATCGTCTGTAAATGTTCCCTGGGGCCAAGCTCAAGTAGGCGCTCCAGAGCTGCTCCCAGAACTAAACCTTCTGTGAATCAAGCTTTTAGATACTCTCAACACTTTTGGCATCCAGACACTCATACAACCCTGAATTATTTATTCACCAATTTTGCACAACTTCCTAAACACCAATGGAGACCAGGATGGTTTCAGCTATTTGATGTTACATCTTCTCAAGTGGCTAAAGACGCTATAAAGCACCCCATTGCTTAAGCCTGCCGTCTCAGTTCCATTAGCGGTAAAGACCTCTCTATTCAAACTGCTAAGTAAATCCTCTGAGAGCCCAGGGACTGTTTCATGCTTGAAAGCAACTGTTAAGAATTTGACAACAACCAAATTGTTCCTATTTAATCCTTCTCCCAAGGTAAAAAGAATTATAGGTAAACATATGCCTTCATTATTTGCTTTGCTGCATTTCAATACCCAATCCCACACAAAATTGCCAGCCAAGGATTTAATGCAATCACTTCTGTATTGCAGAGCTACTGCCTTTGCAGGATGGAAAAAGCTTAACAAGGGCTATAGAGCCGGTTAGCCAGCTACCGTATTTTGTGTAGCATACATCTTAAATGTCACAGGGGTGACGTCTGATCACAATGATGCTTTTCACGAGGTTTTTTGTTTGTTTGTTTGTTTGTTTTTGAGGGGATTCGAAATAACAGTTCTAGGCCAGTTTGTTTTAGCTGGCACCAAACATTTCTGCTGAATGCAAACCAAAGGTTACACTAAACTCTGAAAAGAAGAATGGAGACAGATGTTGTAGAACTGACATCCTCATAGTTTGGTTTTGAGAGATAGTCGATACAGAGTATCTACTTGGGGGTTCTTTTCTTTCAAGTTGTTTTGTTTTCGTTTTAGCCTTTAGTAATTTATATGCTTGTAAAGCTTCTTATAACCAACCAGGGTTAGGCAGGCCATCTACTCCAGTAGAGGATTATTTGGAAAACCAGTACATTAGAGCAATTTTTTTTCAACTGCTTGACAATGTCCAATCCTTCCCCCAACACGATCTCAACCCACCAACACACACATGCAAACAATCATCAAGATAATAGTTCCTTCATGATGAAGAAAACCTTGCAGCAAGTTTATCAAGTGAACTATCAATGATGAATATCCCAAGTTATATTCCTACATTTTGGGATAACTGCTCTTCACATGCTCACTAACCAAGCTCTTCTCTAACTACTGGAGAGGTTACCTTGGTATAGCTCTCCACAAAATCGGGTTCTTTTGTCAGTCAACTAGAGGAAAGGCTTCTATGTTACTTCTGTTGTGGAGTAAAAAAAAAAAGTTGGTACCTCCTGGGATCTGGACTTCAAAAACAGTAATGACCCACTGTCTATTTCAATCATAGCTTCTCCTATGCAAAGCTCTCTAAAGAGCCTTTGTACCTCCTATGACACGGGGACACTATTTTCTCCAAACATACATCCTCTACTCTTGACTGGTGTTTTAAAGATGGCTAACATTAGGACACGCCCTGTTAGCCAACCACAAGTTGGAGGACATCCTTTAGAAGTCCATATATATCAGTGTGAAAAGAGAGCATTTTCAAATCAGGTTAGAACAACTACTTTTGTGGTTTTTACTTCCAGGTATTCTGTAGGTCAACAATCAAATACACATCATAACTTCCTTTTTCTTTTACAGCCTTTTATATTGGGTTTGCTTCTAACAGTATAATATTTTACTACAAAAAGGCTTTCTAGCTTTGTTATTATAGGCAATGAAAATATGAAGTGAGTGCTTATTACTCCTGACCGAAAGATTCAGAAGCACCCTAGTAAAAATCAGAGATTTTCTCAAGCATATCCTAACTAAAAAGACTTCCTATTTGGATAAGGTCACTTCATTATTCAAGATACATTTTTAATCCACATCTGGTTTTTCCTACTAATTTACCACTTTTGGGGACTCCTCTCCCCTCAATCTATTTTAATTTGGCAGATTAATTTGGACATTAGGCCAAACTGAAATAACTGAGAAGGTAAGTGAGCTTCTGAAGTTAAAGAGCTACGATGGTCATTATTTAAATTGTATTATCCTTGTTGCTGAGAACTGACCTTTCTACTAGGAAACATGCTTTCTCCCAGCCAGCCGATCCTATCCTGCTGACTCTGCTGCCCAGCGTGCTACACGGAACAGAAAGGGTGAAGGTCTGAGTGTGGGCCCAGTGCACTTGCCAAGTGCCAGCAAAAAGAACTTGTTTGGGGGTACGAGGGCCTGAGAAGTAAAAGCAAAAGCAAAAACAACACCAGTGCTCCAGGGACAATACCTAGCCAATCTGTTCTCTCAATCCAGGTGTTACATCCTGGATTTACGACTCCTACTAAAGCTGGTTTTATTAATGCGTTAAACAGAAGTTCTAAAATGTGTTCAATCAGAGTCAAAGTGAGGGGGGAAATATAACCCCACAATGTATTATTCAAGTAGAAAAAATAGTCAATAAATCAGAACAAGCGAAGTAGCAGTAATGAGAAGGAAGGGAAAAATAGAGGCATGAACATGTACTTGACAGCAATCCCCTTCTAATTTAAGCTTGTTAGCCTGCCTCTCTTCCCTCAGGGAAGGAAAGACAACATTTTCTTTATCGCAGTGTTTTACTCAACTGTCTATGAAATGTGCACTATTAAGTAATCACTTCCAGAAAGCTTTTGTGGGTTTCTTGGGGCGGTGGGGGGGGGGGGGGTTATGTTGTGTTTTGGGATTTTTGGCTACATTATTAGCAAGTTGCAAGTGAACATAAAACATTTTCATTAGCAGTGGAAGAATATTTCCAGTGTGCGGCTGTCAGCAACAAGTCAGACTCAAAGGCAGCATCTCAGAATACGGATTCCAGTCCCCTGACTTCTCATGATCCCAGTCGCTGAAGCTCATAATTCCAGCAGCTACTTCTAGCATTCCTCCTCCTCAGAGCCAATTCACACAGAACCAAAAGTCCAGGGCAGCGTTCCAGATCTTGCAGACCAAGAGTAGGTAAACCAAATTGAAACCAGAAATGTTCACAATTTATTCAACGATGCAGCATTCCTGAACCTCCCACTTCCCAGACATTCCGCCACACTAACTCATGTGGTTAACGATTATTGTCTTCTCACGAAAGGCTTATAGTGAAATACAAATATATATCTATTCCCAGTGTTCAAGCTTGATGCAAACCCTCTTTAAAATTAGGTTTTTTTAGTTAAAGCTTATCTTTTTTAATTTAAGCAAGTAACTTCTAAATTTACTCAGGAAAACTACATTTTTCCCAAAAACAGAAAGAGAAATACTATCTAATATATTCTGATTCCATTCAATAAATCTTCGTTGAGTGTATAATTTCTCTCCAGGGAAAAAGAATGGAAAAGGGGAAGTTATGTCTTCAAAGAGCTTACAGATTAATAGAGGGGAAGGTCATTTAAGCAAAAGCAGTAAGTTCTGCCGTGTATAATGGTCATATGTTTTTGGCCCCAGAAAATCATCAAGCATGGCAATATTAGTTCTACTCAGGAAGAATCCAGGGAGGCTTCAGGAAAGAGGTGACATTTAAGCAAGGACTTGAAAGTAGAGGAAGGTTTTAATTTTTTCAACCTACAAATAAAAATATTTGTCCCACCATTTCAAGTTTCCCACGTTTCCTTTTCCAAACTCACCTTAAAACTGTAACATCCCCTTTTGAAGATCTGTGCTCGGAGTCATGACCTCCACACACCCACTGACATGGCTGGATGCATTTCAAACAAGCCACACAAGATGCGGTGTGGAGTTCTACTTACCTTTACTGGAAAGAGGCCTGATTCAGCTGTGAGCTATTTCTAAAGCATCTACTCAAATACATTATTTTAAGTTACCCTCTGCTTTTTGTGAATACAGAACCTCCCTCTCTGCCCTTCTTTTGATCAAGGAGGTGCTGATGGTGAGAACAAAGTCAAAGGACCCAGCACAGCACAGCCACTCACATGTGGAAACACTAAGAAATCTGCGTCTTGGGCACCGGCCAGGAAAGCAGGCCAGACAAACAAGAGACACCGAGAACAACTTGGCCATGTGAGTGGTGAGAACAAGCGGGTCTCTCTAGGCCTCCCGTAAATCCTCTCCCCAGAAGCCACCAGCAGTTCTGCTGTCCTGGGAAGGCAGGCAGGAGGGGAAGTGGGAGGAGACCATGCTTTCCTCCAAGCACAAACTGGCTGCTGGCTCTGGAGTGTCTCTAGGAGGCCAGCTCTGGGAAAGGAATAAAGAGGAAAGGGGGCCCAAGGCAGGAGAGATATGCCACCCACCCACTGTCCAGGCTGGTACCTGGGGAGGGGACCCAAAGCTCTGAAGAGCAACACAAGGCCTTCCTGAGAACCAGAACCAAAGATGGTTCTTTAGCTGAACTCAGCTAGAGTCTCAATAACCAAAAGACATCAGCAAATAATCCCCAAGGCTTTCGGGCTGTTACCTTAGGTCAGGCCATGGATATGTACTATCTGCAGAAGAGTGTTACTATGCATGCCTGCAACAGAAGCCACATCCCCACACAGGAATCCAAGGAGAGTTTCATCAAGTCCCTTACAAGAAGGGAGGGAAGGGGCGCCTGGGTGGCTCAGTCAGTTAAGCATCTGCCTTCGGCTCAGGTCGTGATCCCAGGGTTCTGGGATCGAGCCCCACATCGGGCTCCCTGCTCAGTGGGGAGCCTGCTTCTCCCTCTCCCTCTGCCACTCCCCCTCTATCTCTCTGTCAAATAAATAAATAAAATCTTAAAAAAAAAACAAAGAAGGGAGGGAAGGATTCCTCAAAGGAAGACAGAACGGGCACCGCTCCTTCATCCTATCGCTGCTCCAGACAAGACGGCAGGCACAGTGCCTTCTTCCCTGTCCCCTCAGATGTGAGCGACGGCTCCTCAGGTCAAACAGAGAAGGCTCTACTTCTCCCAAGGCTCATTTCACTGAGATGGCAAGATGCAAATATTGACACAGTTTGGGCCCTGGTCCAAAATTCTGCTTCATTCCATTACAGAAAGTCTTTCTTCCTTTGCCTCCCTGTTTCATCAAAGCACACTTCCGACTTTAAGAAAGGGCCCCAGGGCCACCGCCTCCATGACACAACACTAGGGCCACCAGCCTGGCCAGTGGGCTGCAGCGGTGGCAGGGACCTATTATTCTATCACCCCAGCACATACCAGAGTATGTCCCAAGGGGCACCAGCCATTCAAGGGCTCCGTGGTGAGTGTGATGAGGATATTCTGCAAGCCATCACAATCTTGGAGGGTCAGATGCATGTTCGGCACCCGGGACTTCAATAAAGAAACCTGTTTAGCCCTGAGTCAAATACATCTTTCACAACAACAATCAACTTTTTTCTCCTGTAAAACCTATTACCGTATCCCACATAACATATTAGAGAAACAAGCCCATTCCACCCATGGAACGCACTGCAAGAAAATGCCTCGCCACACTGGGCACAGAGCAAGAAAATGCCTCGCCACATTGGGCACAGACCTGCCCCTTTATCACCTTTCCCCAGGGAACCCAGCTCCCTCCTAAAGCCACACACATCAGACTCCCTCTTTAAAATGCCTGCCTTGAGAGGCGCCTGGGTGGCTCAGTCAGTTAAGCATCAGACTCTTGGTTTTTGCTCAGGTCATGATCTCAGGCTCCTGGGATGAGGCCACGTAGGGCTCCACATGCAGTGGAGAGTCTGCTTCTCTCTCTGCCCCCTGCCCCCGCTGCCCCCACTCATGTGCATGCTCATGTGCACGCACGCGCTCTCTCTCAAATAAATAAATAAATCTTTAAAAAAATAAATTAGGGCACCTGGGTGGCTCAGTTGGTTAAGCCACTGCCTTCGGCTCGGGTCATGATCCTGGAGTCCCGGGATCAAGTCCCGCATCGGGCTCCCTGCTCAGCAGGGAGCCTGCTTTGCCCTCTGACCCTCCCCCCTCTCATGCTCTCTCTCTATATAAAAAGAAAAATAAATAAATAAAAAAATAAATTAGGGGCGCCTGGGTGGCTCAGTCGTTAAGCGTCTGCCTTCGGCTCAGGTCATGATCCCAGGGTCCTGGGATCGAGCCCCGCATCGGGCTCCCTGCTCCGCGGAAAGCCTGCTTCTCCTTCTCCCACTCCCCCTGCTTGTGTTCTCTCTCTCGCTGTGTCTCTCTCTGTCAAATAAATAAATAAAATCTTTAAAAAAAAAAATTTAAATAAATAAATAAATAATAAAAAAATAAATTAAATAAAATGCCTACCTTGAAAACTCTGAGGGATTCTCATGTCCCCTCTCAGTTTTGGTGGTGGTAGTGGTGGCAGACTTTAATTTATGCTGTAAGTAATCTAATCGCTTCTTAAAGGACAGAGGCTCTTCTGATACATTTAAGGGCAGGTCTTCAATGAACTGCATTTTTATAATGCTCATTGAAATAAAGAGATGAAGCTTTAAGAATAAAGGCTGTCTCTAAAAAGATCAGGTCGTCTCAAACTACTACTGCCTGCTCCTCAAATAAGCACCATGTGGAGAGTCTGTTTATCAGAGATCCTTCAAAGGGAGGTCCCTCTACTTTGAGGGATGGGGAACAGTCAAAGCCTTTCTGGAAAATACTCTGAGCTGGACAAGGGAATCCGTTTCAGGTGTGCCCTTCCTGATGCACATCTGCCCGTGGTCTGCACCTCCCCAAACCCCTTCCCAGCACTCTATTCGCACCTTCTCTCACTCCACCCCAACTCCTACCCAACATAGACTCTTGTGCACCCTCCTGTCACAGTGAGTGATGCCTGTCTCCTCACCGCCCCCCATGCCTTCTGTGGGATGTCACTGAAGTGCAAAGGAGAGAAAACTTCAGAGACAGACGGAGGGGGCAGAAACATCCTCCTTTTCTTTCTTTTAAAGATTTTATTTATTTGGGAGAGCACATGCGCACATTGTGTGTGTGTGTGTGAGAGAGAGAGAGGGAGAGAGCGAGCGAGCGAGTGAGCACAAGCGGGGGTGAGATACAGGGGGAAAGAGAGAACAGACTTCCCACTGAGCAGGGAGCCCGATGCGGGGCTCGACCCCAGGACACTGGGATCATGACCTGAGCCAAAGGCAGACGTTTCACCAACTGAGCCACCCAGGCACCCACATCCTCCTTTTCTATTTCAGCATCAGAATGCAGACATGAGAGGGCTGAAAGAGGCATCTATGATGTGAAAAACAAAGTCAGATTTTTTCTGAAGAGAGTGGAGTCGGATTTGGCTGACTTGGTTTGATGGTGAGGCCTGGCTATGCCAATTAGGTTTTGCAGCTCCAAGGATTTCACAGAAAACATATGTATGGAAAATATCAATACAGAGGTAGTGTTTTAGCCTACAGTGAAAAGTTTACAAGTCAAGATTATTTTATGCAAAGAAATTTCTGAAAAGCACCACCACAGGAAATGCCTTCCTTCAGAGCATCCTTCATGCGGTGATGATTCCTTAGGGAGGGCCACCTATCCCCAGTGGTCCTGCATGGTTGGCACCCCCACCATCGGACATTGGAGGCAGGGCTGGCCTCTCTCCCCCTCTACCAGCTCCTGACCCTCAACACCAGCCAGTCACTGCTCTCTATCCGTAAAGGGACAGTCACAGATAATCTACAGGGCCAGGGTCACCTCTATGCACTGGACATCCTCTCCCTGAGTGTTGAATAGGCACATGAAGAACAAATAAAAAGGAAGAACAGAGTATACAAAACAAACCATGCTCCTAAAAAGAAAAAAAAAAAACAGAATGGCAGTAACTCACGATTACTGCACTTTTTTTTTTTTTTTTAAGATTTTTATTTATTTAACAGAGATAGAGAGAGCACAAGCAGGCAGAGAGGCAGACAGAGGGAGAGGGAGAAGCAGGCTCTCTGCCAAGCAGGGAGCCTGATGCGGGGCTCAATCCCAGGACCCTGGGATCATGACCTGAGCTGAAGGCAGCCGCTTAACCGACTGAGCCACCCAGGTGCCCCCAATTACTGCACTTCTATTAGTGATAATAGCATGGGTGATTTTTCCCCCTTAGAGTTCCCAAATTATCTCTATCATTACAATGAAATTATAATTAAGTGTATTTAAATGAGGAGGGTTTTTTTTTAAAGCAAAATCAAACCAGCTCCCCAAATTGAAAAATTATCAGAGTTAAGCAACAAGTGATTTTGAAGATAACCTTCCTTAAAATCCTCAATGTTAACCTCTTGGAACATCAACCTGAAATTTTAAAATGGAGAAACAAGCCATTTGTTGAATTTTATTATAATACTGTGTCTTGGTAAGGGGGGGGCAGACAAGTAGGGTCAGAGTGCTTCAACTCATCCCATCTCGGATTACAAAACAGTGAAAAACTGCTCATCCCTTTTAAAAATTTGAATAAATTTCTAAAAATAGTCGTTAGAATGAGTTTATTTATGTGTTCCCTGGAGTGAAGAACAATTCTTTCAGCCAATGCATGCAGAAGCCACATTATGGGATAAACACAACTGATGCAATATTGATCCTGTGTCAAGCTCATTATCTGTTTGTCAACAGCAGCTGACAATTTCTAAATGAAAAATGAGAGGTACACTGAACTAGGCTTTCACATCAGGCAGGGAAGGCAGGAAAAACTCATCTGGATGATTTGGTTGGGTCTGATAAAATTCAGATTAGTAACTGGATCAATTGCCTATAAGTGATCCAATTTTCTCTAAAGAGAAAGACAACCCTTCAGAGTAACAACAAGCTATTTTGTTCTTTTTAGGATCACTTATCACTCGCTCCCTACTTCTAAGCTTACAAGAAGCCCTAATCACCTCAAACACGAACATTCCAGGTTTTTTAATATTCCTACAGTTCCTGAGCTTTGAAATGATCTTTGATCACACAGAATAAAATTTCCAGCATCTTTTTCTGCTTCTGAACCCGTGCATTCCAGATGTGTTCTAACGATTGCCTTGCATATCCCACAGGCTCATTACCCTGTGTGTACTTTATTACTATGGCAACGCCAGTCTTGCCTCATGTTTGTGTTTTATGCTGAGCTGGCGGTTTAAGTACATTTCCACAATAACCCTTAAATCATTTGCACAATTAGTAGGTTTGATTTGGATCTACTGAACACACGTTCTCTGGTTCTGCTTCTTACCCTCAACTTTTCTGGGGAGGGTAGACACTGTTCTCCACTGTGCTGCATTCACCGCCGGCAAGCCAGATCCAGCAGACCCCCACTAAAGCAAGCGTGTGTTGCCTTCTTTTTTTCCAACAAGTAACCAGCAGTCCAAATAAAGCTATCAATGTTACCAGGGAAAATTCAGATTTTCACTCAATAGGGCCTTTTCTACCTAAGAAACACTACAATTTATCTACCTGGTTTGAGTGAAAAAATTATGGGTTAGCCCTGCTGGAGCTGACAACAGTAATCTGCTATCCCAGGAGATTAATCAAATAAGGTCACCTCTTTGTTGCACTGAAAGCAACCAGGCATTTATTTCCTGATCAATAACTGCATGGGCAACATGGTCCCAGCTCTCAGGGGAGTTTCAACTTCTTAGAAGAGACAAGGTGGTTAGGTCAGCATCAGCTGCAAGACTTATTGATTGAGTGCCTACTGAACGAAACAAAAGTAAGCAGGACAATATATAATTAAGGGTTAAATTGTGTTTAACCCTTAAATTAAGAGCTTATCTTAATTTATAGATTACATATAGACCCAACATGTATACATTTAATTATTTAATTTATAGATTTTATATAGAGACCCACTATATAGATTAGCTAGATAGATATAGATTATATCATAGAACCAGGTTTGAGAACCCCAAATTGTCCTTTGAGGCCATAAGTAAAGCTATTTTCTTATGCATTTGGGGTGACATCTCCCCTAAAGAGGAGAAATATTATAGGGGCAACCCCTAGCAAAAAAGGTAACATCACAGAGAGTATGCTGTTTTCCTTAGCCAGGTGGGAAGGCAACGGCTGTCACTCTCTAGGTCCTGTTCTCTTAAGGAGAGACATGGCAGCAGGCGGGGAGCTGAAGAGGCAAACACACTTGAAGGGAACCTCTCAGTTGAAGCTGAGTAAATTCTACTTTGTTAATCCAATTAACTAGTTGCATGTTATTTCATCAAGCTTTGTTGAGGTGGTCCAGCCTCATCCATGCCACACAGAAAGAATTAAAGCACCCCTGAGGTCACAACAGAAGGGACAATGGAAATGAGTAAGGGCCCAAAAAGGGTGGCAGGAGTGTCTCCTCCTCACGTGTCCAATTCTGTGGGACCTGGCATGAACATACAATTCCATCTTAGCTTTACTCCCACTCACCGCAGAGCCATGAGTTGGTACAAACATCAAGGTATGATTGGGATTTAGATGGATGGAACTAGAGACATTTAAATGAGAGGTTTGATATGATCCAAGGTTCCCAGGTAGATAGAATCAAGGTGATTTTGTGTGACAGGCCTGACAAGCATGGTTAAGAGAAGCTGGGACACAGTGGAAAGTGCAATGGACCAGAAAGATGAAATCAGTCTAAGGAAAGCCCAGAACCCAGACATAAATTATCCGATGCAGTGAAAAGGGAGTCAGTGAAGATTTTCCAAGCAGAATAAGGATTGCGTGTCCTTAAAGGGACCTGCAATGTGACCAGCACTTCAACTGCAGCTTCCATATACATTTTGGACATTTCTTCCGAATAGAGAGCAAAAGTAAATTGTAGCATACAGAAAGCCATTCTCTCTCTCTCTCTCTCTCTTTCTCTCTCACACACACACAGTCCATTAGTTCCCTTTACTTTCTGTCTTCTGAAAAAGAGAGACAAAGAAAGAAAGATGCTATTCTAAACAGGTAAGAGAGAAATCCATGTAATCTGTGGCATTAGTTACTTCAATATCCCACAAAGTCAGTGTTTCTCAAATTTGAATAACGTTCAGAAATCTTCTGAAGATAAGAGAGACCCAAAGAAATGTCCTACAAGGGTTCTGGGGGACCCTGGTTTAAGAAATAGTGATTTAAAACCAGAATAACTTAAAGACTTCATAACTGATAAAATACACTTTTAAAGCATCAAGATAAAGTTTACAAATCATGTCAACCTTTCACCAACTAAGAATTATCACAGGAACACAAGCTTGAGAGCCCCATGGACAACTGGACAAAACCCAGTGATTTCTATCAAACAAACTGCTCTTGTCAGTTTGCCCTAATTTCAAGGTTAGTATAAGAATTTTTTCAGTTCAAAGAGTCTTTATGAGACATTTCCTAAAATGACTATTTACCTTATCAAGTTTTCCAACTGCCCAACAGAATTTATCTTGTGCCTTTCACATCCCCCTATGTCTGTCTAATGGGTCCCCCTGTTGATGTGTGTAATTATCACTTTCATTGAAATGTCTCCCAATCCCCAATACTAACAAAGAAGTGTAAGTCATTTGGATAGGGCCTCCCCAGAGAAACAAAGTTGTCATCATTCCCCCACCAGCAACCTGGGAAGTATCTTTGTTTAGCAACCATCATTAGTAAAATTCTCACTGTCTGGTGAAGCCAGTTTCCCCCAAACCATTAGAAATGCCCTGGAACCACCTTTTTACTTCTGAAGAAATATTTTCCCTAACTTAAGGCTAATAGCCATAACTGGGCAATAATGAGAAATCCCAGAAATCCCCCAGGGGCTTGGGGGGGGGGGTCCAAAAGATCAAAAATAATGTTTTTTTTCCTCAACTGGAGGTGCGGCTGGGGGACCACAAAAGGAATTGAGGGAAGGTGAAGTGGAATGGCTATCGGCTCCATGTATATACATTTTCTAAACTGAGGTTCCATATAAAACTGTTTGAAGATAAGACTTCTCCTGCTATTAGAAGGGGAGGGGCAGTTTTTTGGACTGCACTCTATCCCACGATGTCATTCCATGGGAAAGAATTCTGAGTCTCCTCAAGAGGAGATAGTGGACCAAGGTAACAGGCAGCCAATGGCAGCAGTAGGAGGAGACCACCTAGGCCTGTCTCCAAGCCAACGCCTCACCCAGGGCCTACCTGTGCACCGGTCCCCGCACAGGTTGTGGCTTCTTAGTGAGCTGAGAACTCAATTTTGTCATCAAGAATCTCCCATCATTTTACAGCAAGAAGAAAAAAGAATGTGAGGTCAACATTCACTACAATTCTAGAAGACCAAAATCGCAGAAGAAGAAAGAGCAGGACAAAAAAATCTCAAGAACTCTAAGGACTACGGAATTATTTTTAGCTTTAAATGACATTGGCCAGAAAATATACACTAAGAAGGAATGCACAAGTATGTGTAATCATTTAATAATAGCACAAACATACCCTGAGGGAGAGAACAGGAATGACAAAGGGCATCCCAAGACAGCTAACCTTGACATCTGCCTCCATCGCTTCTGATAGAGCAGTTTCTTAATGTAATCTCACAGATCAACAAGTGTGTCTTTTACCTAGAACCCTAAAATTTTTCATAAAAATGGAATGTAAAAAATTAGTAGAAACCTTTCTTAACCTTAACAAGCTGTATGTAAATGGGTGTGATGTCAGGAGTCGGCAGAAGCATGCCAGTCTGAAATAAAACTTGAATCAGGAAAAAATGATTCTTCATCTCTCCAGACTATCCCTGCCTCTCACTACCATTTCATCTCAATATTCTCGTGGTCCTTCTATCCTGCCCTCTCTAAAAAAAGCCTACTCGGAAGCAAAGGGGATGTTCATTCGTTTGATGTGAATGTCAGTTGATGTGATGCCTCTCTCAGGAGCTCTGCCTCTAGAGCCTCTTCTCTAACCAGGCTTGATAGTTTCATTCATTACTGGAACAGGTGGGAGAGAGATTCTGCAGAGCAAGGGGGTCCAATATCCCTAAAAAGCCAGCACATGGGCAGCTGGTAAGGCTAGCAAGGGCCATAAGCCAACTACTGAGCTGCTCTGGTCCCCTCAGGCCATTCGGGATTAAGTATCAGAGGGTGGGCAGTAGAAAATCATGTTTGTGGTTGGGGGCGGGGGGGCACTGCTGGGGCATCCACAGGACTTTGCTATATGTAGAGAGGGTGACCAGTTCTCTGAGGACTGCAGGGAGAGGAATGGGCATCCAGGATTCTTATTTTAGGAAAGTGACATCTTAGCATTCAGCAGGCAGTCAGCAACTTGAAACTTCACAGCCTAGAGGCTATCCTAGAGAAGGCCCCACAACCCTATCCTCTACCAGATCAAGCTGGTACATGCAGAAGGGATATTGCCTTATTTTCTGGTGAAAGACTATTAGAATAGGGCTCAAATGCTTAATTTCTTTAACGAATATCTCTAATCTCTAATTTTTTTTTTTTTTTTTTTTGAGAGAGAGAGAGCGCATATGCACTTGCACGTGTGGGCAGGAGCGGGGGGAAGGGGGCCTATTGAAAGAATCTTAAGCAGGCTCCACAGCCAGCTGAAAGGTATGACACGGGGCCCTTTTCATGACCCTGAGATCATGACCTGAGCCAAAATCAAGAGTCAGATGCTTAACTGACCGAGCCACCCAGGTGCCCCCCAATCTCTAACTGTGAGGCACAGAGAGGTTAAGTAATTTGCCTGTCATCACACAACAGTTTGAGGAGCCAGAAATCTGGCTCCAGAGTGTAAGTTGTGGTCTAAATCCCAAGACAGGCTGCCTCCGTCAGGCGGGAGAGGCACCCGAGGAGACAGCCTGGCACACCAGAACTTATCTCCAGGCTCTTCCACATGCAGTGAACAAAGAAAGGAAGCATCAGCCACTGCAGTGAGAATTTCTGTAGGAAATATGCGTAAGATATCTGCATTCCTTGTAGCTCTGAATCTCAGCTTCTGCATCATTAAAACGGTGGGAACAGCAGCAGCTCCCCTCAGGAGCCGGTGTGAACATTTAATGAGGTAGCACCCGTACGACATCGCACCAAGGCTGGCACCCACCCAGCTCCTTCTCCAGCTGCCAGAGGCACTGGTAAAGTCCAAGTGGAAGACTCCACTCCAGGTGTGGGTTAGGAACCCCAAGGTAAGGCAGCTAGTGTCTGCGAGCAGCAGAAAGCCAGGTCAGTGACAGTAGAAGCAGAACTCAGAGAGCCACCTGGGGAGCTAGCAGGTTAGGGGACCTCCAGCAGAGCAGGTTCAATCAAAAGGTGGGAAAGGGAATATGCAGAGCCACCCAGGCCAAGGTCAGAAAAATCTGCTTCCAAGGGAATCCAGGGATCTGAAACTAACAAGGGAGCTTCCTCCAGCATCTTTGGGGCAGACTGAAGATTTATAAAACAAAACAAAACTCCCATCCCTTCAACTAAAGCCAGGGGCTGTGTCTGGAAAAAAAGCTTAGGAATTAGAAAGATAAGGAAGGGCAGGAGAGCCCAAATAGCCAATTCATGCTTCAAACCAATAATAAACTAGCCAAATAACTAGAGCTACCTTGCTTATCTCCACAAAGTAGGTCCTGCAAAATAGCATGTAATATAAGTGACTGTGTGCATGCAGGATACGTAGGAATCATAACCCTTGGGTGGACTCAACAATTCAAAGCCAGCCATTAAAAAAAAAAAAAAAAAAGAAATCAAAAATATTTACCCTCTCTGCTGACTTTGGAAGCAGACCCTAGGATGAGAAGCTCTTCACCTCCACATCTGACCTGTGGGAGGTGTAGAATGAGAAGCAATGTTCCTGATGGCCCCTCCCCATCTGGTGGCCACCCATGCAAGCTCAGAGCCTGAGGCTGATCTGTGTCCTTCAAGGAAGGAGAGTGATTGACACTGAAGCAACCACAGCGAGAGTGCTCCTTCTTCCTGGAGTTGTGCAGACCCAAAAAGCCCCCTAAATCACCTACGTGCAGGGAACTAGGAATGACAACCACTGAATTCTCCAGCCTCAACACCACTAGCCAGAAGAGTCTTCTCCAAACACCCAAAGCAGGCCAAAACATCCTTGGGAGTTTTAGGGATGGTCTCAGTTTTTAGTCTAGAGAGAGGGCAGGTAGCTATGTAGCAACAAGGCTAGGTAAGTAGCAAGGGCAGGTAGCAGGTAGCAAGGCGGCCACCCTGCAGTCATGGAAGGAGCTAAAGGCCCTTCCCCCCTTCCTGCCTTTGCTCCATCAAGAGGACCAGTGAAGGGAATGACTGTTCTGCGGGAGGGGAGGTTCTAGAAGCACTTCCTGCCTTCCTCATTTCCCAGGCCTTGCTCATCCCCAGAAACACTTCTCTGGTTCCAAACCACAGCCTCTCCCTATCTATTCTGTTTTGCAAAGGCTTATCCCAGGATGAGAACCAGATGGCCAGCATACGGACTAACCCCACATCATCTGTCTGTGCCCAGGTAGGCCTTGGGGAGCTGGACAGAGCAGGTTGGGCTGGAAACACAGCAGACTCCTCCCCCAAATCGCTGCCAAGGGCTCAGAGCTGATACATGAAGGCCCATACATCACAACCTATGCAAAACTGAAGGTGTCAGAAAAGGTGACATCAGAATGAGCTGTGCATGGTTAACCTCAACACAGTCCACACAGTTCAACTCTACGAAATAACCAAGGAACGAATCCTTAGAATAACCGAGAAGATTTGGCTTGATCCACTGCAAAGTCTTGAAAAGACAAGCTAATTTTCACCTTGCCTCTCTTATAATTCTACCGGAGAAAAGAATGTTGATGTGCTATGAACATCTTTTCTTTCCTAAAACTTTTTGTTATGAAGCATACTACCAAAATAAAGGGTACATGTGGAGGGTGGGATGGGTGACATTTTTGCTGATTTCTAAAAAATAAAAAATAAAATAAGGTGATGAATTAGCTAATTTCTGAGACATTATCACTGAAATTTTATAGAAGCACAAACCTTTAGGCTATATAATATTTATTAATGGTCTAGTGAGTAAAAATGACTTAGCTGATCCCATTAAAAATTCATCTGTGTTGCACTGGAAGTTTTTCTCAGTATTCCAAATTATACCAAAGAGTCAGCACCAAAAGAGAAAGGACAAAACTCTATCATAGGGGCCTAGGAAAGCTTTAATAGAACGTAAACTGAAAATTTACATTCCTGTGCAATGTGTATTACTGGGTAATACCACTGAGAAGTAGGAGAACATTAGGACTGTTTTTATCATTCCAACCAAAACTAAATTGGAAGAAATCCCACTCTTCCAACTCCAGCTGAAGGAAACTGTGCCCACTCTCTGAGCTCACTCCCATAGTCCTATGGAAATGCATGTGGCACCAGGTGAACGGGACACCTGGGCATCTTTCAGGACCCAAACCCTCCCCTGCCTCCATCTTCATTTACGTTATGCTATACCATGCATTTCACAGGATGGTGATGTCAAAATAAAACTTTAAAATCCTTTTATTTCCTCCCTCTGAGTGCACACTCTCCCTCAATATTCATACCTTTGGCATCACTATCAATACTCCCCATTCCTGAAACAAATACCACTTGTAAATTTCCCCCTGTAGCCCTGAAGGAGCCTACTTCAGAATAATTTGAATTGAAATGAGTATTTCCAGGTGCCACCACTAAAGCCAGGCACGCCGCAGGATTTCCCACATCAGAGAATCTTGCTTTTCTAGATTTTAGCACATACTCCACTTGAATCAGGTTGAGGTTTTGTTTTGTTCTCTTCTGTTTTAACAGAGCAGTAGCTATGTCCAAACCCCAACATGAACCTCCAGCCTTACCTCCTGGGATCTGGCCTGTGGCCAGGCAGCCACCATGTCTCACTTTTAACTCTCCGGATCCTAAATCTGTCTCCTGAGGTCCCAAATTTAGCATGGAGACTTGCTCGGCATGAAAAGAATTGGAACAACTCATTCGCAACCTGGATCATTTTTCGTTCTCCCCAAGAGAGAAGCAATTTTAGGAATCTCAAAAAAAGAGAATAAATGGATCAGGCTCAATTCACAGTAACTACACGGATCAATACATCAACTGAAAAATCACTTCTTGTCTGAGGAAAAAACTCAGCACACTTGACGTAATGTGCTGATTTCATAAATGATTACGTTGGCATCCAAAATCTATAAGGCAGCTAATCACCACATTATAAAGAATGAAGATGAAGGGGAAGCAAGCCCCTGATTTAGCTATAAACAAAAGCCAACGTATCCAATCTTAACACCCACTGAAAGTGCTTTCTGCCCAGAGCTCCCGCTGAGCTGCACAAGTCCGGGTGCCACTCAGCCACGGGGATCAATGCTCCATTGTGAGCCCTCAGGCTTAGCAGAGACTCAACAGGCTACTGTGTGTTTCACAGCAAGATCCCTTCAAGGATAAAAATCACTAATTCTGAACCAGGCGAGCAGGAGGTTTGTCCATTTTAAAGCCAAAGCTACCAATGGGCCATAGAAAGACACGGAGCTGGAGGGACAGAGAGAATGAGCAGGCCTCAAACAGACCACCCTGCACCCAGCACAAAGGGAGAGGGAGACAGGAAGTTCTGCCCAGCTCAGGGCCTGCCTGCCACGCTCTCCTTGCGGAGGGCACCTGACCTCGTGCTGATCTCAAAGACCCCCAGCGAGGTTAGGAGCAAACGTCAATGCCAGGCGGGCAGAGGCTTGGCAGGTGTTAACAGGGAGGAACCTGAGGCAAAAGTTAGCTTAACATCCAAATCAGACATGTCCAGAAAGATGCAAAGTGATTCTCGTAGGGGCGCCTGGGTGGATCAGTCGGTTAAGTGTCTGCCTTGAGCTCAGGTCATGACCCCAGGATCCTGGGATCGAGTCCCGCGTCAGGCTCCCTGCTCAGCGGAGAGCCTGCTTCTCCCTCTCCCTCTGCTGCTCCCCCTGCTTGTGCTCATGCTCTCTCTCTGTTAAAAAAATAAATAAAATATTACCCCCCCCCCAAAAAAAAAAAAAGATTCTCCTAAAGTGGAGTTGCAAGAAGGTATTTCTGGAGTTTTGCAGCAGACCGCAACAAAATAAATTCCAGAGTCAAGAAAAACTCCAATTATTTCTTTATCATAAAGTTAAAGGTTAATATCTTCAAAAATTATAAAAATCATTCCAAAGAAATTATTCTTAAATATTTTCATAATGACTTATCATCTTCTGCTAATATTTTTCATGTCAAATATTGACATATATATTTAAGCTCATTGAAGCATTAGCAAGCATTTTTTTTTTTTTTATTCCATCAAGTTTATTTTAAGGTACCAAGGTCGCAGGACAAGGGGAAATGGAGCTAACTTAATAATAGTATCAGTTAACATTTTGGTACAGTGCTTAACAGTTTATACAGTGCTTTGTGTAGAAGCTTTGTCACAAATTTCCCAGATAACCCAAACATCTAATCCAACAAAGCCTTTCTCCAAAGCTTCTCATTGGCTTTCTTTTGATTTTCCCCTCCTTACTAACTCTCTCTTTAAAGTCCTTTTACTAGTGGTGACTGGGTGGCTCAGTCTGTTAAAGCATCTGCCTTCAGTTCAGGTCACGATCCCAGGGTCCTGGGATCGAGCCCCGCATCGGGCTCCCTGCTCAGCAGAGAGTCTGCTTCTCCCTCTACTGCTCCCCCTGCTTGTGCTTGCTCACTCTCTCTAATAAATAAATAAAATCTTAAATAAATAAAAAATATAGTCCTTTTACTGTGCGAGACTGAAAATCAAATTCATAGAGGTGAAGTAACGTGCCCATGGTCTTACCACCACATTAGTGCTGGAAACGAGGACCTCAGGACCCCCTGCCTAACCCTGACTGGCGACCACCTCTCTGCAGCTCTGACTGTCTTTCAAAGCACAGACTCTGACGGTGGCCACCAGGAGTGCACTGCTGCCCCAGCCAGCAACTAGATAAGCAGACCTCAGCAAGTTACTGAAATGCCCCGTGCGTCAGTCACCTCATCAGGAAAATAGGGCTAATGGCAGGGCGGTGTGATCTGTGCATATCACAGTACTTAGCACACAGCAAGGGCTCAAAAACTAGACTGTTTCTATAACTGTCATTATTCTCTCTCCCTCAAATTGTGAAAAATTCTGGGCAGCAACCAGACAACCTTAAAATTAACTGGCACAAATAGTTTATGAAATCAGTACAATGCAACAACATGTGACCATATAAAGTCTTACTACCCACATGTAGTGGGCTGAGTAACGGCCACCTGACGATATCAAATCATCATCCCTGGAACTTGTGAATATTACCTTATTTGAAAAAAAAAGGGTCTTTTCAGATACAATTAAAGATCTCGAGATGAGAACATAATCCTGGATTATTCAGGGTAGGCCCCAAATCCAATAATGAGGGTCCTTAAGAGAGACTTGCAGAGGAGAAGAAACAGGAAGGGAAGGCCAGGTGAAGGGGGGGTAGGGAGGGGAGTGATGCAGCTGCAAGCCAAGGACTACCCCAGCACCAGAAGCCAGGGGAAAGGCGTGGAACGGCCTGTCCCCCAGGACCTCTGGAAGGAGTGTGACCCTGCTGAATTCAGGGAGCCACCTTGAATTCAGACCTCTGGCCTCCAGAACTGAGAGAATAAGTTTTGTTGCTTCATATCACCAAATCTGTGGAAATTTGTTACAGCAGCCTCATGATGGTAACACACCTGCGAAAACGCAGTGACTTATCAAGCAAGAAATAAAAGGGGGAAGAGAAATTTCCACAGCTAGGATTATGCTTCTTGCAGAAAATGCTAAGGGGGAGGAAAACCTGATTGAAATGTGGACCCAGGATCCAGGAAAGTATTTAGAAACTGTACATTTTTGGAAAATGGGCATTTGGACACTTTGGCCAGTCTCCTCTCTTCCAGGAGGTAGGGATGTGACATCTGTTCCCTTGTAGGACAGAGCCACTTAACTCAGGAGCCGAGGTCTATCAGTGCGGAGGGGGTCTTTACAGGCTCTCCTCCTGTGGATTCTGCTGCCTTTTCTGGGTGTGCAGTCTGACTCTGGTTTCGTGCTGAGCTTGGTCCTAGGCAAGCAGTGTTCACTGCAGATGAAGAAGCAGTTTCCTCTGAGGCAGCACCGGGAGGCCCCACAGAGTCAAGTGCCACTCGTGGAAGCTGCAGGCAGCTGTCGGGGGATCAGGAGGAGCATCCTGGGGGCAGAAGCCAACAGCCCACAGCGCACAGGTGCTCCTCCCTGCAGCTTATGAGGACCCAGAGGCAGGGCCGGGCCTGGCACAGAGACTGCTTTAGGAGCAAGGGAAGTATGTCTTTCAGGGAAGCTCCAAGGGGTCATGAAAACATGTGTTCTGTAGCCACAGACTGCTGAGGTCTGGGGACATCCAAGCCAGGAACTATGTTTGCAAGCAAAGGCAATTCAATTCAATGTAATCAACATTTGCAGGACGGTCAGAGGGAGTGGTGTGTTAGGTGCTGGAAATAGAAGGCAAGACAAGAGTCCAGCCCTCCAGGTGTCTAGACTTGGGGGAGTTCTGTCGGATGATAATGAAATAATAATATTAGAGACAATCACGAAGACAATGTCTGACCTTTGCTGCATGCTTCTCACTTAACAGTCCATGTTCTGAGTTCTACATATTTATTATTTCATTCCATCCTTGCCATGGACAGTGAGGTGGCCACTCTTCTCCCGCTGTGCACTTGAGGAATCTGAGGGCCAGAGAGGTTAAGTAACTTACCCTTCATCAAACAGCTAGAAAGGAGGAGCCCAGTTTTAAACCCAGGCGCTTGAGCTCCAAAGTCCTGCTCCTAACCACTGGGACAAGTGTGAAGGGGGACAGGGGACTTGGCTAAAGCATAATGTGAACACAGGTAAGAGGGCAACCGACATCACACCAAAGTAGGGTGTGCCGTGGGAGAAAAGAATAGTACAGAGAAGTGGTGACATGAAATTAGACTTTGGAAGATGAGGAGATCGCCAGGAGGGAGGTGGAGTGGACCCCACACCAGAACCTCAGCAAGAGAACAGGCTGAGAGGTGAACGTCAAGGGCGCATTAGGAGCAGCACAGTGATCTTTAGGAGTACCCCACGAAATTCACCAAGTGTGATGGGAAAGGAGACCAAATCAGCCTTGCACCACGAAAAGGCCTTTGTTTTCTCTCAGGAGGGCTTTATGAGCCCTTGAAATGCTTTTTTTAAGTTCCAGATTTTCCTAAATCCCGTTCCAGGCTCCTGAATCAAAACTGCTCAGCGTGGCCCAGCTCTCCCTGGTGCTTTAGCAACCCCACCCCCACCGGATGACACTGTGAACCCCAAGGGTGGAGAAACTCTGCTGTGGCAAATGGGACCATTGTAGCAATGGTCCAGGCAAAAGATGGGAGGCCCCTGACTAGACAGTGGAATTTCCATATAGTACTTCCTATTAAACTTGCAATTGTACAAATTGCAGAATCATTTGAGACTAAGAAATGAGACTAAGTAGGCTTACATTAATTCTCCTAGTACAATCTATGCTCTCACTATAGCAGTTCAGCTCTTAATTACAAATTCAATCTAAGAGTAGAGCCATTTTTTATTTCAAGTTTGAATACTGCCCTGTGGCATTTAAAAATATGTATTTTAGCCATATCTCAAAACAAAGCATAATGAGTAGAACTTATTTTCTAATCAAGACATTAA
The DNA here is from genome assembly GCF_004348235.1 of Phoca vitulina. Taxonomy (NCBI): domain Eukaryota; kingdom Metazoa; phylum Chordata; class Mammalia; order Carnivora; family Phocidae; genus Phoca; species Phoca vitulina. The sequence goes on along the minus strand of NW_022589727.1, from coordinate 28,042,144 downwards.
AGTTCCTTTTTCCCTAACAGCTCTTAATAATAACATACTTACAAAGCTTAGTAGTGGCTGAAGAATGACCTCCCTCAACAATAACTGAGTTAAACTCCTCTGAAACAGGTTGCAGCCAAGAAATTCTAAACACTTAACTGAACTACTCAAGCCACAGAAGGCCTTTTGGAATGGCAAAAATTAGAATGACACAGAATATTTTTATTTGGTCTAAAACTTGGTAACATTTTAACATGTACAGAGTTCCAACAATTCCACGGTCCCTACAAGAAATACAAAGTTTACATCCTTTAGGATTGAGACTTTATTGCTAAGTAAGTGGGCATAAATCATAATAAATAGGCTACTGTACCAAGAGACACACAGTTGCTTGCTTACTCTTCTACGCTGCTTTAAAACAAAACAAAACAAAATAAAACAAAAAAAGAAAAGATTCAAAATTGGATTCTCAGGCCAAAGAGCCATTCCATAAAAAACAAACACTAAGATAACAGCAATGTTTAGCAGAAAAAAATCTAAAAGGAGGCAAAAGTTGAATAAGCAAAAAACACTTCTCCCAAGAAAGTGCTGACATCAACAATGCTATTAACACAACAAAGCTCAACAATGTTTGGTAACCCTGTTATAAAAGGACATAAGATTAGCACTATTTTATATCTGCTTAAAAAATAATGTTACTTAATTCTAGAAAATTCTAAGTACCTAATTTCTCCTGCCTCACCCCAGAGAACTAAGCACTGACTTGAGCAATAGTAGATGATCCATAAACACATGTAGACATGATCAGTAGAGATAATTTAATGAACACCACACAAATTTATCTTAACCTCAGAATTATGCTTTGTGTTCATTCCTATGAGAATATGTGTAAGTTCAAATACAATCACAAGCACTTAACTCAGATTTCAGTTAAACACAGGATCATAATTTTGAACCACATTGTTTACTAGAAGATACTACTTAGCTGTTATTAGTAAACATCCTGAGTTTTGAGAAACCAAAGATTTTCTGGGTGCTGTTATTAGTAAACATTCTGAGTTTTGAGAAACCAAAGATTTTCTGGGTAATTCTGGACTCAAACACAAGAAATGCCAAAGGATATGTATTCTGATTAACTTCAAAGCATTTTTGTTTTGTTTTAGTTTTATGTAAGTAGAATTTCTTAAAATACCAGCCTTTGTTTTATTGAAGAATCTGATCTAATGTTGTATCTAAAGCTTCTCATTAATTTCAAAAGGGCGCTTTCTAGAAAGGCCATTTTTGAAAATACATAACATCCCATTTTGGGAAATGCAATACATTGTTACAGGTTTTGAACATTTCACTGTTCCATTAATACCAATATGTGTTATTTACAAATGTTCTGACACATAATCCTAAACTGCCCATATCTGGACAATTTTAGGGAAGAATCTTTTCTCCTACTGTCACATTTTTATTCTTTGCAAATGTTCGTTCTTTTTCAAATACTGTGGTCTCTGAAATCTTTGCAGAAAGTCTAGTGCTTACATACATCTAAAGTAGCATTTTACAAAAAATCTGTAATACAGATTTTAGAATCTGGAACCTTGATTTGTGCGTCATCTAGGTCCACTGGACATATCATAATCCACTCTGACTGTCCTCCCCTTCCTGCCTGATTGGGAGAGGAGGCCAGAAATTTGAGCATAAAAAAATAACTTTCTAAGAAACCTCAGCTGACCTCCAGGTTATGACAATGTTCTCTGTGTCTAATTTCATTCTACCAGCCTTTTCCCACCAAAAAAAAAAAAAAAAAAGCATAACAACTGACTAGAGTAAGTCAACAGTCTGCCCATTTGTGAAAAAAATTACCTCCAATTGCAACATTCAGAGGATGGATGAAGAAATTATCAGCATCCACATCTAAGATGGAGCAAATGGCCAAGCGAGGAAAAGACAGCTTTTTGCCAGCCCACTTAGCACCTGCCCATCAGTGACCCAAGGCCTGTACTGCTGGTCACAAAGCAGTTCATCCCTGCTTAACTGCACATGCACACAGTTGAGTTTCTCTGTGTTAAGAAAATGCTGGGAATTAAAAGATAAATGAAAAAAACTAGGGGAAGATATAGTTGACCCTTTAACAACACGGAGATTGGGGCACTGACCCCCCCCCCCACGCAGTTCAAAAATAGTGTATAACTTTTGACTTCTCTAAAACTTAACTACTAAGAGCCTACTGTTGACCAAAAGCCTTATTGATAAGATAAACAGTAGATTAACAGATATTGTGTGTTATATGTATTCTATACTATATTCTTACAACAAAGCAGGCTAGAGAAAAGAAAATGTTAATAAGGAAATCATAAGGAATAGAAAATTCATTTACAGTACTGAACTGTATTCACCAAAAAATTCCGCATGTAAGTAGCCCCGCACAGTTCAAACCTGTATTGTTCAAGGGTTGACTCTACTTTTTAGAGAAAGGTAAATGACATTCCTACAAAGAATTTTAACAAAACAATAAATAAGATGATGACTCCAATAGCAAAAAAAGCAAAGGAAAAGTCAATAAATAAACACAAATGGCCAATAAACCTTACCAATATTTTTTTCTCACTTTTTCAATATATTTCCAAGGAACACCGTCTTTTGTCAAACAATTTGGCAAAGACTGAAATATTTCTGGTGTGTTTTGGGGTGTGAATAGAAATAGATACAACCCTTCTGGAGGGCAGTTTGTCAGAACCCATGAATACATTTACGGTGATTATTCTATGTAAATAATAAGGCATGCACAAAAAGTTGATGTATGTAGAAAAATGTTAATCACAGCACAATTTAGCATTTTGCATAATAGCCGTAGCTTGGAAATAATATCCAGCCCACAAAAAAGATGAATAACAAGCATGTTCTTCTATAGCAAGGAGTATTATATATGCTCTCAGATGTCTTCTTACATTTTAAGGATATAGAAAAATACAATTTAAGATTGTTTAAGGTTAATTTAAGGCCACAATTTAAGACTAAGTTAAAAAAAGAAAAAAGATGGAATTATATACATATGACTTTAATTTTTTAAAACCCACACATGAATTGCAAACAAACAGGAAAGAAATATATTGAAATATAGTAATAATGAGTGGCAGCATTATAAACTCTTTTCTTCTTTATATTTTTCCTGTTTTCCAAACTTGCTGTATGAAAAAAATATATATTTTTAACAAAAAAGAGTTTCGGGGAAAGAAACTACACAATATATAAAAAGTGAAGAAATAAGTTAACTGTAAAGAAATGTTTCTACTAAAATATTCCTAGAAGATGTGAATTCAAAATATATGTCCAAATTCACTTAAAAGGTTATCTACATATGGAATTTCCACTAAAGACGTTTTAAGGTAAAAGGTAAGCTACACAATGCTATAACTTATGAAACTTATTCACTTATTGAAGAAATGAGTGGTTGACAGGTGCAACACACCATTCTAGGCATCAGGGACACAGAATGATCACGTTTAATTAAAAACAAATAACTTAATTATAAACTAAGCAACTGCATGGCAAAAACCTTCACTGGAATGATTAAGGAGCACCCTCCTACTTAATTGGGGAGAGGACATAACACCTTCAAAAAAGTGTATGGATAGAAAAAACAAAAAACAAAAACCCAGGGGTGCCTGGGTGGCTCAGTCGTTAAGCATCTGCCTTCAGCTCAGGTCATGATCCCAGGGTCCTGGGATCGAGCCCCACATCAGGCTCCCTGCTCAGTGGGAAGCTGCTTCTCCCTCTCCCACTCCCCCTGTCAAATAAATAAATAAAATCTTTAAAAAAAAAAAAAACAATCTAGTGGTTACCTCCAAAATAAAAGAAATTAGGTCATTTGCTAAAACTGGCAAATGGGATTTTTTTTTTTTAAGATTTTATTTATTTGACAGAGAGAGCACAAGCAGAGGGAGAGAGAGGGAGAAGCAGGCTCCCTGCTGAGCAAGGAGTCCGACGACAGACTCGATCCCAGGACCCTGGGATCATGACCCGGGCCGAAGGCAGCCGCTTAACTGAGACTGAGCCACCCAGGCATCCCGGCAAATGGGATTTTAAGTGAGCAACATTTACCAGTTTTTTTTTTCTTTTCTTTTTTTTTTTTTTTTTAACAAGCTCACCCACCTTAACTATCAAGTTTATATATTTAGTCCCAACTTGGGGTTAAATATTTAGTGAAGGGGCGCCTGGGTGGCTCAGTTGTTAAGCGTCTGCCTTCGGCTCAGGTCATGATCCCAGGGTCCTGGGATCGAGCCCCACATCAGGCTCCCTGCTCCGCGGGGAGCCTGCTTCTCCCTCTCCCACTCCCCCTGCTTGTGTTCCCTCTCTCGCTGCGTCTCTCTCTCTGTCAAATAAATAAATAAAATCTTTAAAAATATATATATTTAGTGAAAAAGTATTCAATAACTGGAAATCTAGAAAGAAAATACAATACAATATTTTTAAAAAGTAACTCTAATTTATTACATTTTAATTTGCTTTTTTCACTTCTGGGTCTCCATTTCAGTATCTTTTTTTTTTTTTTTTTTTTAAAGATTTTATTTATTTATTTGAGAGAGAGAGAATGAGAGACAGAGAGCATGAGAGGGAGGAGGGTCAGAGGGAGAAGCAGACTCCCTGCCGAGCAGGGAGCCCGATGCGGGACTCGATCCCGGGACTCCAGGATCATGACCTGAGCCGAAGGCAGTCGCTTAACCAACTGAGCCACCCAGGCGCCCCTCCATTTCAGTATCTTTAATCCTTTAAATTGATTTTGACATTTTAACACAGGAGTATTCATTCTCCTAGTCTCTATCAAACAGACAACTGGGGGAAATTCTTCTGTGATATTTTCTTTGATACATTCTCATTATGGCAACAAGAATGATCACCGCAAAAGTCACTTCTTCAAGGAAACCTTCCCTGATTAGCTCAAGCCTTCCCCATTATATAAGCTCCCAGTTTACTGAGTGACTTTCTTTGTAGCAATCATCTTGCTATGTCATTTGACCTGTACTTGTTTGCCCCCTCCACTGAAATGCAAGCCCATGAGGACAAGACCAGGCCTGTTGGCTCACCCCTTGATTCCCACTACCTAGCACAGTATTAGCATTCAGGGACTAAAAAGATAGGTAAGTAAAAGTCACAGACTTCTGGGTATGAGAAGACTGAGAGATTGCTCATTAAAACATAAGGATAATTAGGTCCCAAGTTTTCTCATGAGTTAGACTAGCTTCCTCAAAGAAACACACTCCTCTCTTGCTCCAGGCCAGATAGGGAACAGGCATTAAGAATCACATATTCCTATTCCAGATAGGGGCTGCTGCGGGGCCATGGGAAGAATATTGGATGTGGACCCCAAAGGCCAGTGTTCACATCCTGGGCTCTGCTAGTTACTAGCCATGCCAGGCCTAAGTATATTTCCCTATTTCTAAAATGTGAGTGCTATAACCAATCTCATGGGATTATTTTTTTAGGACAGAACTAATTTTTTGAGAGAGGAAAAAATAAAAACTGCAAAACACTATGGAAATGTTTTATTATCATCTTGATAAGTGAAGACTATACTGCTTCAGCCTCATGGGGCCTCAGGACAGAAGATGTACATACACCATACCCAAATATTCGCAGATGAACAGCAGAGCAGGACAAAGACCTGAATATGGGGCCAGAAGTATTCATTACATAATCAAAGGGAAGATCTCCATCTGTTCCTGACAGTAAAAACGCTGATGGAGCAACACTGTTATTGAAGTATCTATGCCACCATGACCTTCTATTAATGTAACCACCTGAGATTGTATACAATGTATTTGACATCCCTTGCAATGCTGCATTCTCCTAAGATGACTCTATCATGAACTGATGTTCTTTCACTTAATTACTGCCCCCCACAAAAGCAGATGAACATTAACTAGACCAGAACAGAAATCACTGCTTGATAGACATTCCCCAACACTTAAGTAGCCAATAAAAAAGCCATTCCATACTCAGGTCAATCTGTTTCACTCCTAAAGGGGCCCTTGGCAGCCAATTCCTCCTCAGAGGCACATCAGGAAGGCACCAATGTTGCTTCAATTTCAATACTAGATGGGCATCTTTCTGAGGTTTTCCTAACAGCCATGGTGACTGCCTGGGTACACCTGCTCCAAAATCCTCCAGGCAAAAACCATCTCTGCCATCATCATCCGTGGGGTGCTCTGGGATCACAACCAAGTCCTGCCTGTGCCTGAAGAGAACCCTGGCTCCTGCCCACGTCTAGCCTGGCTGATGTCCTTGGAGAAGCCATTCCGGCAGTAGAAAGACCCTAGAACTCCAAGGCACCGCTACAGTACTGCTGCGCCTTTGACTGCCAAAATTCAGTGCAGAGAAATGGGCTTCAAGGATGATAATTGGAGAAACAAGCAATTTTTTCACTCTGCGAGGTATGTATGCTGATTTCTGTCCTTGAATCAAGTCAGCTCTACATCATCTTTGTTCCCATAGAGTTGTGTTCCCTGAGTTGTTTTCAAGTTATTCCTTCAATTTGGAGGTCAGGTTGAAAAAAGGAAAGAGCTGCATACATCTTGCTGCTACAATGACACCGAAGCTGTTCAAGAGCAGAACATCCCTCATTACGTCACTCAACCTGCTGACAGAGAGCCTTCAGTGGAAACCAAGGAGCAGCGAACAGGAATACTGTTTCCCTCTTCCCGTGATTACCAGGTAGCTTCAAACTGGTATCTAATGGTGTACACCTTCCTGTTTCACTCTTATGTCACTACTTCTCTTATCCTTCTATGCCTCACTTCAAATAAATTAAATGAAACTGATTTTACTCTTTCTTCTAGACATTTGATTTTTTTTTTCTTTTGCCAATCGAAAGTGTCTGGTGCTCTTTAATACCCAATACCCAGACACTTCCGATTGGCAAAAGCAAAAAAAAAAAAAAAAAAAAAGAAAGTGTCTGGTGCTTCCCTAACATCCACAGGAAGTAAACTAAGGAAGAGGTGGGAGGGGTGTTGTAGAAAGACAAAGTTAAGACCTAATTCTCCCCTCAAGGAGCCCTCGAAAAAGGAAAAAGATTGGAATGCCTGACGGAAGAAGTTGGGGATTCAAATCCTAGCTCCACCACTCACTTACCACCAATCCCTAGATAAGCACCGCAGGTTTTCTGAATACCAGTGTCCAAGATTTGCCAGTGTTATGGCCTTCCTCACCAAGCGGTTAAGATTCACAACTGGCAGAAGAGACACAAGTGACTTATCATGTGTAAAGCACTACATCTGAGGAAGCTCTCTCTGTCATTAACACAGAGGTTCAAGGTTAAAGGCTTGCAGAGTAAAATGGTAGAAAGTGGACTTAAGTGATTGCTAATGCATTAATGACTGACATGTGGCAGCAACAATGAGGCACACAGATGCAATTTGACATTAATGGAGAGATTTGCCTGTGGTCATGTACGGGGGGGCGGGGGGAACCCACCGCCTCCTGCCTTTAACTTGGGTATGAAATCAAACGTCAGCCAAGATTAATTAGAAGCCTGGAGTTTCATTCTCCGCTGTTGGTAGGAAAAGTACATTTCCATAGCGTGAGGAAAGGCTGACGTGGGGCGCAGATCTGGCTGACACTGGGGGAAGGGCCGCTTCCTCGTGCATGCTGCCTGTGTGGTGCTCGTCGGGGCGGGTATTTCCGCTCAAGCGGCCTGCTTTTTAACATTTTATTATCTTTTTTTTTTTTTTTTTTTAAGATTTTATTTATTTATTCATGAGAGACAGAGAGAGAGAGAGGCAGAGGGAGAAGCAGGCTCCCAAGGAGCAGGAAGCCCGATGCGGGACTTGATCCCAGGACCCTGAGATCATGACCTGAGCCGAAGGCAGACGCTTAACCATCTGAGCCACCCAGGCGCCCAACATTTTATTATCTTAACAACAAAAAACTCTGGAAGCAATAATTATTTATTATGTTAATTCTTTAGCTTTCTTCCTGAAATTTCTATAAGACCATTAAAAACTAGCTGTGCCCTTGAAACAAACCATGAGTTTATTAATACTCAACCAATTAAAGGGAAAAAAGCAAAGTAAGAGAACACTCCACACCAGCAATTATTAACTAAGCAGTCAGTTTGCACTTTCCTTGCCACAGATTTTATTCCAGGAAGCACCCTATATATTTAACGGACTGAAAAATTATGTGAAATGTGTTTACATCATTACAAGGACCTAGAAAATCTGAAAGGAACAGAAGGAACTTGGCGCATTTGTCTAAGAAATGTTCAAGCCCAAGTTATAATGAAAACCATATTCCTTTGTCCCCCTCTCACAAATAGGGAAAGCCACCTCAGGGTGCTTTCTCAACCCCCTATGGAAGGGTTCTAAGGAAAGGGCAATTTTACCTTCTCATTTCAATTCCCTTTGCCCAGCATGCACCCATGCATGCACACGCACACACATGCACACACACACACATTATACTACCTTTGTACTTATTTAAACCCCTTTTTTTCTAACACGTACTCCAGTCTTCAGACTCCCCCATTCTAGGACCCTGTTGACTATAAAGTGAGGCCAATTCACCAACAGCCCCAGAGCAGGCGCTACTAAATAAAGAGTCACGGCCAATGCTGCTGAACCAGTGCGGGCAGCTGTGAGCCAGGAACTGGGTGTGGGGCTCCCCACCTCAGGAGGACAGCAGCCTGCCAGCTCAGGAGCAGGAAACGTCCAGAACAGGTGGGACATTGTGGCCAGAGACGAGAGAAGCCGGGCCACTAGACTGATCTATGCCTGTGGCAATAAGGGGCAGGGCCCCCTCCCCACAGCATTCGAGGCAGCGGAAACAGCAAGCCCTACCTGGAAGAGGACAGGAAACTGTTGGGGGACACTCTTGGGACATCTCCATAGATTTCCTGATGTGGCATGTAGAACAGATGATGAGGTGGCTCTTTCCTTATTGTTCTATCTTACCTACCCTTCAAGCCCATGTTGCCTGCCCAAACATTATTATGTAAAACTTCAAAAATTAATCATAGCCTTTATGTTTCTATTGTCCAGGTGACCCTAAAAACCCACGGAACTCTATGATCTAAAACAGCAATGAACAACAAGAAAAACACTCTTAGTGAGGTATAGTGGAACTATTAAGAAAGTAAAGATTCTGACTGCTTCAAGGCTTGAATGGTTTTTTATCCTCAATGGTATATAAGTATTTCTTATTTTGAAGGTGCTAAAATACACAACACAAGGCATCAGTAACTTTAAATCAAACCACAGGCTGCGAAACTCCTTACTTCCAATTCCATTATGGTTGCAATAAATGTTGAGTAAAAAAATGTCAACTTTTTGGGAAAGGAACACCAGTAGGTATGTATAAGCAATGGGACACACAGAGCTCCCAGAGGTCGGTGTCAACACCTCCTCATCCACTCTGCCGGTCCCTACCGCTTGCAGAAGAAAGTAGCTACCAGCTATGGCTTTTAAAAATCAGTATATTTCAGTCTGTTAGCTTTAGTTTTCAAAATAGACATGGTCCAATTATGTTTTCTGACATTGTTTCTCAAGCACAAATATACCTGTAGCCTGGTGTCTAAATATAAACACAGGCCACCAGAATTAAAATCTAGCTCACCTGAGATCTTTGTTAATTCTTGCTCATTCCTTTTCCCCCAAATAAAGTAAATCCTAAGAGACCTAAAGAAAAACAAGTTGGCTCTCCCTCTCTCAGTATGTCTGTCTGTCTGTCTGTCTCTCTCTCTCTGTGTCATTACTGGTGTTTAAAAATACAGCAAGCAAACGGTTTCATGTGCTTTAGAATACTTCCGAACGTTTAGCAGTGGGGTTTTCAATCTGTGTTGTTTTATTTTGGGGGGGGGGGGTGCTCAATTAGAGCACAGACACACTTGCTAGCCTCCCTCAACCCTCCCTCCCTCCCTCCCTCCAACCACTGGCACACTGCTCCCCTAAGCTCTCTGATCTAATTCCACACAAATGCTTAATAAGGTTGCAGAGATTTAATACAATTAGGAGTGTTGCTCACAAATTAACCAATCCATTAACACTCTACAAAGAAACAATTCCAGAGGAAAAGCCAGCCAAATGAGGATTAGAAGACAACTGGCTAAGGGTACAATCTGTTTAAAAAAAAAAAAAAAAAAAATCACACTGTGGTGCACATGTTTTCACATCTACATTTCTATGTTTTGTGCTTTATACCTTTCAGAGCAAAGAAAAATGGAGGTAAATTGTGCCATCTGAGATTTTTCCTCTTTTCCTGTTTGGTTTCTAAAAGTGGGGGTTGATCACCACTCTGCCAGTTCATACTCACAAAATCATCACAGTTCTTTATTGGGTTAAATACTCAGTAGATTCAACTCTTACATAATAACTACTTTAAGTCACTTTCATTGTAAGATGGATATATGAACACATAGAAGGAAATCTGGCAAATGCAGAAAAGTTAAAAGAAAGCAAAAATATCAGTAAGTCCACTATCCAGAAATAACTACTATTAATATTTTGGCTTGTATTTTATACATTTCCATAGAGTTTTTTTTTTAAGATTTTATTTATTTATTTGACAGAGAGAGACACAGCGAGAGAGGGAACACAAGCAGGGGGAGTGGGAGAGGGAGAAGCAGGCCTCCCCCTGAACAGGGAGCCCGATGCGGGGCTCGATCCCAGGACCCCGGGATCATGACCCGAGCTGAAGACAGACGCTTAACGACTGAGCCACCCAGGCACCCCTTCCACAGAGTTTTTTACTAAACATTTTAAAATCATTAAATAAGATTGGCATTCTCCTATACACGATTTTGTCACCTGTTTTTGTCCCATATCACTATATTGTGATCATCTGACATCCTTAAATATTCCTTGTCATGATTTTTGGTGGCTGTATGGCATTCTATTACATGAAGATACTCTGACTTAACCCACTCCCTATTGTTGGATATTCAAGTTTTTCCCATTTTTCACTACTGTAGAAAATGCCTTAGTGAATATGCTTGCAGGGGATTTTTCTGTACATGTCCACTTGTATTTCCTTAGTATAGATTTATTATATTTTAATAAAGCCCCATCTTTTTTCCATCCCAATGCATCATCTTTCCACACTCCAGGTGTGTACACTCTACTTCAGAGGATCCATCACTCTGGAAACAACCACAGGCCAATGGATTGACCGTGGATAACCCACCATCTTGCCATCTTTTTCAGTCCCACTCAAATCACATTATAAGTATTCTTGTGTATGAAAATTGCTAAAATGCTTACAAGATGCTGATCTTGTATTATCTGAAAGAAATTTAAAGGAGAAATTTGACTGAATGATTAGTAAAGGGATAATGTGCCTCATCATTTTCCTAAGTAGTACATTACAAAAGATTGTTTGCCTCGCTTTAGAACTCACGGGGAACCTGAGCTCTGGCTCTGAGACCTGAACAACCATTTAACCTGTGCTTCAAGATCCATGTAATAAGATAATTGCCACACATTTCCATTAAAGAAATCATGAGAAAGACCACACTGAGTATAAGAGGAAACCTCAAATAATAAAGTGCCTTGGAGACGCACAGGCTGTTTGAAGCGTCTCCACAGCTTTCTGTGCTTCTTGTCTGCTTCCTGGACACAAGGTGAGAATTCAACTGGGAAGTGCCAATTGTCTGGAAGATTTAGTTACAGAATGGGAAACGATTTTTTTTTTCTTTTGCAAGATTCTTTCAGGTCAAATTGATTCTTTCAGGGCAAATGAGGAGTTTATTCCATCATTTGGTTTTCATGTAATTATTAATGACTCAAAAACCAAAGTCCTAACATCTAAATTATTTTAAGTCATAATGATCTGTTTCGACTTCAGAAGGGGTAGTTGAGGCAGAGAGGCAGAAAATACCTGCCAAAGTCACAGACTAAGTCAAGACCAGAATTGAGCTATTATAAACCAGAGGTCACCGGCTTGGTTTCTGCCTTTTCGTGTTGGGGAGAGGGGAGAGTTAAACAGGCTGAGCATAGAGAAATTTTGGGGGCAGTGAAAATATTCCGTATGACACTACAATGGTGGACAGATGTCATTATACATTTGTCCAAACCCGCAGACTGTACAACACTAAGAGGGAACTCTAATGTACACTCTGGACTTTGAGTGATAATGATGTGTCAGGACAGGTTTATCAAGGTTCCAAATGGTGGGGGACGTTGATAATGAGGGAGACTATGCCTGTGTGGGGGCTGGGACATATGGGAAATCTCTGGTACCTTCCTCTTAATAATTTTGCTGGGAACCTATAACTGCTCTAAAAAATTAACTTTTGCTTTTTTTTTTAAATTAGGTCTCTGTCTGGAAAGAAAAAGGCTACAGACTCCTAGCCATAGGGGCCTGCCCCATCGGTTCCATGGTTGGTGTACAAGTCTCAACAGAGCCACAAAGCAGGAGACCTCTGCAGCCACAGGAACATTAAGGGATGCACAGCGCCTACAGGGGAAAGGGCACCGATTTCCATCCTAGCTTCAGATAGCTTTGCCTTTCCTGTCTGCCCTTTCTCAACAGACCTCACACCTTACAAAAGGAAGGTGCACCTCTCCAGTGTAAAACGTCCATGGAATCAAAGACACAATGTGAGCTACTGCTCTCAAGGAAGCATTCTTTAATGATTAATCAAACACCAGACACTCACTGTGGGGTTTCATGTCTTTCTCTGTCATATCCATATTTCATTTAAGGGTAAAACAATGTACTAGAGATAGAATATTTTAGCCCTTGTGGAATGTTATAAAATCAGATATATTAGACAAGTTAACAACCACACATCTTCCTTCCCTTGACCGTAAAGAACTCATTTCACAGCTGAAGAATTGGTGAAATTATAAAATGGGTGACATCAGTAAATATTAAATGCAAAAACATTACCTTTAAATGTACCTAAATGTAATAATTCTTTTTTAGCATATAAACTCACACTCACAACATGGTATTAGCTGGAAATAAAAGAACCTTCAAGCAACTGAAAGTGTGTATGTTCCTGACACTGATTCTTTTAAACAGAATTGCAATGCTTTCCAAAATTTTCAAATTATACAGGAGAAATTCACAAATAAAAATACATGAGATTTAGTTTAGATTCAGTGTGCATTTTCCAGTAATATAATTAAAATCCACTTTATCAAACATTCATTTATGAATTGGTCCAGTGAAAGTCTTGTAAAGTCTTTTCATGTTATAAAATATTCAATATTTTCTACCTCATGTTAACAAAAATGTCCAATGAAAATCAACCCTCATCTTGTAAAATATTTAATATTTTCTACCTCATGTTAACAAAAATGTGCTACCTCGTGTTAACAAACAATCTGCTGCTGTGCCAGTTTATTTTGAGTAGCACATACGGCTCTTTTGTTAAAGACATGGGAAAAACTGGATTCTGCTGTCTTTAGAAACTGATAGTTATTTCTGAAAGTATGTCCATGATTATTATTTAATTATTCCCAGAAGTCAAACACCAGAATTCAACACATACATTCACATATTTACAGAAAAATAGCATGCTTTTTCATTATAATCCTCACTTTATAATACCTCAGAATTTTAGGTGCTTATATTTAAACATTCCTATAAATTAATGAGAAACAGAATAAATTTGCCATGGTTTAAGGAACTTATACTTAATATAATTAATTCCATTACATCTCCATCATTTTAAACTTAACTAACCTGCTTTTAATAATCTGCCATATCATTTCTTTTCACTTTTTTTTAAATTTTTCCTCAAAATGCAAATTAACACTTATTTGAAATTAAAAACTAAGTTAGACCTTTTCTCATAGAAAGTAAAGCTGATGTGACTGACAGCTTTGATGAGGACTGCTATGCTAACTAAATCATACAATAGATATTTTTCATTCAGTGACTAGCCTAAACCTTCAACTCCAAGGTTTGAAAAATATGTATATAGATGTATATTTAAAGTATATTAAAATTAATATTTTTGTTTTCACAATTTCTGGATATTTCTGTATTTCTGGGTTAAACAAGGTAACTTTAAGTTAAAAATAACAGGTGTAATTAACAGGCATTAATGAACTTTGGTTTACACAGTCTCCTTGGGTTACTCCCCAGCAAACGAGAAACTGCATGACTGGACAGCAAAGTCTTTACAAACTAGTCGGTTTCCAATTTTTGGCTCTGAGCATTTTTAAGAATGAAACTATCACACTGGTCATTACAAATAATTTCTAATACTAGAACTCAATACGAATCTTGGCATGTAACTTGAAAAGAATTCAAAGTGGCACTGGTATGACAAAAATTCTCTAGTCCTGTCTACCTATTTATATGAACAAATTTCTCAACACAGATTTATAAAAATGAAACATGGAAATAGAATTTGGGTTTAACCCCGTTGAGCAGTAAGTAATGTCCTAAGGTCTATCCACAGATACATGAACTAATTTTTCTAAAGTGCAGCCGATATCGGAAATACTATTCCAATAAATTTTAACCATGATTCAATTGTATACACATAATTTGATAATTCAACTAGATAAAATTTAGCACTTACTGCTTTACGGTCCCATAAAATTAAAGATAGAATTAAAATCTCAATTTATACACATTTTTGTTGCAGAGAAGTTTGATAAGTAATCACTAAAAGACTCTCAAGCTTAAACATGTTGTAACAGGATAAGATTCTATGGGGAAATAAAATGTAAATAGCAGTTCAAGAAGAAAAATTAAGCATGTAAAATTTCTCTCAATTAAATACAAGCTTGTTCATGTATTTTTAAATGGACAATGGAGAGAATCGAATCTCTTTGGTATTTGGATGTTGTTTCTGAAGGATGCCTTTAAAAATTGTTGCAAGTTTTATCTTAAAATGTCAATATTTACTGTAGAGCATAAATTCCCTCCTCAATTGTATAAATTTACGATGCAAAATTTCACATGTGAACTTATCAGTGTTCAAGGAAGTGTCCCAATTTTTTAAAAATTCTTTGGATACACAACCATAAGTCAGAAGACTAGAAGACTATCTGCCAATGGCCAACAGATCTTAGAACTTACAAGCATTGGCCCCTGGCTCAGGAAAACCATTTCTCTAGAGCAAGATCTCATGAAGCAGTATCTATCCCTTATTTTGTTCCTGACTCTAACAGTTTTGTTGGTTATGTTAAAACATAGTCTCCAAAATGAGTAAACCCATCCGCTGACTCTGGGTTGAGTCATCCTCCAAAATAAAAAGACCAGCCTAAGTGTCCCAAGAGTCGGCATTCTCCTCTGTTCGCGCCCTCTACATCTGGAGCGTCCATCCACCCACCCTGGGTCTTGAAATAGAAGCACGTCAAGCTCATGGTGTGTGTAGAGTGCTTCTGTGTCTGATACAAAGAACTGGCAGGTACTGTGGCTTAGTGGCTTCAGGTTCAGGCTGATCAAGTAAAAACCTTAGCTTTGCTCTTGCCACTTGTCTGAGCTTATTTCCTGGCTTATAAAATGGTTAGGGTCACTTAGGTGGTTATCAGTATTAAATCAGGTAATACATATTAAAAAATCACATAAAATAATGCCTAGACGTTGTAAGTATTCAGTGAGCATTACTTATCCTTTTGTTCTATTGTAATACTCCTACCCTGAAGTACTGTTGTGCTAATTAGATAAAAGCACCAACCAGTGCCTGACACAGACATGGTAGTGGTTACACTTCCACTTACCATTTCTATTTCTATCAATATTTGCTTCCTATCCACTGATCTCCTACCCTTCAGAGGAGAAACAGGATGCCAAGGATCTGTCTCTGATAATTCTAATATGGTAAGAGTGGTGATGGTCCAGTGGGACACAGATACCTGCTTAATTCACCACTGTCTTAATCCACATACTCTGTGAGATGAAGATGAGGATGGGAACAAAGGAAAAGAAAAAAAAAGAGAAAGCCTAGGACCATGATATCAGGCATGAGAATAAAAGAGAAGCCAAATTTTTGATTCCTGAACCTTCCCTAACACCCCACACTTTTGCAACTTCTGGCCAAATTCCCCTCTTATATAAACTCATCCTTAAATACAACAGCAATTAAGATCTACTTCATGGAGACAGAAGGGAAAAATGCCAAGTCACCAACAATATGATCTCTAATTAAAAGAGAGAGAAAAAAAAAAAACATGAAAAGTTTGTTCCTCTTTCCAATTTCCCAGGCCTCTTCCCTTCTGCATCTACTCTAAGTAGATGACCACTACCTCAAAAACTCATTTGCTGATGATAACCAGACTTACTATGATCATTTCATGATGTATATAAATGTCGAATCACTACACATTGTACACCTGAAACTAACGAAATAGCGTATGTCAATTATACTTCAATTAAAAAAAAAAAAATTCATGGGCGCCTGGGTGGCTCAGTTGGTTAAGCAACTGCCTTCGGCTCAGGTCCAGATCCTGGGGTCCTGGGATCGAGTACCGCATTGGGCTCCCTGCTCTGCGGGGAGTCTGCATCTCCCTCTGCTTGCCACTGCCCCTGCTTGTGCACTCTATCTCTGTGTCAAATAAATAAATAAAATCTTAAAAAAAACACTTCACTTGCTTAGGAGGTATCCCATTTTAAGAGAGGAAAAAAAAAACAACTCAAAACACTTTTTTTAAGGTCTCTCCTCTCCCTTCCCTCTGAACAGTACCCTGACTAGTGCCCGCAGGCCTCCTGGGCAGTGCCTTATTTCCACTGGCAAGCTGCAATCCCACACCCTATGAGCTGACCACTGGAGTACCCTCCCTCGAGGTTCTTCCTTCCTACAGACTCAGCTGCAAGCTCCCTTGCCAGGCCGGCCTTCAGCTTACCTGTGTAAGCTCCTGTGAGCCAACCCTCATCTCCTCAGTACCCAGCACATCCCCACCCCCAGGGCCTCACCACAGAGTTCACCCACGAGTCCTCGGCCACAGAAGCCACAGCCCTTCACTATGGCAGGAGGACTTCTCCTGCCTCATTTCACCCTCAGTCCTGGGTAATGATTTATGTTATTTATGCTTTGGAAAAGAATATGCCCTGCAAACACCTCTTGACTATTCCTCCAATTATTGAGGATTTCTCACCTCTGTGTTCGATTTTAATCTATAGAACTGAAGCATGAAAGAATAACCTTGGATCCAGCAAGGAAGAAACAATATGCATTCAGAAAGCTTTCCAAGAGAAAGAAAAAAAATGCCAACTTGATAGCAATTTCCTACGTATAAAGAGACCGAGAACAATCACCTGGTGCAGGTGGCATTTTCATTTTCACTAAAAGCAGGCCCAGCAGGAGGAGGAACACAGGTTAGCTCTGCAGAACTTCCCAACTCCACTGAAGCTCTGGGAAGCCAAGCCAACCGAGGGTGTGCCTTGGTAAAGGCAGCTCACCGTGGCCAGGTCTTCACGGCGGAGAAAGCAGGTTTTTAAATTATTTCATCTGATCCTTGCAATCTTTTTAGGCCCTTTAAGTAGTTATTTTAATATCCATTGTATTCTTCTGTGACCTGAGTCACAATGAGGAGACCCAGCCCAAATCACAGGCCACAGGCGAGCAGAAGCAAACATGAGAACCCCAAGGTCCATTCCCAGGATCTCCCTCATCCTTAACAATGAACGAACCACCTCATTTTATTTCCAGCTGCTCAGAGATCTTTCCAAAATAAGAATAAAATAAAATAAATATGCATCTGTTGACAATGATCATCATCTCTTAAGTGATTTTGGCAAAAAAAGTCTAAATCCATATTTTTTTAAAATCACCGTGAAAGATGCTAATATTCTCTTAATATTTACTTATTCTCCTTTATTTTGGTGTAATTGTCCCTAATGATGTTGTAAAAAAAAAAAAAAAAAAAAGGTGATTGAAGCAAAGCACATCATCATTGTAAACTATTATAGACCAAATAGTTCTTTCCCATGGTGACTACAATAAGACCCAACTCACCAGATTGTTTTAAATCCTTCATCTGGATCTACTTGCTTCCTTTGTCTTTGTCCAATCTCAAAATGAAAATGCAATTTGTTCTACAGAAGGTAATTAACATCAATCTCCAGCGGCCAGCCCACCTCCACCTGAAGGGACAGGTCTAAAAAGAACCAGTCGCTGACCTCAGTAGCACTTGGCCCCAGAGACCACTAACACACACAGGAAAGAGATTAACAAAGGATTTTACACTTCTCCCCACAATCAGATATCCAGATGTTAAACACAAGAAATTATAAAAACGTAATTCAGAGGATCTGAAACCCCAGAGAAGACAACATTCTGCCCTCCTCTGCTGGTGAAAAGATATGGATAATGTCGCTAATCAATTAATTTCATTCAAGTTACTTAGAAGCTAAGTACTTTTCCTTCTAATTTACTATTTCAGAGAGCTGTAAAACAGCAAATAGCTATAGTGCCCTGCGAGCTAAGCCAACTTTACAACTGTGTTTACCATCAAAATGAGAAATTGCACCAAATCAATTAAGCACATTTGGAAATGATGGCATGTGCTTTGGGCCCAACAGGTGGGGACAGGAGCACAGGCTTTGGGCTTAAGAGGCACTGGAGGAACAGAGCACTTTGGGGTCCACAAAGTGCTCTGCCTACTATCTGTGCAACACTTAAAATGTCTTGGGGCCTCAGTTTCATAAACCATAAAATGACAGTGCTACCATTTTCACCTTATAGGACTGCTTTAGTAGTAAATACCATGTAAAGGACCCACACGTAGGTAGCATATGATGTTCATATTTCCTTTGCCCTTGCCCTTGGGAAGCCAGAGGAAATAGCAGCAAGTTTATGAGTTGGATTACAAATGGAAGAAAATCTAAGGTGGGGGGGGGGGCCACACCCTCTGGGGTTTGCAGAAAGGAAACACACAAGGCAATGACTCAAGGTTATTCTGCGGTCATAGGGCTCTAAGAACAATAACAGCAGCTCTTACAGATGGGGCACTATGTTTTCCATAGGATAACCAAGGAGGCAGACATCAACCCCTCTTTACAGATAAAGAAACTGGCTCCAAGAGGCAACCTGACTTTCACGACTGATAATGACACTGCCAGGATGAGAGTCCAGACTTCATCGGGCTATAGTCACCTTCAGAATACACCCAGAGGTACAACAGTTTGTAAAAGTTTCTTTTTATACAGCCCATTATCATATTTGATCTCTGAGGCAAACCTATGAATCAGAATGCCATTGAATGACCCTAATTACAGATAAGGAACTGAGCTCACTGAGGTTAAACAGATGACAGCATCAGGGTGGACCCTTGAATACAGATCTTTCGATCTTAAATTCCCTTTTCTCATGCTGCCAGTGATTTCCCAACTATGTTCTGCAAAGCAGAGGCATCTCAGAGCACAGGCACTGGGGCCTGGCAGACCCTATGTGGGGCCTAATTCTCCACCTCTCCTTGTATCCACACTATTTACAATGGGGTCTTACAGCCCCACGCACCAAGGGGTGAGGTCTATTTCCCTACCCCTGTTCTAGGCTGGCCCTGTGGACTGACCAAAAGAACAAGGTGAAAGTGATGAGGTGCTCTTCCCAAGCATAAACCTTAGCACATTTCTGCGGTCTTTGGAAACTGCCTGCTGGGGAAGGACCAAGCACACAGAGAAGAGAGCAGCTGTCCCAGCAACGCTCTCCTACAGCAGCCTATGGCCGACCAACCCCAAAATATCAAGGGACCCCAGCCAAGATCAGCTAAGTAAAGACATATACATAAAGTATGCCAATCCCAGTTTAGATCAGCAGACGCCCCCCACCAATAAAACATGAAAAATAGAAAATAGTTGTTGTTTTAAGCCACCAAGTTTTGGGAAGCTTTCTTATACAGCAAAAGCTAACCATTATACCTTGTTTTCAAATTTGGAGAGTCTTTTGTTTTAATCTTCCCACATAAAATTTTGTTTAACCCAAAGACTTTTATGCTTTATCACCTATGTAAAATTTTACTTAATGAAAATATTCTGATGCTTTAAAAAATAAGTGGGAGAAGTATTATAGTAGACTATAATAACCTCCCTACCATCTTCCTACTCCTGTGTTCTTCACTTTTAATGAGCTTTGAATGTGTTCTGTGGTGTCACTAGGAAGTAAAAGAAATGCACACATACACAGGTTGCATCTGGAACACTGACTCACGTTAAGATTTGGAACTCATTTATTTTCTGTCACCACTCTCAACCGGTCACAAAAGCTGTTTGTCCATGGAGAAAACTCCATTTCCTCACTCTTATTCCATGTGGTCCATGTAGGCAGGCCACATGCCTGGTCCAGTGGGTGGGTCGAGCAGAGCGGGAGGCTAACAGGGAAGCAGGTGATACGAGCTGACACAGCGAGCCCACTAGCAGAAGTGGTGTGTACCTTTGGGGGATAGGATCTCTCTTCCCACTGGGCTTGGAGGTGGAGGCTTCAGCCTACAACCCCTCAGAAATACCACAAAAAAAGAGGAAAGATGTTTAGAGAAGACGACTCTGAACCCCAATGGCTGTGTTCAGTCCCTGAGACCACCTGTGCCTACCCACCGCCTTCTCTGTTACAAGAGCCAACAAATGCCCTCGTTTGATGAAGGCCAGCTTTGACTGAGGTTTTCCATTCAAAAAAGTTCTTACTATGACAGAACACAAATTTGAATCTGGCTTTCTAACAGCCAACATAAAGAGGAAAACTTGATAGGTTATACAATTCATTTTGTCCACAAGAAGAAACTAAGTCCATAGTTCCTGGAACTAAGACCCAGAAGGAAATCTCCCCAACTGGCCATTATAAAGATTCTATATCATGTACTGAAACATCACTCAACATGTTTCTAACAGACACAACACTAACTTTGAAATGCTTTTGCATACAGCACATCTCAATACAGATGGATGGCATCAAATCAAAGCATAAATCAGGAAAAGGCAACTCCGCACCTGTGTGTATGGGGAGGTAAGATATATGGTGCACATCCCCCATACTCAGATGACCTGGCTTTGTTAGAAATGGAGACAGCTTCACCTCCCAAAGCTTCCATCAATTCTCACAGCCAAGCTTTTATTAGCTACTGTGCAGCAACGGGTTTGAAAATATCATATCCTCTCAGCATGGTTCCTCACACATAATTAGTGCTCAATGCATAGCTATCACTTACCACTATCAATTCCAACCCCCTGAAATAAAGCCTATCTCTGTTGCCACAATTTAAGTAGAAAATCACAGCCTTCAGCCTAGTTGCCACATAGCCTTTGGTGGCACCTATGAATGGCAAATACATTCTCAAGTATGGAGGAAAAGAGTGAGCTTCATTTGTGCAAAGGCAGCCTCTGGCAAATGTGGGAAGCATCTAAAATCACTCAGACATCTCTTCGACTTCCTTTTAACAAGTAACTTCATGCTATATCAGGCACTCTCTTAGATTGGACCCAATGTTCTAGACATTTATCCCATCCTCATCTACCAAAAATAACCCATTGATCCAGATCTCACTCTCTTAACACCATGCTTCTGACAAATTAATATGAACTAAGATGACAATCCTCATACTCTTCAAGTGATTGGAGAGACCTTATAGATCCTTGAATCGAATGTCTTCATTTTTATGAGTAAGAAATCTGACATCTAAGGATATGTCAACTTATCAAGGTGACAGCTAGTTGAGGATGTCATATTAAGACAACTTAATGAGCCACCTCTCCCAGACATGACATTTCAACAAGCATCTTTCTTCCTTGGTCAAAATGATGAGCTGGTGGAAATTTCGAGTGCGTTAACAGACTGGTATGCCCATTTGGAGGTTTGTGAGTCTTTTAGGAACTACTACAATCAAAATGCCAATGGCCCCCTTATGGGGCCCCGAAGACCAATGATTCTACAGTGTCCATGTTTCAATGAACAGGAGATAAAGGAGTAAGTACTGGAAAATATTACTCCCAATGCCATCTTGTCTCATCCTCTTCTATGAATGAGTCATCTCAAAATGTGGCTCAGAGCTGCAAATCTGAAGATCTAAAGTCATCATGTTCTGCTTACCCTGAAATGTCTTTATTCTTTTATTATATCCTAAAAATTCCAGACTAATAACACTATTACCAGAGGTCACCAAGTTAAAAGATGGGTACAAAACAGCCAAGTTTCTATAAAGTGCCTTGGTTCATAATTCACTCTCTCTTCTGACACAAGAAAGCCTCTGCTTCATAAAAGAAATACCCTTTGGTCAGTTAATAATTTGGTCTAAAAATCCATGTGATGATCTTTGGATGCTTTCTTAACACTAATCAGAGAAGATGTGATAAGTTCTCCAAAGGGCCTGGTCTCTGAGCCACAGCAACTTTCTTACTAACAGTCTTTCAACTTTTACAAGCATTGAGATTATCTGGATGTTTCCTGACCAGTTTCTGTGGCCCCTTCCAGAGATTCTGACCCAGTGGGTCTATGGGGCCAGGAATGTGAGGCCTGGAGCCTCACATGACTTTAATACACCTGGGTAACACCACCTTCCATGCTACTGAGTAGTGCTGGCTTTCCATGGTGCCAATTCTGAGGGGATCATTTTGCCATTTTCGGGTTTATTTTTCTTTTAAAACATAATATTGGCCATGTATTTATAACATATATATATGTGTACAACCACATCAACATAAATATCACTTCTACAGCCTCCAGGCACCACAACTATCAACACCTTGGACCCAGAAAGGGAACCTATTAGCTTGAACCATATGAAACTGTCAATATCGACTCTTTCTGACTTACAAGAACAGTGGGCTCACACTGGCCACAGAACTGGCAATCCCCTCTTTTCCTCATGACCGAACAGACACAACCCTGTCACCTCAAGAGGCCTCTTAACGTCACGGCATTGGTTAGTCTTTATAATAATCTTGCAAGGTACTTTTCCAGAAAAGAAAACTCAGGTTCAGAGAAATTAAATAACATACCCAAGGCCATGAGGCTATTCAGAAGCCTTGCTGCAAAATCAGGAACACCTGATCTGCCCAGGGGGCCTCTGTCCTTCTTTCCAAACCCCGGGGAACCCAGAGTTGACGTCAGAGCCTTAACATCCTCCAGCTGTCCAAGTCCGTGACTGGGCAAACCACCCCCCCAACCTTCCGAGGGTCAGCAACACAGGACTCTCAGTAAGCTTGCACAGTGGCTCCCGGCCCACCAAACAGCACTGGAAGAAAAGAGAGGGGGGGTTCCCTAAAAAGGCACGCAAATGGGATGAACATGTTAACTGACAAGAGAAATAGGACAAGAACCCCCATCACATATACACAGGACATAATGCCCGTGGATAGCCGTGAAGATTCCACACCCTATTCAGTGGTCTAGATTTCAAGAGTCAAAGAAGTAGAGAACATAGTTGATGAGACTGTTCTCAAAGTAATCTCCTTTTCTGAAGTTTCATCACTTGACTGTCTACCATACTGAATGAAAAAGGCACTAGAGTGCACCGGCTCTACTAAAGATGAGCCAGAAGTTCATGTAAGAGCTCTGTGTAGGTATAATTAATTTCATTCTGAATCAGAAATAAACCCAAAAGAGAGAATATATATTACTGCCTGTTATGGAACCTTCTTACCGGTGATGCCATAGTTCTTTTAATTTATCAGTGACTAAAATCAAAGCCCCTAGAGTCATGATAAACCTACCACATGATAAATTCCATTTTTAGCAAAATTTTGCTTTATAACATAACTGATTAATACATTTCTATTATACATGATAAAATCACAGGCTTACTTTGATATGTTTAAGTAACAAAAGATAATGCTTTTTCCTTTAAATTTAGCAACTAAATATCTACATGCTAAGTTGCTAAGGGTACCAAGCACAAAACCTACAGCCTAGGCCTATTATTTACATTATTCCAGATACTTTAAGAAGTCAAACTTAATAGAAAAAAAAAAAAAAAAGCAGTAAGCATAAGTACTTTGATATTTTTCCTCCCCAAGGGAACTTCACTTCTGCATTCATTCAACAAATATATTAAGTAAATAATACACACTATACATTGCCCAGTGATTTGATTTTTATTTTATATATCATCAGTATTTATTTTTTTTAAGAGAGGGAGGAGGGGGAGGGAAGGAGAGAAGAAGAGAATCTTTCTTTTTCCTCCTTATGGAATCATTTATTTCAATGTCAAAACACTTTCAATTATTTGTTATTATTATTTAAATTCAGGCTAGTTAACATATTAGTTTCAGGGGTAGAATTTCATCAGTTGCATATAACACCCAGTGGTCATTTCATCAAGTGTCCTCCTTAATGCCCATCACCCAGTTACCCCATCCCCCCCACCCACCTCCCCTCCAGCAACCCTCAGTTTTTTCCCTAGAGTTAAGAATCTCTTATGGTTTGCCTCTTTCTGTCTTATTTTTCCTCCCCTTCCCCTATGTTCATCAGTTTTGTTACTTAAATTCCAAATATGAGTGAGATCATATGGTATTTGTCTTTCTCTGATTTATTTCACTTAGCATAATACCCTCTAGTCCCATCCACGTCATGACAAATGGCAAGATTTCATTCTTTTTGATGGCTGAGTAATACTCCATTGTGTGTGTGTGTGTGTGTGTGTGTGTGTGTGTGTGTATCTTTAGCCATTCATTTGTCAATGGACACCTGGGCTCTTTCCATATTGTGGCTATTGTGAACATTGGGGTGCATGTGCCCCTTCGAATCACTATGTTTGTATCCTTTGAATAAATACCTAGTAGTGTAATTGCTGGGTCATAAGGTAGCTCTATTTTTAACCTTGTGAGGAACCTCCATACTGTTTCCCTGAGTGGCTGCACCAGTTTGCATTCCCACCAACAGTGTAAGAGGGTTCCCCTTTCTCTGAATTAAGTAGGCTCCACACCCATGGAGCCCAATGCAGGGCTGGATTTCACAGCCCTGAGATCATGACCTGAGCCTAAATCAAGAGTTGGGAGCTTAACCAGCTGAACCACCCAGGCACCCCATCAAGTATTTATTATAAAAGTAATGCTTTAGGCCACTTTATACTTTTGCGTCCAGAGAGTATACAATGAGTTCATTTCAAGCATGTGGTTGGGACATGATTTAAAGTACCTCAAAATACTCCAACTGAGAAGAGAGATCAAACAGGATCCATCAAACACAGACTGCAAACAAGGTGTGGTCCAATTCCCTGCCTCCTGCTGTCAGAAGCCTACCTGTGAACCTGCCATGGATTCCACAGCTGGAAGCTGGGGAGAGGGAATGGGGCCTCTGACTTCCACAGTAATGCAAACTAAAACACATTCTTCCCCTTGTATGCAATAAATCTGCTTTCTGCATACTGAATAGGAACGAGATCAAAATGAATATTCACCCATCTGAAAACAAACTGATGCTCTATAAGGTTTTATGCTTTGCAGCCCATAAAAAGTAAATGCTTTGCTTCTGCTTAGACTGTTGTATTCTGAAATAAATCAGTCTGTTAAACGGTGGCCTTTTCCTCCAAGGGAGATTCCAAAAACACATCTGTTTTGACAAGTGCCTGAAAAGTCTGCTCTTATGCATCCTCTCCCTCACATGCTGGGTCACTGCCCTCTGTGACTTCCAGGTCACAGCCCTCCCCAACAACCCCAGATACAAAGTGAGTGACACTGCCTTCCATCAGGTCCTCTCCCTCCCCTTCCTTCCAACACTTGGGTTTCAGATAAAAAGTTTTTAATGACACATTCATCTTCTCTGTTTTAAGCAGGAAAATTAATGGCATCAGATTTCCAATGCTAACTGTAATGACTTCCTGAATGATATACCTAAATTGACCATGCCCCAGAAGTCATCTCTTGCAGATGTAAGCACAGTACACGAGCGGCTTCCCACCGACGCCACACACCTGCCCGTGGCTCTCCATCCCACTGTCTTCTCTGGCCTCTCGCCAAAAGGCCTGATGGAGAAGGGCCCAAAGGTTAACATGAGCTCTTACTTAGTTGGCAGATATATACTACTTCTTCTAGCTCCACTGCTATATATAGAATAGCAGCAACAGACACAGAAAAAAAGAAGAAGGAAAACGAGAAAGTTAAAAAAGAAGAAGGAAAACGAGAAAGTTAAACGAAAAGTCTTTGGGTCAGTGCTGAACTACAACCAACGAAAAATGGTGACTATGAGAACTACAACTTCCACTAAAGAATTTAATTTTACGGAGAAAAGTCAGCCAGGTTGACAAGCAGATGAAGGTGCACTGCACAGCATGCCTTCCTTTGGCTGTGAGCGCTGGAAGCCTTCGGTGGGTAAGGCCGGGCCTCCCCTGGCTCAGACAGGTGGGCTTAAGGATGCAGCTACACCTAGTGCTCAGCTACGGATCGCCGCAGGAGGAGCAGGAAGCAGGCCAGCCTGCCTTGTGTTAGGCGAACGTGATAACCACTACACTACGGAAACCAGCCTGCCTTGTGGGAAACACTCTGTGACTTGATTCTCTGAAAGGCTGGTGACAATGTTTTCAGGATAAATCTGTTCAATAACCTCACAATCGCTTTTATTTACCTGGGGTGTTACATGACAGAGATGGCAATGACTCTCTTTTGTGGATAACAGAAATACAAGGCTCTCTTTTAGGATATGCACCAGCAGTACGCTAAAGAGATGAATAATGAAAACTTTTTATTTTCCATCAGGAAGTTGAGTTCATTTCCAAAGGCAAAGTTTCACATTTCCACATTAAAATGCCAAATTTCTTGTACATTAATTTCCACTTCTGTCCTAACAAAGTCCTTGTTTCTTTGTCAGTGGATTTTGAAACTTTTAATAAACGGACAAAGCATCGTAACTGTATCTTTCTTATCTTTGCCCACTACCACCTCAATGCTCCCCTATAAAGGGGCTTTACAAACAGTAAATGCTCGATATTTACTTGACCTAAAGGCATTATTCTGTAGGCACACTGGGCTATGCACTTACTACAACAAAACAAGTATCTTCTATACACAATACCCACCCAGAGAAATTTCCAAAGGCTAATCATTACTGCAAAATTTAATTAAAACTTTATGTTGTGGTAAGTAAAATTACAGGAAACTTTTCCTATTTAAGTTTTACAACTGGCTGGATGCAGTATCTTCCCCAGGTAAGACTTATTATTTGAAATGTCACACTGGCGGTTTCACCTAACAGGCTGAGAGTTGTAGCACAGGCACATCGGCCTGTTCATAATTTTGGCTGTGTTCATCAGGAGGCTAATAAGTGCATGAATGTGAAGTCTATTTTCACCCCTGGTTCTCTTTCAACTCTTATCAAGGGAGGCTGATCATGCAGGATGAGGATCCCAGTTCTTTTAGAAAAATAGTTCTTGGAGCATCAGAATGCCCTCGAGGGCCTGTTCGAACACAGACAGTGGCCCGTCCCCCCTCACCCCTCCACCAGTTTCAGATTCAGTAGGTCGGGGGGGGGGGGCGGGGGGGAGGCAAGTGATGCTTATGCCGCTGGTCCAAGGACACTTTCAGAACTACTTTTTTAGATCAACATTTCTCAAACTGTGGCCACAAACCAGGATTCCCTGGGGATGCTGTGAGACCCTCCATGAACCTTCCACTCCAGAATCACCACAGCTCTGCCCGAGAAATCAACAGAGGGAAGGGCCACTCCAGGGGATCCTTGGGCACACTAAATTTTAAGAAGCACAGGTGTGAACACAGCTTGCCATCAACAGGGGCTCAATACCCCCAGGCCCTCCCCAAGGCCACCTAAAGCCACTAACGTGCAAGATGTCAGCATGACCTACGTGCCCACGTGTCACTCATTTGATTACTTCCCCTTTCTTTTCCATAGGTTCCATCCTTAAGAGCAAAGAGAGCATAAGTGCAGTGACCCTCCTCTGCTAGGACCTCCAGAACTCACATCACGGATGCCTGAGGCATAACACTGTTCTTCTCATGCCTGTGTTCTTTGATTCGCCTCTCACACACTTCCACTCCACGGTGGAGGTACTACAGACTCCCAAGGTTGGTGACTAAAGCTTTCCTGCTCCCCACCCAACACCAGCCCTACTTATTTTTCTCTGTTGAGTTTTTCAGAGCTACAGAGTAAGCTCAGCCTTCCTGAGGACTAAACTGCAACCACAGCAGTATTTTAGCAGTATTTTGGGAACCCGAGAAACTGCATCCTCTTAGGATGGGAGGTTTATATGATTTTGCATCTTTTTAAATGTTTCACTAGTGAATCTGAAACACATTAGTCATTAACCCTTTTCCCACTTACAAAATAAACTTATTAATGTGTTATATTCATAAAGATAATAACTAAGATATGAAACTTAAGAAAGTTTGTGGGAAAGTTGGTTTTCAAAGAGAAGAATCTCAGAATGAAACTAAAGAGCATGGTGTGGTAGACACCACCCTTAAGAAAAATGTTATACTGCCAAAAAGAAACACGTAACTACTTATTAACATGCCTGACCCCTAGCTGAAAACTATGTCTTGCAATATTTAATTGATACATGCTCATTGTAGAAAACTTAATAAATCCTGAAACAAAAACTGAAAGGAAGCCATACTTAATTCAAAACAGTTCCTCTACCAAACAGACACATAAAACCTATCAGTTCCTAGAATGTACTATAATTGTTACAGAACTATCATGGAAAAATTCAAATAACTTCTATATAATTGAAACAGAAAATACTTAAATTTTAAAACCAACTTTTGCCAAAACTAAAGGCTATGTTTCTTTCATACATGGTTTATTTAATCTGAAGGCATAAATCAGATTACTTGTTTATTAAGGAAAGTTCTTTTAGAATTACTCAAGTTATATACACACTTACCCATATATCACAATATGTAAGTAAAATTCACTCCCAAAAAACTGCATAAAAACCCTTTGGAAACATGAGAGACTAAAGCCTGTAATTTTCTAGATCAGAACAATTTATTACGCTCAAGCAATAAATACTTCCCTACATACACATAACACTAAAAATGTTACAGTAATTTCTTGGCATATTTCTTTCATGCTCACTGATTTAAATTTGAAGTATTTTCATCATATGAATTATCAATCTAGTTAAAGCACCATAAAAATGTAAAATGTCATAACTATTGTTACCTGAAAAAGAAAAATAAATCACATTGCTAAATAAATCTATTCCCACTTTTTGTAAAGGGTACTTTAATATTTTGTATTTTAAAGTAATTTAGACTTAACAGAAAAGTTGCAAAAAATATATAGATTTCAAGCTTTACCCACCTTTCCCTAACATTTACATCTGACATAACCCTCGTAGAATTTCCAAAATTAAGAAATTAAACACTGGTACAGTACTACTAACTAAACTATAGACTTCATTCCAATGTTGCCTGTTTTCCCACAAATACCCTTAAAAGTATTTTTTAAATAATTTTTTTCCACAAGAATCCCAATTCACAAGGTTATATTAAGGTTTAATTTATTCCAAATACTGTGGAAGAAACAAAGGGCCAAACCTGTTTGTATTTCTATCTCTGCAAACCAGTTTGCTTAAGAGAACTTAACACATCAGATCTATTATAATGTAAAACTAAACACTTTGTTGTATAATATATATTACAACCCAGCTTTTAAGAATTTGGGTCAAAGAGGAATGACTTGCCAGCTATTTGGCTTCTCACCATGGAAAAGAGAATTTCAAACAAAAGTAAAATGATTTCACTTCCTTGAGTCTGACTCGATTCCTTTTCACAAAAGTTATTTTTAATGACCATTAAAAGCCTAGAAGGCAGAAAGTGAACCTCCAATAAGAATACTGGCATTAGAAATTCCCAGAATATTAACAAATTAGAAATTGTAAAGATGGAAAACAATTTTTAAAATGGAATGTTTATAGTAAATAAAGTCCACGTGAACCACAAACTGAATTCTTTTTTTTCTTCTAGTAAGTTTAGCACTCCATTTCTGATCTCTGGAATCCAAACTCCCTATAGTCCATCTCCAGAAATGATTAATTAATAACCATATAAATTCCAAACCCTTCCCAAAGAGGACAGGAGATTGAGAGCACTGCAGAAGAGGAAGAGCAAAGTCCCATGTGTATAAATCTCAGTCGCACAAAAAAAACACACTGATCACATAAAATCTCATGATTTCGGCCATTGGGTGGCCTAAGGAGAACCCCTTGTGAAAAATGTTCATTTCAAAGTCAGGGAAATGCCAGCCAAGTCTAACTTCCTACAATCATCCCTCTCCCTCCCTTCTGTATCAGTTTAATTCTTGTACAATGTGAATACTTGCAAATGATCAGCATTCACATCAGCATTTTATTCAACAAACTGTGCTTGCCTGTTAAACCTAAGACTTCATGCTAAGTGTTTTATGGGGAACCAAGAAGGAAAAAAATATTAACTTAGCCTTCAAGGAGCTTACAATCTATCTCCTCTATCCCTAAATTGATTATCACAGCAGGTGTGTCAGGTGAGAAGCAGCCAATTATTATAACATTCCAGAAGAATCCTAAAAAGAAGTATCAATGTCACTCATAACTTTCCCAACATACACAGAGAAACTGACTTTTCCAAAGCATTAGGAGCCCCACACCTACACTATCTAAAATGTAAAGTGGAGAGAAAAAACATAATGCACGGCAACATATCTGATCGTTGCATACACAAAATTTACCAACTTCAAATATTTACAATTTCAACATTTCAACATAATCTCTCGGATACCGCGCTTCATTCCCCCTTTGCCCACTAACACACTAGGATAACTCAGAAAGCACACCCCAGTTAATGGTATAATAACAAAGAGGATGATGTATTTCCTCTGAAAGAAAAAAATATGGCTAAATTTTAGTAAAAGTCTCTTTGGGTTTGACAGTTTAAATCAGCCTTCACAAGGACACAGGTCAGTACTACCTAATGCTGAAATCCTTTTTAATGATAAAAGGACTGATGCTTTAAATAAGCTACATATATATTTGTTACCATCCCCTTGCACACAACTTAAAAATCCATCCAAACGCTACTTGACAGGCTTAACTTTAAACAAATCTCCGCCAGGGAGTTATGAATCTTAATAAAGAGAAAACCATCACTAAGGCCCTCATATTTGGCTTCTAACACTAACGAGTTACAAGGCTCTAAAACTGGTGAGTTGACTCCATAATTTGCTAATAAGAAAGAATGAAGGCCAAAATTTGCAGCAATTTTATATCAGGCAGCAGTGTATCGTTTTAAGTCCTCTGGAGCACGTGCAATTACCAGACAGTTAAGGAAATATTAGACTTAGGGAAAGGGTATTTCTTTATTGAAGTTGACAGTTTGCATTTCACAGTACAGAGCAAACTGCCAACCACAATCTCATTTTCATCTTTGCGGCCAACTGCGGTCAAGGGTCCTGGAGCTCAGCAACACACAGGACACAGGCATCTGTGCCTATCTATGTGCACCGAGGACTCCAAGAAAGTAAAAATTTATGTTTCCAGAGACCAGACAGCCAAACATCTCCAATGTTTAGAATATGCATTTTACCGTCAGTGAAAAACCCCTTCACCAAAAAAAATTTTTAAAGGTCCAACTTACTCATTCCTCCCTAATAAACATAGAAACGTGTTTTGCAACCCAAGTTTATGGCCAAATTACTGGGGGTTTTATTATATTAAAAACAAGAAGCCCAGGTCCACCATTATACGTGGACCTTAATGAAACTAATATATATGAAAAAGTGTGCAAATGTGCACGCGTCTGCCGTGCGTCCACATGTGTGCTCCAGGTACTGATGACAATCTAGAGGTAACCCCTGTAACACTGTGCGGCATTGGGCCCACGCCTGACCCCCACCCCTGGGGTCTACAGGTCCTCTCCGCGAGGGGCTCCTCCCGGCTCGGCACGCCCCCGCCCGCGTTACTAGACACGCGCGCGCGGGTGAGCGCACACGCACACACACACACACACACACACACACTTGCACGCACAGTCCCTCTCCTTCCCACCTGGGACCCCGGGCGCCGGGGCTGGGTTAACAAGTTGCCACTGGCCGCAGCGCTCCGCTGGGGACCGAGGGCGGGTAGGTGGGGCCCGGAGAGCGCAAGGCCGCGTTGGCCCGGGGCCTGGGAGCCTGGACGCTCCCTCCTGGGCTGCCGGGTCCTCCCGCTGGGACCGACGAGAAACGCCCGCCCAGGCTCTTTGGAGCCGCCGCGCGACCGTCTCAATAAGCCGGGGTCGCCGGCCGCGAGGGGCTGGGGGCGGCGGCAGGAAGGGCAGGGCGCCGGGCGAACGCTACCACCGGAGCTGCTGCAGGGTCTGGACGATCGCCGCGAGCGCAGCCGGGCACCGGCGACCCGGCCTGGCCGCTGCTCCGGGTCGTAGGGATCGCTCAGCGCCCACGCCCGGCGGCCCGGGGCTGCCGCGCCGAACTTCAAGCAAAGTTTTCTGCTGTTCCTCTAGGAGCCGGCCGGGAACTCGGAGTGGCAGCGGTCCGCCCCAAGCACGAGGCCAGGCCGCGGGGTGCGGGGGCGAAACGAGGGTTCGGGCTTTGAGGCTAGTGCTCGGGGCTCGCCGGCTCCTGCCGCCCGAGTTGCCGGTGCCCGCCCTCCCCACCGGCCCCTTCTCCAGCGCCGGCTAACGGACAGCAGCTGTGCCGGGCCCGCCGCGCCCCCGCCCCGGACCCGCTGCCCGCCTCGGGCTCTCCAGGCCTGGGAGCTGCCGGCGTCCCGGGCCCCCGCTCCGGCCCTCGCGTCCCCGGCGGCGGCACAAACGGTCCCACCTACCTGAAAACGTCTCCCCTGCCGCAGTTAGCAAAAGTCCGGCCAAAGTCGCCAGGCATGTCCCAAGTCTCCTCATGTTGCCGAGTGCGCGCCGGGCCGCTCCCAGGCGGCGCTGGGTGGGCGCGCGAGGGCGGAGGGCGGACGGGAGCTTGGGTTTCCAGGCAGCCAGAAGAGAAAGGTAAACAGCCAAAAACAGAACCGGAGCCCCAAAGTGTCAACAGTTGCAGAAGTCCGAACTCCGGCAGCTCCAGAGGCCGGGGGAGAGGGTCCTGGCTCCTCTTCCCCTGCCGCCTGCCCCACTCGGCGTCTGGCGCGGCTGCGAGAGGGAGCGGAGGGCGCGCCCGCGGAGCCAAAATCCGCCCTCCGTTCCGGCGCCTGCACCCGCCGCCGCTCTCCTTCCCGTGCTCGGGACCCGAGCCGCTGGCGCCGGCCGTGGCCGTGGCGCTGGGCGCGCGCGTCCTGACCGCCGCCTCTGCGCCCGCAGCCGCGAGCCCAGCCCCAGGGGCGGCGGTGCGCCGATGGCCGAGCCCGCGCCGGCTCTGCGCGGGGCTCTTGCTCCGCGACTGACTGGCGGTGCCCCGCAGGCCGGCTGAAGGGAGCGCCCACGTCACGGCCGCCCGGCGCCGCCGCGGCCCGCTAGAGGGCGTGAGCGCCCAGCCCCGCCGGCCCGCGCCCCGGCGCTCCGCGGCCGCGGCGCCTCCGGGAGGGAGCTCGACTGGGGGCGGCCGCTACCGCCGCCGCCGCCACCGCCGGTGCGGCGTCACCCGCGCGGAGAGGAGCGGCTACACCGCTTCCACCCTCCCCCTCTCCCTCTTTTCCCCAGCCGCGTGTTCTGCTCTATGCCTGGCTTCCGGGAGGGTGACTATGTGAGGGCTGCGCCGCAGCCAGAAGTTTGTCCCGGGTCACGAGCACCTAGTAGTTTGTGCGAGCGGCGGGCGGGACCAGCGGCCTGCGGCCCGGCGGACGCGGCGAAGCAGCTCCGTCCCCGCCGCCCGGCGCGGGACGGCGGTGTCGCCGAGCAGGGCCGGCTGCGCCCCGGCGTCGCAGGGCCCGCGCTCCCCGGCCGCCGCGGGGAACGCGAGCCGGCAGATCGAGCAGGCTCCGAGGGGCCGCGGCCGGAGCGAAATTGGCGGGCGCCGGGGACAGAGCGGGCGCCCGCGAGCGCCGCGACCCTGCAGCGCGCCAGCCTGCCCGGCCGGCCCGCCGGAACAGAAGCGCCTGTCCCCGGGGCCCCCGCAGTCGCGAGGCTGTCCCGCGTGGGACGGAGCGAGCCGCGGGCAATGCCCCGAAGGCGGTGGTCACGCCGAAACGAGGCTTTGGACCTAACCCCTGATTTCTGTAAGAGGTGCAAAGTGTTGGGGAACGGGTGCGGAGGAGGCGTGGGTAATGAATCAAACCATGTCTTGAAATAGTTAATTTACCATTTTGTGCTTGGGATGACTATTTTATTAATTTAAAAGCTTCTGATGCTTCAGTAAAGAGGTTCGCTTTATCAAATTACAAAGAAAAAAAAGGTGGTTATTCTTCTCTCCCCCTGAGAATAAGCACACTGAGCCAACACCCCCCAGCTGGAGACGCCAGTCCTAGCTAATAAACGCAATAGAGGGGCTTGGGAAGAGGTTAAATTAGAAACCGAAGTAACTAACGGAAGTAACATAGTGTTCTAGCACGGGCAATGACACGGGCCAAAAGGCAAACCCATGATGCAGGTGTGCCCCAGAGCTCTCCTGCACTGCTTCCACCTAGTGCTTATAACAGCCCCAAAAGTACGTTGATCCCACGCTGACCTCCACGCGGCCTCCAGCGGAACCCAGAACCAACAGACAAGAACCTCGCCAGGGCAAATTTTGGGACTAGAGGACTTTTGCTTTTGGTGTCCCAACAAAAACTCCTTCAGGAATTCCACTTACTGGATCCTTCTGAGAAGTGCTCTTTAAAGGGCTCCATATTAATCATTTACTTCTTAATGATTTTACATCATCCTGCTACTTCTCACAAATATGTACTTGTTGAGCCTTATCTTTAAACGCAAAATGAACAGTTGAAGTATCAAAGCAGGAAGGGAGCCACATACCTCAAAGGCTCAGCAAGTGAGGACAGTCCAATCTGCAACCTGGGCTTCCCATTTATTAAGGGCATGTGTGCACTGTGATGGAGCCTAAATTTGCCTTTTTTGAATGGTAATGTGCTTGCCAATGCAACTTTTATGCTGGGAGATGCATGGAGCATCCAGATAAGGAGGTAAAAGTCAATCTAGTTGCTTTCTTTTTTAGTAACTTCCTTAAACTGGGTGAAGTTAATATTAGGGTAGGATTTCCTTTGCAAACTACGTTAATTCTTTCAGCAAATATCTCTTAAGGCCATACTATATGCCAGACACTGTGGTGCATGCTGGAGGTTGTCTTAGGCTGGGCTCCCCCAGAAAAAGACCTGGAGGTGAGGGTATATGTGCAAGTGATATCTACTAGGGAACTAATCCCAGGAAGCAGTACAAGAGGAATTGGAAAGTGAGGACAAAGGGGCAAAATAAAATAAAATAAGCCAATATAGCTCAATATATCAATGAGCAGGTTACCACTGTGGACAACTGGGACTCACCCCCCTGGGGACCTCAGAAGAAAGTGTGGAACAGCCTTAGCGTGGAGCACCCACGGGCAAGGAATGTGGAAGGTGCCTTGGTGGTGGGTTGGGAGGCAGCTGTACTTGTAGCTTTTCTTTGCACCAGAGGAGAGAAAGCCCTACAGAGATTCCAACTACTGCTACCCTGGTAACCTGAAGATACCTTGTCCCTTCTTCCTGTTATTAAAGCTTAGTGGGAGGGTCAATGAGTTTGCATTATCTGTTTCCTAAACATTACAATGTTAAGCCTCTACCCGTATAAGCCTGCAATCCACATTGCAAGCAGTGACAGATTTTTACCAGGGGCTCCTTCTGTTTCCATTTCTTGACAACTGTTTATTTACTCTCTCTTACGGATAGGTAACTGGTCAAAGCAACTTTGAGCCCAAATAGAAGGCCTCTATTGAAAATGAAAGGATTAGAGGTACAGGTCTGTGATTCAACAGACCTGTACCTCTGAAACAAATAATGCAATATATGTTAAGAAAAAAAAAGAAGAAGATAGCGGGAGGGGAAGAATGAAGGGGGGGAAATCGGAGGGGGAGACGAACCATGAGAGACGATGGACTCTGAAAAACAAACTGAGGGTTCTAAAGGGGAGGGGGGTGGGGGGATGGGTTAGCCTGGTGATGGGTATTAAAGAGGGCACGTTCTGCATGGAGCACTGGGTGTTATGCACAAACAATGAATCATGGAACACTACATCAAAAACTAATGATGTAATGTATGGTGATGAACATAACAATAAAAAATTTAAAAAAAAAAAAAGAAAATGAATGGATTAGACTTTCCCTAAGGAAGGGACGCTGTAGGAATCCTCCCAGAGGGACATTTGCTTTCACTTCTTTTTTCAGCAGGCAAGATTTTTTATTTTAGTCAAACCACAGGATACTCATGGCTCTCTGGGGACAATAGTGACATTTACAGAATGGCTGGTCAGAGTTAGGGCTTTCAAGCCAGCCCCTAATATTGGTGGGCTTGGGGCAAGAGTATATAAATGGAGACACATCATATGTCAATATCTCAAAGTTATTAATCAAGTTAGCATATTATTATACATGTGTTGTATTTTCCTATCCTGACAAATTAACAAAAATATTGAAAGGTAAGAAAATCTATAGTTTTTATATGAGAAAAGTCAGCAAAATATCAGACATCTGAATATATCATTATGCACATTTAGATCTTCTGTTGATAGTCTGACTATATGGAGAAGTAATCAAAGCATAGATGATTCATACATTAATATTTATAAAATTGATTTCCCCTTTATTTTAGTAAAATCACTAATATGTTGCTATAAACAAGATTGTCACATAATTTGTATTCTCCTGTGAGTAATGATCTGACTCTATGCTGTTCTGTGTGTGAGAACCCAGTCACGTATCAGTTTTGTTTCTCAGTGGCACAAACAAGTGCTCAGAAGCCACATATGGCTAGTGGTCACTGTATTCAACAGCACAGATATGGAACATTTTTATTATCACAGAAGACTCTATTGGACAACAATGCTAAAAGATCACTGTATTCAAATTATATAAAATTTGAATATATATTTTCATCAAAAATGTCAATTAAAATTTCTAAATCAGAAAAGTAAAATTACCATCCTGTAATTGTTGAAAGTTATTTTCTTCCAAATGGTTCAAAGTTGTCAGAATTAAAATGCAAACTACAGATTATGATTATGAATACCAACATTGAAATAAATAAAAATTATTCAGAAAAGGCTTAAAATTTTTACTTACCATTTGAAAATTCAATTATACCTTATTAATTTTTTACTAAAATGGAAACCTACCCTATTAGCAATTCTAGCACATCGACCCCTGTGTCAATGTAAAGAAT
Organism: Phoca vitulina; assembly: GCF_004348235.1. NCBI lineage: Eukaryota > Metazoa > Chordata > Mammalia > Carnivora > Phocidae > Phoca > Phoca vitulina. The sequence continues at coordinate 28,005,074 of NW_022589727.1, read as the reverse complement.
CAGTATCATGTTTCACATGCTATATTTTAACAGTAATATTACTTAATTTGGGACATATTCCTCAATCACCATGCTCAACTATATGCAAATACTATACTAATGTGTGACTCTTTCCAGAACCATGAATTAGAACATGAAGAGAAGCAAGAAAATTAATGGTTGGCACTACTAGGAAATACTTCTCATTATTTAAAATGGTTTAATATTCTTGCTATCTGAAAGGAAGGACTTGATTTTTAATTAATTTGACTTTTCTTTTAACTAAATTCTCTGACACTACATCATCTACACACCTAGGAGTGTCCATCTGCCATGTTAGGGCACAGGGAACACCACAGTGCTGTTTCAAGTCCATGGGACAAAAGTTGTAAAGCCTGAATAGAGTTGGTTTTGAGATCAGATGTTTAGGGTCCTGTTTTATGCTCTCTCATCACTGAACACCAGAACCCTAGTGACAGAGGTGACCATGTGTCCCTTAATAAATTCATTTGTATAGGTTGTGATACTCAGGGCCCGGTGAGGCACACACTCAGGGCAGGAGCCCACTTTGCCGGGTCTGCAGGCAGAACTGCCAACTATCCTTATGCAATGATGATATCTTTGGCAGTAATTACTCTGTTCTTGAAACTTGTCCAAACCTCACTAAAGTCAAAATGTAAATTAAAAAAAAGAAAGAAGAGAAAACTGATCTGACCATAATACATCCCTACCTATCTGAAATGTTATGTTGAATTTCGAGGTTAACCATATGCAGAAAGTTCCTAACCATGCAAAGTACCAGGCCCACCAAAAAGCATAGACAGAATCATTTAAATATCTGCCAAGGTCACTTAATTGGAGCTATCATGACCCAGCAGAAATGGAAAAGAAAAGATTATCATTGTTTCTGCTACTCATATTCTCATTTCTAGGCCTTGCTGCAATGATTAATTACCATTTTTAGAAGTGTATTTAGATTCTGAAAGTGTATATTGAGATAAGAAATGTAAATAAGCATGCTTGTATAGGTTTCCACAATGATGTACTGTATTCTCTTTCCTTGATGAACAATAGTGTGTCCTTAAAAAAAAGGGAAGAATGAAAAGAAGGAAGGAGAGTGGGATGGATGGATGAAAGAAGGGAGAGAGGAAGGATGAATGGAGGGAAAGAAGGAGAAAGAGAGGGAGTCAGAGACGGAGCTAGCTAGCTCAGAATTTGAAGTCCAACTTGATTGAGTCCCAACAGTGTGATTTAAATTAGTTAATTTCTGTCTCCTGGCTTGTGGAAATGGTATCACATGTGAAACTGTGTGAACTGGGAGGCACTGAACAAACCTGCTATGTTCATTGTGTTGATCTCTGGTTAAGCAAGGCTTTAAGTGAACATCACATCCCAATCTCTGCCCCCCCCCCCCCCCGCCATTTACCTCTGGGAAGTGTGAGCCAGGGGGCAGCGGTGGGGAAACTGGACACAGTGATATGCAGAGCCCTGCACTATACACACACTCACCGTTGGAGTCTACTCTGCCTGGCCATGAGAGGAGCAGAGATAACTTTTCACCCAGCACTTCACAGGTTCACTCACTTCTGAATGTGTATCTCATCACGTAGGCATTTTCTCATCTCACAGCCATCACGATGAGGGTGAGTACGGTATAATAAGATATTTTGAGAGAGAGGGAGAGGGAGAGACCACATTCACATAACTTTTATTACAGTATATTGTTATAATTGTTCTATGCTATTATTGGTTAGTTAATCTCTTACTGGGCCTAATTTATAAATTACATTTTTAACATAGGTATGTATATATAGAAAAACACATAGTATACATAGGACTCGGTACCATCTGTGGTTTCAGGCATGCACTGGGGGCCTTGGAAGGTATTTCCATTCCTGGAAAATAAGGGGTGGAGGGAGACTATACTGCACATGAAACCTGAGAGAATGAGATGAAAATGAAGAACACATCATTCATTAGTTTTTCACAAGGGTCAGAAGGAACCAGGTCATTTAAACTTTCACCAATGAAACCCTGTTCTCAGCTGAACAAAAGAAGAAAGAACCGGGGCAGGTGCCCTTTTCTGTAGCTGCTTATATCCTACCTAAGGTCAGAACCTGTCACTGACAAAAGGCAAAGCTCATCCAAGCACAGTTCAAAGCCACTTTTGTATAAAGGCTTAAATAACTAGGATGAATTTTTAGATGCCCCGGGAATTCCTTCTCATGGCCTAATTAAAAGGGGAGAAGTAATAGGTTTTAGTTCTTTGCTTTGCCCACAATACCCTGGGAATATAAATTAATCTCCTGAAATGTTGATACTAGGGCAATGAATTTGCATATTCTTTTTAAAAACCTTAAACCTCACACCATTAGTCTGTGTGACATTGAGCAAGTCATTTAACCTCTCTGTGTTTCAGCTTCCTTATCAGTAAAATGAAGGTAATAATTGTGCCCATTTCACAGAGTTACAAGAATTAAATGAGATAATAATGTAAAGTGTTTAACACAGTTCTTGCTGCATTATTAGTGACATACAAGTTCTTGTTATTAACCACTGATTTTAAAATCAAATACTAAAGAGAGTCTAGATGCAGAGTTCTATGCTGGGGTTCTGTAGGTAGACATGGGGGAGAAATATCTAACTGGGCCCAGATACCAGTTAGATGGGAAGACCTTCAACAGATATTCCTGTCCCTTCTCATCAGACTCTTCTTTGGGGCATAACTGCAGTTACATCAGCTGCCAGATCCAACAGCAGATTATATGCAGTAAAACCACATGGTTTATCATAGTAGGCCCTTCCTGTTTGCTCATCTGCAAAATGAGAAGAGTGGTTTCTGTCTTGTCTACCCCATCGCATTGTAAGAGAGTTGATGTCAGTGTGCATGAACTTTCTTTATAAACAGGCCCCTCAATTAATGAACTTAAAGTTTATTATGTAGCTCTTCTAGGCCATTTTACCACGTGGGGCTGAAAGTTCACAATTTGCAAATAGGTCATATTTTTTTTTTTAAATCTGTTTCTGATGGGAACTTTTACCTTTTCATTATTTTAGATAAAATGGAGAGGTAGGTTGATTTCCTCGAAAAATTCCCTACTTAGTCGTGGGGTCCATAGCAAGGTGGATCCTACCTGGTGATCTCAGTATACTAGAAGATGTCATTTTTTTCCAGCCATGTCCAAACTGGAGTTCCCAGAATAGTAGAAACAGGCAGTGACCTGCTGGAGAATCTCTGGAACAGTCTGATTCCTGTCGCCTCTGCAGGTTGTTTTGTATACTGTGCAAGGAGGGACACCTCTCAGGGTGACTTCCCTGCTCTGAGTCGGCAGGACACTAGGGCTACTTTATACTGAGGGGCCCTCTGGGGAAACAGGTCACACAGTGCCCCTTCCTTCCACTGCCGCATCCTGCAGGAGGGGACACAAAGCCCACACAGAAGCACCCCTCTGACCAGAATAGCCTGTCAGCCCTGCCCCTCCAGGACAGGAGAGCCCCACGGCAGGCTCTTTCCTGTCTGGAAGCTGGGCTGTCTCTACATCACCAGCAGCACTGAGGACATTAGTCTCAGTCAGCACCCTCCCACACAGACATCAGGGGTGGTTTTGGGGCTGGTTCCACGGATATGGAAAAAGACCAAGAAAGAAACTGATTTAGGAGGATTTCATCAGAGTCCTCCAGCAATCACTGTACAGTCTCTCTCCTTCTTGTGTTTAAGTCACCAAGAAGTCCTAGAAAAAAACATTTCCTGCGATCTCTTTTTGGAGCTGGGAAGCGTCAGAGGTCTGCTAGCTCACTCTGAGAGCGTGAAATGACACTTTGCCTCCAGAACCACGGTCAGTTCAAAGGCACAGGCTCCAGCCCACCACGCAGCAGCTCCTTTCCACGTGGGGATTCATTAAAGGACAGAGTGACTGTCTTTGTGTCCCTCTCTTTTTTCCAGAGGCTTTGAACTAATGTTTTATATTAGTTCTTATGCGTTTGTACAAGATAACTGTTTTTCTCAGAACACAGTTTGGAGGTTAGTGGGATTTTCCAAAACTTGGGGTGGAAATCATGGCACTGTATCCTTTCCCGTGGATCCTTATTTCCTTTTTATTTCACTTTCTTTACAACAAATCCTTTGAAGTCAATAGGTATGTTCCTTAAAGCTCTGCTTGACTAATACTATTAAGAAACGTTACGCCAACAGTGTCAGTCCTACCTCAGATTAAATTATTGCAACAATGGAGTCCTAGGTCCTGTGATCTGTAATAAGGCTGAGTTTCCCGCAGAATATGAAAAAAACATTTCACTGTTAACATCAAAGAAAAGATCATCTTTACTTTCTCTTCATCTCAGATATTTTAAAGTTTCCAAATGTTACATTTTGAATTGATTTCTAGACAGGCATTACAGTCAAGTTGAGACAAGCCTTAGAGGAAAACATTCAGACTTATTTCAGTATGATTTTGGAGCTAACATTTATGGAAGGCTTACTATGAACAGAGCCTTTTGCCAGGGCATTAAAACTCTGAAAGACAGGTATGTTCATCATGCCCATTTTAGAGATGAGGAAACTGAGGACTAAAATAGAATGACTTAGATCTTATAAAGATAAGACAATAAAATTAGACAATGGGCGCCAAGCTACTCACTGGAGGAGCTGCAATTTATGGGCAAATATTCTAATTTTGGGAGCTCCTTTTCCTGAACACTCTGCTGCATTTCCATCTTCATCTTTGTCTCTTTTCCAGCCATAAATTCTTCATCAAATTGTTGTCTAACTTGCCATCCTTTGGCCACACTTTGCACCTATCTTTGTTTATATGATGATCCAGAAGCTTCCATCTAAGTGTTACCTACTCTTAAAGGATGTAGAGTTAGGATTGCAATCATCGGTGGATAACAGAAAACCCAGCCAACACTGGCATGTAGAATAATGGCTCAAGGTATGAGAGTAGCACACTGCCTGAGTTCAAAGCTCAACTTCTGCACTCACTGAGTACCTTGGGTAAATTATTCAACTTTTCTCTTGCTCAGTTTGCTCATCTAAAAATGGAACAACAACAGTACTCACTCTTTTAAGTTCTTAAGAGGATTAACTATGAATTTAAGTCAACTGCTTAGAAAATGCTAATAAAATAAGTCACCATTATCTAGTTTCTCACTTAGGGGTAGGCAGCTCAGGTCTACCTGAGGCCATACCACCGTGCCATTGAGGACCCAGATTCCTCCTGTGTTACTACTTGCTCTCAGCCTTGCAAAACATAAGTGCCTCCCTCTGCATTCCTGGCAGAAAGAAAGTGGAAAGGCAAGGGACCAAATGACTTCTTGTGGGATTTTGCATTTTATTTGGGAAGGAAGGCCCTCTAAACGACTTTCTTCTACATCTTGTCAGTGAAAATGGTGTTATATGGCCAAGCCTCACTTCAATGGTGACTGGGAATTTTTGTCACATGTTTTCCAGCCTCTTGGGTGGAGGAAGACAGGGGAGAATGTGTTTGGGAATGGTTGTTGAGTGGACTGACCTCTAATACCACCCAAAAGACACAGCTCGTATCCCACCTACATGTCTATCCTAATTACCAACTTCAAGGACATGACTTATACTATTCCTTTGGAATTATTTTATGGTTCTTTCTGCTAGGAACCATACTTTTACACGGTTGGTTTTATCTTAGCCTTCGGGTTCCAGCTAATGCCTTCTCTATGGAAAGCAATTCTCTAACCACCCCAATAAATACAGGTCTCTCTTCTTATCCTTTTATGTAGTACTTCGTTTATTTCCTTCAAAATGCTTCATTCTGTTGAAGAGTTAAAGGGATGATATTTTTTATATTCCCAACAAGCAGGGTTTTCTCCTTGCTACACCACTATGACCCCTACTAAGAGGACGGAATGGTGTCACCTCAGGAAGGAGGAGGATATACTATGGAAAATCATGTCAAAAAGAACAGAAGGTGGAGAGCCATCCCCTTCCTGCCACAGTGAAGTGTTGGAATTAAAAAGGACCTGAAAGTAGAGAGAAGGGGCCAGACATCAAGGTAGAGGTGCCCAAGAACACTGGGGTCAATGGCCCAATTTCAGAGAATAGTCTGAGAAGATGGCATACCTCTTACAAAAATCTCCAATTTAGTGTGCCACTAATCTAAGTGCATCAGCCACAATCACTCAGTAACTGTACAGCAAAGCATCTCAATTTTGTTGAGTGAATGAATGAATGAATAGTTTTGAATGACAAATTTTGACAGGATGTGAATATCCTGTATTTTAATGGGGTTTGAGAGCTCGAGCTCACCACAGTATAGCTATGATGTGATGTTTTATTTCCTCAAAAGATGATGGTTCCTTCAGGGCAGAGATTGCCTTTTTCTTTTCTTCATCTTCTTTTGGGTACTCCATAGGTCTTTGTTCATTGATTGAATACAGCGCTGAGGATAAAAAATGACAGATTTAGAAAGAAACAAAGGATGATATGTCCCAAAGTTACCTGTATTTTTTCTTCAGCAGAAAACAGAGATCCTAGTAGATACTGTCTGTTCACTTCAGGTTTCACTGCTGCTTTAATATCGAGGAATGGTCATGAAGGTAATAAGATTCCCAGAGGACAACGAAGATAAGAAAAGCAGTATTTAACCTTAAGAAATAAGGCTTTGTGCTTAGATAATGGCTTATGTCATATGCATCCTTACCAGGGAATCTAATTTGATGTCTTAAAATCTCGATTAAATTTCTAGGTTTCATTGTTTCCCTAACCATAGATTTACCTGGAATTTTTTTAACTGTTGGCTTGACAGGGGCTGGGATCTTTTTTTTTTTTTTAATATATTTTTTAAAGATTTTATTTATTTATTTGACAGAGAGCGAGAGAGGGAACACAAGCGGGGGGAGTGGGAGAGGGAGAAACAGGCTTCCCACCGAGCAGGAAGCCCGATGCGGGGCTCATCCCAGGCCCCTGAGATCAGAAGCCGGGACCTTTTATTCCTGTCAAATACCCTCATTCTTGTCAAATTGTGTAGAGATTTTCTGTTTCCGGAATCAGCTCTAGTGCTCTCTCGCTCTCCTTGTCCTCTGTTCGTCCAAAAACTCCATGAGGCCACATGGCACACAGAAGCTGTGCATCTGTTTCCACCCCTTGCTGGCAGGGTGACCTCCGGGCACGTACACCCCCACCATCCTAGGTTTCCACTTAGGTGAAAGGACCAACAATATCTGCCCTACCTGACTTATGAAAGTATCAGGAGGGTAAAATGAAATTTATGTGAAACACTTTATATAGTGTAAAGTGATCTACAGATGAAAATTATTGTATCTTATAAATAGTATCATGAGCCTATATCTCATTCCCTTTTTACAAGAAAAGATACTGAGAGCAGAAAGGCCAACAAATTTATCAGTGTTTTGGGTTAAAGATGTTAGATCAAACCCACACTTTTATTTTTGCCTCGTCCTGAAAGCCCAAAATAATGATGATAATAAAGAAATAGGCAAGAAAAGAAAAAAAGGAATTAAGCCACAAAGACAATAAGTAGGAGAGCAGGCAACGGCAGCTAAATTTTGAAAGTGGAAAAGCAGAAAGGAGACTGGCAACTTACCCAGCAAGACAAGGGAAAACTAATCCTAAACTGGCATTTGAGAAACCTGAGAAGCACCCTGATCTGTACCACTAAAGACCCAAAGGCTTCAGGAAGTGGGGTCTCCATGGGCTGCAAACAGAGGTTTGGTTAAGTTTGTTTAAATGTAATTAACAGCCCCCTAGCCAAGTCATCCTTTCTTCATGTAGGTAGCTGACTGCCTCTGATCTGCTCTGGGTAAAGACTAGAAGTTTATGCCCTGGCCAAGTCATGACAAACAGTGTCTGCACTGCTTGGGGACATCAGGTAGAACTGAGGGTGGGAATTACCATGTTGAAGATAGAGTTTAAGTGACAGTATAAGGAATGAATTTTGAAACTTCTTTTTCCCACTCAGCTTCCAGAACATTGACAACCAGGATTTTACTCTCCAGATAAAAGATGGGAAGATTCTTCTCTGAGGACTCTGACCAGACCAAGAGAAAAGACGTGGATTCTGACATTGAGGTTCCTGCACTGAAACCATACAAGTAGCTAAATAAAGGTGACAAGCCTCACTCACATTCTTAGAACTTCTTGTCAGCTTCATAACACCCCCTTTTTTTCTTTTGTCTGTTTAGAGCTCTACTGAGGTATAGTTTACAACCATAACATAATGCCCTGCTTTTATTTCTTTTTTTCCAGGATTTACACAGTTTATTTCACTGTCAGTCTTACAAGTCACTGAGGTTGGGCAAAGCCAGGATAGTAAATTAAGTCTCAAGCACTTTTGTCTAGTGACAACCTGATTAGCAAGGCCCTATTACTGAGCAGGGAGCAGTGGAGGGCACCTCAGGAACCAAGCACATGTACCAGTGTTAAGAACCGCTTCCCAGAGGCACCAGGTGGGGCTTGAATGCCCCACTTTTAAGTATGAGCAGACAACCAGAGACCACCAGAAAGCTGACGAAAACATCTAATATGAAACATGATGTAAGTAATAAACCAAAACAAACCAACACCAGTTATTCGATAGAGACGTGTGTGTGTTGTCATAATGTGCTCATCACGACAGATTTTGTGCCTGTGTAACTGTAATACAACTATAAACTACATTTCTCAAAAAGTCAACTAGAGGGCGCCTGGGTGACTCAGTTGGTTAAGCGACTGCCTTCGGCTCAGGTCATGATCCTGGAGTCCCGGGATCGAGTCCCGCATCGGGCTCCCTGCTCAGCGAGGAGCCTGCTTCTCCCTCTGACCCTCCCCCCTCTCATGTACTCTCTCTCATTCTCGCTCTCTCAAATAAATAAATAAATCTTTAAAAAAAAAAAAAAAAAAAAGTCAACTAGATTGCCAAACTACATGTTTGTTACAGGGGACAACATTATAGTTTCTCAACCCTAATTTGTTCTTTGTTCCTTGGATTATACAACTTGCCCCATTTCTAAGCATTTGAGACACTGAATTTACAAATAGGCAACAGCCAGACCAAATAATAAAAACAAAACTCTGACCCACAATCTGCAGCAACCAGTCCAGAAAACCAACACATTACCTACAGTACCCAGACCAGGGAGCCAACCTGCTATATATAAGTCAGACTTGTAGAAAATCAGTCCATTACCCCTTGTAACAATCGGCCCCAAATGGCCAGAACTTGATTAATAACTGACAGCTTCTCTAATTTTTGTCCCTTCTTCCAACTAGGACCAACCAGTGAAAGCCAAATTTGCACCCCTAACCAATCACAAAGGATGCCTTTCTTCTAGTTAGTCTGCTTACAGCTGCCCCATGCCGTGATGGTCCAACCAGGGCAAATCTGAGGCCATCTCTTTTTCCCACCTCACTTTCCCACTCCTCTACCTGCCTTTGAGTCTTAGGCAAACACAAGTGATGGTGCCTACACTTTTGCTACAGCAAGATCTTAATAAATACCCTTTGTTCTCATTTGGTTGGTCTTCATTTGTTTCTACACACTCTTTTGAGGCATTGCAAATTTTCAAAGATTGAAAATCCTTTTATTTGTCAAGAATTAATGCCAACTTGACATTGACCTTAGCAATATGTTTCTGATATGTCTCTTCAGGCAAGGGAAATAAAGGCAAAAATAAGCTAGGAGGACTACACCAAAATAAAAAAGCACAGCAGAAGAAACCAACAACAAAATAAAAAGGCAACCTACTGAATAGGAGAAGATATTTGCAAATGATGTATCTGATAAGGAGTTAATATCCAAAATATATAAAGAACTTTTACAACTCAACACCAAAAAACCACAACTAATCTGATTAAAAATGGGTAGAGGACCTGAACAGACATTTTTCCAAAGAATATATACAGATGGCCGACAGACACATGAAAAGATGCTCAACATCACTAGTCATCAGGGAAATGCAAATCAAAAGCACAATGAGATATCACCTTACACCTGTGAGAATGGCTAAAATCAAAAAGACAAGAAATAACAAGTGTTGGAGAGGATGTGGAGAAAAAGGAACCCTCATGCACTGTTGGTGGAAATACAGATTGGTACTGCCACTGTGGAAAACAATATGGAAGTTCCTCAAAAAATTAAAAACAGAAATACAGTATGATTCAGTAATTCCACTACTGGTATTTTCCCAAAGAAAATGAAAACACTAATTCAAAAAGATATGCACCCCTATGTTTATTGCAGCATTATTTATAATAGTGAAGATATGGAAGCAACACAAGTGTCTACTGATAGATGAACGGATAAAGAAGATGTGGCATATACACAGATATATAATGGATATTACTCAGCCATAAAAAAGAATGAAATTTTTCCATTTGCAACAACATGATGAACCTAGAGAGTATTATGCTTAGTGAAATAAGTCAGACAGAGAAGGACAAATACCATATGATTTCACTTATATGTGGGATCTAAAAAACTTACAGAAACAGTCTCACTTATATGTGGGATCTAAAAAACATACAGAAACAGAAAAAATGTGGGATCTCAAAAAAATACAGAGAACAAACTTGTGATTGTCAGAAGGATAGGGGATGGGAGGATGGGTAAAATAGATAAAGGGGATTAGGAGGTACAAACTTCCAGTAATCAAATAAATAAGTCATGGAGATGAAAAGTACAACACAGGAAATATAGTAAACTGGTGGCGAGTGGTGGTGACACTTGTGGTGGGCATGGCATGACATGTGGAGTTGCTGGGTCACTGTACTTGAAGCTAGTGTGGCATTGTTTGTCAACTATACTTCAATGTTAATTAATTAATTAATTAATTAACTATTCTAGGAAAAACAGTAAGTCTCTGATGTATCCCAAACACCTATAATGAGTGTTCAATGAGTACTTATTGAATTAATAAATTAAATGATGAAGGGTCATTGTACCACCGGAAAAAAAAAGAATTAATGTCAGCTAACCAACAATCAAGTTCAAAAAGTCTTAATAATTTTTTGACAAGTCCTTACATTTATTCACTCACATATTGTACTCCGTTTCCACATGTCAAGTACTGCACTGGGTGTTATGTGTTCTAGAAGATACAAAGACAAATTAGATAAGTTGAGTATTTCCCTTAATTGGATTTAATAATTTTAAAGTTTCTTAAATTCAGACAAGTTATCTCAAATTTGGATAAGTCAATTAAAGCTGTATTCATGCTTTTTAGCAAAGGAACATAATTTTAAAAAACAAGCTGCCAAAAACAGAGATCAAGTTCGTGTTCTACTTTTATACTTTTTTATTTTACTTTTTTTTTCTCAAATTGCCCAACTTAAACTTTCTTACTTAACTATCTTGGCATGTGTCTAAAATGTGTTTTTTTAACCCCCTTGAAATCTTCTCTTATGTTTACTAATACAAATATAAATGTTAAATTAATTTACACACCTCTTCCTCTTTGTGCTTTAGAATTGAATTGCAGATGTTCTATTAAGGGGCACATATATGATTATGGAAAATTATTCTATTGAAAATAACAGTTTTTATAATGATGTAAATCTGAGAAAGCAAAAGAAATTGAGGTTGGAAAAACAGATGTATTCACTAAAAAACTACTGTGTGCACGTGGCAAACTAGTTTTTAGCAAGATTCAAATAATGCAATCAGTGGGAACTTGACTAGTCCGTGGAGTTGTCAAAGGCATGTGGGATGTACGAATAATAGCTGGAAATTTGTTGTGGACACGAGGCTATTAAGCTTGTCTCCTGCTGCATTCAATATGGTAGTAAAAACTATTATTAAATAACTGATTTTATAGCAACTGTTAAAATTATTTGGCCAAAGTATAAATTAAAGTTTATGATGGATGCAAATGTATGTCTTAAAATATAAAATACTAATTTAGGTTCCTTTCCCATTTTAAAATAACCACTCAGACGAAAGAACAGTGATTACCAAAATAAGAACAAATTAATAAGGCTGCCAGGAAGGCTTCACAAAAGTCTGAAACATTAAATGTGACTTTGCTTTTCAAACCCAGAATCCCACAATTATCAAGGATTTCTTCCCTAGCTGAGTGCACATAACTCACATTAGCAGTAATGAGGTTGACACACGTGAACTCCTAAGGACCGATTAAGGGGGCACAAATGATGGGTCTGATCCCCCAGACCCTCCCGTAACATACACAGATGTGTGGAGGGTGAGTGGACCCCCACTACCTCTGGAGGGGTACAATTGTAACTGATTGACCAAGTGGTGTTGGTTAACTTTTAGCCTTTGTTTCTACCCAAGCAGTCCCTGAAACAAAACTTGTCCATTTATAAAAGACAAAATTCTTTAGCAAATGAAAGGTCTCATTGAATGTGTCATTCTATGTATCACTGAAGCTTTTCAGAAATGACAGCTTCTCCGGCCCCACCCTGTATTTTCCCTCTGGGAGGCTGCATGCTGTGTGTGGTATTTGCTAAAGCTCCTCTATTGAGTGGAGGTTGGGGGCTGGGCAGGGTGTGAGAAGCAGTAGCAATCCCCTGGAATCTAGTTCAGTATTTGGCAACAAGTAAACACATTATGTCTATCTGAGACCGGATCCCTTTTAAGGAATGTTTTCAAATCTCTGTACAGTTCAGGAAGCAAAAATTCTTAGGAGCATAAAATGAGCTGGAAGATGCTCTAGAAGTCATACAATCTGAGTTTTAAGAATTAATCGGTCTGATCATCACCTGGGGAGGTTTGTAAAAAGATTTGTGAAGTCTCCTAACTACTGAATCCAAATTTCTGAGAATGGGGCCTAGAATTCTGTATGGTTAAAGATTTTGAAAACACATTTTAAGATTTAGGAATTATAATTTTTCTTACTAAGTGTTCCTCGTTCTTTCAGTAGTACCTCAGATGGCCTGGTTTCCTGCCATTCATCACTAGGTCACTGTTTTTTGGACCAAATTCAGTTTACTTGGTTCTCACTGTAAGTACAGTGACCGCTATGGAGATGGGGGCCATTGTCATTCCCTCAGGTCTGGACTCTGTTGATCTGCCAAAGAACCATGATTCAGTTAACTCTTTTGGTAACTTTTTTCAAATTTTGGGGTCATGTTAATCAAGAAATTAACCAAAAGTAAGTTGTTTGCGGGTTTTTTGTTTTTGTTTTTTTCTTAAGAAAGTGCTGTTAATCCATAGTACCCTCATCTTGGATTTGTGAAGCTGATCATAAATCTAAAATAGAAGCCACTTCAAATTGGTTTCATTAGATTTAGTTCAAGATCTAATTTGTCAGTTTCATTTTGGATTCTGTCATTCAATATATAATCTTTGTCTCTCCCAGCTCATGTCATACTTGAATTTGATAAACATACCATTCTGGTTTGATTGAAGTTATTAATAAACACATCAAACAAAAGAGAGCCTTTGGCAAATCTCCTAAGGACCTCCCTCTGGGTGAACATCGATTGTTAGCCCCTTAATCTAGTTTTCACCTGGTCACACACCTGCCAAATGTCTAACTGCTCAGCCCAGGCTCCTCCATCTTGTTAATAGAAACACTGTAAGACACTTTTTAAAAGCCACCTTCTAAAAATGAAACCTTGAAGACTACACTGTTTCACATTACCCCAAATCTCTGTATCTGCAACATATATTTTATTTCATATGCTCAGAATATGTGTATCAAAAATGTTAAATTGTCAATAGAAAGAATAAATACAAAAGAGATAAGTTTAATTGTCAATAGCTAATGGCCCATTTGACAACTTAACTTTCGAAAAATTATTTTCTCTTCACATAGAACTTGACCAGTGAGAAATTGCTTGAGACTCTTTTTTCTAAACTTTCACCAACACACTGTCTCCTCTCACGACAAGATTCTAGCTAGTCCAAAGGTTACGGTGTCTGGCAGTAATTCACCGAGGTACCACATTTCAATTGCTTCGGCACATTTCAATTAGGAAACCTTTGAAGTGAGAAAGGAAAAGAAATAGAGTGGGAGTCAGGTGATGCAGAAAGAAAAACAGCATGAAAGGAGAGAATAAGAAGCATTTTTGGACAATGAAAAAAGCAAAAAAGCTCAATAGGACTCAGGAAAACCTGGATTCTACCTTTGACTCTGAGTCTGTGTTCATAAAAGATACACGTGTGTATTCCAAAGTATTGGGTTTAAGTAGAAAATTTCCAAACCCCTATGATTATGAAATGGCCCTAATGTGAGATACTTTTCTGGAAGATATACTCTAATAGTGGAGATGTAATTTATGCTAGTCCTTCTCTTGGCAAAAGGAAAAAAAACCTGGCTTAAGGAAAAAGGGAATTTATGGGCTTAAATAACTTGTAGTCCAGGAGCTGGCCTAGCTTAGGGCCTGAGAGAATCCTGAAAGGATGTCATTAGGCCCTCACTCTCCCTGTATTCAGCTCTACTTTCTCCTGCTGGTCATTCTCAGGCAGGTATTCCCTTGATGGTAAGATGTCTGCAGGCCACATACTCAAAGCCCAGAGTCCAGAATACAAACGGTAATGTTTCCTCTCATTAATTCCACTCAGGTATAGTAGGCTGAATAATGGCCATCTAAAGATAAAAGGGCCTAATTCCCCAAATCGGGAAATACTATTTTATAATGAAGAAAAGGTCTTTGCGGATATGATTGTGTTACAAATCCTGACATGGGGACATTATCCTGGATTTTTCAGGTGGACCTTAAAAGCAATCCCAAGTGTCCTTGTAAGAAGGTAGAGGGAGACTCCACACACACACAGGAAAGGAAAACCAAGGTGACCACGGAGGCAGCACTGGGGGTGATGCGACCAGGAGTCCAGGAACGCAGGCAGACACCAGAGATGAGAAGAGGCAAGGAGCAGATTCTCCCCTAGATCCTCCAGAAGGAGCATGGCCCTGCTGACACCTTGATTTTGGCCCCATGAAGCAGATTTCAGAAGAACTGGGAAAGGCTAAGTTTTCTGTTGTTTTTACCAGGTTTGTGAGAACCGGTTTCAACAGCTTCAGAATCTAACACAACAGGTTCGCTCTGATTTGACCATCCTGAGTCACACGACAAACTCTGAGCCAATCACTGAGAGCAGACGAGTCAGCCAGGGTCATCCCTTTCATTCCCAGAGCCTGGGCAAAGCCTTTCTGGAGGCAAATGAACTCTAGGCGCAGGAGCGGGGGCGTTGCTGAAAAGGAAATCATATCTGCAAATAGACATTGGTTGGGGAGAGGAGACAAAAAACAGCAGATAACCATTTAACGTTCGAAAAGAGAAGACAGAGGGAAGTGCAAATTATTATTTAGATGCAAGACTATTATAACATTAGTGCACTTGAACTTGCTTTGTTGTGATGATGTTGTTAAGCAGCATGTGATCACAGATACGCTGAGTTGAACAGACATCACTTCCTAAGAGCAGATTTGTTTTTACTGCCAATCACTGGACCTTCTCCAGCTCCAACATATCTTGTTTTGGAAGAGATGTACATTAAGATTGCACATATTACTCCAAATAGAAATGTGCCATGATAAGGTTTTATTTGCTTTCTAATATTCCTTCTGATTATGTCTAAAAAATTGTTTTAACAATGTTTACTAGAGTAAAAGTTTGTGCCAGAGTCTGCAATGTGAAGGCTATAATACTTTCCACACCTCTTCTTGGATTAAAACCGACAGGTCTATGAAGACCCTTCAAGAATGGCTTGGCCTCTTATTAGCTCTATGACCTTCGCTAAATGACTTACACTTTCCTAACACCAGTTTCTCTCTATATAAAATGAGAATACATGATTTTACAGGATTTATTTTGAGGATTATGTAAAAAATATGTGTGAAAGCAGCTAACAGGGGGCACAGCACAAAGTAAGATGCTAATAGGGTTCCATGATAAATCTGTAACCCACAAGCACAGTGTAGGTCATTATTCCTATAATTTGTCCTTCCTTACCCAGACTAAAACTCTCCCAATGACTCATTTCAGCTTCAAACAATCTACCTCTAGTTTCCATTAGGTTTAGCGCATTGATTCATGGGGGAACCTGATGTCAAGTGCACGTTTAGACATTTTACCACATTTCCACCTTTTTGAAACTTGTAAAATTTAAAGTAAGAATCATTTTCAGTGCTGAACCATGCAGAGCTATGCCTGCTTATTTATTCCCCAACTGTTTCCAATGCTAACAAAATTTCTTTGATGGAATGGAGTATCACAGCCTCCCCAACCTGAAATGGCTCATTTGCCTTTCTTTTGAAACCGTCAGGTTTTATTTTGAAGGTTTAAATTAATTGAATCTATTAATTTTTGCGTTAGCCTTTTCATTATTTACCCTCCAAAACTCTTGTGGATAAGTCAGGCATAATTTCCCTTTCTGTAATTTTGCTGGAGGGCAGAGAAAAGCCAGCATTGTTTGATCCCTAGGGAATAAATGTCCTCACTGGGGTGCAGATTAACCACTGAGCTCCTATGCCTGTGAGCCCCTGTCTCCCCTAGTGAGCAATACCAAGGCAGCTCTGAGTTCCCTTGGGTCCTTTGGGGAACCGGTGGCCAGGTTGGACAAGGTTTAGGCATTCATATTACTACATCTTTGCCCAGGAAATTTTAGAAATCAGTTGCAAGGGCCTCCTAAGCCTTTGTTTGCCAACCATTGTTACCTAATGAATATCTGTTTATATCCAGAGTAGTTGTCGTTCCAAATATAAACCACATCTAAAATGACTAAATTTTACTGGGCTTGAGGGACTTAGGGAGACATAGAGGTGAAATACAGAGAGATGACTTGTATAGATATAATTTAAATGTTTGCTAAAATTCAAATAATGGAAGCTTACTATTTAATGAGATATTTTATCCACCTTATATTTATAATTTATGCCCTTTTGAGTATCACAAGGTTTCAACTGTGAATACCATGCATTCTGGAAATAAGTATGCCAGAAACCCAAATTTTATAAGTGGTGGGATTATGAGCAATTTTAAATTTCTTCTTTTTTCTCAAGTATATCACCTAAAATTTTCATTTTTAACAAACATTTTCACAGTATGAAAAATTGGCATACCTCATTTTATTGTGCTTTGCAGATACTGTGTTTTTTACAAATTGAAGGCTTGTGGCAACCTGCGTCAGGCAAGTCTGTTTGCGTCATTTTTTTCTACAGCATTTGTTCACTTTGTGTTTCTGTGTTACATTTTGGAAATTCTCACAATATTTCAAACTTTGTCATCATTATTATATATCTTACGGTGATCTGTGATTAGTATCTATGACTCCTTGAATGCTCAGATGATGGTTTGCATTTTTAGCAATAAAGTATTTTTTTTTAAAGATTTTATTTATCTGTCAGAGAGAGAGCACAAGCAGGGGGAGCCACAGGGGGAGAGGGAGAAGCAGGCTCCCCACTGAGCAGGGAGCCAGATGCAGGGCTCAATCCCAGGACCCGGGGATGGTGACCTCGCTTAACCCACTGAGCCACCCAGGTGCCCCCAGCAATAAAGTATTTTTTTTATTTATTTATTTATTTAAAGATTTTATTTATTTATTTGACAGAGAGTGAGACAGCGAGAGAGGGAACACAAGCAGGGGGAGTGGGAGAGGGAGAAGCAGGCTTCCCGCAGAGGAGGGAGCCCGATGCGGGGCTCAATCCCAGGACCCTGGGATCACGACCCAAGCTGAAGGCAGAGACTTAACGACTGAGCCACCCAGGCGCCCCAAAGTATTTTTAAATTAAGGCATATACATTGTTTCTTAGATGTAATACTATTGTACACCTAAGAGACTGCAGTGCAACTGAGCATAACTTTTATATGCGCTGGGAAACCAAACAATGCATTTGACTCCCTTTATTGCAATATTCACTTTATTGCTCTGGTCTGAAACTGATCCCTCAATATCTCTGAGGTATGCCTGTAATTTTATTAATATTTTTAAAAAAGAAGGAACTTTTAAAAAAAAGTCATGAATATGCATCACAGTGTTAGTTTTATAAGTTAAGCTAGAAATATATCCAATAACAGAAAACATCATATTAAAGTTTATACTCATATAATGAATTCAATTGTCCCTTACTTAACAAGCATTTGCATTTATTTTGGGGGGAGGTTGGGGAGACTACTTTAGAAATTTATACCCATTTTCCCAGTCATCTGAGTTTTTCATTGTTTGGCCAACAAGCCATCCTTTTGACTCAGTTCCGGTCCTCACCAAAAACTGTTGTTTTCCGGTATCCAGATGGAAGGCTTACATCAGTGAGAAGTAAGAATGATGTTAATTAGAAGAACACCAATTTACATTTTCACTTGGTTCTTCTAAGAGTCTGACTTTACTGCTAAGAGCCCAATTGAGACTGAGATGAAAGAGCTCTTTGAATGGTGAAGAATTAATATCATGGACATAGCTATGGACATTTCAACTATCACCCAAAGTGTCTGGAATTCACAAGTAAACATGAGTATGAGAGAGTAGAATATTCATAAGTATTTTATCTCTAAGGTTGGATAATAAAAATATGATTCAAAGAAAATAAGGAAGGGCAAAACTCCCCTAGGATAAAGAGTGATTATGTAAAGTTTTGTGAATGATTGTAAGATATGGGAACTCAGTATTTAACAAAGCAATTCCCATGGTTAAGTCCATTTCCAGTGAATGAGTGATACACTCATGTGGTTGCAAGGTAAGTAAACCAATTCGAAGAACAACACCATTTCCATGGAGGGGTCTCGGGGTTGTTGCCTTCTTAGCTGGGTAGAGGAATTCCAGGCCCTAGAAAAGAATATATCCAGTGTCTTCTGAATGTCATCCAGTGTCATCCAAGACCATGACTAGAAGGATGGGATCAGCCAGTTGCAAGCACAGATAAGAAACCATCCACAGTAATTAAGGTTAGAAGATAAAATAGGCTTTGTCACTTGAAGGCAAAATAGACCAAAGTGACAAATGTTTATATCCAATGCTCTAAAGTCTTCAAGCATGTGTAATGAGTGAGCAGAACCGAAAATGTTCTGGGCATAGATAGAAACTCAAACTGATTGGAGTGTTTATTTTCCATTTAGCCATGATGAGAAAAATAAATTTATATTAAATGTATTGAGCAAAGTTTGATGATTATAAAATTTACTCTGCCTTGGTATAAACCTTTTTTAATGTTTTCCCATTTTTATCCTATTTTTATACTAAGAAAACAGTATAAATGAATATACATATTTATGCCATTATTTTCATAGAGTTACTTGCATAAAGAAAGATCACAATTAGATACATCATGTAATATATTCTTGTTATTCTTACTTGTCTCCACCTAATAGAGCTAATCAGTGATCTCTGTAACCAAAGCCAGACTCCATCATTCACCCAAAGGGAGTCTGGGCTACATATCAGAAATGGAGTGTAGTTAGTCTTCCTGGTTTTATCAGTATGGTCTCTAAGCTAGCAAGCCCGTTTGGAAGGGATCTAAGTAATTCATTCTCTGTGATCTTTTTAATCAAAACTAAAAGACTAATGCTTGAAGAGAATGGCACGGAATTTTTAACCCACTATGGCTATGTTTTTACGTTGTTCTTATAACCTTTATTCCCTAATTCAGAATCTATTCCTTTCTTCTTGATCAGGGCTGCAAACCAGTAGACCTCTAATGTGAAATAAGAGTTCATCACAGCATAGAGAAAAACCTCAAGTGTGGCATGGTTCCAAAGAGAAATTTCTATTCAGTTTAAATACCAAAAGAGATTAAACTTGGCTTCCACATCTACCACGTCTATAAAAGACGCACTTCCATATTAAGTCATCTTTTGCAATTTTAGGTTCTATTCTTTGCTATTGAAATAGGCTCAAAGTTATATAAGACTGGCCCTAGACCGGTCTTTGTTTCTTCTCAGGAGCTGAGTCTAGAACCCATGTGGGTGTCTTTGGCTATAGAATAACGTGTCCTTTAGGAGAGGTACATTGTCAAGGCCTGTTCCAGGCACAGGTAACAGGAAGGACCATAAATCTACCACCTCATGGATCTACTTACTCATACTTCGAGTTTTTCTCTGTCCACACTTCTTTACCTTCTCTCCTTTGCTTTCCTTGTCCAAGTGGCTCTGAATAATTTTTTACATAGCAGGCATAACTAAATTTAGGCCTCTTTTCCAGGAGTGCTTGTAACCAACTCTCTACTACTGAGTGGTCTTTTTTAACATATGGTTTCTTCATAGAGACAGAACTGTATCTTTTTGAAACTTTAAAAGCATTATCATAAAAATAAATAAATAAATAAATAAATAAAATCAGAGTGGTTTCCTCTTACCTTATTATTAAATGTTATTACTTTTTGGAGGTGATCATGTCCATTTAATCCTTTATTTTTTGTTCCTACAATATGTGCAAATATTGGGAAGACATACAAATAAGAATAACTCAGGATGAAAAGTAATACAACATGGGCATGACCAAGCACTACTGAACAAAAGGAAGGAAGATTTAAAATACTGGAGGGAAGATAGAATTGATGAGAAAACTAAAACAGGGCAATTGAGGTACACCTTAACAAATGGATAGGGATATTTAAATCACTATATATCTTGGTGTTTTTCTGATGTCAATATTGAATATATAATGGTGTGTGTGTGTGTGACAGTGTATAAATGGTCAGACTTTAAATATAAAAACTGAACTATGTTGTTTTTCCATTGCCCTAACTCCATAGGACCTTGAAAATTAGTTACCTCAGGGGAAGCAGACTGGGTTTGAAGCAACTCATGAAGTACCATTCCACAGCTTTGTCACTGTTTGACTTGTCCCTCAGCTTCCTGGAAAAGCTCCATTCATAGGGTGTTGTCATTATTTGACCTGACACAGAACCCCAAGAGCAATTTTCAAAAATAAGCACCAGTAATTGTTTAATACCACCTCTATTTGAGGCTGTGATACTTCACAGGTGGGGCATACAAGAGGTGGCAAAAAAAAAGTTAAAAGGAAGATCTGGGGAATGAGATGTCCAAAGGAGCTTTGAAAAGCTTTGTCATACCCATGGGATGTTGAAGGCCACATACATGGGTAGGGCTGTGTGCATGTCCCGGAAAGATCTCAGAGAACTGCAGTCTCTAACTTGTGGCCTTGAGGCCTGCACAAACAGAAGAAGGCTAAGGCAGACTTTTAAACTGCCTGAGTGGTGAAGGTGATCCCTATACACACACAGAGAGCCCCTCATGAAAGGGTGGAAAATGTGTCAGTTCAAACCAAAAATTGGTTCAAACCAACTGGTTGAGAAAGTCTCTGACCAATATCACCTGAGTACTAACCTAATTGAGCAGATTTCAGTGGCTGCACTCCACAGGAAAGAAAGAATTAGTCCAGGAAAGTCATTAAACAAGCAAACAGCAAAAACAGCAATGACAAGAACAACAACAAACACTCTGTAACAACAATAAATTCTGGTGGGAGTAGGAAAGTAGCTTATTTCCAGAGTTACCACACTATATTATATAATGTCCAGGTTTTGAAAAAAAAAATTATAAAACAGGCAAAGAAATAGGAAGGTGTGGCCATACATAGGAAACCAAGCAGTCAGCAGGTCTGCCCCCGAGAGGGCCTAGATGTTGGCCTTACTAGACAAAGACTTTAAGTCAGTTACAGTAAGTATGTTCAAAGAACTAAAGGAAACAAAATCTAAAAAAAACAAAACAAAACAAAACAAAAAAACCCAACAACAACAAAAAACATATGTCAATACATAGAGAATATCAATAAAAAGAAGTTATCAAAAAAGCCAAATAGAAACTTTGACAATAAAAAATTAGAACGTCATTAGAGGGTTTCTACAAAAAAAATTTGAACTGGAAGAAGAAAGAATCAGTAAGCCTGAGGATACATCTATTGCGATTGTACGTCTGGGGAACAGAAAGAAAAAAAAATGAAGAAAAATGAACAGAGCTTCAGAGACCTGTGATATAGCAAGAAATGCACTAAAAATGCAAAATAAGAATCTCAGAAGAAAGAGAGCAAAGGGGCAGAAAGGCTATTTGAAGAAATAATGGCTGAAAACGTCCAAAATTTGATTAAAAAAAAAAAAAAAGCCAACCTTCACATCAATAAAGCTCAACAAATTCAGACTTGATCAATTCAAGGAGATCCAGATATAGTCACATGGTCAAATTGTTGAAAGACAAAGACAAAAGAATCTTGAAAAGAGCAAGAGAATAATAACTCAGGATGTACAAAGGATCGTCAATGAGATTAACAGCTGCCTTCTCATCAGAAACTATAGAAACCAGAAGGCAGTTGGAAAATATATTCATGTGCTAATGGAAAAAGACTGTCAATGTAATCTTTTTTTTTTTTAAAGATTTTATTTATTCATTCGACAGAGAGACACAGCGAGAGAGGGAACACAAGCGGGGAAGCGGGAGAAGGAGAAGCAGGCTTCCCACAGAGCAGGGAGCCCGATGTGGGGCTCGATCCTAGGACCCTGGGATCATGACCTGAGCCGAAGGCAGACGCTTAACCGACTGAGCCACTCAGGCGCCCTGTCAATGTAGTCTTATATCCAGCAACACTATGCATCAAAAATGAAGGAGAAATTAAGACATCCTCAGACAAAAACTGAAAATTTGTTCCTAGCAGACGAGTTCCTACCCTGCAAGAAATAATAAAGGAAGTCATTCAGGCTGAAGTGAAAAGACACTCGACAGTTACTTGAATCCACATGAAGAAATAAAGAGCATCAGTAAATGTGATTGCATAGATAAATATAAAAGGTAATATTAATGTATTTTTGTAACTCTTTTCTTCTATCTGATTAAAAAAAGAACTGCATGAACAATATTTACAAATCTATGTTGATGGACTCATAATGCATTAAGATGTAATTTATATGCCAATTGTAGCACAAAGGAGTAGAAAAGGAATATAGATATATTCAAGCAAGTTTCTGTATTTTATTAAATTTGAGTTAGTATTAAAACCAACTTGATTTTTTTAAGTTAACATAGAACTTACGGCATACAGGTAAAACAATGCTTAAAAGGAAATTTATAGCTGTAAACACCTATATTTAAAACAAAAGAGGGGTGCCTGGCTGACTCAGTAGGTGGAGTATGTGACTCTTGATCTCGGGGTCACAAGTTTGAGCCCCACGTTGGGTGTAAAGATTACATAAATAAATAAATCTTAAAAAAAATACAATAAAACAAAAGAAAGATTTCAAATCAATGACCTAAGCTTCCATCTTAAGAAACCAGAAAAAGGGCGCCTGGGTGGCTCAGATGG
Organism: Phoca vitulina; assembly: GCF_004348235.1. Taxonomy (NCBI): domain Eukaryota; kingdom Metazoa; phylum Chordata; class Mammalia; order Carnivora; family Phocidae; genus Phoca; species Phoca vitulina. The sequence goes on along the minus strand of NW_022589727.1, from coordinate 27,981,915 downwards.
TTAAGCGTCTGCCTTCGGCTCAGGTCATGATCCTAGGGTCCTGGGATCGAGTCCCACATTGGGCTCCCTGCTAGGCGGGGAGCCTGCTTCTCCCTCTGCCTCTGCCTCTCTCTCTCTCTCTCTGACTCTCATGAATAAATAAATAAATAAAAATTAAAAAAAAATAAAGAAACCAGAAAAAGAAGAAAAAACTATACCCAAAACAAGTACAAGGAAGAAAATAATAAAGATTTGCCCAGAAATGAATGAAAAGAAGGTAGAAGAACAATCATCAAAATCAACAAATCAGAAGTTCATTTTTTGAAAAGATAACAAAATTGACAAACCTTTGTCAAGACTGGCAAAAAGGAAGGAAGGAAGGAAGAAAGGAAGGAAGGAAGGAAGGAAGGAAGGAAGGAAGGAAGGAAGGAAGGAAGGAAGGAAGGAAGGAAGGAAAGGAAAGAAAGAAAGAAAGAAAGAAAGAAAGAAAAAGAAAGAAAGAAAGAAAGAAAGAAAGAAAGAAAGAAAGAAAGAAAGAAAGAAAGAAAGAAAGAAAAAGAAAGAAAGAAAGAGAAAGAAAAAAAAGAAGAAAGAAAGAAAGAAAAAGAAAGAAAGAAGAAAGAAAGAAAGAAAGAAAGAAAGAAAGAAAGAAAAACTTAGAAGACTCAAACTACTAAAATCAGTAATGAAATAGGGGACATCATTACTATCTTTACAGAAATAAAAAAGATTATAAGGAAATCCTAGGAAGAACTGTAAGTCAAAGGAACTATGGGGTGAGTGACAATGGATGACACAGTGGGAACCAGTGTGGACATACATGATGATGGGGGTGCTTCTCTTCACACACACACACACACACACACACCCCTTAACACAGCTTAAGACCCAGAAGCTTGATTAAACATAGGGGGTGCTCCCGAGTAATTGGGGAAGAGTTCCTGCTAGATAGGGCTGGTGCTTATATTAGACTGTAAGAGAAAATAAAGAGTTATATTATTTCTTCCACATTTGAGATTTGTACATACTCCATTATCTTAACAAATGGAAATTATAATTTCAAACAATAAAGTCAAGATCATTCATAATGGTAACACCTAGAGTGATAAGCTACCATCACTATTATAGAGTATTTACTTCCAGTCTTTCTCTGTTCGTATGTTGTGTGTAGAAATTTCAGATATGCAAGAAATATAATTTTATTTTCCATAATTCATCTTAATTTTTATTTTTAACTCAGTCTACTGGTAGCAGAAACTAGTTGCAGTCAATTCATGATTTTTCCCTGCCATGGGGTTGCATCTAAAAGTTCCAGGGAGCATACATGGATTTACACTCCTACCTGCCAGGTTCTCCGGCTGGTCTATGTAGGAATCATAACCACACAGTCTCTCCAGATCTGGATCTACCGCAAGAACCTTGGGCAGGTTGCCTGTGTTATTCTGGAGTTTTGGAAACCTCTTGTGGTCTGAAGTCTTTCACAACTATGTCAAATCCAGGGATGGGGAAAATTATGCTCCCTGCTTTATACTAGAACTTGGCCCAGATTCACCATGCAGATGTTTTTTTTCTGTCCTTTATTTTTTGGGCAAGGAAAATTCTGGGCCCTATCTAGCTCTACCGAGGTTTGGTTCTGATTTGGAGACACAGGTCTCCTATAAGGTCAGATCTCCAAACCTGTCTAGTTTTATCATAAAACATCATTTCATTGTATAGAGGAAGTATAATTTTTTTTAAAGATTTTATTTATTCATTTGAGACACAGAGATACAGAGGGAGAGAGAGAGAGAACATGAGCAGGGAGAGAAGCAGAGGGAGAGGGAGAAGCAGGTTCCCTGCTGAGCCAGGAGCCTGATGTGGGGCTCAATCCAAGGACCCTGGGATCATGACCTGAGCCAAAGGCAGATGCTTAACCATCTGAGCCACCCAGGTGCTCCGAGGAAGTATAAGTTATAACCATTTTCTTGTTGTTGTATATTTAGGTTGTATTAATTATTCACTATCACATTATGCTCTCTTGAACATCTTTCTAGTGAAAGCTTTATCCATTTTCATTGTTATTTCTTTAAGAGAAATTCCTAGAATGGCAATTTACATGTTAAAGAATATGCATATTTTTGGGCTTTTCTATATGTTGCCAGATCAAACTCCAGAAATTTACCTCAGCAACGGTGTATGAGAATCCCTACTTCTCCACATGGTAGAAAATTTAGCAATAAAGTAGTTACACAAGTAGTATCCATGTTATATATTTGTGTGCAATTTCTGTGTGCTGTTCATGATTCTATGTTAAAAAATACACTTTGACAATTTTTAAAATAACCAGTGGAAAACCACTAACATAGTTAAGGGTTGGAAATGATCTTTTTAAAGGCTAAAATGTGAGGTTGTTCATGAAACATGACTAAGAGATCACTTCTTGGCAGGACTTCAACAAGGTTACTGATCAGCCCCTCCTCCCCAATTTATTGAGATAAAATTCTTTAAAAATAAAAAAGCCCCATAAGAACAATAGTTATTGTTGGTTGTAGTAAGCAGAATAGCCCCCTAAAGAAGTTCACACCCAGAACCCTGAATGTGAATGTGTTACATTTCATGGCAAAGGGATTTTACAGATACAATGAAGATTATGAACCTTAAGAAGGGGGTAGGCCCTGTCCTGAATTATCCTGGTAACAGGGAGTCAGAGAGATTCCAAGTATGAGAAGGATTAATGCCCTGCTGTTGGCCCTTATATGTAGAGGCCCACATGCAAGGACCAGAGAGGGACATCTAGGAACTAAGGGAAGTCTCCTGCTGGTAGCCAGGAAGAAAATGAGAACCTTGCTATATATCTGTAAGGAAGTGGAGTCTGCCAACAACCTGAATGGGTTTACAAGTGGATTCTTTCCTGAGTCTCCACATGAGATCCCAGCCAGTGGATACTTTGATTTTCATCTGTACTTCTAACCTATGTAACTGTAAGATAATAGATTTGTGTTGTATTAAACTGCTACATTTGAGGTGGTATCAGTTACTACAGTGGTAGAAAACTAATTCATTAGCTGAATAAATAAATGAAAAAACATACATAAATGAATACAAATCAATGAATAAATGAATCAAATGTGGCTTAAGAGCGGAAATTGTTATACACTTTTCTAAAATAGTTGTGGATTCCCAGATCCATTTTATTTCCAAAGTCCTTTGAATCCTTCCTTTCACTCTGTGGATCCATGTCACGGTTTTGTCCCATCTATGGCTTCCAAGAGGAGACACATGCTGGAACCACCATCTCTTCCCTCTTGTGATAAGATTTATTATAATTTTTAGTGTGTGGTAGGTGCTTGAGATTTCTCATAATTATCACTTGAAGAATGTGACCATTTCCCATCCAGCACACAAACTATTACTCTTCTCACTCAGTGAATTCAGGATTAAGTACCTGTATACATTCATTTTTTTTTTCCAACAGGTATTTACTAGACTCCTGTTCTGAGTATAATTTTCTGCTAGACTCTGAAGCCATTACAAAAGAAATATAGATAGCTTCCAAATGAAAAAGTGATTTACGTTCTAGAAGTTTATTTCTAAATTAGGGCTTTGGCAGAACACATTTCCACATAGAAACAATTCTAAAAACATTGACTCTGCACCTAAATCAGCCCACAAAAGCCCATTCAACTCAAAAGTTACTTGAATTAATCCTAAAAGAATTTAACCAGTATTTTTTTTTTCTGTGGGAAAAGAAGTTTCAGTTCTTCAATTTGTAATGTTAGGAGCTCAACATTCCTCCTAGAAGAACTGACTCCTTCAGCAATGATGTTGTGCATCAGAGGCTCCATTGAATAATCCACTTAGAAAAAAAATCTTCTCTATATGCTTGCACCATCTTATTTTGTTTTGTTTGTTGTAGTTCTCTGTGTCTAGAAAGCCAGCTATGCTTTGTTAGATCATCTTGTTCTCTCTTCCATGTCTACTATCTTCTCTCTAGTTGCTTTTATGATACCCAGATTCTGTAATCATCATTGTTAACCAAGCATCTGTACATCTGCCACATTAAATATTTCATTTCCTAGAAATTCTAAATGGCAATAGTGCTACAGAGAGGTCAGTGCTCAGGCCCAGAATCTAAGTTTCCTTAACTTTTCACATATTGTCATTAGTAAAGGTGATTTTACTAATGTTGAAGCTGACAACTGAAGGGACTGATAGTCAGAAATTACCTGTGATTTTTAAGACATCCCACCCATGCCAGGCAATGTTTTTTTACTTGAAGACAAGTCATGTACATGAACCATTCCAGTATGTAGGTTGATAGATAACTTATATAAGGTGGTAGATATAGAAAGATGATATGGTATAGACAGAGATAGTCAGTTACATACAAAAGTAAGTGGAACAGACAGCAAATATTTTAGGGGTTAAGAAAATAAAATTCAGCTTGTGCTTGACTCAACCATTCAACAACCCCCAAATATATGGCTAATTTCCTTGCTTATAATTTTATCTCTTCCTTGTAGACTCCTTTTTTCCTATCTTTGTCATCTCTATATATCTAAATGTTACCTGCCTTTATGGCCCAACACATGTGCACACTTTCTAGGAAGGCTTCCCTGACAGCCCCATCTTGAGATAATCTGCCCTTCCTCTCATTTCCCCTGGCAACTCATCACTAGTTTTCTTATGACATAGTGGAATGCAAATGGATAGGTGTGTTCAAAAAACTGTAAGAATGGACTTTAAAAATAATTTTTTAAGCAAATGATGAGGTAAGTTGAGATTTCTATAAAAGAAAGAAGCAGGGAGAACACTTCAGATGTGGTGAAGGTGGTAAGAGAAGATGATGAACAAAGCATTGAGGCTAGAAGTCAGAGGGATGGCTTTCTGGGAACAGAGGATTCCTACTGAAAACAGCAGGAGGTAAAATGTTCAAAAGTAGTTGGGGAGCAGATGGTGTGGGGCCTTTCACAATGCTTCAGGGATGAAGAGCTTGGACTTCATCCTGAAAGCAACAGGAAGCCATCACATGCACTGTTAAAGTAGGCATTTAGGAAGATTAATTTGACAGTGGTGTGTAAGATAGATGCAGGGAGCTTATTAAAAAGATATTTTAGTAATATGAAAGTAGCAGGTACAAATTCTAAAGGTCCTAGTCAAGTGTGCAACAACATATACAAGACCCATAACTGTCTTCATTTTCTATAATTCATATTAATTTCTGGAGCTAAGCCTCCATTTTACTTGCTGGAGAAAATTTACTCACTTCCAGGCAAAACAAGGCCTATTCTGTGTTTTTGGGGGGCTTTTTAACTCCATCATTTCAGGACATGGTGAAAGGAGTGAGAAGGTAGACATGGGAGATACTCATTTTATCTTTCTCCACACCATGGGAGCTTGTTCCCGAGGTCACTCTTCTTGTTGTCCTCTATGTAGGTGTGGGACAGTCATTAGGAGAAGAGACTGTCCACACAGAATCCTCCTTATGAGAAGTTCCCTTATTCTGATGGTGAGGACTTTTGCAGGTCCCTCTCTTTGATGACCCCAGTCTCCAGAACTGGAGGGCTGTGGGAGATTTCAGATGCCATCCACACCACTTTAGCCTGTGACACTAGATGGATTGTCTCCAGCTAGTATCCGAATGTGAGCCACCTTGAGGGTTCTTCTCGATGATGGTAGCATGAAGGGAGGGGGAGGGGAACTTCTCTCCCAGTTTTACTGTCTGCTATCTCCCAGCCCTATTCCATCAGAACAACTTTCTATTTATGGGTCCCCAGACTTAAATAAGAGGATCAGCGATGTCTTCTCTAAGGTCTCATCATGATGGGGCAGAAGGCAGGGCACAACTCTCACACTCATATTTATTTCTTTTTCTCTGCCAACCTCCCCCTTCATTGCCCTCTTTTTCAGCTTGAAGATTCTTTTTTTAGTCTAGGTAGGAAAGTCACACATGTGGATCTGAATCTTTCAGTTTCACCTCCAGGGTTTTGAACTCAAGAATCAAGACTTCCTACCTTTTCTGGCTCTGTAGTGAGTCCAGAGTGGCAACGGATGTCTCCTGTCTAACTCCCATCTGGAGGGGGGCTCTTAGGGAGCAAATGAGTGACTTAGGTGGAGTAGGAGTGGGCATGGGTCATCACCTCAAATTTTACTTGGAAATACTTTGCCACTACGTAATTATGATATCCTCTAGGCCTAGACTTTAGAAGGAAGAATAAGAAGGAAAAATTAATTGGATGTGATTAGTGTTAGACTATGATGTAGATAAGAGAATTCAAAGAAAGTTATTAAGATTTGGGGCCTGAGTGGATGGAAAATGAATGAAGTTGAGGGGATTAGGAAAAGAATGACAGACAGACAGACCAACTAGTTGTTTATGTCCCATGGTTTGAAATACCTGTATCTGAATGAGAGCAACACATGTAGAATGTACATCAATTTTACTAGCGATCTAAGATGAACAGATTCTAGAGGATCAGGCTCCTTAATCCAACTCACTAAATGGTACGGCAACGAGCATATCCATTCATTAATTTACCTTGGGGATTATATCTAACAGGATGACCATTAGCAGTCATTTGAGCATGACTACTGGGCCACTCAGATGGGAGTTGGTGCTTGGCCATCAGTTGGATCAGTAGGTTGATTAGTGAACATAGAATAAAGAACTTGTAATTAGAGTTTATCCAACTATCAAATAGAATGGATTGCTCTTCTTGGTCCTAGGAATATTTCTAAGATATCCCCTAATAGTCTTTAGAATCAGCAACTTTTCTTCCCTAGAGATTGTGACAAATTCTACTATACCATTCATTTTCTATACTTCTTATCTGTCATCCAAAACCTCTGTCATTTCCTTATGACAATTTGCAATTTCTTAAATTACTACTAATCTTCTACTAGTTACATTTTAAATTGATGACTTCCCTTTTAGGGAAGCATGCTAGACCCCTGGTGAGACGTAGAAAGCACCCTCAAATTGCTAGCAATATGTTTGTGAATCATCTCTTAGGTGGCTTATTTCCTGCCATGATTCCTGCAGATGACTAATCTTATCCATTTTATGTTGATTCCTATTAGCACTAATCTCCAAGCATGATAATATCTGACTCTGTCCTAATTTTAGATTAAGCTTTTGGGTTTTTTGTTGTCATTGTTACCCTTCAGCCTTCCTTTCTAAATTTCCGTATTTCTGGTGTTTGCCAGAATTTTAAAAAGAAAGCGGTGGGGATTACTGCTTTCAGTTAAGGATATATTGAGAATTTGATATGTTTTCCATATTGAGCTAATTAAAATAAGAATATGTTAATTGCAGTCCTGCTTCTGCTCATACCACAGTATCTATCAATTGTAATGTATTGAATGTACTCGCTGGTGTTTCTTTTTTTCCTATTAGACTTGGAGCTTCACAAAGACTGTTGTTCATCTTAGTGACTGGCTTATAATAGGGACTCAATATATATTGAATAAACAAATATTAGTAAATTATACATTAAAAAAAGTTAATTTTAGAGGCTTAAGGGGTTCAATACATAACACGTTTTTCTTTCCTTCCCCAGTTTGGTTTTCCTTCCCTGATGAAGACCCAGGAATTGGGCAGATAGAGATAAAAATAGCAGCTCATTACTCTGTCCCAAGTGCTCAGAAGAATGCTTGGAACACATAAGTAGTCAATGAATATTTGGTGGATGAACAGATTAGTAAAAGCTAGATTGAAGAATGTAGCATAATGGACAATCAAGTTGGCTTCCTGATACTTTATTTCAGAATTTAAGTAACCCATCCAGTTCAAGGAAAATTTGGACAACCCCAAACCTCTCCTGCAGAGATGTAAAGACTTCCTTCTACAGCAGCCTCCTCTAGACAGGCTGCTTCTAAAGGTGAGTGAGAGCTTGCCTAGCAGGGAGAGTCACCTTTCCTCTCAAGGAAAGGAGTGGGTGAGAAAGTGGAGAGAAGTCCCTTCATTGAATACAAGACCATGGGATGAAGTCTCCTTTGTAACATATCTAGCTTCTGGCTCCTTTAAGTCACTAAAACTTATAGTTAAATGTGTGATCAACAGAAGCTGTCCAGCCCCGGGGAACATAGGCAAAGGAACTAGAAAGAAATTGCTTTTTCCATTTTTTTTTATTGTGTTCAAATATGTAACATCACATAAAATATATAACACAGTATAAAATAACAGAACATAAAATTTATCATATTAACCATTGTTAAGTGTACAGTTCAGTGGTAGTAAATACTTAAGTGCATTCATTTTGTTGTGTAGCCATCACAACTGTCCATCTCTAGAATCCATTTTCATCTGCAAACCTGAGACCACATATCCATTAAACAATAACTTCATATTCTCCCACAGGCACAGGCCTTAGCAACCACCATTCTACTTTCTGTCTCTATGGATTTGACTATGGCAGAAGGAGATTTTAAACAATCAGTATTATCACAAATAAATCCTTGATTGGAGGATGAAACTTAGATGTGTGCCTACAGTAGGCTTCTTAACTCTAAATAATTTCAGCATTAAACTCACTCAACCACCTGCCAAGCACAGGTCCCTCCCATGCCCTTGGCTTCCCCCACAGAGGCAGCCTGGGAAAAGAGGGTGCAGGTTAGTTCATTCTGTGGACAGGCAGTCACTGAAAGGTGTTCAGAAGGGCTTGAACTGAGCATGTTAATTCTTCCCTCCAGCTGTCCAGGGAGGTGTGACAAGTCTTCCCGTGGAGGTGAAGGTGGGAGAGGCCAAGAGCCTTACTCTGATGGAATCCCTCCACAGGTCCATAAGGCCAAAGAATGTCAGGAAATGTGGAGAAGACACCTAGAAATTTGAATCTCACCTTCACATTAATTACTGTCCAGCCAAAAAAAAGAAGAAGCCAGAGCCAAAGCTAGGACATGTTCGGAGGACAATGACAATTAGCTGCAAGTTATATCATGCTATCATCAAGTCATGTTCATCCATTTAATATTATAAAAAAAACCCTGACTGCTTTAAAAGTTTATTACTGACAACTTTCATATATATGTTTGTTTCTAAGTTGACTTTTTTTTGTATTACAGAAAGAGTAATACAAAAAGGCCAAAGAGATTTTTATCCTCCAGAGATCACTTTTTCAACCCAAAGTGAAATCAGTGGCCTGTGTCAGCCGCTGTCTAGATAAGCTATGGTAAAGCAGAAAACGGAGACCAGCTGGGAGAGGGAGGGAATGAGCCAAGCCGACTTTCCTTCTCTATTTGCAGGCCTCCTTTCCCACCAAGAGTAATGGATACCTGAAACACTCCTTCACACATCTTCTCTCCCAAAGGCATTCAAAATTGTGGCTGAAGCAAAAGCCAACAAAAGGTGCACTAGGGTAGGGCACGCTATATGGGCTCTAATGAAGCAGACTTTAGTACTGCAAGAAGCCGTGTCCCTTTGTTTTAAAAAAACCTCTGGTTGCTTCTGTTACCAACACGCTGAGAACAGATAACCTAGGCATTTGTTTGGGTTTTGGTTAACTTAAACTGGCTGTGAATTTTTTTCTGAAAGCTTTTAAGGTCTTAAAGGTTTTCTACACCTGCCTAAGTTGGAATGCACTAATAGTTTAAGGTTGGATATCTGACAAGCCAGCAGTTGGAGGACTGACTTCCCTGGAAAAAAGCCCAAGGACCCTAAATCTCTCAGACGATCCTTGCACAGGTATTTAATCAGCTCTCCTGAGGTTTTTTCTCCCCTCTATTCAGAAGATCATATTGCATTTGGCATTCCAAGAATCTTAAAAAGAATAGGTGCCTTGCTGAAGCAATGATGTAAAAAAAAATATTTTACATACAAGGAAAGCTGCTCCCGTGAAATCCACTCTTGCAGGCCACCTATGGTGTCACAAAAAAAGATTTTTCTGACTGGTGGCCCTTAATATAGTTCTTATGCTCTTGTATAGAAACAGAGGCTATTTTATCTTTAAACAGAAACCAATGCTTTTATACCTGGAACATTACCCTGGGAGAATAAGAATTCTTGCCTAAGACCTACTTTAAGAAAAACCAAGTGGAATTTGCAGCTTCTCTGCTCTTCAATGCAGATTCTGGTCTCTTCTTGAAGGATGAGGCTCTGTCTGCCTCTTTGTTCAGTTCTCAGGCTGGGGAGGGAGGAGGAAGCATAATCAGATGAGCAAGCCCCCTCTGGATAGCCTTCCTCCTATCCCAGAAATGGCTGCCTGCTGCCCATCACTCCCTTATTTTCCCTGCCTTAGGCTCTGCTTCTTGTTCTTCCAGCACTTCTTAAGAAAACTCTAGAAAGCTGCAAGGGAGCTGACCCAGTAGGTCCTGCTGGCAGATGTGCATTGCCTCTGTAGGCCTGAATTTCAAAAATCTCTGAAGGCAAATCTTATTAAGCATTTTATTCTTTTTAAAAGCACTGACACATTTTGTACAATTCCCCTTCTGAAAAAGGTTATTTCACCATTAGTGGACTCTTGAAGCTGATATGTCATTCAGCTAAATAAATAAGTGATGATAGAAAGCAGGCTTAAAACACATAACTAGTAGAATCAAATTAGTAATTTGAAAACTGGCTTTTAGGGGGTTGGTCTTTGCATTTCCCTGGCCTACCAAGCAGACCAAAACTCATAAATAATTGCTGGTGACATTGTTTCACCTGCAGGTGTATTTTTTCTAGGCTTGGGTCTATTCTTTCTTTTGCAGGTAGTTAAAAGTTTTCATTTAATATGAATATTATGCTCGGAGAGTCGGTATACTTGGGTCTTACCTCCTTTCTGCTGACCTTCGTGGAGGCAGGTGACCTTCGCTCTGATGAGGTGGACAAAGCATTCTACTTTCAGTAAGAAGAATGGCTTTGAAATTTCGCCAGTTTACAGGTTCTGTGAATATCAGTTTCCTGATTTCCAAAGTTAGGAAAGTAATATTTACACATCACAGCAGGTGTTTCAAGAGTTAAATGGTATAATACATGGAAAAGCAGTGCATAATCGAACCCAGCAACTCTCAATTCCAATAGTGAATTGGGAGTCGGTTTTCCTGTATCTAGTGCTCTCTCTTGTACTTCCTCACAGGGTGACCTTGACATAGCTACTTAAACATTTGAAGCCTCAGTTTCCTCACCTTAAAAAAGGGAACCTAAAAATGAGACATTGGTAAGTAGAAATTGTTAGTGCTGTGTTAAGCTTGGGGTAGTTTTCTTTCTTTTTTTTTTTTTAACGGCTTTATTGAGATATAATTCACATTGCATACAATTCTCTCATTAAAGCATGCAAGTCAGTGGTTTTCATGTATTCACAGACACATGCAACCATCAACATGGTTGCATGGTTTAGAACATTTTCAGCACCTCAGAAGGAAACTCCCTACCCTTTCCTTATCACCTCTCTATTCTCTTACCCTTAACCCCCAGTCCTAATCTACTTTCTGTACCTACAGATTTTCTTGTTCTGGACATTTCTTATTAATGGAATCATATAATATGTGATCTTTTTTGTGTCTGTGTGTTCTTTCACTTAGCATAATTTAATCAAGATTCATCTAAGTTACAGCATGTATCGGTACTTTAATCTTTTTCCAGGCCAAAGAGTATTTCATTGTATGGATGTACCACTTTCAATTAACCATTCTCCACGTATCCAGTCAAACGTTGGGCTGTTTCCACCTCTTGGCTACAACAAGTAACACTACTATAAACACGTGTAAAAGATTTTTATGCAGACCTATGTTTTCATTTCTCCTGGATCTATACCTAAGGAGAGGGATTGCTGGGTCATATGCTAACTCTACATTTAATGGTTGAAAAAACTGCCTGACTCTTTTCCAAAAAGGTTGCACCATTTCATATTCTCACTGGCAATGTACAAAGGCTCTTAAGGGGTGTGGAACACGTCTCCCAGAATGTGCCACTTCAGCATGTGGATTATTTTGACTGGAAGACAATCAAGGCCCAAAAGGCTCAGGAAGAGCTTTTAACCTCCCCTTTAACTGCCTAAGAGAATTTATTTTATTTTTTTTTAAGATTTTATTTATTTATTTGACAGAGAGAGACACAGCGACAGAGGGAACACAAGCAGGGGGAGTGGGAGAGGGAGAAGCAGGCTCTCCATTGAGCAGGGAGCCTAATGCGGGGCTTGATCCCAGGACCCCAGGACCATGATCTGAGCTGAAGGCAGACGCTTAACGACTGAGCCACCCAGGTGTCCCTATCAAGTGTTTTTATTATGAAATGGTGGTGGATTTTTGTCAATGCTTTTTCTGCAATTATTGAGATAATCATGTGATTTTAAAAAATTCTATTGATATGATGTATCATGTCAATTGATTTTCAGATGTTGAACCAATCTCACATCCTTGGGTTAAATCCTACTTGGTCATGGTGTGTAATTCTTTTTATATGCTGCTGCATTCAGTTTGCTAGTATTTTGTTGATGATTTTTGTGTCCATATTCATAAGAGATATTAGTATTTTCTTTTCCTGTGATTGCTTAGTTTGGTAATACTGGCCTTATAAAATGAGTTGGGATATATTCCCTTCTCTTCTACTTTTTGGAAGACTTTGTGAGGAATTGGTATTAATTCTTTAAATGTTTGATAGAATTCAGCAGTGAGTCTGCTGCTGGGTGTGAGATTTTCTTTGTGGGTAGTTTTTGGTTATCAATTCAATCCCTTCACTTGTTATAGGTTTATTCAGATAGTGTATTTTTTAGTCAGTTTTAGTAGTTTTTATCTTTCAAAGAATTTGCCCATTTACTTAATTTATCTAACTTGTTACTGTACAATTGTTCATACTGTTACTTTATGATCCATTAAAACTATTATGTAAGGTCAATAATAGTGTCCTCTTTTTTATTTCTGATTCTAATAATTTGACTGCTTTCTCTCTTTTTTTTTCTTGGTTAATCTACCTAAAGGTTTGTCAATTTTTTTAAATCTTTTCAAAGAGCCAGCTTTTTGCTTTCATTGATTTACCCTGTTGTTTCTCTATCCTCCATTTTGTTAATTTCTGTTTTAGTCTCTATTATTTCCTGTTTGCTTTAGGATATGTTTGCTCTTTTTTTCCAGTGTCTTAAGACAAAAGGTTAAAGTCATTGATTTGAAATCTTTTTTCTTTCTTATTATATGCATTTGCAACTATAAGTTCTCCTCTAAGCTGTGCTCTAGCTCATTTCCATTAATCTCAAAGTGTTTTCTGATTTTCCTAGTGATTTCTTCGTTGACTCCTTTGTTATTTAGAAGTGTGTTGTTTAAAATCCACATATTTGTAAGTTTCCTAAATATTTTCTGCTATTGCTTTCTAATATCATTTCACTGTGGTTGGAGAACATACTTTGTATTTTATTATGTTTACATACTATATATTATTTCTGTCCTTTAATTTGCCTTATTTTTGCTTCAGAATATTATGAAGACTACCTGAGACTGTGGACTGTTGAATCTTATTTCCCAAAGGGTTACAATGCCTGTTTTACAGACTAGCATATAGTTTATCCTGGAGAATATCTCATGCTGTACTTGAGAAGAATGTATATTCTGTTGTTAATTGGGTGGAATTTTCTATAGATGTCTGTTAGTTCTAGTTAGTTTATAGTTGTTCAGGTCTTCTATTTCCTTGTTGATTTTGTGCCTAATTTCCTATCCATTATTGAAAGTGAGATATTAAAGTGTCCAACTATTGTTGAATGGTGTGTTTCTTCTTTCAGTTATGTCAGTTGTTGGTTCATGTGTTTTGAGTCTCTGTTTTAGGTGCATATACGTATGCAATTTATATATCTTGCCAATTCATACATATCATTATAAAATGTCCATGTTTATCTCTAGTGGCATATTTTTATCTTAAAGTTAATTTTATTTGCACTCAGCATAGTGACTCCATCTTTCTTATGATTGCTGTTTGCATGATACATCTTTTTCTATCCTTTTACTTCAATCTATTTGTATATTTGAGTCTAATGTGTATGTCTTACAGATAGCATATAGTTTGATCTTACTTTTTAAAATTGAGTCTGACAATCTCTGCCTTTTGATTTAATTCTTTAATCCATTCACATTTAACATTATTATTGATGTAATTGGATTGATGTCTGCCATTTTTCTTTTTGATATTTATGTCTTATGTCTTTTTCTTCCTCTAGCCCTCCTCTACTGCTTCCTTTTATAGTAAATCAATATTTTGTAGTGTAGCACTTTAATTTGTCACTATATTTCTTGTGTTGTTTCAGTAGTTGCGCTAGGGTTTACCATATACATCTTAATTTATAAAATGACACTGGAATGGCAGTGGCTTTGATAAGGTTCTATTTCCCTATTTCTCTGACCACCCTCAGTTGTTAAACTCTAGTAATTGCTGGTTTACTGCTGTAGTGCTTTCACAATGCCCTGGTGCATAACAATTTGGCTAGTATTTTGAATCTCTTTTCAATTGCCTTTTACCACAACCTCCACTGTTCTTGAGAGCTTGTTAAGTTTAAATGTATCCATCTTTGTTGCAAATGAAGTCAATATATTTAGGAAGAGACTGAGAGCTATGGGTTTTGCAGCCTCTTTTTCCCCTAGGCAAAATCTTTAAAACAGGAGTCTGGAGTTTGAAGTGGGGATAATGACAACCTTCTCTCTGATTCTGCTTCTCCAGGAGCTGAGTGCTAGGTAGACTGAGAGGTGTGAAGAGGGGCAGCAGCCTGAGCTTCTCTCGGCTTGCTTCTCTTGTCAGGGAACCACAGGTGAGGCAAGAGCTCTCAGGGCTCCAAAATGCTCAGCAAGCTGTGCCCAAAATAGAACCTCCATCCCATGAATCAGAACTGTTCAGAGGAAGGGAGTCCCCACCTCTCAATCACACTTGCCTAGGACTTAGCCTCAGCAACAGGTAGTGGGGGTGTATGTGTGAGAAATACTGAGTTTTGTCCTCTTGGGAAGAAAGCCCTCCTACTGGGAGCTGGGGGGGAGAGACAGGCCTGCGTTCTTGGCTGCAGCAGGGAGAGGGAAGGGAGAACAGTCTTGGCTCAAACACCACAGACACTCATCTTTCTTAGCAAAATTTCATGGATTTTCTTGAATCGATGTTTTCTTTATTTGCTCTTTGCCCTTAGGACCATTTGCAGAGGCTTTAAATGGGTGTCTTTCCATGGTAAGTTTTTAATAAATGGTAGTTAGCCTTGCCTTTACCTCTGTTTCCTCACAAAAGATGGAAAGGATTTGGAAGCCTCTTCTAGCCAACTTTTATTTTAGTGTTTCATAATTATTAACTGCCTTAGAAAGACTTCTTTGATCATACCCTATTTTCTTATGATGCAATTAGGGATCAGCTTCCTTCTTTATACTAGGTAGAATCAAGAATACTGTAACAGATGATGAGGAGAGATAATTTAATACCAGCTTTCTTTCCTGTGGTCCAGAACCTTCACTATCCTCTAAGTCTTTATATTTTACCCAGCTCCTGGGAGTATTTCTAAATAAATAATGACTCAGTGTTGCTCCTGGGTCCTCTCAAAAGCAAGCTGGTTGGTTATTTATTCATAATGGCAAATTCTCAAGAATCTTAGTGAACCGTAATAACATTCCAGAAGCACCTTTCGCTTACTCCACTACTATCAGATTTTTTCCAAAGTACAGTTAATACCACTTCTTTCCCACCATTCAGGCTTCTGCTGACATTATACCAACATCTGAACTTTATACTTTGGTGTATTCAAGCTGCCGATACAATTTTCCTGCACTCCTGCTTAGTGGTTTCAAGTCATGCTGGTCATGCTGGTCATGCTCTAGTCCTCATATCTACTTTCTGCATAAACGCGGGGTCCCATTATTACATGATCAAGCCAGAGCTCTGAGCAATGGTACAGCATGCATAAAATCACATTAGTCATGTTCTGTGTTGAGGGTTTCTTTGGACTCCTACCAAATACTTCAAAGTCTGTAAGAGCTCAAACAGGACTGTTGTGAGTATTCCCTTTCTCACTTCCAGATTTGACAGTTTGCCATATTTTGACTTCAGAATTACATGAAGACTACTTGAGATTATGGACTGTTTAATCTTATTTCCCAGAGGGTTACAATTCAAGGGTTCATTATAATTGAGAATGGAGAAAACATAGAAAATAGATTTATGTATGGTTGGTAGAAATGTAGTCTCAGAAAACAAGTGTGATTCAGAGAATAAAAAAGAGAGGAAGAGAAGAGAAAAAGAAAGTATTACATCAGCTGAAAAGCTAAAATTAAAACAAAAAAACCTCTGAAATTTTACAATACTTTAAAAAATATTGCAAAGCCAAACCTCCTGTCAGATCAAAATGCAATTCCTTGTAATATATACTGCATGATTGCTAATCTCTGTTTATGACATTTATCTTTATGAATTCATCGAGTTCATAAGGGAGAAAGGCTAAAATAGTATTGGCATTATCTTGCTTCTCTTCATGAAGAGAAATGTCAATGTCATAATAAAAATGAGATATTTTTTACCAATACTCCTTTTATATTATATGATAAAATTACATTTTAAAAAAAAATCAGCCAAGTTTTAAAATGTTCTGATTAATAAACACATAAGGAAAAATATCTTCATTTTTATTGAAAGGTAATAGCATGGATATTAAAGATTATTTCTATTTGGTTTTGGAAAAGAAATTTTGGACTACAGTATGAATGTGAATATATTTGTTATTCAGGGAATTTATATCAAATGAAATACTGAGGCCATGTTGTGAAGATCTACTCAGGAGGAATTGATATAGTCTCCATGTTTTACTTCTGGTTCTCTGATAGGCTGCAGTCCACGTTTCCATATTTGCAAAGGTTGCCATCATCTTTCCCTCTTAGGCAAAGCACAATTGCCTTTCTAAGCTTGCTTGTCTGTCAAACTCTCAGCTTTCCCTGGGGTTAGAAGAGATAAATAAGTGTTTTTGGTTTCAAAAAGACTTTTCTGGTAGTCGGGAGTGAGGACCTGGAATATCTTCCCTTCTAGGTTCTGCAGGCTGCATATGTAATCAGGGACAGTGACAAGTCAATAAAAGAGTTCAAAGATGAACAGGGCCAGTGGGAGAGAGCGTAAGGTTTCTCTAGGAATGAAGAGTGGATCATTGTTCTCCAAACTGGTCCGTAATATTTGTTAAGCTGCTATTATACGTATACTCACATTTCTGGTTATGTGTTCGTTTCTCCATTTTAGATAGTTTATGCCTTCTACAGCTCTGGATGCTCCTCGTAGAAATGAGAGAAAGAAATGGACGTAGACACAGTGACCTGCACATAATGGCAGAATCCTTCACCACGGGGCTGACTTCCAGGGGCAATCTTGCCGAAGAGCTGTTCTGACTTCAGCTAGCTGAATCTCTCACTGCTTATTAATGACCCAGATCAAAGATATTTCCCATTTGTGTGAGACACACTCAAAATTAACTCCAGAGTCATCGTATCAAGGACAAATTCTAGTATTCTGTGGAAAGCTGAGTATTGTTATGATATCAACACAACACAATAAGAACATCATTATTATGTTTGATTTTCCTCCTGATGGGTATCTTACCATATTTTTCCAGGCTATTTTCCCGCAAGCATATGCTTTTCATTTGCATCAGAAGTTCCCTCATTAAGATGATCGTGTCCAGTGTTCACTCCAGCTGGTGTTGAGCAACAGACCCACCGACTAACCGCATGAATAAGGTTTCACTCAGGCAGAAAGATGAGTTCCTTTTTATTTTCTCTTTGCTTTTGTGGCTAAAGGAGGAAAACAGTGATATGCAGCTTATGTTCCTGGTGATTTGAGATTGAAGCACATAACACAGACAGAAGCTGAGTATGAGAACAGAGACAAAGGGTCTATAAAGCATAAAAGGATCAAAGGAGAATGTCAGCGTGAAGTAGATTGAGAATAAAGAAGAAGAGGGAGAAGTGGGAAGAAGAAGAGGCTGCAAAGGAGAAAAGCAGCAACCTGCCTGCAGCTGGGGAGGGCAAAGCAGTGGGTGGTGCTGGTAGGAGGGATGCCTGGACTCAGAGCAATCAGACAGAGGCTTAAGGTAACAGGCTGTTCCTCCATTTTAATAGCCCATTGAGCAAATAATTCATTGAATTAGACTTGCAAAATGAACACCATATATCATATTATAATAAGGAAGAAAATGACTATATTAAAACTCAGACCGGATCTATGAGATGGTGGGGGCAATACTTAAGATTGTAAAGATCTAGATCAGCTCAGAGAGACGGAGCATGAATCAGTGTTTTCTGACTTTGTCACTTTCAGAACTTGTCCACACGAAGTCAAGATGGGAAATGTTTTATCTCATAACAAATGTGGGGAAGTGATTTACCATCTTCAGTTCCTGAGAACAGACGGTTATAGATCATACACAGCAGGCTTTATGAGGAGACAAAGTGAGAGATACCTGCATAGCTCCATTTGAGGAACCTAACAGGCACCCTATTTCAAAATACCAACTTACTTGAAGCCTTTCCATTCTTAAAGCTTCACTACTCCGGTTCTATTTTCCTTTGCTGTTAGCAGGACTTGATGGACTGTCTATGCACCAGGGAAATGGGGAGAAAGCCACTTAGAAAAGCGTCAGGTGTTTCCTAAGACTTAGGAAGGGTTCCAAATGTTAAACATTTTCCTTCTTTCCTTGACCTGAATTAGATTGTTGCCACTCTCCTTTTTATAATAAATGTTTTACAGGAAAACCTGGGAAGTTAATTCTCAAGGGTCTCAACCAGGGTTATGCTCTCCTTCCCCCTCCAGCGGCAGGAGGCAATGTCTGAAAACATTTTTGGTTGTCTGCTGGAAAGACAGAGTTCCTGGCATCTAGTGGGTAGAGACCAGAGATGCTGCTAAACATCTGGTTTAAACAGCTGCTAAACTTATAGGACAGCCCCCACCACAGGGAATTATCTGACCTAAAATGTCAAAAGTGCCAAGGTAGAAAAACCCTGGTGGATTGCCACAGTCACATAAATGAAAGATAAATAGTTCCAGGTATATTCATTGGTTCGTCCATTCACTCGTCAGCAAACATTCAATGAGTATGTTCAAGGCAGCGTGCCAGGGGCTGGGGTGCAATGGCGAGGTACACACAATCCTTGCTGTTAGGGATTTGCCACTCTCAACAAGAATATCATATAAACATTCAGAGCAAGGAGAGAGTCATCCCAGGTGTGTGGCCAGAGAGAGCTTCGGGCTGAAGCAATGTTTAAATGGCTGGGTAGTGGACCCTCAGAGGAGGGGGACCCACTCTCTGAAGGAAGGAAAGGAGGAAGCATATTGCAGAACCGAAGCAAACCCACGGGACAAGATCTGAGCAGACTGGAGTGGAAAGAGGGAGAGATAGTGTTGGAAGGCAGGCAGCCAGATTGTATCAAGTATCGATAGGCTGAGGTTTTGTTGCTGTTTGTTCATTTGTCTATTTGCTTTTCCTGCACCTTGTAGAAAAGGGAATCTATTGAATGTTTTTTTTGTTTGTTTGTTTTGTTTTTTTTGAGAGAGAGAGAGCATGCAAGAGAACAGGCTCCATGTCCATCATGGAGCCCAATGAGGGGCTCAGTCTCGCAATCCTGAGATCATGACCCCAGCTGGAACCAAGAGTTGGGGCTTAACCAACTGAGCCACCCAGGCGCCCCCGTTGGTTTTGAGCAGGGGTGTGCCATGAACAGAGACCTGGAGTTGAAGCACTTTCCCAGCAAAAGTGCATGAGTGGTGGCCTTTGGAAAGCTCCTTGAATGTCGTCACTGCTCCCTGCACCGGTGGCCTAGTGAAAGAGCTCAGCAAACACCCCGTTCTCAGCGTTGGGGCTGGCAAGCCTCCTCAGCCTTTCCCAGACGCTGATCTTGTCGCTTATCTCCCATTTCCTTCCTTCCCTCACTGTTAGGATTTCATCTTTATTACTATTTTTTGAGCCATGACTCTAGGTCCTTTTAGTGGCAGAATTCATTTCACATCCCCTGTGGTTCTCACACGTCAGTATCAGAACCACCTGGGGACAGTGGGGGGAGGTGTGCAGAAGGGAGGGATTACCAAGGGGTGATGAAAATGTTCATTATTGACTGTGGTGATGGTTTTATGGTGTGTGCGTATGTCAAAACTTACCAAATCGTATATTTTAAATAGGTGCCATTTACGGTATGTCAATTATACTTCAACAAAACTATTGAAAAAAAAAGAATCACTTGGAGTGTGTGAGATTTTGCATTTCTAACAGTCTTCGAGAGGCACTGCTCTATACTGACCTCGGATAAACCAATCCCCTTCCTCTTTCTGCATGATTTCCAGATCTTCCTGTCACTATCCCTTTTGAAGGGCTGTTCAGCACATGCTGACCTTATTTCATCCACTGCTGTTTATCTTTGGTCATTGAGTCTGGCTTCTGCCTTCTACTACCCTAACAAAATGGCCCCTTCAGGGGTCACAGATGATAATGATAATCCACATACATGTAGTTCTCACATGCTAGTTTTGTTCTGCATACTTCACACGTATATTAATTCATGAATCCTCATAACAAGCCAACAAGATAGGTACTATTATAGTTTCTACTCTAAGGTGGGAAAACTAAGGTACGGAGAGGTTTACCAATGGGCCCAGGTCACAGAGCTAGTGCACGGTGAAGTCCAGACTTAAACCTGGGTAGTCTGGTTCCAGAGCCATGTTCTTATCCTCTACTTGTCTTCCCTGACTTTTTGAAGCTGGCTTGTCACTCATGGCTAGGTCATGTTATTCTCCTCTAAGACATAAACAGCCTCACAGAACAGTAATCTCAAACAAGGCTACCCTTAGACCATGGTAAAATGAGCCAAAACAAGGCCACTTCAAAATTTTGTTTAAAAACAGACAATACCAAGGTCACTGTGCCACCATAAAATACGAAACACCCTCTCTCTCAGCCAAAACAAGTGACTGCTTCTTCTTGACTAATTACAACTTTGTCCTCCTTCTAGTTCTCCTTCTCTGTCGATAAGATTGACTGAGATAGCCAATCACAGAACTGTCCCTGCTCTCTGACAACATCCAGTTCACAGTGAGCCCCTGCTTCCTTAGACTAACTCCCCAGTCACTCATCCAAAGCCCAGTTTCCATCTTAGCTTCTAACACCATCTTCCTGAGAGACCCCATGGTTCCCATGGTGTGTGCCTTCCCTCCTGCAACAAGTAATTCACCCAACTTGTTCAACTACATGTGGGTTCCTGGCAAGCTTTGGCTAGAGGGCATTGACACGTCCATGCCATATATGACTTCTCACTTTTTGAAACCCCCTTCTTCCTTGGATTCTAGATAATATTGTCTCCTGATCCCCCTCCTATTTTTTGATGAGCTCCAGTGATTTCTACCTCTTGGAATTCATGTCCTGTGTAATCTCTTCCCTTTGAGGAGGGGCCGGACCTAGTGACTCCCTACTAATGAACAGAACACACCAAAAATAATATCATGTCCCTTCTGAGATTAGGTTACAAAAAGACTCTAACTTCAGTCTTACCTGCTCTCTCAGTTGCTCATGCTGATGGAGCCAGTTGCCAGACTGTGAGCTGCTCTGCCTACAGAAAGTGGGCATCCCACAGAAAAAAACCCAGATAGAAGTGTCATGGAACTAAGGTAGGTCTCCAAGCAATAGTCAATGAAGAAATGAGTCCTGCCCCAAGCCACTTGAGTTACCTTGGAATTGGATCTTTCCCTAATCGACCTTGAGGAGACTGCCATCCTAGCTGACACCTTGATTGCAGCCTTGGGAGAGACTTTGAAGAGAGGCATTCAGCTAAGCTGTGCTGGATTCCTCACCCACAAAAACTATAAGAGAGTAAATCTTTGTTATGTGAAATCTAAATTTTGGAATGAGTTGTTATACAACCATATATAACTATTACAGACCTCTGTAATACAAAGATGATTCTACAGCATCAACCTAGTTATGTCACTGGTAGGGAATCTTTCATGGCTGACCACTGCCTTTAGGATAAAAGTTCACAGTCTGACCCAAGGTTGGATGTATCCTTCGCTTTAGCCACAATAAACTGCTTGTCAGTCTTGGAACATACCAAGTGACTTAGATTATCTTGTTTCCTTTCCCTGGAATATTACCCATGCTGTCAAGTCTTCCCAAGAGCTTCCATATTAGAATGAATTTCTCCTCTCCTGGCTTTCCAAAGCCCAGAGAAACAGGTAGAAATGGGCAGGAAAGATAGAGAAAGCACACAGACAAGAGGAAGTAAAGAAAAGTAAATATGATAACACAAGAGATAGCAGCTATAAGAATGATAACAGAAATTCATTGGCTCCAGAGAGAACAGACTGTGCCCTGCTACAAAATTCAGACTTGCCCATAAAGGGGATGGAAGACATTCTTTGTAAGGGAATCACTTTGATCCTTAGGCTGGGATTTATATTTGTAGCTGGGAGGGAATGATGGTCCAAGCCTAGGTGAAAACTTGCTGTTGCTATTTTTGGCCAGTCAACACAAGCAGCCCCAGGCACAGGCAGATGCCTAAGGCCCTGCTCCTATGGGTGCCCATCATGCAATAGCCTCTGGGTACATTTACAAATATGATTTTCAGATGTCATTTTTGGCTCTCAGAACTTTTGGCTCTCAGAGTGACTTCACTCTCCACTCTTGAATTAGGTTTCTTACCTGCAGAATATCTGTGACGAAACCAGATCAACTTTGCTAAAAATTGCTATCAAATTTCATCAGAATCTTGTTTTTATTTTTCCTGTTGGAGTGGCCATTTGCTCCGAGCAAGTTTATAGGGGAGAGACCTTTGCTAAAGGCAGTGGAGCTGAGAAATATTTAACAATATGCGTGCGAATCCAGCAGGCAGCTCCCTGATGACAAGGGAAGGGAGGGGGCTGTTCTACTCTTATGAAATGGCAATGTATTAAAATGTAGTCGTTAATGGGTGGAGTGTTCTAGAATTGGCGGTTACCTACTGGGAATTTGGGTTAAGTTTCTCTGGGGGTGTAAAAAACTGTGTATCCTCCTGGGAAGCTGGAGAAGACTGGAAGCAGCAGAGTGTGGGTCTTCTTAGCACAGTGGGGCTGAGATGGGAGAAGCAATGCCTCCTGCTTCATTATTCTGAGGGAAGGTGGGAAAGGTTGCCTGTGGCTGAGACAGGTAGAAGTTGTAGTTAATAGCGGGAGAACAGTTCCGCCAGGGCTAGCCAGCAGCCATGTGTTACTCATTTACCGTGCAAGAGTTGGGGTAAATTTTAAAGGAGCGCCCTAATCACTGTTTAGGGCTACAGGTAGTTGATTAGAAGGAGAATGCATTCAAGGAGAATAAGATACATGGTGTATCTCAGTCACTGAGCTATGGATTTTTAGGTCCTGGAACAGGCTTGAGCACTGATGATCATAAGATTTCTTACTTTGATTGTCTAAAGTTATAAAGATACATTTTTAATATGAAAAGCTTGCTAATATTTTGTCTGGTTTATGAATTTCTAGAGCTAATATATGTAACCCAGAGTTGTCATTTTAACTTTTATTGACATGGCTTGTTGGTTTACCTGCCTGCCTTGCTCCTTCCCTCTCCTTCCTTCTGCCCCTTCCTCTGTATTCCAGGAACATGGTCAGGAATGAGGCAGTGCCTGTCCTCTGGGAGCTGACCCCAGACCAGATGTGAGCAAGGCCAGACCCCAGGGATGTTCACTGCTGCATGTTCCTGTGCATCGGCCGAGGGCAAGTCAACCTTCCATGGTCTTTAGTTGCTGTAGGCTCCTGTACCAGGTGCTGCAGCACCTGCTTGCATATGGAGCTCCCCCAGCCTGTGGCGTCCTAAGGGTCCAGCTCATGCCTCTCACCTCCCTGGCTGCCTCAATCACCATTAGAAGTCCAAGCTTCAAGATCACCATTGTTGGCCAGGTTGCCTGAAGGTGCCCTCATCTTCCACCCTTCACCCTCCTCCCAAATCATTCCAAAAGGCCCCTTTGAAATTCATAGTCCATCACCCACAAAGTTCCAGTGTATCTTCAGCCTCTTGCCTGAACATTCTATTCCTCTTCTTGCTCTAACTCAGGTCCTCAAACATTTCCTGTGTAGGACCATGTAGTAGCTATTTGAGGCTTTGCGGGCCATATAGTCTTTGTTGCAACTACTTAACTTTGCCATTTGGGTCCAAAAGCAGCCATAAACATTACGTAAACAAAGTGTTCCAATAAAACTTCATTTACAAAATCAGGGGCAGGCCAGACTTGGCCCAAGGGTGGTAGCTCTGCAATCCCTGATCTAACAAAAACCTGGCCACCACCACAGCCCTCCTGTTTTCCTCAGCTTTCAGGTGAAGGCAATTTTTCCCTCTTACAACCATCCTAGATCACAGCTGTGAATTGCCAATGTCTCTGCTATGTTCCTTTATTCTTCAGTGACTTGAACACTTGAGTAACTTCACTTCCAACCTACCACCATTCTCGGAGACTTCAGAATTTAATAAATTGTCCATCCAACACACTGGTCTCTCAGTTCTGCAATCTTTTGCAGCCACTAATCTCTTATTCCACCTCATCTCAGCCACCCACTCACAAAACCACACCCCAGACCTTGCACATTCTTGGCATCTCAATTTCAAACATCTCCTCTCCAAACATTACTTCCTAGTTTCCTGAATATCTAGTAAGCCCAGCCCAGGAGCTCCCGCATTTTAATGAGACCTCAAATCACACACCACTTCCTGAATGTCCCCACTTCTCTCCTAGACTTGATCTCACAGTGTAACCATTCCTCAGAAAACACACAGCCCTCCTGCCCCTCTGTCTCCTCGTCCTGGCTAAACCCAGGATGTGTTCTCAATGTGTACCTGCTGAAGAGTGATTCAGTATGGCAGGCTAGATTTGCTGTGAATAAATAGAGTGAAACCACAAAAATCCCAGTCCTCACAGAGCTATCATTCTAGTGAGAGAGAAAAGACAATAAGTAGGATAGATTATTAAAGTATATCGTAAGTTATAGGATGATAAATTCCAAGGAGAAAAAATAAAACAGGGAAGGAAGTTATAAAACGAGGGAAGGTGGTGAAATTTTAGATAAGCTAGCTAGAGAAGGCCTACTGAGAAGATGCCTTTTATGTGAAAACAAGAAGTGAGTGAGGGCAAAAAGCCATGTGTATATCCTAGGAAAGAATATCTCAAGCTAAGGGGCACAGCAAATGCAAAGGCTTTTTTTTTTTTTTTTAAAGATTTTATTTATTTGAGAGAGAGAGACACAGCGAGAGAGGGAACACAAGCAGGGGGAGTGGGAGAGGGAGAAGGAGGCCTCCCGCGGAGCAGGGAGCCTGATGCGGGCCTCGATCCCAGGACCCTGGGACCATGACCTGAGCTGAAGGCAGACGCTTAACGACTGAGCCACCCAGGTGCCCTGCAAAGGCTTTGTGATGGGCATGTGCCTGGCTCATCTGAGACACAACAAGGAGGCCTATGTAGCTCAAGCAGAGTGGATGATGAAGACAGAAGGAGATGTGTTCAGAAAAGAAACAGGACTACATTTGTCATGTATTGCTGCTAACAAATTAGCACAAACTGTGAGGCTTGAAACAACACCCATTTATTAGCTCACGGTTTCCTTGGGTTGGGAATCCATGCTCAGCCTAACTGGGTCCTCTGCTCAGGTCTCACAAGGCTGCAGTCAAGGTGTCAGCTGGGCTATGTTCTCATCTGGAGGCTCAACTAGGGAGGCACCCACATTCGAGCTCGCTCAGGTTGTTGGAATTCATTCCCTTGCAGCTGTAAGACTGAGAGCTGTAAAGGTTTCTTCTTGGGTCTCAGTGAACCCCACCCTCAGCTTTTGGCCTACCAGATGGCTTACTCCATAAGCAGTTCACAACATGGCAACTTGCTTATTCAAGGCCAGCAGGAGAGTGAGAGAGAGTCTGCAAGCAGAGGGAGTGTTACATAAAGTTCCATAAATGTAATTACAGGAGTGACATCTGGCACCTTTGCTGTGTTCTTTTGGTTGGAAGACAGTCACAGCTCCCACCAATACTCAAGGGGAGGGGATCACACAAAGACATGGACACCAAGAGGGAGGATCATGGGGCTTCTGGGAGTGTGTCTGCCACAAGGACTCAGATCACATAGGGATATATGGGCCCTTGTAAGGCCTTTGACTTTTTCTTTGATTGACACTGGGAGCCATTTGAAAGTTTTGAACTGAGGAATGACAAGATAGGATTTGTGTTTTTTTTTTAAAGATTTTATTTATTTATTTTGACAGAGAGAGCGAGAGCGAGAGCAGGAACACAAGCAGGGGGAGTGGGAGAGGGAGAAGCAGGCTTCCCGCTGAGCAGGGAGCCCAACGTGGGACTCGATCCCGGGACCCTGGGACCATGACCTGAGCCGAAGGCAGACGCTTAACGACTGAGCCACCCAAGCGCCCCAGGATTTGTGTTTTAACAGGATTGGTCCAGATGACTGATTGAGAATAGGCTTCATGGGGCCAGAGACAGAAGTAGGGAGACCAGTTAAAGGCTATTCCAATAATCCAGATAAAAGTTGACAGAGGTAAATTTGGGGTAGCAATGGGGAAGGAGAGACCAGACTCTGGGTATATTTTGAAGGCAGACCAACATGATTTGCTAGTTCATCAGCTACAGAGCATGAAAAAAAGAGAGGAGTCTAGGCTTATCCCAAAGTTGTTAGGCTTTGTTTTTAGCTTTAGAAGAATATCGTTGCCATAAATTATGACAGGGAAGATCAAAGGAAAGCAGGTTTGAGGGAGAATATCAGGAGCTCTATCTTTGGTATGTTTAAACTGTCAGCCTCTTGATGGCAGGTAGATTACACTGGACACAGTCAACTCTGGAAAGAGAAGAGCTCTGTCTTTATTGAAACTGACAACTATCCTAGATTTGGGTTTGCATTCCACACCTGCAGCACATCTGTAAGCACAGTGGTCTGAGAGCTTACAAGGTGCTTCATTTATAGGCATGGGATCCCAGATAACATTGTCTTGCACCAAAGGGCCCATTTTATGGCAAAGGAAGTATGACAATGGGCACATGACCATGGATACAGTGGGTTTTCCCACATATCTCATTACCTGGAAGCAGTAAGAACATCGGGATGGCTTAGTCAAAGTTTCAAAAAGGCATGAGCCTGGGGATTCTGTCCTTCAGGATGGGGCACCTGCAATGAACTACTGCCTGGTACAGAGTGCTGCATCTCTGTTAGCTAGACTTCATGGGTCCAGGAACTAAGGGACAAAAGTAGGATTGACCTCATCATCACTCTCAGCACCCATCCATCCTGCGACTCTAAGTTCTAATGAATTGAAAATTCTGGTTCCAGAAGATTGCTTTGGCCTTGGCACAGTAAGGCTTCCATGAAAGCTAAGCTATAGCGAGTCTACAGCCTGGGCAATTTGGTCTCAAGACTGGAGACTACCAGGCAAGGAAGGAATACCTATTGGCAGGATAAATCAATTGATTATCATGAAGAGCTACTGTTGCTGCTATAATGTGACAGGGAGATGCATATCTAGAATTCAGGGCATCCACTGGGGTGTCGCATTCAGTGCTCCAGGACAGGTGAATCCAACTGAGTGGATCCAATGTGGACATGAGTAGATCTGACAGCTGCAAGAGATTAGCCAGCAGACACTCGTGTCCATAACACACCCCGCATCCCGCCTCCGATTTTAGCTGCAGGAGAAGCGGACAGTTAATGCTGCAGTGTCCTGTCTCAAGCACCTTTCGCATGTTTGTTTCTTACTTTTGAACTTCCTCTGAAGCTATACTTACTCATTCAGGTGGGGACATTGTAGCTGGAAAGCTCAAGGGATTTAATGCCTTCAGGAACAACCCTGGAGCAACAGGAGATGGGACCGAATTAATAATGCCCAACCTCCTATCTTTTCTTTTCTCCGAGTTTTATTGAGATATAATTGACATTTAACATTGTATTCACTTTAGATTTACAACATAATGATTTTACATATATATATATATATGTAGTGAAATTGTTACAATAAGTTTAACATCCATCACAAAGCATACATTTTTTTTCTTATAATAAGAATCTATTCTCTTAGCAATTTTCAGATACACTATTGTTTCAGATACAGTACTGTTAACTAGAATCACCAGGCTATACATTACATCCCCAGGACTTATTTGTCTTATAACTGGAAGTTTGCACCTTTTGACCATTTTCATCAATTTCCTTCACATCCCCCCCCAACCCTACCCATCTCAGACCACCACCAATCTGTTTCTATGAGTTTGTTTTTGAAGGTTCCATATATTTGTTCAAGTCACTGAAGAATAAAGACATGCAATATTTGCCTTTCTCTAACATTTCATTTAGCATAATGCTCTCAAAGTCCATCCAGGTTGTTGCAAGTGGCAGAATTTCCTCCTTTTTATGTGTGTGTGTGTATGTGTGTGTGCCATCTTCATTATCTATTCATTCTCTGATATAAACCTAGGTTATTTCCATGTCTTGGCTGTCATAAATAATGCTGCAATGAAGATGGGAGTGCAGATATCTCTTTGAGGTTCTGTTTTCATTTCCTTCAGGTATATATCCAGAAGTGGACTCCTGGGTCATATGATAGTTCTATTTTTAATTTTTTTGAGGAATCTTCATACTATTTTCCATAGTGGTTGCATCATTTTATGCCCCCACCAACAGGGCACCAGAGCTACCTTTTCTCCACATCCTCACCAACTTGTTATTTCTTGTGTTTTTGGTGGTAGCCATTCTAACAGGTAAGAGGTGATATTGTGGTTTTGATTTGCATTTCCCTGATGATTAGTGGTGTTACGCATCTTTTCTTGTGTTTGTTGGCCATCTGTATGTCTTCTTTGGAAAATGTCTATTCACTTCCTCAATCAAACTTTTTTTTGGTTATTGAGTTGTATGAGTTCTTTATGTATTTTGAATACTAACCTCTTATCAGATCCACGATTTGCAAATATTTTCTCCCATTCAGTAGGTTGCCTTTCATTTTGTTGATAATTTCCTTTGCTGTGCAGAAGGTTTTGACATAGTCTATTTTTTTTTTTTCCTTTTGTTGTTTTGGCTTTTGGTGTCAAATTCATAAAATCATCCCCAAGATTGATGTCAAGGAGCTTACCCCCTATGTTTTCTTCTGGAAGTTTTATGGTCTCAGGTCTTATGTTCAAGTGTGTAATTCATTTTGATTTTATTGTTATGTATGGTGTAAGATGGTCCAGTCTTATTTTTTTGCATATGGCTATGCAGTTTTCCCAACACCATTTATTGAAGAGACTGTCCTTTCCCCATTGTGTATTCATGGCATCTTCATCATAAATGAATAGACCAGCCTTCCATCTTTTGGGGGGACAATTTAGAGCTACTTTCAGCATGGGACCTCAGGGACTTTCCTACAATAAGCCTGAGCCTCTAGTGCCCAGAGAAACAATCAAGTCAATAGCACACACCATAGTGGTTTGTATTCCTCCTGTCTTTCCCACTTTACTTTCCTCACTTTTGCTTCTGGGGCTCACCTCCAGAGTGTGCCCAAATGCAGCCTAAGATACTAGGCCCTCCAGCCTTCAGCCTCTGGACTGTGAGTACAGGCCAGGCGAGTTCCCCTGGGGCAAGTGTAGGCCCTGTGTGGGCAACAGAGCACAGGGCTTTGTCTCTTCCTTGTTTCTAAGAAGAAACAATGATGACCCTTTTCTCAGGTCATCATTTCAAATCATAGTTTGCTGTTTTAGGTACACAGTTAAAGAAAATTCTGTATTGATTAGAAAGAGTTGAAAACTTCTCCCTCTTGACTAGAATTGAAATTGTACCCCCAGCCTCCCTAGTCTTACCCCAGATAGACTGCTATTCCTAATCCCTAGCCTTAAATCATTTTTGACTTGAATTTGATGTAAATAAGGCACTGCATATTCATGAATTGGTTTATTGCTTTTATGCCATAGTTCCTGTTTCATTTACATGATTTCCACTCAGAATGGGCAGCTCCTGAAAGACAAGAGATAAGATGTGTAAGTCTCTTTGATATGCAGTTAGGTGCTTACCAAATATATATCTTTTTTGCTAATGGAGAAAATATTTCTTTCCTCACTTGACGATGAATGCTTTCTTCTTCTCATTCATGAAGTTATGACTATGGGTAAATATATCATGCATGATAAAGAAACCTTTTAAAATTATATGCATTCTTTCTTATCTAAATCAGTTCAGAACTATCATTTTGATAAATGTCCTAAAGTATTAACTGACCTAATTTTCCAGAGGTCAGAATGTGGCGAAAAGAGGAATGAGCTGGAGGACATTGGGTTAATGGCCTCACAGGCTTGAGTGGGAAAATGGAGGGCCTTGTATGCAGTAATGACACAGAGCTGCCTCTCTTCCCACACTTCATCCCAGCTCAGATATTATAAAAAATGTCAACTTTTATTAGATCTCTAATGGATTGTTCATAGTTCAAGCAAGGGAGTGTCCCTTCTCATGGTCTTTCTTTCAAACAGTACATTTCTTTTCTTTCTAACTAATTGCCCTACCTCATAAGAATGAAGTCAGTGGTTCATAGAGCAGTGTATCTCCTGACTGAATTAAATCAATAAAGAATCAGAAGATTTCCCTAGGGCATTCCAATAGCCCCTCCAACTAAAACAACTTCTTCTGATAACTGATGATGGTTGTACAATTTATGAGCAGAATCCTCTATTCTAGCTCGGCACTTTTTCTCATGTCTTTGACATGTCATGCTGGGTTGCTGGATGTGAGAAGTAAGAACAGCACCAGGCATCATATCCAGAGAGTGCTTTTGTCCACTTATAAGCACTGATTCTCTGAACTAAGAACGCTATCCAACTAACAGAGATGTATTTTTTTTTTATTATGCAACACCCTGATTAGGGTAAAAGACAACTGTTAAAGGTACTATTTTTGGGGTGCCTGGGTGGTCCAGTCAGTTGGGCATTCAACTCTTGATTTTGGCTCAGGTCTTGATCTTGGGGTCGTGAGATCGAGCCCTGCCTTGGGCTCCATGCTTAGCAATGAGTCTGCTTGTCCCTCTCCCTCTGCTCCTGCCCCTGCTCACATGCTCTCTCTCTCTCGAATAAATGAAAAAAGAAAATCTTTTAGAAAAATAAAAAATAAAATAAGATAAAAGTACTAAATCTGGGGGCACCCAGCTGGCTTAGTCGGTAGAGCATGTGACTCTTGATCTTGGGGTTGTAAGTTCAAACCCCATGCTGGGTGTAGAGATTATTTAAAAATAAAATCTTAAAAAAAAGTACTGTTTCTGTTTTTTCTAATTTAATGATACAGATTTATTACTTAACAGGCATATATGTAAAATAAATATTAGGCTCATTTATTAATCAGTATAAGAATATGCTATTGGGCTTTTCCTAGCTTTGGCTGCTACTTTCATTTAAAAGTAACAAAGATTAAGTCAATGAACAAAGGCACTGTTTCTTATTTGTTTTGTTTGTTTTTTAATATTTTATTTATTTGAGAGAGAGAGAGCATGAGTAGGGGGATGGGCAGAGGGAGAGGGAGGGGGAGAAACAGACTCCCAACTGAGCATGGAGCCTGATGTAGGGCTCAATCCCAAGACCCTGAGATCATGACCTGAGCCAAAGGCAGACATTTAACTGACTGAGCTACCCAGGTGCCCTAAGGCACTGTTTTTTATTATAGGTGGTGTCAAGGCAAACTGATGAATTGAATTTCTCTGACTAACAACTGTTAGAGATGAGGGTTCTGTAACCTTGCTGGGATTAGGTCAGATTTGCCCTGGAGAGAAGTTCTTATGTGGAACCCAGGACTGGGAAAATAACAGAAACTCAACAGTAGCTGTATGAACGAATGGATCAATGAGGGGAGAATGAACACATGACACTGAGAAATGGGGTGGCATAGTTCTATGGTGATTTAGCCAGTTTGGGGACTTTTCTTCTCAGTTGAGTTACCCTGGGAATGGCTGAGAGGGCTCTGTGCTCTGAGGCCATCAGCAGTTAGGAAGATACTACCCAGCAGATGGCTTATTGTCTATTATTGTATTAAAGGGAACTGCATTCAGCATGCTCTTGAAATGAAATCTAAGTAATCATCAAAGGAAACAGACCAATTCAATTTCTTTTTCCAATTTGGAAAACTCAGATAATATGCATAATAATTCTTCCTGCTGTATTCCTCATATTTATAAAAGATAAAATAAAATTCAAAGGAGCAAGAGTTTAGACATCAGCACTAATGTTCTCCCAAGCCATCATAACATATTTGGAGATTTTCAGTGCATGGTCCTGCCATCCTGTTATATAGTTTTACTAAGGTTGGTTCATGAATTTGAAGTGTCTATTGTTTGGGAGTCACATTAGTTTCAAAAGTTCAGTTCTTTAAAGATTAGTTTTTGATCTCAAATTCCTATGGCTCTCTTTGTTTTATCCTAGTGAAATAAATTTGGCTTAAATTGCATACATCCTCTTTATTATTCATTAAATTATTTTTAATTATTTTATTAAAAGATGAAAGCAAGATTTCCAACAAGTAAATGTGACCAAATAAAATATTTACATAACAGTTACTAAAAAAACCTCTGGATTTTCATTTTAAAAAGATGATGTGAGATTTTTTTGTTGTTGTTAAAGTATAATGAATGTACAGTGGTATATTAGTTTCAGATGTACAATAGAGTGATTCAACAATTCTATACATTACTCGGTGCTCATTACAAGAAGTGTACTCTTCATCCCCATCACCTATCACCCATTCCTCCCACCACCTCCCCTCTGATAAGCATCAGTTTGTTCTCTGTATTTAAGAGTCTGGTTTTTTGCTTGTCTTTTTTTTTTGTTTGTTTTGTGTGGAATTTAAGAAACAAAACCAATGAACAAAACAGATGAGATGAGTTTTCAATTAAACCTTGGTCTGCTCCATGTCTGGTTTTGGTTCAATTTCCTCCAATATTACTAATTAAAACATCAGGAGTTTAAAGTTGCTAATAAACGTTTTTAGGGGATCTTACATATTTTGAGTTTGAACTCCTTGAGGAGGGACATGAACTATTCACCATATTACTATGATTAAAACTTATCTTGAAAAATAGCACTTTACTATATTGCTCATCTTTCAATCAGGTCTTACTTAGCCTTGGCCATCTACATTCATGGGCCAAATCTGGCTCATAGTCTGTTTTGCATGACATGTGGGCTAAGAGCGACTTTTACATTTTTAAATGATTAAAAAGAATCTGAAGAATAATATTTTGTGATACATGAAAATTATATGAAATTCAAATTTCAGTGTTCACAAATAAAGATTTATTGGAACACAGCCACACTCATCCCTTTATATATTGTTTATGGCTGTTTTCACACTACAATGGCCAAGTTGAGTAATTGCCAACAGAGACTGTATGGCCCATAGCTCGAAATATTTACTATCTGGCCCTTTCTAGAAGAAGTTTGCCAAACTTCTGCTCTATTCTGTTAAGTTTTTTCATATTTATAGCCCTGCCCATCTCCCTTCATTTGCCAGCCCCTAGCACTGGTTACCTTTGAGCCTGAGCTTAGCTCCTAACACTCTGTGAAGCTTTTGTTCATATAGTAAGTCCACTCTGAGTTTTCCTTTCCTTAACACCAAAAAAGCCATCCCCAAACAGATGGCCTGCAACATGAGACTTCTGGCAGCCAGCTCTCAAGATGGTCCCAGCAATCCTAGCCTTTACACCCCTCTGTGTCCCCCTTTCAGTTGTACTGGGGTTGGTGTTTGTGTTTGTGACCAGAAGACTATGGTGGAGGTGATCATATGTCATTT
This sequence comes from Phoca vitulina, assembly GCF_004348235.1. NCBI lineage: Eukaryota > Metazoa > Chordata > Mammalia > Carnivora > Phocidae > Phoca > Phoca vitulina. Next base: position 27,948,276 of record NW_022589727.1, on the reverse strand, counting down.
ATGAGATTACATTATAAAGGCACTGTTGTTTCATTTTGATCTCTTTCTTGCCCTCTCCCTCTCAGATCACTTGGCGTGGGGAAATCATGTTGCAAGAAACCCTATGGAGAAGCCCACGTGGAGAGGAAGCCTCCTGCCAATGCTATGTGAGTGAGCTTGGAAGTGTATCTTCTGGCCCTTGTCAAGAATTTGGAGACTGTAGCCCTAGCCAACAGCTTGTTGCAACCTCATGAGAGACCCTGAGCCAGGCCATCCAGCTAAGTCATTTCCAGCTCAGAAAGTATATGAGAAAATAAATGTTTGTTTCAAGCAGCTACTTTTAGGGTAATTTGTTACATAGCCATAGATAACCAATACAGAATGTGAAAGGCCTCATATTGTCCACCTGCCACCATCGTTTTTCCCACTCTGATACCCAGTCTATTTCTACTCATTTTGGAAGTGTGGTTTCCTTTCATGTTCATGGCCTTGCCTCATCTGTGGAACTTGACTTTCGACAAATTTCTCTTGACTTTGAACTTGTGCTCCTCTCCTCAAACTGGAATCCAATCTGTCCCCTTAGCTGTTGTCCTCTCAGTGACTTTACAGTTCAGCACAGACTCCTTGGTTCACTTGGATCCCAGCATGGGAATCATTTCTAGATCGTTGAACTCAAGATCTCTCGATCAATATTTTCAACAGGAAAACGAGGTGAAGAATTCCTTAGGGAAAAATACTTGTTATGTTTTTATAAATTATTCTTACTAATATCACTATCTTATTTTAAGCCTCTCATAAAAGAATTTTAGAGGCAGGGAGGAAATTTAGAAATGGCATAATGTGACCACCTGATTTATTTATATGTCATAAAATGAGGCCCCCGAAGTTAGGTGATGTTCCCAACGTCACTCAGCTAGTTACTGGGTCCATTAATAGTGAGAAATACTATTTAAATGCTATAGGTATGTGGAACATAATTGAAGCTAAATAGTGCTTTCTGAGGGGTGTGAGGCTAGGGTGGGGTTTTGCTGAGGATATCTATTGAGCTCTTCTGCCTGAGTGAATCCTGGCTCATTAGCAGAGACTGGACACTGAAGACAATGGACCACTGGTATGACTCAGGATGGTTGGGTAAAATAGCAGCTACTAGATGTGAGTACTGAGCTCCGATGGGAAGACGTAAAAATCTTTTATCTACTGATTATAAACTGTATTTGGATTCTATGGAACTGTATTTCTTCTACTGTTACAGAGACAGAGAAAATGATCCTTAAATGAATCTTGGGGAAAAAAAAATCAAAACAGGCTGACAATGTGTGGGAACTGGGTGGATAGTGTAGACAGTAAATGGCTTATGAAATCAATGCAGAGATGTGAGAGGAGGTATTAGTGTTTCACTTGATATACTTTGATATTTTAAAATCTTTTATGGTAAGAATGTATTTTTGCATTTCTTGTGTAATTTTTTATAAAGTTTTACAAATTTTTACCAAAAATTTTAGAAACTGGGCTTGAAAGTAGAATTTGTGGTTATGTGCACATGACTCAATGATTGTGTCTGTCAAACAAATAAACACAAGTGGATTATAGGCAAGGAAAAGCCAAAAACAGTCTAGAAACTGAGACAAATGCCCTGATAGAAGTGAAAGTCACAGGCAATAGATTCAAATACAACTGATCCCATGAGAAGAAATGGGATGAAGTTATGGCTTAAGAGATTTAAATGAATTGTAATGAAAAGCTTCTTTATGGTAGAGCTATTCAGGGCAGGAAGGAAATTTAGTAACAGATTATTTGGGCAAAGTAGGAATGTTTTCCCTTGGATATCTTATAAATGGAATTAAAAATCACTTGTTTCTGACTAACTGGGTATAGTTCAGCTTGTGGGTTGAATTAGTCAGCATCTTCTCTATTTGGTTAATAATAGAGGAAAAACTAGTAACAATGTTGATGGTCACAGTCAACATGAAATCATTTTATTTATTTATTTTTAAATTAAATTAAATTTATTTAAAAAATTTTTTTAAAGATTTTATTTATTTGAGGAAGACAGTGAGAGCGCATGCGAGAGAGAGAGAGAGAGAGAGAGAGAGAGCACCAGTGTACAGAGGGAGAGGGAGAAGCAGACTTCCTGTTGAGCAGAGAGCCCTACGCAGGGCTCCGTCCCAGGACCCTGGGATCATGACCTGAGCCGAAGGCTTAACCGACTGAGCCACCCAGGTGCCCGCACGAAATCATTTTAAAGTTTTGTTGTTGTTGTTTTGTTTTTTAAGATTTATTTATTTATTTTAGAGAGAGTGGTGGGGGGGAGAGGGGCAGAGGGAGAGGAAGAGAGAGTCTTAAGGCAGACTCCATGGCTCAGCATGGAGCCTGATGTAGGGCTCAGTCTCACAGCCCTGAGATCACGACCTGAGCCAAAACCAAGAGTTGGACACTTAACCAACTGCGCCACCCAGGTGCCCTGACATGAAATCATTGTAAAATAAAATAAAGGTGTGTGATAAATCTGTGTGTTCTAAGTACCTAACTAAGTCCTGGGAAATAAAATCAAATTTCATTTTAATATCTCTGGTAGATATCTTCACTTTATTTCTCACATATGTTTTGAGTTCAGACCTCCAAATTTTTTAAATGTCTTAAAACTTACCTATATTTCCTATTTTTTCTGTAATGGACACATAGTGTGAGTAATTAAAAAATATATAAAAACTACAAAGGAAAAAAGGCAAATTCCTGGAAAATTTGATACAGTAAAATCTTACTATTTTGGACTGGTTGGGGAAAAAAACAGAATATTTCATTTTAAATGATTTAAATGCCTTAACATAATTATTATGCATAACATAAGCTAGGATAAAAAAATAGTTGTTTATGATGAACAAATAAGAGTTATCTGACTCCAAAATATATGTAAGGCAAGCTTGTTATTATAAATGCTTTAAACATTTTATCTTGATTAAGCTATTAATTTATTCTAGCAGTAAAAGATGACTGACTTGTTTAGAAAATCAACCCCTATCCACACGTAATCACAGTTTTCAAATAGAATCTGTATTACCCTGGTGGTTTTACTTCCTTGTTTTCCTCCTCTCTGTGGGGGACAATCTTAGTTCTGATTGTCTAAGGGAAAGAGACTGAGTCAAAGAAAGGAAGGAGGGACAAACATCACGCATAACTTCTACAAAGGAGCTCAGCAAACCAAATGCCAACAATTCAATGAGACTAGTTTTCACACATGATAATTATTTGGCATAGCTGATTTGCTTTAAAGTTCATCCCTCAAGGAGTATATTTATCATTCCCAAATGCTTATATCCTGGTCAAGAAAGGACAGGGGGTAAGGGTGTTAGTCCAAATATCATATTGGAATCTTGCTTATTAAGAAATGTTAAAATCACTTAAAATAATGGATATTTTCATTTGAGACATTTTCAACCCCCCCCCTTTTCTTTGTGTTGTGATTTTTAGATATGGTATTAACTTTCCTGTTTTGTTTGCTTTTGTGTATTTTCAATTATTAGCTCAAGAGCCATATTAATATTTAAGGATTAAACAATTCTATAAATGGTGGCATTTACAACTATTCAAACATTTATTTTTATCTTTCATACTTTGAAATGTTTTTGCCAAGTTTTAAACTAATGAGTATTTATTACTTTTACAATAAGAAAGAAACTCCCCAGTAAAGGTTAATAAAAGAATAATTGATTCAGAACTTTGTATCTTTCATGGGAGGGTATCCTATGTGAGAAGAGATGTGGAGATTTGTGTCCAGCAATCTTCCCCAAATCATGAGGTAACCAGATGATCTGGGAAGGCCCCAGGCTAAAGTGAATCCTTTTTAGACTCTCCCTGGGGAAACCAGAGATCTCTGTTGCATTTCTCAAAGATTCATGAGAAGGAAATGGAAAGACCTGATGAGACACAGTCTTCCCCCCTTAGCCACAGGGGGTCTGTTCCAAGACCCCCAGTAGATACCTGAAACCGCAGAGAGTACCAAACCACATACAGTTGACCCCTGAACACCACAGGGGTCAGGGGTGTGACCCCTGCATAGTTGAACATCTGTGCACAACTTCTGACTTCCCAGAAACTTAACTAGGAATAGCCTAATGTTACCGGGAAGCCTTACTGACCACCTAAACCGTCTGTTAACACCTAATGGGTATGTTACATGTATTACCTACTGTGTTATTACAACAAAGTCAGCTAGGGAAAAGAAAATGTTATTAAAGGGACGCCTAGGTGGCTCATTCGGTTAAGCGTCTGCCCTCGGCTCAGGTCCGGCGTCCTGGGATGGAGCCCCATGTCGGGCTCCCTGCTCAGCGGGGAGCCCGCTTCTCCTTCTCCCTCTGCCTCCAGCTCCTCCTGCTTGTGCGTGCGCGTGCCCTCTCTCTGACAAATAAATATACAAAATCTTAAAAAATATATATTAAGAAAATCACAAGGAAGAGAAAACACATTTACAGTACTGTACTGCATTTATTGAAAAAAAAAAGATCTATGTGTAAGTCAACCCGCACAGTTCAACATGGCACAGTTCGAGGTTTAACTGCACATATCGATGATGAAGTGTAATTTATAAATTAGGCACAGTGAGAGATGAACAACAATGATTAATAACAGCACAATTATAGCAATATACTGTAGTAAAAGTTATGTGAATGTGGTCTCTCTCTCTCTAATATTGTGTTGTACTCACCCTTCTAGTAATGCTGTGAGATGAGAAATTGCCTACGTGATGGGATGGAGGGAGGGCAGTGACTTGGGCATGTGATGCAGCATTAGGCTGCTATTGACCTGAGTATATGTCGGATATGACCTGAGTATATGAGGATCATCTGCTTCTGGACCATGGTTGACTGTGGGTAACTGAAACCTCCTCCACCCTGTCCTCCATGAAGAAATGAGTTTAATTTAAAAATTTTCATTAGGCACAGTGAAGGAAACCATCAACAAAACAAACAATTTCTCCCTACTAAATGGGAGAAGATACTTGCAAATCATACATCCAATAAGGATTAATATCCAAAATATATAGGGAACTTACACAACTTACTATCAAAAAGACAAACGACCCGATTAAAAAATGCATGGAGGACTTGAACAGACATTTTTCCAAAGAAGACATACAGATGGACAACAGACACATGAAAAGATGCTCAACATCACTCATCATCAGGGAAATGCAAATCAAAACCACTATGAGACATCACACTACACCTGTCAGAATGGCTAAAAACAAAAAGATAAGAAATAAGACTCTTAACTACAGTGAAAAAACTGAGTTGATGGAGGGTGGTGGGTGGGGGATGGGCTAGATGGATGATGGGTATTAAGGAGGGCACTTGTGATGAGCACTGGGTGTTATACGTAAGTGATGAATCACTAAATTCTACTCCTGAAACCAAGATTACCTATACGTTAACTAACTAGAATTTAAATAAAAACTTAAAAAAAGATAACAAGTGTTGGCAAGAATGTGGAGAAAAAAGAACCCTTGTGCACTGTTGGTGGGCATGCAAACTCGTACAGCCACTGTGGAAAACAGTATGGAGGTTCCTCAAAAAGTTAAAAATAGAAATACCATATGATTCAACAATTCCACTTCTGGGTATTTATCTGAAGAAAACAAAAACACCAATTTAAAGAAATACATGTACCTCTATGTTTATTGCAGCATTATTTACAATAGCCGAGACCTGGAAGCACACCAAGTGTCCATTGCCTGGTGAATGGATAAAGAAGATGTGGCATACATGCCACATGGAATATTACTCAGCCACAAAAAAGGAGAATGAAATCTTGCCATTTGCAACAACATGGATGGATCTAGAGGGTATTATGCTAAGTGAAAAAAGTCAGACAGAGAAAGACAAATACCATATGATTTTACTTACATATGGAATCTAAAAAACAAAACAAACCAACCAACCAAAACAGAAACAGTCTTGTAGATACAGAGAGCAAACTGATGGTTACCACAGAGGGGAAGGGTTGCGGGGGTGGGCAAAACAGGTGAAGGGGCTTTAAAAGGTACAAATTTTCAGTTACAAAGTAAGTAAATTTATTACAAAGTAATAAACTTTCAGTTACAAAGTATATTCCCTGTGTAATTCACAACACAGGGAATATAGTTAATAATATTACAGTAACTTTGTGACAGATGATGACAGGTGGTAACTAGACTTATGGTGAGGACCATTTTGTAATGTAGAAAAATGTCTAATCACTATGGCATACACCTGAAACTAGTAGGATATTGTATGTCAATTATACTTCAGTTAAAAAAAATCCATTAGGAAAGCATTGTAAGCAAAAAAAGCATATGTGTGTATTCACTCATTCACTCACTCATTCATTAATTCATAGTGGTTGCCTCCCGGGAGGGGAACTGGGTGGTGTTTGGAGATGGAGGAAGATTTACCTTCCAGTGTAGACAGACCATTTTGTACCTTTTGACCTTTCAACCATGTACTTGTAATACCTAGTCAAAGGGTAATTTCCTGAAGAAAGTGTAAGGGGAAAAAAATCCTTTGTATTTTTTAATTTTTCCTGAATAACAACATAAGAGGACTAAGATAAGAGCATAAGAAAATGCATAACAGTACCACACTGAGATGTAGTTATTTGTAGGTAAAGGGATTGAGGTTATTTTTCTTTTTTTTTTTCTCTTTTTGCTTAGTTGAAATTTACTTCGTTTCTAAAGTGAACCTATTTTGCTTGTATTATTAAAATAAAAAGGAAGTAGAGAAAGTGTTACAATAATAAACACAGAGAACTGTTGTGAACACTTCCTCCGCATAGGGAGACTTACTTAATTTTATGAGGTAGGTATTGTTTGTAGCACCTGTCTATGGCAAATAGGAAATCGGAAAAACTAAGTACCTGCCCCACGTCAGAGCAAGTCCAGTGGATACAGGCCATCATACCCCAGAGTCTATGCTCCTTTTTTTTTTTTTTTTAAGATTTTATTTATTTATCTGTCAGAGAGAGAGAGCACAAGCGGGGGGAGCGGCAGGCAGAGGGAGAGGGAGAAGCAGGCTCCCCGCTGAGCAAGGAGCCCGATGCGGGGCTTGATCCCAGGACTCTGGGATCATGACCTGAGCCGAAGGCAGACGCTTAACCGACTGAGCCACCCAGGGGTCCCCAGAGTCTATGCTCTTCTCTGCTATACTGCATGGCCTCTCAGCAATGTACTGCAGCAATTGATAATTAAAAATTACATAAGAAGCAAAAAAGGGGAACATAATACGACTTTACAAAATGATTATAGGGATCTTTATAAAATAGACAATTTTTTTTTTTTTTTGAAATGGGAAGGAAAACCCACAGTGTACTTCTTAGCTCAAAGAGAGAGGAAATTTTTCGTTTACTGATCATACTGATTGTGTACAAGTGACACACAATCATTATAAACAACTCAAATAATGTGGAAAAAGCATGAAGGTGAAATGTAAAACACTATTTCAAGTCCAAAAATACTGCTAAGTGCCATTCAATGAACCTTGTTATAGACATCTGTCCATGCATGTGCTGGGCAGACAGAAAAATGGAGAGTAGATAGAATATTTTTGCTTTTAATAAAAATAGTACTCTTAATTTTACTTGAATTCAATTTAAAAAAAAAGGAACTGAAGGGAAGCCAAAAAGAATTGTTGGCTTTTCTATAAATAGGTTCTTATCTCAACGTATGTTATTTTCTAACATTTTTCTCTGGAATTAAGAAAAGTAATTATGACAACCATTCAGCATTATTGTGCTATTAAAAACCAACGTGCTTCAGATGTAGAAAGGATCAGTGGACTGTCCCCTATTATTTAGCAGGATGAGGATTAGCCCTGTCCCATTTCCTCCCATGTCCGCTCCCCATCTCCCAATTTCTTCCCAGCAGGTGTTTCTGTAATTCTTCAGTCGGAAAAAGAAAAAGATTTATGATACTGTTTGCTTTTCTCCAGATCTGGAGACATTTGTGAGAGTTTTCAGGAATATACTGACTTTTCAGTGTGGTTTCTGGTATATTGGGCAGGATTAGAAGCCTGGCTCCACCTCTCTACCTTCCTCCTCTGGCCAGTAGATTTAGAAAGTTTTGCATTAATGTGTGATAATGCATGCACATATAAACACATATATGTGTTTGTGTGATAAGTGGCTAACATTGAACTATTTCCCCTTTGATTCAATTTAAAGTTGTCAATTTGATGATCATTTTACCACAAATTTATAGGCCTTTGCCTTCCTTTTCAATATTTATATATTCAATTGCTTTAAATTTTTTTATGATGTTGGCTAGAGCCTACAGAACCCCCAGAATACGGCTAAACAACAATTATTGTTTTCCAGCCTATAAAAAAATCTTTTAGTGGTAATGTAAAAAATTCAAAGGGTACAGTGAAAAACTGAGGTTCCCTTAACCTCCCATCCTAGATAGCCAGTATCCTCCCAGATCCTCTTATTTACACTTATATATGCATGCACAGAAAACCTGATTCTAGTTATTTTTTACCAAAATTAAAACTCACAATATATAGTTCCATGATTTGCTTTTCTTAATATTTCATGGAGATCTATATCACTCTGCAAAAATCATCATTCTTTTCAACAATTACACAGTATTTTACAATATAGATGGTCTATAAATTGTCTGTTTCTATATAGATGGGCATTTCAGTTGTGTTTAATACCTAGCTACTAAAGGCAATGATGCCACGTTCAATTCTATACAAATATCTTTGTGCATACCCTTCAATATTTGTGTAGGGAAGTGTCCTAGAAATGGAAATTCTGTGTTACAAAATAGACATATTTGAAGTTTATACACATGCATGATTTTGCTATTGCCAAATAGTCCTCGAAACTGGTTGTATTGGTTTACTTCTTCTCTGATTTTGCATAAGTATGCCCATTTCCTCATCTCTTGCCAATGCTTTCCTATTTTAACCACTGAATAAATAAAAATTAACCAAGTGCTATTAGACATTAGCCTTCTCAACCAGAAAAAAAAAAAAAGTTGTTCACAGTTAAATTGATTTACTCATGATTTACCTGCAGGTTTCTACTGACAATCCAATAATGATGTTAATAGTTAATGAAATCATCAGTGACAAGTTACTCAAATAGACGGAGAAGGATAAGAGACAGAGAGTGGGCAGCAGGCCACTAACACCATTCATAAGAGAGCATGTCAGGGAGCTCTGGGACTGTCACTCACCACTTACGTGCTGTCACAGCATATGTCTCTCCTCTATAGCTCTCCCACTAACAGTTTCTTTGTGAATGATTCCTGGATTTGTAAGTCTTAGAATCTAAATATCTGTGTCTTGTGCTGCCCTGTAAGCAACATGAAGGCAGAGACATTCTTGTCTTGCTCATCCTTTCTCCCCAGCATCCTTCAAAGTGGCTGTCACAGGGATGAAAAAGTTTGGACTTTATGTGTGTCAATTCAAGCTTTTTGTTGTTTTATCATCCCCATAACGGAGTTACATGTCACATAGTTTGAGAAGAGGTTAAAGCCTGACACACTAAGACCCTTGGGTTTTACTCTTCTTGGACAAACTTATGATCCCTTTGACCAGGGTGCTCATCAGCACTGCATGATGAGCTCCCCAAGTTGACTGCCTTCTAGTCAACTTGGTCATACACCTTGCAATGTTATAACCCTTTGCCATGATGAGCTATTCTTAGGAGTTACTATGACTAAAAAAATCCATTGCCTTTCACCACTACTCACCTCCCCCCATACTTGTGGATATAGACTTCCAACCTAGCAGCTGGTCAAGGAGATGGAGTGCAATAGTCTCCTTGGTTCTGCCTGGAGAAGGCTTCCCCCTGCCCTCCAGGATTCAGCTTTTAGGAAATGGCAAAATCTTCCTCTACATTTTGAGTCTGTCCTTTTTTTGATTTCCTTCAAAATATAGGTAACAGAAAATCCAACTCACATTGGCTCAAACAATGAAAATTATTTCATATAACTGACTTAAACGTTGGCTTGATCCTAGTAACTCAAAGATGTCATCATGGGTCTGGTTCCTTTCCATCTCTCCTCTGTCTCTTATTGTGTCAGCTTTATCTTAAGATTGACTCCCCTCATGAATTCAAGATAACTTCCAGATGCTCCCAGTTGCCTCCTTGTTGAAAGAGAGAGAGAGAGAGAGAGCTAGAAGTAGAATTAGTACTACCAAAACCACATTGTTTCTACCCAGTGGGGAAGAATTGGAATGAATGCTGGAGAAGTTGTGACAATATTCTATGAGTCAATAATAGCTGGCCTAAAATCACCCTTAGTGAGCACCTACTAAGGTAGGTCAAGGAAGTATTACTATCCCCATTTTACAAATGGAATATATCCAATTTGTACAACTCCACTAAGAGTGGAGGAGGCATTGGGAGATCAACTGAGGAGTCCAGATACAGAGTTCACAATTAAAACAAACTTGTTGGGGCGCGTGGGTGGCTCAGTCATTAAGCATCTGCCTTCAGCTCAGGTCATGATCCCAGGGTCCTGGGATCGAGCCCCACATCGGGCTCCCTGCTCAGTGGGGAGCCTGCTTCTCCCTCTCCTGCTCCCCCTGCTTGTGCTCTCTCTCTGTCAAATAAATAAATAAAATCTTAAAAAAAAAACAAAACAAATTTGTTACATGCTGAGAGTGACTGGAGGATTTTTAAGGTGGTGTGATATGTGTAAAGCAACATTTTAGCCTCCTTGGAAGCACTCCATTAGACCGATAGATCAACCATCCAATTTCCTTATATCACCTTCCCTCTCCCACACCATCTCCCCACCACTACTCTAAAAAAGGGATTCTAAAGTATTTAAAAGATTAAATTTTTTCATCATAATTTAGCCAAAAAGAATTAGATACAAATTCAATTAATTAAAAATAAAAACTATAGATAACATTCCGAGACTCCATTATTAGCTTGAAACGGGAAACTAGTAAAACCTAAATAATCTCTCAAATTATAAGATAAAATTGTCTTCTTTAACACAGCCTCCAGTGGTTCTCTGGATCCTGTTGCTTCCTTTCTATTCAAGCAGTGTTCTCTGGTAATTATTTCTTCTTGCTCTTGTGTTGTCAAAGTTCCTCCTCTACTATACCGTTCCTGTCAGTGTAAAAGAAGGCTATCGTTTCTCTCATTAACATGTCCCATAAGCCCCATATTCCCTCCAAGGAATAGTGCCTGGCTTGTGGTGGGTACTTACTGTGTATTTGATAATGAATGAATGAATGAATGAGTGAATGAATGAAGGAAGGAATGACTTGATCATCATCCTTCTCCTGTGCTTTCTGCATCTGCTGAGTCACTAATATCTGTAGATTCTTCATGTCTTTCATGCCTTGCCTTTCCTTCTATTTTCATCACCACAACCCCAGGGAACCTTCTCCCACCTCTATCTTCCACTCAGTTCAGTCCTCAGATCTGCCCAGAGCACTGATGTTGGCTTAAGTTCCTAAAGCCACTTTCACTTACAGATGAAATAGGAAAGTATTTAGCCTCTCTCTCTCACTCTCTCTTTTTCCAGTCTAATTTTGAAAAGCCAAATTATTCTCTGTTGCCTTTAATATATGTATAAAATCCTTAGCTCAATTTTTAATGGACTTCATGCTATGATATTAAAATATTTTCCAAACTTTATTTCCAGTTATTCTCCTAACAGAACCTCTCCTCCCACTCTCTTTGGACCACCGCAGGTCCATTCTTAATTACAGATCCTTACATTCTTGCTCCAGCCTCTCCAAATCTGACCTAAATCACAAGGCTTAACTTCAATCTCACTTTCTTTTATTAATCCTTCCTCCAGCCCCACAGCCCAGTGACACCTCTTTTGAATTGGAGCCCTCACTCACTCACGGTTCACCTAGTCACATGATACGGGCTCAAGAAACTCTTCTACTGTATTTTTAAAACATTCTTGCATAACTTTCCAATGCCAGTTATCTTTTCAATTTTGTTTTGTTCCTTCCAGGATATGATAAATTAGGTTCTTTGTTAATTAAGTCACTCAATTTGAATACTAGTCAATATAGACTAGGTTATGCTGTAGTAACCAGGTAACCCTCAGATCTCAGTGGCCTAACAGAGCAGAGGTTTCTTTCTCATCTGCCCTCCTTACCCATCAGGGGCTCTCAGAGACCCAGGCTGACAGACACTCCAACACCTCACAGGTGAGGTCCATACTCCAGGTCTTAGGGTCCTTTGATCAGATGTGACACTCATCACTCTCACAGCCTTTCGAACAGAGAAACTCACATGGCTCCACCTAACTGCAAGGGAACTGGGAAATTGGGACAGCACATAGATTTAAAAAAAACAAAAACAAAAAACATTTTATTTATTTATTTGGCAGAGAGAGAAAGCACACAAGCAGGGACAGGGGGAGAGGGAGAAGCAGACTTTCCACTGAGCAGAGACCCCGATGCGGGGCTCGATCCCAGGACCCTGGGATCATGGCCTGAGCCGAAGGCAGACACTTAACGGACTGAGCCACCCAGGCACCCCTAGCACATAGATATTGAAGCAAACTATATCATGAATAATGCAACAAATAGTTACATAAATTGTGACTTTATCTAGTATGGACCACACAGAAGATAAGTTTCAAGATAGTAGTTGTTTCATGCAGCTGAAAGATGTCATACAATTTATTGGCAGATTGAGAACAAGGAGCTTATTATTGTGATTTAATTTAAGGTGAAAGCTCAATTCAGTGCCAAACCGTAAAAAGCTTATTTTTATACCTTGGTGTTAAGTATCAACTGGTGGTGATTCTTGTGTACACAAAGCCATTATTTTTAAAACGTATTTGCAAAGTCTTCAGATTTTCATAGATCCCAAGATGACTATGGAAATCATCTCCTTATTTAATACGTGGTGGATGCCTGGTTAGAAAGAAATGTCACTTTTTTAGTATCTCTTACTAGCAACCAAACAGGGAATTGTGACACTTGGTATGTCACTCACTCTGTACTGAAGGATTTTCAGGTCAGAAGTGTACTTCTCAGTTCCCCTGCTGAAGCGACAAGATCTATAATCAGTTAATGAAATGTTTTCATGAATCATGACTAGGGTATCTCACTCAAATGTAACTGAAATAGCATAGCCTATTCTGGCTTGAAAAGATAAAGCTGTGTGCGAACTTATTATGCAATAAAGAATAGCTTCGTGTTCATTACCTTCAAATCACGCTTAGTAGATTAGCATTTGGATACGTAAAAGTCAGAGTAATGGCTGGGTTACTTTTGAAGATGTAGATCTGTGGGACATGAGGCGGGCTTTTGGTAGGCACTGCTGAAGTCCAAATAGCTGTTCCTGACTACGTATCAGACAATACTGCTGTTGCCTTTCAAAGCAGAAATTTCTAATTGCAACTTTCCAAATACTTTTTCTCATCGTGTGAAATAAGGCTTTAGAAAGAATCTCTATTATTTGCATGTGTGGCGGATACCAGGAGTATCCAGCACTCTTGCTCTTCCTTCTTACCTCCTCCTTCTTCTTCTTCCTTCTCTCTTCTTTCCCTTCTTTTTTTTTTTCTTTCTTTCTTGCCTTGGGTACACAGAGTTGACACAAGCATTCATTAAGCATTAATGTTCATGGACGTTATTATCACTGGCCCTTATAAGGCTTTTGTCTCATTTGTTGATGAGCAAGTGAGTGAGTTTGTTTATTTTTATGTTTGATGTCTTTTATCAGCAGACTTCACTACCCTTCCTGTTTATTACAGGCAAATATTTAAATTTAATCTGCATCTTTGCATTTGCATGCCTTCTTGCAAAGTGCATATTGCTTTTTTGGTAGGTAACTCTAGTTTATGTAAATAGTGTTGTCAATCTCATTCTAGTTATTACTGTGCTTCTTAAGTCCACATACTTTGGGGGCGCCTGGGTGGCTCAGTCCATTAAGCATCTGCCTTTGGCTCAGGTCATGATCCCAGGGTCCTGGGATCGAGCCCCGCATCGGGCTCCCTGCTCAGTGGGGAGCCTGCTTCCCCCTCTGCCTCTTCCCCTGCTTGTGTGCTCTCTCTCTCTCTCTGACAAATAAATAAACAAAATCTTAAAAAAAAAAAAAAAAGTCCACATACTTTGATGTGTGAACTGCCATTGGTTCTAACTGTTACCTGGTAGACCATGATGTATGTCTGCTGTGGATTGCTTTCCCAGTAATGGGAACCAGGTCACCTCCAATATCTGGCCACCACAAACAATGTTTCAGTGAACATCCTCATGCATGTCTCCGGATGGTCATGCATCAGAATTCCCATGGCATTTGCGCTAGAGTAGAAATATAGGACTTAGCCATGGCATCTTGCTCTGTGAAATAGGTGTGCAGCACTGTACATGAACCCCCCTCCCCATGCTCATGAATGCTGAGGCTGCCATCATATGAACACCATTTGATCTTGTCTCCTGGCCTCAGTTGGTTTATCAGGGGTCAACATGCTGGGCCGATGAGTTCCATCCCAGGGCATTAAAGCTCAGTTAAGGAGGGATTAATCTGAGGGAAGAAGGAATTTCGATGCAAGTCAGGGCAGTAAGGCCAAAGCCCAGCAATATGGACAGAACACTCTTGTGGGAAATTAGGGGGAATCTGAAATGTGGTGAGTTGGGGGGGTGCCTGGGCTCAGTGGATTCCTAGCTTAAAAGCCTGCAGACAGGCCTCCCCGACGTCGAGACCCCCTGGGCCTCAGCAGTTGGTCCCAGAGCCATGTGAGCAATGATCCAGTTTCAGCAAAACATCATCATCTCTCACATTAAATTAATGATGTTAATTTGAATGTTACTGCTTTTGTAGTTCTGCTTATAATTAATTTGTAAATTTGCTTTGGTTTTATAACTGTAAACGAGCCATGATCATAAGGACTTTATACCTAATTTTATGTTTCTTTATATTTGAGTGGCAATGCAATTAAAAAAAAAAAAATTAACATCAACCCTGAAGGGGTCCCTTTGTTTCTTGAAAGTGTGTATTTTCCAGCTCAGGCCAGAGACGTATTGCTCGAGTGTGATCTCACAGAGTTGGCTCTTGGGTCCAACTTTAGGGCACATGTATTTATTCCTGTTTGATATCGTCTTGGGTTCCAGTCCTGGTGATCTTTTTAGTCCTAATTCTGTCATCCAAGAGACTGCTTTCCTTCCAGCTTCATGCCTTTGGCAGAGTTAAAAAGCATGCGACCAGTCAATGTTCTCAGTTGCAAGCAACAAAATCAACTCTGGCTGATGTAAACAGAGAAACAATTGATCGCAAAGATGTGGGCTGGCTCACAGGTTCACTGCGAAGGCCATAGAACCCTGGGCTGTGGTAACGGAAGAGTAGTCTGAGCGGCAGGAAAGATGCCATCACAAACCGGGGGCCAAAACCTGAGTGTGGAGGATGTCACTGCCCTTGTGCCTCGACAGCCAAGCCTGGCCGCCGGTGGCCCTGGATCATGGACGTGGACCCCGTGGTGTGTCGGTGCTGCCCAGAAACCCAGAGCTGCTGCCACAGCCAGTCTCCTGCCACCAGAAAGGATCTGCCTCTGTCATTCTCTGAGTTCCCATCCTCTGGCTCAAAACTGGGGGTGCATTAGCCTGAGTGGCTGGGCCTGGGTCACCTACCTGCTCCCTGGCTGAAAGCAAGCTGGGAATGCAAGCATCTGGTACTTTCAGGATCTGCTATTGGAGGCCAACTCTGCCTCCCATCGGGGCTTGTTATGCAAGCAATTCCCCTGCTATAGGAAGGAGGTTCAGATGCTTGGCAGCCAAACAAGGAATTGACACTCTCCATGCGTATTTTATCTTTTTTTTTTTTTTTTAAGATTTTATTTATTTATTTGAGAGAGAGAGAATGAGAGAGAGCAAGTACATGAGAGGGGGGAGGGTCAGAGGGAGAAGCAGACTCCCTGCCGAGCAGGGAGCCCGATGTGGGACTCGATCCAGGGACTCCAGGATCATGACCTGAGCCGAAGGCAGTCGCTTAACCAACTGAGCCACCCAGGTGCCCGAGCGTATTTTATCTTTATCCAAGTAATTGGCAACAATGGAACAGAGGACCAGGGTGAGTGAGGACAGCTAGGGTTGGCAAGAGGCCTTCTTCCTGCCATCCCGCCCGTATTGATGACCAGTGGGATGGATCCGAGGGGTGGGGCCACCCAGGCAGCATCTGATGTTTACCCCTGCTATCTGCCTTACGAGCAACATAGTTTCTTTGGGTTTTCTCGCAAACTCACATTCCCGAAAAGAGGAGGAGGGAGGGGACAGGAGGAGAGCACGTTAGTTCTTGTTTTGTTTGAGTTCTTTCATCTGGCTAGATGCATTTCCAGTACCATATAAATCAATGGCTTTATTCATTACTGCAATAAAATTTGCCTTTGTACCTGACTCCCCAAGGAGCTGGAACATAAGCAGGGCTCTAAAATTCACACTTCACCATGCTCAGGCGCAATGTCTTTGTTAAGACTCTGTTTGATCATTTTGCTTTTGATCTGCCTGTTTACTTGGAAAGAACCATCTAAGTCTGCTGAGGGCCCTCCTACGGCAAACTCTCTGAGAGGGTCCTCTTAGGACCCATACCAGTTCTCCGGAGAAGTATTTCTTGTTTACTTTGGCTTATCACTTAGTCCTGCCTTGCTCTACAGCAGAACGGCCAGACTCGACAAAGCCCGAGTGCATGGGAAGTCAAGGGCGTGTTTATGAACACACTTGTCTTTGAGCAGTCAGGTGTAGTGGGAGGTGGGAGGATGATGAGGGGTTGGGAAATTCTGTCAGCAATCCCAGGTGGCTGGTCGCTCGCTGGTCAACTAGAGACAAGTTCTTTTCCTCTTTGGAGAGCAAGAGAAAGAGGAGGAGCCCGGGGAACACTATTTTCCTTCATGGTCAGGAGGGAGTGCTAAAGTAACAGACATAATGGGAGCCCAGCAGATGTTAATCAAATAAATGTATCTAAACTAGTTATCTATATACTTACAGACAATAATGGATCACCGAGATTTATAACAGCAAGTGCAATCTCAGACCAAAATGCAGGCAATTGCTTTGCTTTCACACGGAATGAGTTATAGAAGCCAAAGACTAAATATGGTGGGAGAAGATCCCAAGAGAGCTGGATGGTATCATAGACATGCCTGAATGATCGCTCCTGAGGGGCTGCTTACCCAGTGGTCCTGCAGGCCAGCAAGATCCTTTATATGGTAAAAGGCAGCTGCCAGAACTCAGGGCTTGGGCAGCCAGGCTGGCTTCCTTCCTTCCCAAAAAGGGGCTGCAGTGCAGTTTGGGGTAACCCACAGAGCCTCCTTCCAGCTGAGATGCTCTAGTTCCCCAATCCTGAAGTAAGAAGGATCTGACCCATCCTCTCTCTTCCCCAACCACTTCTCCTCAACCTGAAAAGGAGGATGGGTCACCTCATGTTCAATCTATGGATAAAGTAAGGCAGGTTCTAAGATGAAATGGACCGCAATCTGTAAAGAGATGCCTCGCCAGTTGTTAACATTTAATTATTTTTGAATGGTAAAATGTTGGCCCCAAGTATGATTTCTTAATTATGTTCTAGAAGCTATATTTGGATTAGGCCTTTACATGTGGATAGAGACTTCATTGGAAAATTCCTGGCCTTTTAAGCTGGATACAAAGTTGGCTCAGCATTTGTTTATTGCACTCAGCATCAAATACTAAGGTACTTTGATAAGAAAGCCTTTTATCCATCCTTGTTTAATAGAATTAGAAGCAGAGATAGGAGAACTGAGCCTTCTCAAGGTTGCAACTATCAGAATACTTGAATAATCGGTATGATTATTATTAAATACATGATAAGCAAATTAATTGTGTGTAAGTGAAACCGCATTTGTACTCTTTTTAGGGAGAAGCAATATGAAAAAGTTCAACATTACATGATAAGAAGCCAAGGCAGAAATATTTCTCCTTGTTATTTGGGTAGCTATCTGTCCTGGGTCTTTGCGTGTCTTTGGTTCACTCTGATTCGTTCTGGGCATTGGAGAAGGAGCTCAGAAGGGCTTTTTGCAGTATAGGGTTGGTGAGAATGGGGCCCTCTCTGGGATTTTCTGAACTTCACCATTAACTTGCAGTCAGGTCATTCATATTCTGCTGAGGACTTATATTGAGTCATAGCTAAGCAGTCAGTCCCAGACTGGAGTCCTGTCTCTTACTGAGCATTTTATCTATTCTATAATGAGACCACATTTTATCTATTCTATAATGAGAATGGAAGTGGTATCTATCCCATAGTTCGTTAACAAGACAATCCATCTAGAATGCATGGCACATACTAAATTCTCAGTAAACATCATTTATTATTATTTAAATAATCCTCCTTGTTGTGCCCTATACTTGCCCTATACTTGCCCTATCTGCCTCTGTCATTCTCTGAGTTCCCATCCTCTGGCTCAAAACTGGGGGTGCGTTAGCCTGAGTGGCTGGGCCTGGGTCACCTACCTGCTCCCTGGGCCATCATTCATTTCTGTTACAAATTATATTAACCATCATTCATTTCCGTTACAAATATGAAAGGAAGAGACTCTCAGATGTATAATAAAAAGAATACTCAGTATTGTTTTTTATGCCTTAATTTAGGAATAAGTAGCATATTCTTAGATCATGCTTGGTGTGGGGATGGTGAGAACTCTGTCAATGCAACAGTTTTAGAAACATTCAGATTTTTTTTTTTTTAACCAGAACAACAAAACCCTCTTTAAAAACAAAGTGATGTATTTTCATTGTTCAGTCTCTGGAGCATTTGAGTTTATAAATTCAGGCACACCAATTTCTTTTAGTCTTTTACTCGACTCCAGAAATATGTATCTATCAAACTTCCAAATCTAAGGTCAAGTCTGCTTACAACACATCATTGTAAGGATATCTTCCCAACAGATGGATTCTCTTAGCATGGACTTTAGGTTATGCATTTCATGATGTATTTGAGGGCTTGGAGGTTCTAAACATTTATTTCCCTCAATTAATAAAATAATTTCTTCCAATTCCTATTCATTCCCCAAAATATTTTGATGGCTTGCAAAAAGCTTTTATTAGAGATACAATTAGGAAAGAGGAATGAATACCAAAAATGCGGTCTAACTGCTTTTAATATTATTGTTCTGAGCTTCCTCGCAGTGAAACAAAAAGGAAAATGAGATTAGTTACAATATTCACATTGTTTTGAAAACTAAATGCCCACTAGTTGCTTATGAGGAGCACATTTTGTCCTGGTCCTGGGAAAAATCTGAGAGAAATCTCCCCATTGGGTCTCATAAAGAGAAAATTATGTGATATAATTTTTAGAATATTCAAAAATATCCCTGAAACGAATGCAGTACTGAATTTTATATGATTGTTCTTTCATAAGTGGAAGATGTGATACAAAACCACAGTTCAGTAAAACCAACTCGATAAAAAGCCATGCAGAAATGAGTTCTCTAGGACCCATGTGCCATGTGAGGTTGCCCTTCTTCTATCATGGACCCAAATCTAGTTCCAGAAAGCCCTCATAAGTAAGGAGATGACTTACCCCAATCCACAGCAGGTTGGTGACAGAGCCAGAACAAGATAGGCCTTTCTTCCACTGAGATCGACCTAGCAGCACTCCTCACCCAAAATCATCACCTGCAGGACATATAATGCTTTCTAGAGCAGTTCTGTCCAAGAGGGCTTTCTGCAATGACTGAGATCTTCTGTGATCCCCTGCGTGGAGGTATTTGGTGCGGTCCAATATGGCAGCCACTGGCCACGTGTGACGATGGAGTATGTGATAGTAAGACTGAGGAACTGAGCTTTAAGTTTTATTTATATTTAAATACTTTAAATGTTGGGGCGCCTGGGTGGCTCAGTTGGTTAAGCAACTGCCTTCGGCTCAGGTCATGATCCTGGAGTCCCTGGATCGAGTCCCGCATCAGGCTCCCTGCTCGGCGAGGAGCCTGCTTCTCCCTCTAACCCTCCCCCCTCTCATGTACTCTTTCTCTCTCTCATTCTCGCTCTCTCAAATAAATAAATAAATCTCAAATAAATAAATAAATAAATAAATAAATAAATAAATAAATAAAATAAAATAAATAAATACTTTAAATGTGAAAAACCACAGTGCCTAGTGGCTGCTTTATCAGACAGTGCGGCTCTAGAGCACCATGAGGTGGCCACCAAACTCAGCTTATCCCTGCTCTGACTCTGGGCTTCTTGTGCTGCAGGTCTGACAGAGAGGAAGATCAAAAATTGCATTTGTCTGAGCAGTGGTTCTGAGCATGAGTTGGCCATGGCTTCAGTCAGGGATGATGGGGAATGAGAAATGTTGGGGCACATGGGTGAGATGCCTTGATTGGCCCAAATGCCTGCAGTGGTCATGGGTCATGGAGCTCTCAGAGCCCTTCAGGCCCCAAGAAGGGCTGCTTCTGCTGCACCCATCCTGATGGCTATGCCTGGAGAGAGGAGATGAAGAGATCAATCTGGGATTGAGGAGCCTGACAAGAGCCAGGCCAGGGTCCACAATGGTGGCTCTGAGCTCCAGGCTCAGCTTCATCTTTATTTCCTTCTCAGGAAGGAGATGTGGAGTTCCTCAGCTGAGGAACGACAGTGCTGATGAGCGATAATGTCTTAATTCATTTTAATTATGCTGCTTATACTACAATTCATAAGCTTAACATTTTCCAAAAATTTAAAAATAATGCTTTAAATAATAATTTCCAAAATTTCAAATAAAAAAAAAAATAATGGTAAGAGGTGGTAAGAAGCAAACCTCATTTCATAATACAGGTTCAGTTAAGGAAAGTAAAAATAAACCAAATTCCATAGTGTCTTGCTCAACAACAAAATGTGTTTAAAGGGCAATAACATGACAAGTTGCTCCAGCATGTTCCAGTAATTTCTGAAATTTTAACTCCCAAAAGGATACTCTTTGGTGATGCAGAAGGAATGAGAGAAGATTTTAGAACAATGGTAGATATTGCTCACATGATTTCAAAATATATAAATTTAAAATAAAAAAGAATAATGCTTGTAACATTTTAATTTTTTTTCAAAAATGTTTTTGTTGTGCAGAAAAACGACTTGCTTGGAAATGGACCAGGGTAATGCAGTTCAAGTAAAAACCTTTTTTATACACTGGCTTCAACCAGGGATTTCCCTAACTATGACTATGTGATTTTTCATAATGATCGTAAATATTAAGGTAAATGAAAAACCATTACTCTCCCTTTTGTACTAATATATTGTGTTAGCTAAATAAAGAGATGTCAGATTCAAGTCTAATTACTTCTATTTCATTTCTGCTATATTTCTGTTTTCTTTATTGTTTTGTTGTCTGGGCTTCCAACCATTTCTTAAAAGATGCAATATTTCTTTATCAAGTAGCAACAGAAATGATGTAAATAAATAATTCCTTACAAATCAAATGAAGTCATTCATAAGAGTAGAGTGAAACAAATTATTTCTCTCTTCTAACAGCAAGCATATGGGGTGAGAAAAAAAGATATATTAAATAAGAATAAGACTCAAATCCAGGGTTTTTTTTGTTTTTTTTTTTTTAAGATTTTATTTATTCATTTGAGAGAGAGAGAATGAGAGACAGAGAGCATGAGAGGGAGGAGGGTCAGAGGGAGAAGCAGACTCCCTGCCGAGCAGGGAGCCCGATGCGGGACTCGATCCCGGGACTCCAGGATCATGACCTGAGCTGAAGGCAGTTGCTTAACCAACTGAGCCACCCAGGCGCCCTCAAATCCAGGGTTTTGTGATTGCAAGTCCTCCTGCTGGGGATCTCATGCTCACCTGGGAAATAGTCGGTTAGGGTACTAGTTTCTTCAACTTGTCCAAACAGATTGAACCTATTTATATTTCCTGCCACTCTCACTTTTTGGGTAAGAGTTAAACAGGTCTATCATAAACCGTTAAGAGCTGTCCCTCTTATCATTTTTTATATTGGAATAGAACTGACATAGAACATTGTGTAAGTTTACGGTGTATGACATGTTGATTTGATACATTTACATACTGTAGTAGGATTACCAGCTTAGCATTAGTAACACCTCTATTGGGTCGCAGAATTATTTGTTAGTTGTTTTTTTGTTTTGTTTTGTTTTGTTTTGTTTTTTCAGTGGTAGGAATACTTAAGATCTACTCTTTCAAGTACTTTAAAGTTTAAAAGGTAGTATTCTTGCCTGTAACTGACCATAATCCCTATTTCTTATTTGTTGTCAAGTTTTCAAGTGCATCGACTTCAACCATGGCATTCACAACATTAAAAATTATATCCATCAAGTCCCGTCTGCATCTGTTCTTTTCTAGATGAAAAGTCCCAGTCCTTTCTGTATTGTTTCTGGGAGGGGATTCTGCTTTCTGACATTCTCTTGAGCAGTTAGAGATCGAAGAAGTAGAGATTTGGAAATTATTTTTGCACGATGGTGGTCTCAGTTTTATTAGGAGGCCAGGGGGTAGTGTTTCCCTGGAGTCTGATGGGTGCAAGGTTAATTTTGACAATGTTGTGTAGTGCTGAATCCTCATTCTGCTACCGCATACCCCGGGGAGTAGCTTCACCCTGCTCTGTTGCGGGCTTCTCGTGTATAAAATGGGGCTATCTTTCTCATCAACTAGAGTGTGAGGTTTTTCATTGGGTAGGAGTCTAGACCCATAGCAATCACTCACTCAGTAAATGACAGGCCTGTCGTCCCTGTCTGGAGTGACACAAGCGCTCTCGGGTAACAGAGACCGCACACACCCAGCAATGTTGTCTCTCCTTCCTCTGTGCAATTCTTGACACACTAGTTCAGACCATGGTGGCTGACAGGCCCAAAATGGTGTCCCTTAGACCGAGCTCCCAAGTCAGGGCTTCATCCATAACCTCACTGCAGTTTGGACCTCCCCCAGATCAATGCCAGGGAGTCTGCCATTTGGGCCCCTTCCACCCCCACCAAAGAAAGATGACGTCATCTGCATGATAAGACCTCCTTGCTTTTCCCTTCAGGGAAAGCAGCCTTGTCTGAAACAGCCCTTTCCTTTTGCTAATAACTTCCTTGCCCCACCCTCCTTCTATGAAAACCTTTCATTTTGTACAACTCCTTGGAGCATTATTCTGCTTGCTAGATGGGATGCTGCCCGATTCATGAATCGTCTGATAAAGCCAATTAGATTTTTTTTTAAAGAAAGAAAAGAAAGTGGGCAGTTCCAGTTCCTTTGGGTTCTTGGCTGGTTGAGAGTGTACTGTCTTTATACACAATGAACAGCAGGCTTCTTACACAATGCTGGTGCGAGCTCTCTCCGCTTCAGAGTGCGGTGGGCGTTGACCACAATGCTGGGGCTGATGGTGGAGGAAAAGCCAATGCTCCTCTCCCCTCCTTCTCCCCTGTCATGGGGTTTCTTCTTCTGCCTGGATCTCCATAGGACTCTTATAGACATTGAGGTTCTGTCTCAGTGTTTACCATTCTGTATCGTTTTTTCCCAGGACGCAGGTTTGTTGAATGAATTCGTTCATCCAGCAAGTATATATTCAGTACCTACCATGTGCCGTAGATATGTCAGTGAACAAAACAGACAAAGGCCTTGTCTTCAGAAGTGATATTCTCATGGAGAAAAGCAATCAGTAAGCATAATATAAAGAGTGAATTATACAATGTTTTGAAGGGTGATCAGTGCTCTGGAAGAGGGTAGAGGGCCTACAGGATAGAGGTGGATTGCCATTTTAAATAGGTTGGTTATGGTAAGCCTGACTGAAAAGTGACATTTGAGCAAGGACTTGAAGGAGATGAAGGTGAGAGGCAGGTGGTTATCTTAGAGGATGGAGAGCCAAGCAGAGGGAGAGGGAGAGTGGAGGGGAAGCATCAAGAAGGCCCATGTGGTAGCAGTGGCAGAGAGGGGAGGGGAGGAGAGGGAGGGGAGGTTGGAGAGTCCTGGGGGCTCGATCCCACAGGACCCTGTGGCCAACAGGGCTGTTTGGCTTTCTCTCTGGAGGATATGAGAGTCATCGCAGGGTTTTGAGTGGAGGAAAAACCTGACTTATGCTGCAAAAGGAACATTCTGGCAGCTGTGTTAAGAATAAACAAGGGTACAGGAAGATTCAGAAACACTTAAAAAATTCATCATATCTTTCATTGCTTTTGTTCAATTTATCCTGGATTTTCTTCCGAAATAAGAGTTACACCTATCTTGGGTCTCCTGGTCAGTACCTCACAACTATCTGTCACTTTTACAGAGCGCCGCTTTCCCATCGTTTTGGTAAGATTCCTTCAAGGACATTGTCCGTTTATTTACTTATTCGACAGATAGTTATTCAGGGCTTTGAGCGTGTTAATCACTGGACTACGACTGAAGGCACCAAGGCAAGCAGATGGCAAAGCCCCTGCTCCAGAGACACTTACCAACTAACGGGAGCAACAGACAACATCCCAAATAGACAAACACACAGTGATTTCACAACGCAACTGTGCTATAAAGAATATAAAATGGAAGGAATGTTCTAGAAAGGGATGGGGGAGGAGCATTGGGTCAAAGGAGGTCTCCCTGAGGTGACCTCCAACCTGAGACTCAAGTGATAAGAAAAAACCAGCCATATTCCTAGGCAGGCAAAGATGCATCGAGGCAGCAGGAAGTAAAAAGAGGTGAGACGCAGGAACGGACTCGCCGTGTTTGAGGAACGAAGAGAAGGCGGCAAGGAGTGAGCAAGGAAGCAGTGGGGGTAGCAAGGTCAGAGACGTAGGCAAGGAGGGAAATTAGGTTTCATATTCACAGTGAAGGCAGTCATAGGAGGATTTTGAGTAGGACATGGATGTGGTATGATTTACATTGTTTTCAGCAGGCCAGGGTAGGGCTTTCTTTTTTTTTTTTTTTTTTCCCATTCTATGAGTTTATTTCTTTTAATAAATGAGTTGATCTCATTTACATTTATTATTATAATACATTTGCCATAATGCTATCATCTTAAATATTTTTTTTCCTTTTTATTGCTTCACTTTTCTTGGTTTTCTTTTACTATATAGTCTGAATTGTAGTTCTTTTTTTTGTTATTATGTTCAATTAGTCAACATATAGTACATCATTAGTTTTTGATGTAGTGTTCAACGATTTATTAGTCGTGTATAACACCCAGTGCTCATCACCACACGTGCCCTCCTTAATACCCATCACCCGGTTACCCCGTCCCCCCACTCCCCCTCCCTTCTGTAACCCTCAGTTTGTTTCCTGGAGTCCAGAGTCTTTCATGGTTTGTCTCCTTCTCTGATTTCTTCCCATTCAGTTTTCCCTTCCTTCCCCTATGGTCTTCCGTGCTATTCCTTATGTTTCACACATGAGTGAAACAGTATGATAATTGTCTTTCTCTGACTGACTTATTTCACTTAGCATAATCCCCTCCATTTCCATCCATGTTGATGCAAATGGTAGGTATTCATCCTTCCTGATGGCTGAGTAATATTCCATTGTATATATGAACCACATCTTCTTTATCCATTCATCTGTTGAAGGACATCTCGGTTCCTTCCATAGTTTGGCTATTGTGGACATTGCTGCTATGAACATTGGGGAGAATGTGCCCCTTTTTTGCACTACATCTGTATTTTGGGGGGCAAATACCCAGTAGTGCAATTGCTGGGTCATAGGGTAGCTCTATTTTTAACTTCTTGAGGAACCTTCATACTGTTTTCCAGAGTGGCTGTACCAAGCTTGCATTCCCACCAACAGTGTAAGAGGTTTCCCCTTTTTCCACATCCTCGCCAACATTTGTTGTTCCCTGTCTTGTTAATTTTTGCTATTCTAACTGGTGTAAGGTGGAATCTCATTGTGGTTTTGATGTGTATTTCCCGATGGCTAGTGATGCTGAACATTTTTTCATGTGTCTGTTAGCCATTTGTAGGTCTTCTTTGGAGAAGTGTCTGTTCATGTCTTCTGTAGGGCAGGCTTTCTTAAACAAGACATAAAAAGCAAATCATAAAGAAGATGTATAAATTTCACTGCATTAAAATAAAAAATTCTATTATCAAAAACATGATTTAAAAAGCGAAGCAACAAACACCCATAAAACCAACCAGTGATTAGTATGTAGACTATATCCATTTTTTCCCCAAAAATCAATGGGAAGGAAAAAACTCAATAGAAAAATGGGTTGAAGATATGAATAGGAAAGTAGAAGTTAATAAGCAGGAAAAAATGCTCACTGTGATTGGTATTTAGATTTTAAAAGGCACAAGATACTATTTCACACCCATCTGATTGTTAAAAATTATTAGACTTACAATATAAAGTGCTGGAAAGGATGTAGAGCAATAGGAGCTCCCACACTGCTGGGGGATAATAAATTGGTAAAACATATTTTGGAGAATTGTTCAGTAATATCAAGAAAAGCTGAAGATGCTCATTCTCTTCGGTCCAGAAATTCCATCATGGAAATATATACCTTAGATAAATTCTTCCACATGATTCAGGGAAAGATCTTAAATATGATCATAGCAGATGCCTCAGGCTGTTTGGGCTGTGAGAACAAAGCACCATGGACTTCGTGGCTTGTAAACAATAGACACTTATTTCTCACAGTTTTGGAGGCTGGAAGTTAGAGATCAGGGCGCCAGTGTGGTCAGGTTCTGGTGAGACCTTTTCCGGTGGCAGATGCTGACTTCTTGCTGTATCTTCACATGGCAGAAGGGATAGGTGAGCTCTCCGGGACCTTTCTTATAAGAACATGAATCACATTCATGATGGCTCCACTCTTATGACCTAATCCTCTCCCAAAGGCCCCAAATAACATCACCTTGGGGATTAGGTTTCAACATACGGATTTTAGGGAGACATAAACATTCAGTCAATAGCAATAGATAGAATTGTTTGAAATAATGAGAAAGAAACTAAATATCCACTGGAAAATGGATAAATTATTTTATATATTTGGAATGTTATACAGCAGTGAAAAATGAATAAATAGGAGTAATAGGTATCAAAATGGCTTAATCTCACAAACATACTGTGGAGTGCAAGAAAACCGTGGAAAAATAGACTTAGTATGATACTCATAAACGAAGTTTAAAAGATACAAAAATTATGATGTTTAGAAAATCAAACACAGGATAAAAATATATAGAAATACCTATGAATAACAAACAAAATTCAGCTTAATGCTTACTTTTGATGGTGAGGAAAGGGAGAATAATGAGCGGGGGCTACCCAAAGGTGTCACTAGTTTGAAATACTCTATTTCTTAAGCCACTCTGTGGGTATATGAGTATAGATTTGGGAGTTTGGGGTTGCTGTTGGTTTTACATTACAAAATGTTATTATGAAAAATATAAGATCCAAAAACAGGCATAAAGAAAAAAGATCCCTTAATCTGCTTGTAGAAAGTGGCAAGCAAGAGTGAAAGCAGAGATAACCAGGGAAGGGTTGACTAATTCATTAATCCAGGCAAGAAATGGTGGAGATGGGGAAAAGTCAAGATGGTGCCAACCAGACTTGGTGAAGCATTAGTGGAGTGAGTTGAAGAGAGGAATCAAGTACGACCCCTAGAATATCAACATGAGGAATGGAACGATGTAGGAACACTTATGAGATCAAGAAGACCAAGAGATAAAGAGGTTTGGGGGTGCATGCAGAGCATGAAGCTCAGTTTAGAATTCATTAAGTGTGAGATACTTAGACATCCGAGTCAGATTGTCAAGTTGACAGTAGATATGAGTGAAGAGCTCAAGGACAGATGTACACTTTTGGGAGTCATCAACATGTAGATGGCATGAGAACACCTGGAGACACATGCTAGGTAAAGTACAAGAAACCCAGGAATGATGGATGGGCTTCCTACTATTGGCTGAGGAGGAGCTAAGAGAGAAACTTAAAAAAGAGGCAAGTGACATCAGAAGTCAAGTGATAGAAGATATCAAGAAGGGAGGGGTTAATCCTGCTGAAGTCAAGTAAAATGTGGACCAAGAAGTCTCAATATAGAAGTGGTTGGATACCTTTACAAGAGCTGTTTCAGTGTTGTGATCCAGGCAGAATCCGGACTGGATTGAGCTCAAGAGTAAATGGGAGGAAACAGGGTTGGATCAACGCACCTATAAAAATTAAACAGAATACATATACAACTGAGGCCCTTTGTGGTACCTCTACCTTTCTCATTTCCCTTTCATCTCAGAGTGAATCACTGTTTTGAAGTTGGTGAATATCAGGGCACCTGGGTGGCTCAGTTGGTTGAAGTTGGTGAATATCATTTTCATTACATATGCATATTTATGCAATGAAGATGCTTCGTGTTTCTAAGGTTTGTACAAATGCTACCATATTTGACATGTCCATGTGCAACTTGACTTTTTTTACTTCTTGTTAAAATACTGAGCTATAGTTCCATGACTCCTGCAGATTAATGGATTAGCTATTTGTAACTGCTCTATAGTAGTCTACTGTATCAATATAAGATAATGTATTCCTTTATTCCTCTATTTATGAATAGCTAGTTGGGTTTCTATTTTTGCTGTACATGACTCCTTGGACTCACATTCAAAGTTTCTCTTGTTCACATACTTAGAACTTGAATTTCTGAATTTCTATAGGATAAGCGTCTTAGTCCGCTCAGGCTGTCATAATAAAATACTGCACACTGGGGGGAAGCTCAGCAACAGAAATTTATTTTCTCACAGTCTGGAGGTCGGAAGTTGGAGATCAGGCTAGCATGGTCACTTTTCTGGTGAGAGCTCTCTTCCGGACCTGCAGACAGCTACATTCCTGCTGGATTTTCACATGACTGCAATCTCTCTCTCTCTCTCTCTCTCTTTATGAGCCACAGTCGTACAGGATTAGGACCCTACTCTTATGACCTCATTTAACCTCCATCACCTTCCAAAGACCCTATCTCTGGGTACAGTCACCTTAGGGGCTGGAGCTTCAATGTAAGAATTTAAGGGTGGCTGGAGATGCAATTCAGTCCATAGCAATATGTTATGGGCTTTTTTAACTTCACCAGATATTACCAAATTGCTCTCCAGAATGGTTGTGCCAATTTGCACTCTCATAAACAGAGTAAATATTTACCATTTTAAATGGGAAATGAAAGAAATTAAAATTTTAAATTTCTGTAACATTTGGGGGCACAAATTGATATCTGAAATCAGAAACTCCTAAGACATGAAAGTGAAGGGATTTTAGATTTTAGAAACCATTAAATCATCGACTGTAAGGAACCACATCTCTGGGAGGCACATTAAGTGATATGCAGGCAATATCACAATCAGGCAGAGAGAACACTCAAACACCACACGACTGTTGAACAGGCAGCATTGCCCAGACATCTTCCCATCATGGAAATCAGTTCAGCTGGCACACCTAGATTGTCTCGTGAAGCTACTGCTCTGTGCAGTGCAGGCTGGAAAACACCAGATCAGAGCACTGCAAAGGCAGGCACCAGCCCAGTCTCTCAGTCCCTGGGACACACACCACCTCGTACTGATGGCATAGTATACGAAGGCCTTGGTCAAGAACTCAGGGGGTTCAGAGTTCACTGAATGGAGGTGTTGATCCTTTCCTGGTTTGGTATCTTGGTTCCTATGACTGGTTTATTGCTAAGGTTCTGACTGAATGGTACCTCGTAGCCTTCTTTTCGGTAATTGGGTCCCTTGCCAGTGGGACCTGTTGTATCAGATACCTGGAGTATCAGTTACTCCAGCCCTCTAGAATGGGACCTGCTTTGATCTTCCCTTCCTTTCACGGCTAGAGTCCTGCCCACCTAGTGTGGTCTTCTGTCAGTGGTCCTCTGTCAGCCCCCTCATACAGCACATACACCTGTCTCTTCCTTTTGCCTTCAGTGTATCCTGGCTACCCTCGGTCTGACCCATGCTGCTGTCTGACCCATTCAACAAATGTGTGATGAGTTCCTACTGAAAGTTATGAAAAATGAAATGAACAAGAAACACTCACAGAAGAAGTGAATTGTGCACTCAGACATGAAGGATGGAGGGGTGTTGGAGAGATGGCCTGGCATTCTAGGTGAAAGATATGCCATTAGCCAAAGGATCATCGTTCTGGAATGGACGAGGCATGGTAAGGTACATAAAGCCAAATGAGAAGGCTGAGGACAGGGACTGAAGGACAGACCCAGTGCCAGGTGCTACCAAAGAAAGCATCGACCTAGCAGGCTACCATGTATCCATGAAGTAGCTGGAATATCGGCGGCAGTGAAAGCAGACAGTACCCAGTCGAGAGGACTGCAGTTTGGATACACAGATGACATCGCAAAGGGTCCCCAGTACCAGCGGGACGCAGGGCAGGTCATCCTCAAGAAGGTGAGGCGGCAAAGGCAATGGCATTGGGCAGATCTGTGTGAGGGAGCAGTCCCCACCACCTAGCTGGGGCTCAGGAAAGAGAGACTCGGGCCTTGGCAATAGAGATGGGAAAGTAAAGGTCCTTTCAGGAGTCAGAGGCAATGAGGCCACTCACCAGGAACCCAGCTTTCATGTGTAAGAGTGGGAACCCTTGGCCAGGCCAAGTTGGACCTCAGTATTGGACCCAGAGCACGCTGGTAGGAGCATGACTACTGTGTAGTCCCCAGAGACTGACTTCTGTGTCATTTTCGATTTGGTTGGTCCTGGGGAGATGAGGGTGGCCTTACTCGCAGGTGGGGCTCAGTAGGTCACCGCTGTGGCTGGAAAGAGACGCCATGGCTGAAATGAGTCAAATGGTGATTCATTCCAATGACACCGGGACCAACTCCACTCTGAGGTTTCACAGACCTACACCCAGATCCCCAGTCATCCCATGAAGGGAAGGTATTTTTTGCAGTCGAGAGAAGCAGTAGGAGGCAGATGTCAGTAAGAAGAGCAAATATGTTGATAAATATGACTAATGGCCGCTAAATAGAAAATGTTGGAAGCCAAAGTATTTTCAAAAGCAGTTTGCAATGTTTATATACGCAGCCTTATGGTTGTTTTCCAAACGTTGTGCCTTGGCCAACATAGATCTAAGTATGAATCATATGTTGTATTTCCTAAAATACAAAAGCAGGGGCATTATGTAGAATCTGTTGACAATTGCACAAATGTAATGCAATGCTGACAAGTTCTTTGTTCATGTCAGCACGCTGGGCTGCCTTGCATAGGCATTTCGAGACTTTAATTGACCTTAGAGTAAACTACATTGAGAGCACTTAAAAAAAATAGCTTACTAAAGAAATACTGTCTATGGGTTATATCAACCACAAACTTCTCCGAGATTCTGGTCGCTTCTTTTTATCAGCAGCCCCCACAAAGGGTGGAATAGATGTCACATGAAACAGGGAGGTGTTTACTGGGGACCATAATAGGGCTTTTGGCATATATGAGCCCTTTTGCTCTTTTCTGCAATTCAGGCATTTCAGTGACTTTAAATAATAATAGTAATTATAGTCTATGTCTAGACAGCAGCCTTCCCCCTTTGTGTGATGATAGCTGTGAAAGTCTTTTGACTCACATGCTCACAATTCCCCTGGGAATAAGAGGAAATATTGGTTGCCATGCAGAGGTTCTCATATCTTCAGGGGCAGGGAGGCAGCCCATGTCCCTGACCCACAGCTATGTTGGGGTCTGGATGCTCTGTACCAGCAGTACGGGGTGCTACCCCTTTGCCCAGGCACTGTTTTGCATCTACAGATTTGTTGCATTTGATTAAATCTGAGATGCTACTAATTGTAGAATGTGCCATTATTCCATGTGCCACTAATTTAAAAAGTTGCTGCCAGTTCTCATTGTAAAATGCTATCAACACTCAAGCACACCCTATTTTCAGAGATGTGAATATGGGAAAATGGTAATAAGTGGAAATGTATTTGAGAGCAGACAAAAAAAAAAAAAGTGTTTATGCTATTCTGTGGAGCCTCCTGGAGGTAAAGAAGCAGGAACCTTAGCAGACCCTGAACTTTTAAAGACAGAAGTAAACATTGCAGGAAAAGCTACATTTCAGTAAAAGTCCATAGGAGCCTGGAGAAAAAAACTCAGCAGGTAGGATGAAGGGGTTTTTGGGGATGTGCACTAAAGAAGGCCTGAAGGTCAGTGCCTATTGGGGTCTCTCTGTGATGTGGAGAAGGGCCTGCATGAGGGTGGGCAGGGCGGCAGCTGGCTACCCCCCTTGCGGTCACATGGGGGCAGGTGCGTCCGGTGCTGGGGGCAAGAGGAGGAGGCAGGCAATCTCCAGGCTGGGCTTAGGGTGGGTCCTGTGACCCATCTCAGCACCTGTTGCTCTCCCCAGGAACCTGTTCCCAGTTCCTCCTCCCCGTGATCGCTCCAATCAGAAACCTTCTCTTTCTTATAAATTCATACATTTTTGAAAAACATTTTGAAAAATTATTTCTCACAGATGTCCTCATTTGCTTCTCACAGCATTTGGCCCCTCCTCTCCTCGGATATATAAATGTAGGTCCCCAGTGAGCTTGCTCACTCCTGCACCTCTGTCCTTAGCTCCGGCTCTGTGCAGAGCAGGGGCTCAATAGGAGTCTATTGTATTGAACTTATGTTTTCTTTGCATCCTTCTTATATTCCTTCTTTATAGGACTTGCCAGCAGGCTGGCCCTGTATGAGTCTGAGGAGTAAACAAACCAATGAGACTGACCTGCAAAGGGAAAGAACGAGAAACCTCTGTTAGTATCAAAGACATTATAACAATGGTCTTGGAGATCTTCCTTCTCCACGGTCGGAGCCCCTGGTGCTTCCAGTCAAGGTCAGGAAGAGGAAAAGGACTCATGGGACAGGGGGGCTATTCCAGGGTTCTAATCTCATGCGCAGGGAACCACCAGCTTACAGAGGCCATGTCTGCGCTCAAGCGGTGAACCGCTGACTCTCTGCAGCGGTAAGACTCATCTTCGAAAAGCCTGTTAGCAGGTGACCTGCCCCATGGTCTTCCCAATACAGGGGCTGTGTGTTCTCATTTAGGGCCAAGGCCTGGGCAAGGCAATGGCCGCTTCTTAGTTAATGCCCCGAATTGGTCAGAACCAACAGAACCAAACAAAAACAAAACCTAGGTTTTTATGTGGAAAAGAGAGTCTAGCTCCAATTATCATAGTTCAGAACATCTTTTGGGGAAAACAAAAGCAAAAACAAAACCCCAAAATAATAAGCCCCCTGCCCCCCAAATGAAAATCCCTGGCTTCTGTCTGCATGACTTTCCATCCAGTTCTTTCTCAAGGAGAGGGGGCCCTGAGTCTGGAGAGCAGCAGTGTGAATGCCTGAAATAGATGGGAAAGGGCGCATAGCCCTCAGTGAGCAGGGGCCCAAGGGGTCAGAGTGCTGGCTTTGGGGTCAGAAGGGCTTGGCTCTGGGTCTGAACTCTGCTGTCTACTGACTGAGCAGTTCCTGGCAGGTGCCTTAGCCCCCTGAGCTGCAGTTTCCCCTTCTGTAGTGATACTGCTAGATCTCGGTAGTCTGAGAGCCGGCTGTGCCAGGCCCTATGCTGAGTGAGACAGGTTTCATCAAAGCCTGGGGGGTCGGGCGCCTGGGTGGCTCAGTCGCTTAAGCGTCTGTCTTTGGCTCAGGTCATGATCTCAGGGTCCTGGGATGGAGTCCCCGAGTCCGGGGGGGGGGGGGGGGGGGTCCCTGCTCAGTGGGGAGTCTGCTTTTCACTGCCACCCCTCATTCTTGCTCTTGCACGTGCGCTCTCTCTCAAAGAAAATCTTAAAAAAAAAAAAAAAAGCCTAGAATGTAGGTAGTGTCATCATCCTCATTTCCCAGAGAATGTGAGTAACTCCCCAGGTCACCCTGCCTGAGACGTAGCCAGTCTGTGCTCTGGGGGTTATGAGGTCCACTGTGTAGAGCCACCGTGAAATAGGACTAAAGCGCCAGGCTCCTAGCGGACACTCGACCAAGGGTGGCTCTGACCCACCACCTAACACTGTCCCTACCTCCACCAATGTCCAGACCCTCCTTTTGACAGATTGTGGAGTTTGAAGAAAATGAGGAGCTATGAATCCGTTAGCACTGATCATCAGAAGAGTTTCCTCTTGATTACCTATAATGAATCAAAGGTGTCACTGATTTATTGCCCACAGTTTAAATTCCATTTACAGCGCTGAAAATTAAGCATTGTGAAGCCGTTCACAATCACATTCTCTCTTGTACGGATAAAAAGTTATTAATTTCTTAATCCTGTCTGGTATTTCAGACACTGGATGTAACTACTTTGTCCATACAGAAAGCAACTTTGAGAGACAGGTAGTTCCTTCTGATGTAAGATGACACTCTGTTTTGTCTTTAAAAAGGATCTTCCTGGTAAGTAGCTCTTAAGAGTTTATTGTGAAATGAAGCCAGGTAGCAGCTAGATTGGCAGCCCAGATATCTGTGGAGAATTAACTTGTCAAAATACAATCCAATTATTAGATAGACTCTTTTTGTTTCCCTCCTTTGTCTTTATACCATTCCAAATTTAGACCAAGTCAGGAAACATGAGAGGAGGATGAGGGGATGACATAAACAAGTTGGTAAATGAAAGAGTCTCTCCTAGCCATTGCTGAACATTTTGAAACTTTTTTTTTTTAATTAAATCATTAAAACGAATCAGTCACTTTTATTCTGGGTGTATGTGTTCTGCCCACACACATAAGAACAAAACAAAATAATACAAACACATAGAAGGCATAGGACACTTAACTATGTAGTAGTGTTTGTTATTTGGGTTGTTAGGACAACACACAAAAGAGCACTTCCTGAATTTTAAAAATTATAACAAGCTATGTTGATATGATTACACCTTCAAATAAACAATTGGATGATTTCAGCTTGATTTCTGTGAGCTTAAGAACTTAAAATTATCCCTGCTCCCAGGTGTTCCTTCTTATAAGTCAAACATCATTTACTTTTTACATATTTCTATCAACATATTCTGTTACAATTTTCCTTATTGAAGTATAATTGATACATAATTGAAGCTCTTTAACTCTTGCTGCAAACTGTGCATTGATCCCATCTGAACCTCTGCTTCCAGCCCCTGACGGAGGCTCCGTGCTCAGCCAAGCAGAACTGCCATTCTCCACCATGAGTGTTCCTTTCCAAGCTCTGAGCAGAGCCCGAGTCACTAACAGGGCACCCGGTCATATGCACAAGCCAGAGAGAGCCTGTGAGCAATGATATTACCATGGGATGTGAATGGCTGTGATTTCTTAAACTAGAAATGATGCCCTTTACTGAACTGCCTAGAGAAAACCACATTTATTTAACCACATGTCTTTCACCTGACAAAATACATATCACCAGTCTCATCTAATTACTTAAATAGTGATCATTTGTTAAATTGGAAAAATTTTAAGCCAATCTTAAAAAATGACACCGTTCTCTAACGCTTGTTATTACTAGTAACGTACGTAGAAAAAGAAAAAACAGTGGAATATGCTACAATAATGGAGATCATCACAATCATGCAGTTTTAGAAAATACGTGTTTGGGGTTTGTTTTTGTTTGTTTTTGTTTTCATAGTCAGACCCTTTGTCCAACATGCAAGTTCCCGCCTTACTTCCTGGAGGCATGGATACATAAGAGCTGCTTCCTCGGGAGTACGGAAACTAGCCAGAGTCCAAACAAAATATAAAATAAGGATTTCAGATCAGAAAGGATTTGTGGGCCGTCCCGGTTGGATGGTCAAGATGACAAAGAGGCGAAGAGCCCCGGACACTTCCTTTCCAGAGATGCCTGCAAAAGCTCAGCCTTTGATGCTCAGTTCCCCAAAAAACAAAGAACAAAAATTATTCTGCCCTGCAAGACTACAGACAAGTGAGTTCCAGAAAAGGAGGCTTCCTCCTGCAATCCAGGTTTTGCTCCCAAACCATAGGGCAGGAAACAAAATGTTTCAGCAAACCACCTCCCCAGGAAGAGCTTTCCCCGTCCTTCCCCCCAGGGCTCAGTCCCCTAAGTCTCACTTGGTTTAATCACAACGTGTTTGGATAACATGAGTTCCATTTCCATGTGCGTGCCTTTCCACATATGCTGCAGATGAGCACCAGCGATTTCTCTGAGCACATAGATTCTTTCAAAGGAGACGGAGAAATGAGCTCTGTACAGATTTGGGAGATCACCCCTTTTTGCCTACGTGGGAGATTGTTTACTTATTTACAGCTGAAATCTGTGTGGAGCATTCTTCATCGTAGAACAAGCAGCTGACATGATGCTGCTGGTGTTTGCAGAGCCAAATATCACGAAGATAGTAAAGAAAGGGACTGTCACATCAGATAGAAGATGTAATGTGCTCTCACATTTTTGCTCTTGGCACAAGTGTACACATTTTATAAGCAGGGGGAAATCCTGCTAAAAGCCCTCTCCATGCCGTTTTAGAAACACCGAATAATGGTACGTCTGGGCCTTTTTGTTCCATTTTCTATAGTTGAGTCCAGTTCGTATTATCTTGCAACCCATTCTGAACACAACTCAAAACTGATGTTGCAAAGATCGAAATTTCACTCCTGCAAAGTGTTCTAAAACGTGCATTTCTTTCTCTCGTTTCTAAAACACAGTTTGAATGTCTTTGTGGGAGCTTTAGTATTTAGGGTCTGGCTGAAGCAAAATGAAATGGCTTCACGCTGGCTAGAGTTCAGCATTTAACACTTTAGAAAACGTCTTTAGAGGGAGCGCAGCTGAAATAGACAGGAATGTACGTTCACATGGCCATCAAAGGAGCAGAGCGCGCCAGCTGCCCGGGAGGGCCCCCGTGAGCTGCCACAGGCCTCAGAAGACAGACCCGGGATCCACAGGAGCATTGGCTGGGGCCAGGGGAAAGATAAGCTTTCTCGGGGCTACTGTTCCAGAATTTCTCACTGGCATACAAAGGGACAAGAGAAACTGATCTCTGACAAGGACATTGCTACATCAAACCCAGCTTCAAGAGACTGCCCAAAATGGGTCTCTGCTACTCCTGGGGCGGAGTGGGGGTGGTTGATTTATATGCAGGGGGGAGGAGGGGAGCCATGGGAATGGCTCCAGCTCAGCACCCTGCCCCCATGGCTGGAACGGAGCAGCCTTAGAAAGGAAAAGTGTGCCCATGCGGTCTATGCATGTGACAACAGTGAAAGGTGCAAGCAGTTGGCTCAAAGCGCTGTGGATGCTGCTGGCTGTGAGGTCCGTTCATATTATCTCACCTGTTGCCTGTCCATGAAAAGGCCTGGTGGTTGAGGCAGGCAGCTCTGAAAAGGCTAATGAGGAGCAAACCTCCCCGCAGCTGTGCTACTGATGTCTGTCGCAGGTCAGGGGGCTGTCCCACTGAGGAAGGGCACAAAGGCGGCAGGCCAGTTACACCGGGAACTCTCAGCTCCTGCACGCACCTGCAGGGAGGCAGGTGAGGCGGGAAGAAACACGGGGGCGGCCGAGGAGGGGGAAGCTGCTGCAGTCTCTCCGGTGGGGTGACAGAGAACTGTTGCCTCCTCCACAACAGATAAGGACATTTTTACCTCAGTGCTCAAGATGAGATTTGACAATTCTTGGCAAGGAACTAAATAGTAAAGAAATCGTGGATTTAAATATCAATGATTTTCAAAGGAAAAATTAGCTGACCTCTTAGAAAGGAATTGAGATGAGATGGGAAGATGCCTACCTCTTTAGAGAATTTGCTGGAAAAGATTTCAAAGCGTTATTGTTGTGTTTTTGTTTCCAGTAATAACAGCTCCACAAAAGCAATGTAAACTATGAATAGAAATAATAATATGTAGTAATCCAGTCACAGGGAGAATGCTGAAAGCTCATAGTCCCGTTTCCTTTTGGTCCAATTTTAGATTTTCCTATACAAGAGAAATAACAAGGATTGTGGTAAAAACTCTTTTTCTCTCCCCTTTTCAAAGACATTTACTCCATAATTAGAATTTTTGATTCCATACTAATGAAGTGATATGGATGCAGGGATATTTGAAATTCATAGCTAATTCATAAATATTATCTCCCCAAGAATTTCAGCCTCTCCCCCCGTAGACCACTTTATATAGAGCACAAGAACTAAACAAACCTGCTTCAGGCTTGGATATTTTAGCTTTTTTGTGCCTAATGCTGGGTCAGCTGACACGGAAGTGAATCCAGCTGAGTCTTGGTCATTCTTGTTTCAGCCAGAGGAAGGTTCAGTTAGGGCCCATTCTGGGTGGAAGGAGACTTTGGTGGGCATTACTAGAAGCCGAGCCCTAGTGCCAGTGGTTAGGAGATTTGGGGGTGTGGGGGGCGTAATCAGGTCTGGAGAGGTTGCAAAATTCTAATTCAATTCTAGTAAGTATCGATTTCCCTATTTCTAAAGGAGGTCGTGAGCATATTCCCCCTGTCCTGAGTTACCCCAGAACCAGGTACCAGATAACTAGAAACCACCCCTGTATAGCCCAGAGCCCATTGAAATTATTCAAACTATCCAACCCTATGTTTACTCAGTGCACCTACCCTGCCTTGCCCCTGCCTTCCCTGGAAAACCCCGTACAGGCTCTAGACCACACTCTCCCCTCTTCATTTCTGTCTCCTGCTGGACCTGGCGCTTCTTCCGTGGCTCTGCAGACTCAGTGTGCATCCTAGCTCTAGGGATCTGTGAGTGTGAACTTCTTCCTTCCTGACAAATCATTTCTGTGTCTGCTGTCGTATTATACCTGATTGAAACAAATCTCAGTACGTTTTTAACACAACAGGGTGACTGATCATGTGAGGCTCAGTGGTGTCTCATGTCTGTCCTGTTCCTGTGTAATGCCTGGGCGGAGGATTAGGTATGCAGACCCTTGAACTGCTGTTCCAGTAATGGGGGTGGGGCATCCAGGAATCTTCTTGTGATTCTGCTGAGGAGGGTCTGAGTAGCAGAGCTGACAAATGCAGGACTTAGGAAATTCTAGCCATGGGAGGCAGAACTGGTAGCATCAGGTCAAGAAGAGAGCCCTCACTTAAAATATACCTCCTTTGTATGCAGCAATTCCAATTCTGGAAATTTATCCTAAGAAAATAACAAGACATGAACAAATATCCTTGAAAATCTTTTTATATTGTACACTGTTTGTAATAAAAAGAAGAAATCAGCCTAAATGGGCTGTGATAGATTTGTTAAGTATGTAATGATAGAGTCATATGATGCATTACTTAGCAGGGTTTCATGTCATGTGAAAATAATAAGATATGTTAATTAAAAATCAGTTAATAAAACAGCATTATGATACAATCCCTTTTCATAAAATAGACATGGACATATACACAGAGATTGAAAATTGGGGTTATTGCTGGGTCATGTCATTATACTTATTTTTTATTATGTTATGTTAGTCACCATACAGTACATCACTAGTTTTTGATGTAATGTAGATTCATTGTTTGCATATAACACCCAGTGCTCCATACAATACATGCCTTCTTTAATACCCATCCCCCCACCACCCTCCCCTCTGAAACTCTGTTTGTTTCCCAGAGTCCATAGTCTCTCATGGTTCATCTCTCCTTCCGATTTCCCTCCCTTCATTTTTCCTTTCCTTCTCCTAATGTCCTCCATGCTATTCCTTATGTTCCACAAATAAGTGAAACCATATGATAATTGACTTTCTCTGCTTGACTTATTTCACTTAGCATAATCTCCTCCAGTCCCATCCATGTTGATGTAAAAGTTGGGTATTCATCTTTTCTGATGGCTGAGTAATATTCCATTGTATATATGGACCACATCTTCTTTATCCATTCATCTGTCGAAGGGCATCTCGGCTCTTTCCACAGTTTGGCTGTTGTGGACATTGCTGCTATGAACATTGGGGTGCATATGGCCCTTCTTTTCACTACATTTGTATCTTTGGGGTAAATACCCAGGAGTGCAATTGCTGGGTCAGAGGGTAGCTCTATTTTTAACTTTTTGAGGAACCTC
Source organism: Phoca vitulina (assembly GCF_004348235.1). Lineage (NCBI taxonomy): Eukaryota > Metazoa > Chordata > Mammalia > Carnivora > Phocidae > Phoca > Phoca vitulina. Next base: position 27,908,569 of record NW_022589727.1, on the reverse strand, counting down.
CATACTGTTTTCCAAAGTGGCTGTACCAACTTGCATTACACTTATTTTGTATGTGTGTTTATTTTCCTGCATTTTCCAAATTCTGTATAGTGAACACCTATTAATAATTTAACTTAATTATTCTCTGGCATACAGACTAGGTTGTTCCTAGAGCAGGACAGGAAAACTCTGAGTACCCAGGAGATTCCCATAGAAGGAGTAAGGACAATGAGATACCCCCTCCCCCAAAGGTTTGAGAAGTTCTACACCAAGGGCTTTGTAAATAGTGAGAGGTCAATAAACCCCAGGCAGTGTGGTCTTAGGACAAAGCATGGTAAAAGTTTATTTCCAAACCCCACCTGCTAGTGGGTAAGAGGTGCCGATACCAGGCTCCCTGGCTCTGAGATGAGGCCCAGTGGCATCTGCAACGGGAGGCTCCCCTGGCCACCGAGGTGTTACTGAGCCTGGGCAGAGACAGGTGATGCTGTGGCAGTGCTCCAGTTGGCATAGAGAACTCATAATTAGCAACAGCGGGGTTACAAAGCAAGGAGCCCAAAAAAAGAACGGAGGAAACATAACCTGCCAAACAAAGGCAAGAATAATCCACCCACCAGATCATCCATCCCTTAATAACCAAGGGATGATCATACTTACATTAAATACACATTAAAAGGAATGAATGCAGAGACTGTGATAAGAATATAATAATTTGTAAAAAGGGTCAACATAAGAGCATAGGGTAGTTAATCCATCTACTAGCAATGGAAATCAATACTGATTAATTCATTTCAAGGTAAGATCTCTATTTTCATTAGGAAACCAGTCTTTCTTTATCAAATTTAAGGACGTGGGTAGCAGTGGCTCTCACTTTTCAATCCCTCCAGGGTGCTCAGCAGAACAAAAAGACCTGGGAAACTCAGGTGCATTTGAAATGAAAGCTCAGCAAATACTTGTTGCATGCAATTGAAGTCATGTGGTGCTTTTTATAATTACAAAGAATTATTATGAAAATGGGGGTACCCCAAATTTTAAGCCTGCTAGATTCATGAGGCAGCCACTTCCTGACAAATAACCTGTGACAATTTCATAACATAGGGTTCGGAAACCTCATTAGACTACACGCGTGGTGCAGCTGAAGCGCTCGCTGGCTTCCAAGGGTTTGCGAAAATGTAATTAGGCAAACCACAGGCGTCTGCAAATGTGGTGCTTTTGCTGCAGACTGGTGGAGTCTCAGGGTGCCCCAGAGCTTTCACGGGGACGGTTGACTCTCAGTGTCAGCAGTTCACAAACACACCTACGATGGTCTTTTTGCTCTTGCAAGAGAAAGTACTGCCAAATGGATGGATTAAATGATGGATGACTGCCGGGTTCGGTTACATCCCTGCGTGTGCCATCAAATGCTGGGACACTTTAGGGGCTACAAAATGGATGCATGGTCATGGTCACTGCTGCCTGTGCCCTGGCAAGATGTGTCTATCAGACTGGCTATAGGTTCTCGGCAGCAAATACCATCTGGTCCCTGTAGAGCTAATTGCCACTGCTCTGCTGCATGCATGCAGCCAGGGCCCCTCCTGGAAGCTGCCTGTTGGCCATTCTGACAGGATCAGGGGTGAGTCTTCTAATGGATGTTAGATCTACATGCTGGTGAAGCAAATGGTAATGGGGGGGGGGAGGCAGATGAGGTGGCAAACACGCCATCTGGACCGTGGAAGAAAAGTTCCCGGTTAAAGGGGACCATTGCTATGGTGGGAAAAACAGGCTTTGGAATCTGACAGATCTGAACTGGGCTCTGGATACACCATCTAGCATAGCACCTTCATGATCCATTTAGATGCTATATATTTACATCTCTGAGCCTCAGTTTTCTCTTCTGTCAAATTAGGATAATGGTATTTTCTTTATGGAGTTTTAGTGAGGATTAAATGGTGTGATATATGGCAAGATTATTTTGAGAAGAATTAATTGATATGTACCCCCAAATTCTCTCTCTCACACACACACACTGCCTTATACCTTGTCCATGTTTTAATGATCTGCTAATATTGAGGCCTCTTAACCCCAAATGAAAGTTGAACCAGAAAGAAGAAAAGGTCAAATTCTTGCCCTTTTAATGCAAACAAAGCAAAATACAACAAAACAAAACCAACAACCCTCACTGAGGGAGAAAGGAAATTTTGAGGATACTTGTTCTGTCAGATCTGCTCTCAGCCCTGACCTGAACCTTTCCTGTATACTATCCTACAGAAGTAGAGCAGACCTCGGGGTGTGTAGACCAAAGAAGATGCAGTGGTCCACTAGGGACCTAGTCTCAGGGGGCAAAAGTTTCCCCTCTCGAAGTGCAGAGGCCAGGCAATAACTTAGAATATTACTTGCTCCTTTATCAATACTAGCTTTTCTCTTTCTCAGCCAGGGGATTTTGCTCCTCAGCCCCTGCCCCCTCCAGGTGGGCATCTGGCATTGTCTGACAGTTTTGTCACAATTTGGTGGTGGGGGTTGCTTCTAATATCAAGTGGGTAGAAGCCAGGGATGCGGCTCGATATCTTACTCTGCACGGGACAGCCTCCTTCCTCCACAACAAAGAATGATTGGATCCAAAATTGTAATAGTGCCAAGATGAGAAATCCTGCTCTCCATCAGTAATTTGCAGCCTTAGTTATATGTCATAATCATGTGGGGGAGTTTTAACAAAACGTATAGGCCCTGTCCTCTGGTGTTCTGATGTAATGGTTTTAAGGTGGGTCCCATGGTTTTGTGTTTGTTTGTTTTTCTAATTGTGTGTGTGTGTGTATGTGTGTGTGTGTGTTAAAATACACAAGCCATAAAATTTGCCATCTTAACAGTTTTAACTCTACAGTTCAGGGGAATGAAGTCCATTCACATGGCTGTGCAGCCATCACCACCATCTATGTCCAGAAGTCTTTTCATCTTGTTCAACTGAAACTCTCCCTATTAAACTGTAATTCACCATCCCGCCCTCTCTTCGGCCCCTGGCAACCACCACTCTACTTTCTGTCCCTGTGATTTTGACTATTTTAGATCCCTCATATAAGTGGAGCCATCGGGCATCTGACTTATTACACTCGGCATAACGTCCTCCATGTTCATCTATGAAGTAGCATGTATTGAAATTTCTTTCCTTTTAAAGTCCATTGTATAGACGTACATTTAGTGTATCCATTCAACACTCCTTCATCCATAGATGGAGGGGTCACCATAGTTGGGACCAGGCAGCATATGGGTAGTACTGAGAGAAAAAAATTCCCACTCTCGACTTCTTTGCTCTTTGTGCGGGCGGGTGGGGGGTCAGAATGACACCTGGAGATATCTCTGAGAGTGACCTGTTTATCAAAGGAGGGAAATCAACTTTTTTAGGGCCACAACATTTTCTTTTGTGTGCTTAACAATGCCCTGGCAAGTGTACTTATGTTGGCTCGTTTGGGATTATTTTACTCCCACAGTGTAGCTTGTTCACCCCGGATCCACGTCTGACTCTCTCACTGGAGGTGTGGCTGGGATCTAAACATCACATTCAGACATCCCAGCTAAATGACTCGCAGGTAAATGTTGTCATAGCGTGAAAGATTCAACACTTTGCTAGAGCAGTGATTCATAACCTAATAAATTATAACCATCTATGCCAGCCTGATGAAGTTATTTATGGACCCTCTCCTCAGAAAACCACTCAGGTGCCCCCCCACACCTAATTTGCCTTTTCCAGATGGCAAGAATGCATATTCTCTGATACACCAACAATTACATCTTGATTAGAGCACACATATGCTTCTTTGTCCCTGTCTCCCATAATATTTATTTCATGAGGTCATGAATAAACTTTAGCCCTTCTCTAGCTTAACTTTCTAAATTACACTGCTGGATTTTTTGACAGTTGGGTGAAATGAGATAGAGGAGAATAGTTCAGTCTGGCTTTCAGACAGAGTGCTTTATTCTAATGGTTATGGACTGGTAAATTGTAATACATTTTTCTTCTCTAATCTTTATGCATTGAACATGTCCAAAATACATATAGTTATTGTGGGTGTTATTGCCCACTTCATATTGTTTCCAGTGGGGCATGAATTCTGTGGGTGAAAATAACTGTCCCTCTTTCGGTATATCTTGACTATTACTTTAAAAAATCCTGGAGGTAGATTATAATCCTTTCCTTCCATGGTATTCTGGAGTATTGTGCTGCAAGCCCAAGCCTCATTCCCAGAACACAAATGAAGTTTACTGCAAATGAGACCATTATAAAACTTTTTAAAAAGACAATCTTAATGTGAAAGTAATCCTTCAGGAAAAGAAAAAAAGCTAATCATACCCTCATATGGAAAATGGGTAAAGTTGAGAAACACTAATGGGTTATAGAGTTTATCATTTGCAGCTCACATGGCCCAGTCCTAGCATAGCTAAAAGTAATCACATTGCTTTATAGCCACTCTGCTGCCTGTGTGGTCTCAGCCCAGCTCCTAATTCAAGTGCCTGGTGTTACAAAAACTATTGTCCGCTGCCATTGGCTCAGGAGGGAGCAGTCATGGAAGCTCGGCTATTTGCCCTTTCTTTGAGTGAGCACTTGAGGGTAGGGTTTTGGCTCATTAGTTGTAACAGATGTTGGCCCTCGGCACACGGTCCCCATGTAAGCATAAACTGAAGAAACTTGTTCTCCAGAGGTTCCAGTACAGCATCCACCTTTGGAGCCAAACTCATTCAAAGACTCCGAAAGAAAAGCAGCTCATCTTCTATTACGAGTACAAGTCGGTGATCCAGGTAAGAGTAAGGACTCCCCACAGTGTGGCAACTGTGGCCATCTCTGAAGTCTATCAATTGTCTTTATAAGCTAACTTCTTCAGATTGGTCGATTCAGACTTCACTGGAGACCCAGACAAAGGCAGTTCAAGGGGCCGACAGAGAAGAAAGGCATATCTGAGAGGTAATATTTCCAAGTGTCAGAACATTTATAGTAAACATTCCAGAAGCAGGGAAATCAGTCTAGTCATGAAATATATGGAGCAGAATAAGGTTGGTTATGTTTTGGTATAAGATAAGTGTTATGTATGACCCGCTAAGATAACGAGTGTCAGTGTATGTATGGCAGAAAGCACGTAGTCTGCACACAGGCCGCTAGGGTTTGAATTCTAAGGCTTTCATCTCTGGTTGTGGGATCTTGGGCAAATTGACTTCTCTGTGATTGGTTTTCATGTCTGTAAACCAGGGTGTGCGTAGTACCTGTGTTGAGTTGCTGAAATTTCAGTGAAATAATATATGTAAAGTATTAGAGCCTATGGGCAGTACTTCAATCAATCACTCCTCCAACACATATTTGTTAGTGCCTATGATGGGCCAGGTGCTATGCTTGGCATTTGGAAAATAACAATGGACCAAAAAAACAAAAAAAACCCCAAAACAAATCTCACACACACACACCCCTCAGAAGCTCATGGAGGTGATATTTTATGGCGAGTGTTCAATAAATATTCACATTTTATAGCAAACGGTCAATAAATAATAGTGCTATGAAGAAGCTAATCGATTGGTTTCATCATGGATGGAACATGGCTTCCAGGAGGCCGAAATTCTGTTTATCCAAGCATGTTGCTCAGAGGATGTGACCCCCTCGGGATAAGTTTCCTGATTTTCTAATGAACCTCTTCTCTTTCTTGACATTTTTAATATTGCTTAAAAGCTGGCCTCACCTGTAGCCAAGGAACTGGAGGGCTGAGATTGTGCCTAGAACCTCACCTTCTTCACGGCCTCTGGCTAGGACCTCTCCACACAGAGGCCGTCCCCAGAGGGCTGGGAGTTCCTTCCAGCACCGTGATCTGCCCTGATGGCTGTAGCCGTGGCAGGTACAAGTTTTTGGCTTCAGTGTGACACTCGAGCTCGTCTGTCTTGATAGCTACAGCCCCTCTTGACCTTTAGCGAGGCTTTGCCCCTACTTAGTGTGCGAGAGCCCTGAATAAAGGCATTGTTGATGTTTCTGCTTGTCTGACTTGGAGCACACGGGCTGGTGCGGCTGAGCCCAGGTCTTTCTCCAACAAATCACAGAGGTAAGAGGTGTTCGTTAAAGAGACCCGACACCTGAGACGCTGCCTCCCCACATCCCATGGGGAAGGAACCAACCAAAGTTGCTGACCCCTCTTTCAGTAAGTTCCAATTCACTACTGTTAATCTTTTTCACATTTAAGATTGCATGCACAGCTATGCAAATTAGCAGAGGCTTAGAAGCTCAGGATTTGAAAGAAATAGAGCTCATCTAAAATGAGTTGATGGACAAGAACTTAACCAAAAAATTTAGAATATACTCCAGAGCCCTGGAGGAATAGTTCTGCCTAACACCAGGGAAAGGCAGGTTGAAAAAAGCACAAAAAACATATATACATGGTTAAAATGTCTTTGTATGAAAGTTTATAAGCTATCTGTGAGGTATATGTAGCAATATTACATAATCTCTACACACATATACATTATACGTGTCTGTTTAAATTTCTGAATTGATATACAACTTTGCTGCATGAGCACAATTTATACTAATAGGACTTTTTTTTTTTTTTTTTAAAGATTTTATTTATTTATTTGACAGAGAGACACAGTGAGAGAGGGAACACAAGCAGGGGAAGTGAGAGAGGGAGAAGCAGTCTTCCCGCGGAGCAGGGAGCCCAATGCGGGGCTCCATCCCAGGACCCCGGGATCACGACCTGAGCCGAAGGCAGACGCTTAACGACTGAGCCACCCAGGCACCCCCTAATAGGACTCTTTAAAAGTAAAATCTACAGGGGCGCCTGGGTGGCTCAGTCGTTAAGCGTCTGCCTTCGGCTCAGGTCGTGATCCCGGGGTCCTGGGATCGAGCCCCGCAGCGGGCCACCTGCTCGGCAGGATGTCTGCTTCTCCCTGGGGCGCCTGGGTGGCTCAGTCGTTAAGCATCTGCCTTTGGCTCAGGTCATGATCCCAGGGTCCTGGGATGGAGCCCCGCATCGGGCTCCCTGCTCCGCAGGAAGCCTGCTTCTCCCTCTCCCACTCCCCCTGCTTGTGTTCCTGCTCTCGCTGTGTGTCTCTCTCTGTCAAATAAATAAGATATTTATAAAAAAATAAAATAAAATCTACATGGCTGGCTTTAGAGGATGATATATCCATGATAACTTTTAAATGAGATAAATAAATAAAACCTATAGATTTATAGGACTGACATGTAAATCAAATAACTATCAATTTGCTGAGGTTCAGAAATTATTTTCATGTTCCAAAATGATGTTAGAAAACATGCAACTTTGCCGTTAAAGTATATTTTTCTCATTGTCTTTAGTGAATGGGTTAAAAGAAAAAAATGTCATTTAGGTTAGATTTAGACAGAGGCTCTAAAAACTTCTGTGACTTCTTTAGGTTCCATTAAAGTTGCTGCCACAATCCACGAATTTCATCATAATTAAAAGATTCAAGTCTTATTCCATTAAATATTTCATAATAATGAGTTGTAAAGTGGACTTCCTTGAGGTTTCATGTGAGGTAGCAGAGGATAATCATCAAGAGAAGAAAGAAGTGGATCAGAAACACTGGATCAGAAACCCCCAAACAGTTGAGTTATACATTTGCAAGATTTATGTCTCCAAAGTTAGAAACTGTAGGAATTAGAAGAAAATGTAGATCATCCCCGAAGAAGCAGAAAAGTGCTTTTCAAGTTTGACTTGCTCCTTCTCTGAATATTTTTTCTTATTAAAAGAAAGTAGAAGTGGGACACTGGGGTGGCTCAGTAGGTTGAGCGTCTGCCTTTGGCTCAGGTCATGATGCCAGGGTCCTGGGATCGAGCCCCGCATCGGGCTCCCTGCTCCTGCTTCTCCCTCTGCCTGCCGCTCCCCCTGCTGGTGCTCGCTCTCTCTCTCTCTCTCTGACAAATAAATAAATAAAATCCTTAAAAACAAAAAAAAAAAAAAAGAAAGAAAGAAAGTAAATGCTATAACCTTAGTTATAACTTTAGTTATATACTGTCTTGGAACAGTATTATAATTGCCCCTATGGGTCATCTCTTTCCAATAGGCTATTCTGAAAGAGTTCAAGCTTTTTTCTGTTTTTCTTCTAGTTGCTAAAATAAGTCTTAGAAAATTCTGATTTTTTGGTATTAATTGGTTTCAAAACCTCTTGAAATAAAAGTGACCCAGAGGCTGAGTTAAAATATTGCAGCCTTAAAGAAAAAGTAAACATAATACTTCCTTCAGGAAAAATCGTATTTTTCAACAAGATACAGAGACATCAATGTTGTTTACTTTTTATGCACTGTCCTCTTAATTTTCAAAGTAAGGTCAGAGTGACAGAATCATTAAAATAAAGGTTAAAAAGAGCCAAGAAAGACAATTGAACTAATATTTGTCTCAGGCAACCTCGGTGAAAGGATAATTTCTGCAAGAGATATGGAAAGCTGTAAAAGATTTCTTTTACAAAATGTCTCTTCTCTATTTTTATTCCAAATTGCTGAAGTTGACTTATAACGACCCACAGTCACTGACGTTTTAAAGGCCTTGTTCACAATTGAACATAGATTTGTAGATCAAAATTAGTTTACACATTTTTTAGTAATGTCATCTTAGCAACCTGTTTCTCCTATTGCCATTGTCCCAACCGTTGAAAAGGTTTACAACAATTTACACAGAAATATTTTCAAAGTGCTTAAGAATAGCAATCGTTCTCTGGGCCTACAAATTGGACCTATCTGTCCAACTTAGCATTAGGAAAATAATAAAGATACCATATCTGTCCTCTGGGATATTTACAGGTGGCCTATACAATGTACGTACATTGTATGTACATCGTAGTGTTAAGTGTCATTGCTGGGATACCGCTTTCTAGGGAAAGAATGACACAAGAGTATCTACAGCTCATTCAGTCCTCGCTTCTCACCTTACTGGTGAAGTGAAAGAGATTGGAATCCTTTATCTGAAACCACACAGGTAGAAATGACCTGACGTAGCCCAGTTTTCTCCCCCATCCCCCAGGACACACACTTTGGCTAACACTTGCAGCGATCCAGTTTGCATTGTCTGATGTACCAGAGAGGAGAGAGGGCATATCTGGTCTCCCCACCTGCACCTCTTTTCTCAGATGCTCAGAGCTATCTGCTTTACCTTAGCCCTATTTGTCCAACCCGGCATTGGGAAAACGAAAAAGACAAAGCATGTGGAGCTCTCCCCTCACCTTTAGTGAGTTAGCACTTGTGAATGACACAGGGACTGGAAGGCTTTCAAAATCATCCCAACAGTTCTTCATAGCTCTGTGGCCATTTCCTACTCCTCACCAGAAGTGGATACAAATGAATGCCTTCCTTAAAAATAATTGCGGGGAAAACAAGTGAGTGGTTGCCTGTGGCTGTGGGTGGAGGGAGGAAGAAACTGTAAAGGGACAGGAGGAATCTTTTGAGTGATGGAAATGTTCTGTATCTTTGTTGTGATGCTGGTTTCTCAGGTGTATACAACTGTCCAAACTCATGGAAATGCACGCCTCAAACAGACTCTGTTTTTGCACATACATTCTTTATCCATAAAGTTAATTTTAAGAAAACTGTGCAGGGAATCCTGTGATAAAAGCTTCTGGATTATTCTCTCTTATTATGTGATGAATAAAATAGGCTCTGTTATTGTTTTATCTAGTTTTGTAAGATTATCATAAAGTAATTTTAAGAAAGCCAAACCACCTATCTCTAGGACACGGGAAATGAAAGATTTCTGAGACTTGGTACATTTAAAACTAGAAGATTGTGTAAGAAAGGTGAATTTGATTCAAGATTCTTCCCTTTCCTACCTTGGAAAGGACTGGAAACTGATCTTCATTGATGCGAGAAGGAAGAAACCCTATCTTTTGAATTCTTTGCTGACCAGACTATCCACCTCAGTCAGTCCATAGGCAAAAAAAAAAAAAAAAAAAAAGAAAGAAAAAAAGAAAGAAAAGAAAAGAAATACCTTTTTAAAAGCTTACTGCTTTCCTTTACTTATTTTCCATTTGACCTGACATCTAAAAATATACAACTATCCAATAGTCTCCCTTTCTCCATCACAGCGGATAATTAATCTACAATTCTGGTCAACTATCTTAAGTTTGTCAATTAACGTCTATCTTTAGGCATGCCGTTTCACATCGCCTCTCCAGAGTCTCCAGGGAGAACGTCTAAATGTGGTGCCCTATTTTCATGCAACCTAATGCTCCTGAACCTGATACTATCTCTTGAATCTTGGATTGGGCTTGGTGTGGCAGGCACAGAGTCAAGGGCGCTGAAAAAGCCTAGCTAAATATTTCTCTTGAAACGCCATGGAAAGTGTATGGTATGATCTCTGCTTCTGTGATAGGAAATGAAAGAATTATAGGTTTAAGACATTAAATGGAATGGGAGGAATTGCACATAGCTAATAGTAAGACCAATTAGGCCTTTTGCTGATTCCGTTGGGTCCTTAAATAACAGCAGAGCTCCCTCTGGGGCTGATGCTGGCCACAGACTGAAACAGCGCTGAAAGGGATGAGGAGGAGTGTCTCACTGGGCTGGCATGTGTTCCCCGGAGCACCCATGCCTTCAGCCCTGGCTTCCTCTGCTCTTCCGCCAGCCTGGGACGTCTTTCCTTCTGTCCTTGCTCACCTCTTTGCCTTTCCTGTAGAAGCTGTCCTATTCATAAGTATGACTCATGAGAATCCAGGACAATAAGTAATTTAATGACCAGAAATTAGGAAAACAAACTAGATTTTTCTCTCTCTGAAGTCCTTCCCCTGGGGTTATCACTGATTCTTTGTGTGGTGCTTTACTTTTCCCTTTCATCTTGTCTATTTCCATTAAATACTGTAATATTTTAAATATTTAATTAATTTATTTATTTGAGAGAGAGGGAGATCACAAGAACAGGGGAGGGGTGGAGGAAGAAGCAGATTCCCCGCTGAGCAGGGAGCCTGATGTGGGGCTTGATCCCAGGACCCTGGAATCATGACCTGAGCCAAAGGCAGACACTTAACCGACTGAGCCATCCAGGCGCCCCAATACTGTAATATTTTATGTTATTTCCCCCATACATGTATTTCATTTATGTACATGAAGAATAAAAAATGAGGGGTGTGCCTGAGTGTGGAATGGAGATCAGAGAGGGGACAAACGTACAAATTATGGCAAAGTTGCAACGCAGCATTGTTGCGTGTGTGCTGGTATTTAAGAGAGGTGGAATGGGGCTGAGGATAGGAATCAAACTCTGCTGCCTACCTGTTGGGTTGACCTTCGGCATACATGCTACCTTTACTCAAACTGTTTCCTCATCTGTAGGGGAGAATATTACCTACCTTGCAAAGTTGTTAAGACAATATAATATATGTAAAGGTCATAGTCAATAAAGAATGATATAAAAGCCTCATTAATAGGAAACTCACTGGGTTGACATTTCAATCCTTCACTTCTGGAGACACTGCCCACTTTTAAATTCCACGATCTTCCTAGCTTAAATAAAAGCTTATTCTTTTATTATGGGAATAGATATATCACCTTGTGGACATAAGCAAATGCCCCTTTGGGAATTGCTCAGCAAGGCAGTGGAGCCTGGAGGAAACAGCATGACTTTGTAGTCAAAAGACCTGGTTATGGCCCAAATCAGCGCTGTATTCGTGGTATGACCATGAGAAGATGTTTCTTGCTTTGTTTTGTTTTTAATAATAAAATTACGTGTTCCTAACCCTCTCTGTAAAAAAAACAAACAAAAAAACAACACAGAATTTTGATGTACAGATTTGGTTTTAAGAAACCACTAATACTGAACTAAACAAGAACAGCTGTTAATAATTCAGTGACATCTCAGTTGACAGCAAATTAGGATCAGAAGCTCACATCTGGAAGTGTAAAGAGGGATGAAAATATTATAGGAGGAACTTAGAAATTTAACCTGGAGGAGAAGGGAAGAAGTAGAAAACACGCTCATCATTGAAAAAGAAAAGCAACTGGGTGTGAGGCATTTGTAATAAGAATTTGGGTTTCAGTGAGCAGGGATTCTTCAGAGGAAAGATGGTGTGTCCCTGATGCAGGACAGGGGTGAGGTCTGGAGAGCAGGGTCCGATGCACCACTGCAAAAATTCAATAATGGCAGACATTTTAAAAGTATTCACGAGAAAAAAAAATAGTAAACTGGCTGAATGTTTGAAATTTAAACTTGTTGCTCCACAATTGAGAAACCAAACTCAACAATATTTTGTAGTTGCAAATAGATCTCAGAGGACACAAAATAAATGAACAATGGAGAGATATGGTAGAAAGACTCGGAAAACAGCCAGTCAGGCTAACCAGCATGGTTGCCTTCAGCAAGCTTGTGTGCTCAGGGTGGTAGTTTTGTATTTACTACAGATGATAGAATCATATTTTTCTGCTAAGGGGACTATGGTGGTGACTTTTTTAAGATTTTATTTATTTATTTATTTGAGAGAGTGTATGAGCGGAGGGGGAGGGGCAGAGGGAGAGGGAAAAGCAGACTCACCACTGAGCAGGGAGCCCCCATGCCCAGGGCTTGATCCCAGGACCCCAAGATCATGACCTGAGCTGAAGGCTTACGCTTAACAGACTGAGCCACCCAGGTGCCCCTTGTGGTGATATTTATTGAATGCTTACTATGTGCCCTGCACTGGGCTAAGTGCTTTCGTTGTAAAAGCTCATTTAATCCTCATGAGAACCCAAAGATAGAGCTACAAGTTTGTTTCCCACTTCAGAGAGGAATAGACATTGAATGAATGGTCCCATGATGTACCCCAGGTCACAGAACTAACAGGTGTTTGGGGTTTGAACCCATGCCTCTGTCTCCAAGGGCTGGTTCTTAATTTCTATCAGCCCAGCTCCTCGTTGCCATATTTGTCTCCTCTGATAGGGTTTGGGGGCAAGCATGGAAAAGGACATATGTGGGATGGCAGTGAAAGCAAGCTACCTTCCTGGGATGCTTCAGGAGCTGACTGGGTGCTGATCACATGCTAGCTGAAAACAATTTAAAACCTTTTAGAGATTTGAGCATATTAATGAAGACATTTTCATTCATTTTTATAGACCTAAGCAAGCTTATTTAAATCAAATAACTACCATGGATAAAGTGTGAGCCTTTACCAGTGCAGATGGATCTCAAAGACATACTGTCAAGCAAAAAAGAAAAAAAAAGCAAGTTGTGGAATGCTATGTACCAGTTTTTTGTTTACCATTTGTTTAAATGTTTGAAATACAAAGTGGTAGCATATATTATATATGGATAAATACACATTTAGTAAAATTATGAAACCATGGGTCATGTTGAGATTCATATAACACCAGCTGCTCTAACAGATAAGCCTGGAATTTTAATGGCTTTAACGCAATAAATTCTTATTTATTTTCGTTTCTATCACAATCTAATGTTGGCGTTCCTCATTCCTCGTGGCCACTGAAGGATCCTGCTGTTTCCACCTTGTGGTCCTTGGTCCCTCTGTCTTCGGGTGGCAGATGGAGAGAAGGACCATGTGCAAGGCAAATCTTCAAGCCACTACCTGGGCAGAGAAGTGACGTGGTCACTGACGCCCAGGGTCCTGTGGCCAGAACACCTAACTGCATGCAAGTCTGGGGGCTACAGTTTAACATCAGGTCCAAGGAGACAATGTAACTGATTTCAGTGATTTGCCACAGCCGGGAAGGGCAAACAGGAACTTGTGGATGGTTGCTATGTGTAGTCAGGAAAAGAGGAAAAGTAAAGTAAGTATCCAAAATTTAACATTATTATGACTGGGTGAGGGGTACCTGAGTATCGTATTACTCTCCATACTTCTCTATGTTTAAATGCTTCACAGTTTTGAGAAGAATGAAAACGGTGCAAATGGAACCTTTTCTTTGCATGTTACCTGTGTGTGGTTTTTAACTGATACAGACCAGCAGGCTAAGGCCCCCAAGCCTTACTTTTCCATTTCAAAAGGATTGTAATAAAGAAGAAGAAAAATGTATGACAGAAACTGTGTATGGCCCACAGCACCTAAAATATTTACCATCTGGCCTTCTGTGGGAAAAGAAGAGGTTGTCAAGACCGTGCTAAAACTAAAAGAAAGTAGAACTCACTGTCTTAAAACAAATTAAAATTCATGATATGCCAGACACACATAAATGTTTCTCTTTATTTTCCTTCTTATAAAGCTCTACCAAGTAGGTAAACAGGAAATTGAGGCACAGAGAAGTTAAGCAACTTGCACAAGACCACACAGCTATTAAATAACATTTAATGGAATTCAAGCCCTGGCAGTCTGGTTCCAGAGCCCTTGTTCTTCACTCTTATACCATTCTTTATTCCTAACTTATATTTTGATTTCTCATATTTCAAAGCATTTTCTGAAAAAAAAATTTTTTCTGAATCTTAATAATGAACTGATAAAATTACTGTTTATGTTAAAGCCATATGTTTCCATTCAAATTTTATTTGGCATTTACTTATGCTTATATGCACCATATACACACATATGTATAATTACATCTTTCAGCAAATGAGACTTGTACCAGGCAGTGATGTCATCTCTGAACTCTGCCTCATGACAGTAAAGGGAGTGTTGTGAAATGGTTGCTATTTGAAATAAGGGTGTCAGGTCTGCTGCTTTGGGAACCACTGCTGTGGAGTGGGAGAAGGGGAGGGTTGAACTTGCCACTGTAGGAGACACAGGATTAAGGGACGCAGGGCAGGAGGGGAACGTGGTAACAAGGAAGTCAATGCAGCAGATTTGCAAGGCACGAGGTGTCTTAGTTGGTTTCCGGGAAACAGCCTGAAGTGGAGATTCCTGGGCAGATGATTTGTTGAAGGAGTGCTTTCAGAGAAAATCTATAAGGAAGTGAGGGGCAAAGGACCAGTAAGGGAAGAAGCTAAGGGAAGATGTGGGGTTAATTAGCCTCTGGCCTCAAACCAACCCCATGTGACCCTCTGGAGCATGACCAGCCCCACAGCATCGAGGCAGTCTTTTCAGCCAGGAGTCACGTGTGCATTCCCATCGGTTCAGGGCTCTTCTCTGGAGAGGGGCTTTGCTGTGAGCCCTCGGCAGTCAGTGTGGGGAGCACTCAGAGGATGGGTGTACGGCCTGAGGAAGGGGCTTTTGGTGGACCATCCATAGCATTCCCTTGGCGTCTGCTGCAGGCTGGTAAGATAGAGACCACAAAGTCTTTCTTGGAGAAATCCAACCCAAGATCATGCTGAGGACAAGTCCAGCTCGAGCAGTTTGTGCATAGGCACTGGGAAGGAAATCTGATTGAATCAGGTTGAAGGTTGGAGGTACAGCAAGTTTAGACCACTCTTTAAGGCACTTGGATTGCAAAGGGAATCTGAAAATAGAGTGTCAGGTAGAGGGACCTATGGAGGGGAACTTTTAAGTTCTGCAGATGTCCTAAGCCACAGCTTCTTCTGAGCGGTCATGTCTTGTCCCTGCTCTGGCCACACCTAATTCAATCTGGAATGGGTGGGTGTCTAATCTATATAAGCTGCCATCAGCCTGGCAAGAGAGGCTTGCTGATGGCACAGGTGGTGACTCGCCGAACTAATCTTATCTTTACTTCTAGGGATCTTGAATGTAAGGTTGACTTTGTAGAGCAGCGATGGGGCAGCTGAGTCATGAGCTGGCACCAGAGTTGGTTCTGGGCCATCTGCACTGTCTTGAATCATTAGAGCACCTGCTGTTCACCAATGAGCCACAACTTTCCAGTGCTCCTGGCGGGGGCACTGCTGGGACTGTTTCCTCTCTCGGTCTGCGGCATCTTATACTAAATCCTCATTAACTAAGATATCTTTTGGATATCTTTTCTGACCATCTCAAAGAGCCTAGCCCAGGACAGGTGTTACCAGGGGGACAAAAAAGGGCTTTGAGTTATGTTGCCTCCAGTCTAAAATATCATTAGTTGTAAGGCACATCCCCATTTTATGTTCCAAGAAAGAAAAAAAAAATCTTTCTTAAGAATTGTAAGGGTCCTTTCATTGTAAGAAACATTCTGATATCAGAGATATTAAGTGTGAAAAATGTAGGTCTTAGAATTGATGAAATATAGCATATTCAGAAAGTGAGAGCTGGGATGTTTATAGATTGAGTGGAGAGAACTGTTCGTCAGACAGAAGATGAAGATACATCAGGAGGGAGAGTGGGATAAATAATAAAGCAAGGTCCCTGCAGAAGCAGAAGCGAGTTGGCTCAAGGACACAAAGGAAAGTCTCCATCCTTAAGAAATGTACGGTGGGGCATGCAGATATGTGTGCAGGAGAGAGAAGGGTGTTTAGAAAGCTTGGGCTTTTGGCCTCTCTTTTCTCAATAGTTAGGAGCAATTTTGTATTTCATTTTGAAATTATTTCAGGGTGTCTTTTATGAGTTCTTTTATAAGCTCAAAGTTGTGTTTCTGAGTGTTAACTGCATTTTACCAGTGATTTTAAGAGATGGCTGAAAG
Organism: Phoca vitulina; assembly: GCF_004348235.1. Classification (NCBI taxonomy): domain Eukaryota; kingdom Metazoa; phylum Chordata; class Mammalia; order Carnivora; family Phocidae; genus Phoca; species Phoca vitulina. Next base: position 27,892,185 of record NW_022589727.1, on the reverse strand, counting down.
CATAAGGATGTAGAATTTAGTGTTTAATAAAGGACAAACTCCAATACAAGAGTGCTGCTTCTATGACCACAATGTACTTCAGCGGAATTGCAAACAATAAATTTCATATGATATTACTGAAGGATGTGAGCTCCAAATTATGATATTTAACAAAAATACTGCAAGCTCAGAAGTGCAATGCTAGAAAAGCCTGAGTACATGTAAGGTGTTTATTACATCTACAAAGGCCAGAAAGTTCAGCTGAACCCATCACTTGAATATATAGATGAGAAAATGAGGCCAGCAGGTGATGTAACTTGTCCAGAGTCAGAGAGAGTGTGTGGAACCAGGACTTCAGCGCTTCTCCTCCAGGACAGGGGGAATTTCCATGCCACTCCATCGCTCTCGTGGCAGTTTTATAAATTCTCTCTTCGGATGAAGTATTGCAGTCATTTTTGAATAAAGTTACATGTGTTCATGGTTTGTTTCCCATCAAGATAGCCATTTTACTAATATTCAGCTCAAGGTAAAGAGATTCTTGAATTGGGGAACTTGACACTCAGTGCATCCGTGTCACATCCGTACAGGACTTCAATTTATCCTCAGTGAACATCAGCGCACCAAGGCGGAGATTGCAAGGGTGCTCTTCCTTCTGTGCGGCTGGGTCTTAACTCAGGGCCATGCCTTACTTGGACCTCACCTTTGTGCAACTTCACAAATGACATAACATTCAGATATCCCATCACCCTCCCCAGGCCAGCTGCCGAGCATCTCACAAACAGGCTGAGACAGAGCTTCCAGCCATATTCCCCAGTGGTCATACCCAAGGCTCAGACGTGTTGTGTGTTGCATCGACCTATCTCTGTTCTTGCTAATGTCTCAGGCTGGAAGCATCTCTACCTACCAACCTCTTCAAATGCCTCTCCAGCTGCAGAACTGCCCAGCACTTAGCAGACGCCTGCTGTTTACAGGTGTCGAGGGGGGTGGGCATGGGCTTCCAGCAGGGCACCGAAACATCCTGGTCTCTGCCATCATAGGTTTCACAGTCCAGTGGGAGGGGAAATAGAGCAGCCGCACAGAAATCCGCACATCACAAATAGCCGAAACCGATGCTCTGACTGTAAACGGCGTGGGGGTTGGGAAGTCGCCTCTGAGCAAGTAACACTCAGGATGACACCTGGTAACTCTTTAAACTCCAGCAATATCCACATGTTCACCAGCAAATACCTCGGGTTTTCTGGCTTGGGACCTTTTGTTCACAGTGTTCCCTTCAGGAACCTCCTTTTTCCACCCATAGCACCGCCTCCAAGAATTTCCTTCTTCATCTGACCTGACTCTTACGCTCAGCTTCGACGCCACCTCCTCAGAAAGCCTTCCATGAGCCTTTCCTTTCAGCACTTGGGTTTGGTGCCTCCTTCTGTGAGCACAGGAAGAAGGCCACCTGACATGCCGTCACACGGTCTCAGGCCCAGTGTCCTTCCCAGCTGTGGGCCTCAGGCAGGTGACTCCACTCGCCGGTGCCTCATACTCAACATCTCGAACAAGGGAAACACCTCCTCACCTACCTACCCAGCTGTCTGGGGATTAGAGAAGGCAACATTTGTAGTTGTTGTTTATCACGGTGATATTTGTTAGATATGGAAGTAATATTACAAAGGCTAGGAAAATAAGTTTTCTCAAATCCATGAACCCCTTGACTCTTTTTTATTGCAGAGCCTAACAAGTATTTTTCCCAGTGTCCAGGAGACCACAGGAAGACACTCGACCGTTACTCAATTCATTAAGTAAGAAATTTGCTACATTTATTTTTCTAAAATTAAATACAGTTAGGTTGAGAGTCTTAGTAAATGTTAAGTATGGGTAATTAATGGCAAATATTTTGCTCAGAGACTCTCAACACATCATTTGTGATTAATCAGTTGACTCTGAAGGTTAATCAAATAAAATAGCCACTTTTTCTTTTTTTTTAAGATTTTATTTATTTGGCAGACAGAGAGAGAGTACAAGCAGGGGGAGCAGCAGAGGGAGAGGGAGAAGCAGGCTCCCCGCTGAGCAGAGAGCCTGATGCGGGGCTCGATCCCAGGACCCTGGGATCATGACCTGAGCTGAAGGCAGATGCTTAATTGACTGAACCACCCAGGCGCCCCAAATAGCCACTTTTTCACTGATAATACTCTCAACACACACACACACACACACACACACACTCATGTGCACACACTTGCATTTCACATATTTGGCCCCAACCAGGTTAATTTCCTCCCAAGTTTGTTACTTCAAATGTTTCTTGAAATCTTAATTCATTTGTACTTTCTCCATGCCCCATTACCAAATTCCCCATCTCTCTTCTTATCAAATATCAAATACAAATAGATCTGAAAATACAGTTTTGTGTCAGAAATAGCTTTTACTTACAACATGGACACTGTAATATATATCAATATATGTCAATATAGCGGACCTCGATGCAAAGATGTTTGGCTATGACACACACACTCTTGTCCCATCTGAAGGCAGGCTATGTGGTGACCATGGGCTTAAATGCACCAATTGGATTCAAATGTTTGAATGATTAAAATAACAGGATCCATTTTAAGCCAACTGTTTTTGCTGTTCCATAAACTCACAACCATAAACTCACAATCCTGAGAGTATTTTGCTAATGCATTAAATGCAGAAAGAGAAATGAGTGAATTGGTCTTTTAACTTTACTCTTCCATGCTGAGGAAAATTCAGAAAGTCTAAATGAAGGCCCTTTTTAAGAAGTAGCCTCATAAATTTTAGCAAAGGTTGTCTCCTCCCCTGTTGTAAGACACCTATAGAATAAAACAAAATGGCAAAGCCTATGCCTATTTTGAAGCCCATAGGGCCAGCACTCACGGGGGCGGTTGTTGGGGGTGGGGGTGGTTGGCAGATCTGGTGGTGATGATCTCACAGCAGCCGAACAAAAAGCTCCCCACTCTCCCTCTCTGCTTCTGCCCTCAGCCTGGCTCCTCACACAGCCTCTCCAACTCATGGGCCACTTACGAACCAAGCATTCTCAGACTTCTAATCATCTTTAAGGTTCCTGTAAAACTTCCATCAGTTTGGGGCTGGTTTCAGAAAGTGGACTTTTAAAAGAAGCCAAAAAATAATCTTTGGAGCTTTTAAGTAGCTTTGAAATCAAATATAAATTCTCAGCTTTGAACTAATTACCTCGGACAAAAATGACGAATACAAAACCCTTCACCCTTATCCAATTGTTCTGGACAATTTCTGAAGCTTCGTCAACCATTTTTACCTTCCATAATATCCTTTCAGTACAATTTAACCTCTCTTAATAGTGAATCCAAAAGGAAGATTAGAATAGTAATCAAAAAAGGAGAAGTAGCCTCAAGGTAAAAAGTAGTATTTTTAATCCATCAAATAGTTGGTGTCGACTTTGCCTACCTAACTTACAGATTCTTCATTAGGATCCAAGATGATAATGGAGAGAAAAATATTAGCAAATTGTGAAATGGTATATAAACACAAGGGACTAATTTCATGGTATAGTTCTGATTGTTGTTTTTATTTTTATTTTGACTAAGAGTTTGGTGTGGGCCTGTAATCAGCCAGAGAATCTTTTGGAAGAAATAACAGATGACTATCTAGAACTGCATAAGAAAACATCAACCATTGCCTTCCTGCCTTCCCCAGTGTTCCTGGAGCCTGACTGTCAGCACCATGCTTCTGTGAGTTCCATTTGATTATTATAGTGCTTTCTTTAAATCTTACCAGGTAGGAAGGCTTCTGGCAAATATTGTTCAGCAATTCATTCACCAAACATTCCTGAGTGGCTGCTTGTGTACTAGGGCCAGATCTATGTGAACAAAACAAAAATCTCTGCCATTGTGAAATTTATAATCTAGAGGGGGCAGACTATAATCAACACAGACTGAAACTAAGTGGCTAAGTCAATTAGAAAATAGAAAACAGAACAGGTTGAGGAGGTCTGAGGCAGTGGGGAGTGACCAGGTTAAACCTCATTGAGCTGGTGACCTTTAAGCAAACACTAGAAGGAGTTGAAGGGGGACCACACAGGTTCCAAGCTGAGGCACAGCCAGTGCAAAGGGCCTGAGGTGAGCACCTGCACAGCCTGCTTGAGGAGCAGTGATGAGGCTAATCTGCCTGGAACAAAATGAGTAAGCAGGTGAGTACAAGGAGATGTAATGTCACAGAGGCGGAGCTGGATGAACTGGAAGTGGTTACCAGATCTTGAGGGCCTTATAGGCCATCTTAAGGACTCACTTTTTTCTTTTTTTCTTTTAGTGAGCTGGGATACTTCAGACTATGGAGAAAAGGAACAATATGATCTGATTTGTCCTTTAAAAGAATCCTCCTGGTCATAGTGCTGAAAATAAATATGATAGTGTGTGTGTATTTGGGAAACACAGTGACCAGCCAGAAGGGTATTACAACAGTCCAGGGGATATATCATAGTATCTGGACCAGTGCAGTGAAGGAGGAAGTGGTGAGAAGTGGTAAGATTCTGGATATAATTGGAAGGAAGAACTAACATGACCTCCTTTCAGATTGGATGTTGCATGTTGGACAGGGGGTAGTCAGGGGACACTCCAAGCTGATAGGATAGTACTTTTCTTACTGGCAGCTTCCTGGGAAGCATGATCCAGTTACTGAAACATCTTTAGGTTATTTTGTTAAAGTACCCTTTAGAAAGTTGTATCAATTTACATTCCCATCAACTGTTTTAAGTTGTGTTTGTTTAATTAGTACTGAGTTTGAGCTTTTTTCGTGTATTTATTGGGTATTTGTGTTTTTCTTTATTGTATAATCAAATGTTCTCCCATTGATATAAATGTCAACTAGGCAATATACTATATTCCCACATATCCTGGGCTAACCACTACCTCTTATATTCAGACATTTTATGGCTATTTTCGCATGTTTATTTTTTTCAGATAAAATATGGAAATGTTTTGTTCTATAATGTCATCCTGTTGGGAATTACACATAATGAATTTAGAGATTAAATTAGGGAGACTTGACATCTTTCCTTTTAATATCTTATTTTTTGATGTTCATTTTGTAAATGATCACCTTATAAGCTTCCTTATTGTTCCTAATTTTTGCTCGTATGTTAATCCTAGGTTTCCAATATGTAAAAGTGTGTCATCAAAAAAGAACAATAGTTTTGCTTCTTTCTTTCCATCGTTAATAGCTCTTATTTCATTTGTTTTGTCTAACTGCGTTTGTCAGCATATTCAAATTAATGTTAAAAGAAATTTGTGAATCCTAAACTGATTCTCACTGTAATTCAAAGGATGGTGTTTGTTTTTACCAGTATGCTTGCTGTTTCTAATTTTTATATATATACATTTAACAATGTTTCAGAAAAGAGAAAGATTTTAGGAAATAGCTTTTTTTTTTAAAGATTTTATTTATTTGACAGAGAGAGACACTGCAAGAGAGGGAACACAAGCAGGGGGAGAGGGAGAGGCAGGCTTCCCGCTGAGCAGGGAGCCGGATGCGATCCAGGGCTCAATCCCAGGACCCTGGGATCATGACCTGAGCCGAAGGCAGATGCTTAAAGACTGAGCCACCCAGGTGCCCCAGGAAATGGCTTCTTAACATTAATTAAAATGGTCATTTTTCTCTTTTGTCTAACTAACATGGTTGAACAAATTTGCATTTCAGCACTTTAGGGATGAATCCCATTTAGTTGATTATTAGTTTCAAAATATAATAAATATCTTTCAGTTAATGCTATAAAGAATAGTCACTTAGCAAATCAGGGCAACAACACATGATTTCAGCCTTGCTTCCAATGGCTCCCATTTGTTAATAATGAAAACTAACTACAAATAAAATGTTGTGTAAGGAAGTTCATAATATCATGGACAAACTTTACTCTTACATTTTGGATAATTCTGAAAACATAAGACATGATTGGTAGCAAAAGCTTAATGTTTCAGCTTTACAGCATAAAGTACAAAATGAGATGAATTCATTTGGGGCTTTAGATGTAGTAGGAAAGAATTACGAAGTTTCTGCTAGGATGATGAAAACAAAAGCATGTTCCACCCTTAATTCCCATTGAAATAGGCCAGCAACCAGGAGCCACTTGACACACCTTCCTTTCCCAAATAGATATGTTCAACTGGAGGATTCAACATATAAAATAGTAAGTTGTTTGGCATTATGTTGCTTTATCTTTCAACCTCAAAAGAAGGGAAAAAAATTGCTAGGGGACATATTTTTGTAAGGGACAAATCCAATTTACTTTCTCTCAAGGGTGATTAATTAGATCAATGTCGAGCCTCTAGTTTTGATTTAAAAAATAAAAGGCGAGGTCTGGGAAAAGGGAGGTATAGTGGGGCACAGAGATTTTGGGGTCAGTATGCACAGTCTGTCTGGTGAATACATGTCAGACATTTTTGTCCACAGAATGGACGTGCAACACCAAGAGCAAGCCCTAACACCAAGCAGGGACTTCTGGTGATTGTGATGGGTCCGTGTATGTCCATCATGTGTAACACCCGCACCCCTCTGGTCTCTGGTGGGGGATGGTGGTGGGGGCGAGGCTGTGCATGTCGGGGAGTGGGGAGTATCGAGAAAGTGCTGTACCTTCTGCTCAATTTTGCTTTGAACTTAAAACGGTTTTATTTTAATGTCTTAGTAAAGCAAACCGGAATAAGCAAGGGTGGTGAGGGGTGCGTCTCCATCCGTGCCTGTCGTGTTCTGGCCTCCTCAGCCTCGTTTTCAACTTCTTTTGGCCCCAAGTTCTCCCCAGGTGTCTCAAAGCTACACTCTTGGGTCTCTATCCTGCTTTCATCAGATTCTCTAACTTTATGCCTCTCTTTTCCTGGAAGCACTTATTTTGTGTGAACTTGTGTGCCACCTTTGGGAATGCCTATCTGATCTTCAGAGAAGGAACCAGAGACAATACGTAACGTAGAAACATTCAGACCAATTGGAGAGCAGTGAAGATGAAGGAGATCTCCAGTTCTATTAAAAACTGCATTTTAATATTTATAAGGCCAGAAATGAGTTCAATTTTTCAACCCTGAGTCCTAAACCCTGATCAAGACAAAGAGAAGATGTTGCACCTGCCGTCTCGAGGCCTCCTACCTCATGCATATATGCAGGCCCACAGTTTATAGCAAATCTCCCTGCAAAGGGGCCTACGTATCCTGTTATCAAAGTGTAATAGCAAATTTTGTTTACCAGATACTAAAAAAAAATGATTTCCCCTCCAGAATATGTATTTTTTATCTTCCAATTCCAAATGATTCTTGTGAAGGCCCTCGTTGGAGGATTTCCTCAGCATTTTTCATGTACAGTAAATCATTCCGTCTCTCTGCAGCCTGGCATGTTCTAATAAGATCTTCCCTTAGGCCTCGAGATGACTCTCCTGGTGAGAAGTCATGACACGTCTATTCATCTTCTGTCTTTCCAGAATCTCAGGGACACCAGGTTTGCTGTAAAGGGGTACAAGTCTTGTACTTTCTGTCTCAACCAAAGTGACACAATGAAAAGGGCTCAGAAATGCCATGAGCACAATTCTAGTAGTTGGATCTCAGAGCTTTTCACGTGAAAGAGACAAACCTCTCTAAGCCTGTGGGCTCAAGTGGAGAATGTTTCCACAGTGGGCATGCAGGTGTGTGAACCTCCTCTTGTAATATATAAATATAAGTATATAAAAGGGACCTTATATGGTATTTGGGTGATGGCGTGATTCCCTGGGTACCATTTCTAGGGATGATTTGTTCTTCTTTATTTCATTCTGCTCCGTCTTTCTCTCCTTTTCTCCCTCATTTCCTTTACCCCTACTCTCCTGTCTTCCCCTTCTCCCTCCTTCTCTTCATGGGATACTCCCCTAGTACCTCCCACACGCCAGGCACTGTGCTAGGCCCTTTGGATGCAATGGTGAGCGAAACCACCATGTCTCTGTTCTCTTGGAGTTCACAATATAGTGAGGGAATAGAAATTAACCAAATGATTACACAAATCAATATGTAATTACAAACATAATAACTGCTGAGAAAAAAGATATAGAGAGCTGCGTAAGACCCAAACTGGGAAATCAGGCAAGAGTCCCCTGCAGTGGTGCTATTTGAACTAAGACCATGAAAATGAGGAAGAGATAAGTAGGTAAAGAAAGGAGTAGGGAAGCGCTTCTACTCTAACGGCCCAGCATGTGTAAAGGACAGAGGTGAGAGCAACCTTAGTGGCAAAGAGACTGGTGAGGTAGGCAGGGGCCAGATCATGCAGGGCTATGAGATCCAACCAAGGATTTTAGTCCAGAGCAAGGGGCAAAAAAAGCCACTGAACAGTTCTGTTGGTGGTGCGTGTATGTGTGTGTGTGTGGTGGGGGGGGGGGGGTTGAATCGGTCAGGTTTGCATTAAATTTTTAATTAATTTATTTATTTATTTGAGAGAGAGAGAGAGAGAGAGAATGAGTGGGAGCAGGGGCGGAGGGAGAAACAGCCCCCCGACACGGGGCTCTATCCCAGGACCCTGAGACCATGACCTGAGCCGAAATCAGATGCTTAACTGACTGAGCCACCCAGGCGCCCCTCAGGTTTGCATTCTTAAAGATCATTTTTGTTGCTGTTTGGGAATGGATTAGGGAAGAGCAACAGGCTCATGAGAGGCCAGCTTTGGGTTCAGAGTAGGGCCCCCAGGGGTTTGACCCACACTGACAGCAGTGGAAATGGAAAGGAGATGCTGGATTGACAGTCAAAATGTAAGGTCCATAGTTCTCCATAACAGGTTAGATATGGAGGAACACAAGAAAAGGAGCTATCCAAAGAGGACTCCTACATTCTGGACCACACCAGTGGACAGTTGCTCATGCCGTTCACTGCGAAAGGCAACTGCAAGAAGATAGAGGTTGTGGTGGTCATAGTAGAACCAATCATTCATGCAGTTTGGGACATAATGAATTTGAGATACTTTTGAGAATCCAAAGAGAGATACAGAATAGATCAGATCACTAAGTCTGGGGCAAAGAAGAGAGGTCTGGCTTGGAGATCTACAGCTGGAGGTCATTGGTGCACTGTTGCAACTGAAGCCAAAGCTATTGATGAGATTGCCCAAGAGGGGAGACAGCCTATAGAGTGAGCCAGAGGAGCCCAGTCTTGAGGAAGTCCTACATTAATCACCGGGTGATGGGCAGTGAGTGTGCAAAGAGGATGGAGGAAAAGGTGTAGCATCATGGAAGCCAGAGAAAGGAGGGAGTGGCCCATACTGGAAAATACAGGTGACAGGCCATATAAAAGGAGGACTGAAAACATCCAGCGGATTTATGTACATCACTGAGGACCTCCTTTGTAACCTTCAGCTTACCCAAAAGCATAAAAGCAAGCATGGGTCACTGAGCAAAGCAGGTCCTGAGTAGAGATGGAGAGACTTAAAGCAACTTACTAACATATGTGGTTTACTTTACAATGACTTCTTGAAACAAAACAAAATAAATGAAAAATAATAAATACATTGAAATGATTGAAATCTGAGGAGATGGAACTGCAGATACGTGTTTTCATACCTACTTTGTATTTTAGTTTCATACTAACATGCTATTTTTTTTTTTCCTTAAGAAGCCTAGGGTCGCCTGGGTGGCTCAGTCATTAAGCGTCTGCCTTCGGCTCAGGTCATGATCCCAGGGTCCTGGGATCGAGCCCCGCATCGGGCTCCCGCTCGGTGGGAAGCCTGCTTCTCCCTCTCCCACTCCCCCTGCTTGTGTTCCCTCTCTCGCTGTGTGTCTCTCTGTCAAATAAATAAATAAAATCTTAAAAAAAAAAAGAAGCCTAAAAAAGCCAAGGGTCTTGTTGAGAACTGCAGCAGAATACATTCAGTAGTGGCTACAAAACAACCAGCCAGTCAACCAAACAAATAAAAATGAATAAAAAAAAAAAAAGTTTTCAAGTGTGCAGACTTAGAAAAGATTCTCGTCAATGACTAGTGTTTTCAGCCAAAGTAGTCCAGGTTGATATCAAACAATTCAATAGCAGTAATTTTTTAACAGTGCATAAAAGCATGTTCCTAGTGACTTACTTGAGGTTCCTGCCCAAAGAGATTTTTCTCCTAAAAGCAATTGATGAGATCCTATTTCTCTCACTTTCAGACAGATGGGATTTCAGTGAACATCCTTTCTTCATTATGCCTGGACCTAGGAATGCTATTTAGTCAATACCTTCAAATGTATAATCAATGATTGCTCAGTATTCCCCCTTGCCCCAAAGGGCCCTTTTGGATAAGTTCTAAAACTGTTCTTCCCATGAAATCAATGGAATTCCCAATTTTCATGTCTGTATCTTTAAATGAACCTCCTGGGAGAATTTGTTATTCCAGAGATCTGGTCAGTAATGGGGAATTCCTCTAGACCAGAGATTAACAAATTTAAGCTCAAAACAACCATGTAAATAGGTATTCATTGTTTCAGTTTTAAAGATGGGAAGGTGCAGACTCAAAGAGCTTAAGCACCTCACACAAGAGCACTCAGTGAGTCAGAACAAGACTTGAACGTGGATCTTCTGATACCTAATAAATACCTAATTTCCTCATGTCACTATTGACTGCTTCTTGGACAGAGCAGCTGGTGGCTTTTTGAGATGTCATTTTTATACAGAAGCTTATCTCTGGCATTAATACTGACACCACCCTGAAGAGAAAGCCCTTTGTTCTTGGTCCTAATCTGGTGTAGGTCAGGAAGCAGTGGAGTGCATTTGAGGTTTCTTCATATCCCCTCTGCAGACCTTGGCTAACCCTAGGCTGCTCTTCCAAGATGGCAGCCAATACATTGCTGAGGAGGACAGAGTACAAAATTGTTCAGAGCACTGAAATCGTGGCTAAGGAGAGCAGACCTCTGGCAAAACTGAAGACAAAGAAAAAAGTTTCTTTGAACTGAAAGGAAATGATAAAAGACAGGAACGTGGAATGTGAGGGATGAAGAAAGAACAGTAGAAAACATAAAAATGAGGGTAAATATTATAGACTATCCTCTCGAATTTTCTAAACTATGGTAGATGATTGAAGCAAAAATTATAACATTGTCTGATGTTCTCAATATATGTAGAGAACATGTTAATTACTCTATGAAGGGGAGGGAATTAACAGCTGATAAATCAGACTTAAGAGCAAAGGAAACTTTAAGGGTCAAAGAGTACACACATACATATGTTGATAAAATTGGAGAAACCTGAATCAGGTGTGTAGGTTGCACCAACGTGAATTTCCTGGCTTTGAAACTGTGCTATGACTATGTCTCTGTTGATGTTAAACATTAGGATAAAGGACTTCTCTGTGCTATTTTTGCAACTTCCTGTGAACCTAGAATTATTTCAAAACAAAAAGTTACAGAAACACTGAAGACCAAACATAATAAAAGAAAAATTATCTTCCTCCCTAACACTCAGCTCTCAATAGGATTTAGATTTTTATCATTTTGTTCTTTTTGTGGGTAAATATGAGCATATTTGCAAAAAGGGCTTATCGTGTTCACACTTTTTTTTTTACTGTTTTTTAATTTAACAAAATGTCATGAATAGGTTTCCTTGTTTAAAAATTTTTTTCCTGTAATATCCTTTAATGTCTAATTGGTATTAAAGAGATGAAAACAACCCAGTTGTTTTTCAAACTCTTTTAAATAGCAGAACACTTCTTTCTTAAACCCTGGGATTACAGGGAGATAAACGTGGAGCTGCTCTTTTCAGAGGGGTGAGCAGGAGACCCAGGGACATTTTGTGTGGTCTTCCCAGTTGTCCTGTAACAGCCCGTGACACATCCCCAGCAGACCTTTAAGGCTCTGGGAATGCAGGTGAAAAAGTGTGTTTAAAAAAAAAAAAGACAGTAACAAAAATGCTGTATTAGATACACTTAGTGCTACTTTTTTAATTGTGAACTCTATCCCTAACCCTTTACCAGATGTGGTAATCACCTTGGCCTCGTATTTCACTTGATGAGGAAACGAGAAATAAATGTGAGATGTAGTCACTATGGTGATAAACAGAGTCAGGAAAATAAGTTAGTTGACCTTGTTTGTGTCTTCCAGAACTTTTCATTTAAAATTCCTACTTTCCTAAGCTGTGTCGCTATAGACTCAAGCTGTCCATCTTGACAGCTGAGTGTTACATAGCAATATATTTTCATCTAAAGAAATTAGTTATTGGCATAACACTCCTAGCAATGCGGAGTTTTTCTTATTGAAATTGAAAATATGTCAAGACCTCCAAAATCTTTCTGGTAGTAATTAACCTAAGCATGCCCTATATGGTTTTTGCTAGTATAGATAATTTGTAAATATGGCACAATTTCTTTAAAAGTTTGAGCATTTAATGAAATCGTCAACTACAGTATATAGATCCAGCTACATAAAATGCCTCTTACAAAGGCACGTACTAAAAATTATATTTAGACTGCAGCTTCCTAAGAAAACAATTAATGCACCATATCTAGTAACACATACTTCTGCTATAACCGAATGGAAAGGCAATGTTCTCGCAGCAAGACACGCCTTTGGCAATTCATCCCATTTGCAGAAGTCTCAGGTGCCAAATTTGCTGCTAATCAGGTTTTCTATCTCAGCTGACAGTCCTGGTGGAGTGCCATGCTTTTATTTTCTTGGGCTATTTAATGTCACGATTCAGAACTTGAGAAAATGTGGGATCGTCCCTACTTGGTGCACAGTGTGAAAGGGAAACCAGGTTTGTGATGCTCCCCATTTTCTGGGGAAAACTATGATTGATGCAAACTCTAAAAATCATTCCCAGATGACTCTAGCAATCATGCAAATGTTAGGGTGTAATCACTTCAAGGAGCACCCCTCCTATAGCTTATCGGAGCCCGCAAGCACCCATCTCATGCCATTCTTTGTGCAAAGCTCAATTACCTTGCCACCTGGACTAAAATGCAGTTCCAGGGGTTCTCAGAGTTTCAGTATGGATGCAAAGGCACCTCAACCTCATTATTGTTTCTTTGTGACTTTCCATTAATCGTGTTCCATTTCAAGGACTGTTGCAAGTGCTTTCTGAAAAGCAGCCCAATGAAGCAATTAACAAAACTGAACCATTAACTCAACACAGTTCTGTGAGATCTCTGTTAGTGAAAGCAAGTGAACTACAAAAAAAAAGGCTGGACAAAGAGAATGACGTCCGTGTGCCCGGGGTTTGCCGGGCTTCCTGGTGCCTTCGTTGCTTCTCGTGTGGAAATGATACGGGTTTCTATGGACACGTGGGAAAAGGCATTGTACCCTTCTGTACAAAGTCAGAGTTTATTCATGTGGTGTTTGAAGTTTCCCTCTTAATGCATCAGGACCTCCATTTCCCCATAAGGCAGGCAGATAATGGAGCAATTCCTCATCTGTGAGATCAGGGTTCTTAGTGTAAAGCTTGATTCATAAGCAAGACTCACGGCAAAGTGAAAGAGGGTCTGTGTGTTCTTAGTGAAATCAAAAAATGGATGTGGATGATGAGCCGGGGAACCTGGAGTACAGGAAGAGGCCCTGACCATGCAGGCTGGGATTTGCATACTGGGGCCAGGCTACATAATACGAATTTGACTCACGTGGTCTTCTCCTTCTGAGCACCCCGTGATCTACAATATACGGTCATCAATTTACAACCGGCACATCACGTGTTCTGAGCATTTCACACTGGCTGCTACACAAAGCACAGAGTTATTAGGGACATAAATCAAGAGTTTCCGTGCCTGAATAAGGATTAATCTGGAATCTGCACTCGAGACAGGAGAACGGGGAAGCAGTGTCGGCCATCCCCACGGTAAACTCCAACAACTCCCTTCTCATGCTGCACAGTGTGGATTCAGTTTCCATGGGAAGAAAGGGCCAACAGCCAAGCCTGCCTGTGGTCTGAATCAGTTAGGACCTCGGAGGACCCCAGATGTAGGAGCTTTCTTTCTCTTAACTCTGATACAGTTTGGTGATGAAGAAGGACGCCTGGAAAAACAGAGCTGTGACCAGCAGAAAGAGAACAGAGGATCTTTCCACACCAATAAAACCTCAGTCTGCCAGATCTTTGAGGGGAGAGGGCTAACTGTGATTTGCCTCTGCGAGAGACAGGCATGATCCAGGTGAGAAACTTGGGCTTGAAAATGGCCGCCTCCTGGGCAGCCAATGAGTTCATTAAAGGTTAAATGACTTTTAAGGCCCAGCTGAGTCAATTAGGATGTCAAATAGCCACACAAGGGAGGTGGAGAAATGCTCACAGGGCATCTGAAAAGCACGTAGGTTCTTGGAAGGCGGGTGTGGGGAGCCATTGGATGGGGAAGGCCGTCATCTGTCACTGCTGGCTGACCCTTGGTTGGGTGAGTGGGATGGAGCAGAGCGGCGATGAGGCCCAGCCTCCCCGACCTCCGGAAGGATCAGCGGGCAGTGCTGCATTATGATTTCTCAGAGGTTCACAGTCCCATCATCTCCATGAATTCTACCCCACCCACGTAGGGGATTCAGTTACACACATGAAAAAAATAAGTGTCTTCGGGTACCGTTTGACAGCGGATGAGTAAATTGCCTTTATTTATAAGAGGAAAGCAAGGGATGTGTCATTGTGACTGGCATGTAACAACGGCAAGGTCAAAAGCATAAGCTGCCTGAGTAAAGGCATCCCTGTCCCAGGAACATAATTCCCAAGGCTGTGATCTGTCAGGGATTTGAGAGGTTAAGCATGTTAGCACAGAGGGTATGTGTGCACGCACGTCTTCTTCCTAAACCGCTTCTTCGGAACTCCCTGGGAGGCTGTTAAGCTTTCCTGATGTACTCAGGTGCTGAATCCATGGGGTTTTTTTGGTTTTTGGTTTTTTTCCCCTTTTACCTTTAGGATATTCTGGGAAATAACTAACTTTTTGCTTATTGCAAGAAGTATTAAAATGTTTACGGTTCTCACTTTCACTTCCTTCTCTTCCCCCATACATTTGCTCACAAGATGTATGAGCAGTTTAATCAGGATCATACTCATCTAGTTTATGTTACTATATTTCTAGCTTTGCATCTTTCTTTCAATTTTCTTCTTTTACGATGTTGTGCCAAAAATAAAAAAAAAGGAGACAGAATAGTGTCTCTCACTTCCAATGAATCATATCGTCTTTCATCTAGCTAACTAAGACCATGAAATCCGCAGGAGAGAAAAGAGCAAGCTTCAAGCTAATCACAGTTGCACTGAGAAAACAGAAGCCAGTGGAAGCACATCGAATCTTCACAGCGGCCTCCAGCTGGCCCAGGTGCTCCTCCTTCCCCCATGGCTACAGCTCAACTGTCCACGCTCCTGGACCCTCCTCTTGGGCCCGTCTTTTCTACTCGGGGGCAACTCCCCAGGCTCTTCGTTCTCCTGTCCTTTGATTACACACAGTTTTCCCTCCTATATTTAAAAAAAAAGAAAAGAATCTCTGTTGACCCTACTCCAGGTTCTACTTCATTTCTGTGCTCCCTTTACCGAAAAACACAAAAGAATGACTGATACTCTGTCTCTCCCTTCCTCCTATTTGCTCTTAAATCTGATTCAGTTGAGCTTTTGTCCTCACTGCTACACCAAAACTCCTCTTGCAAATGTCACCGATGAGCCCCCTGTTTAATTGGACTATCAGTAGCGTTTGGCACAGTTTCTCATTCCCTCCTAGAAACTATTCACTTGACTTTTGGATACCACATTCTGCTGGCTTCCCCCCTCCGCCTTATCAGTGTTCTTAGCTGGACCCTTTTCATCTTGCTGACCTCTTGCTTTGAGTGCCCAGGGCTCCAACCCTTTGTGATCTTGTCCCCTCTCAGGACTTTAAATACTGTTATGATAATCACGGCTTTTATTTTCTGTACGCTGATGTTTTGACATCTAGGGCCTCGCTGACCTTGGAGGGTCTGCTGCTCTCAGGGCTAGCCAATTCCTGGAGATAGTAAACAACTCGCCTGCCGTGAGCTTGCCTTTCAATACAAACCAACCAATCCAGAGCTACTATCCACCTACCCTCATCATCCCAGGGCCAGGTGTATCAGACCTATAGATACAGCTCCTTTGCTCACAGCCTGCTGAAATTATTCTAACTAGCTGGTCCTACCTTACCCGGCTTACTCTGTCTTATCCATTCCTTTCCACGAAAATCATAATAAAGGTTCTTGCCTGCAGTTTCCCTGTCTCTCTGCACCTCCATCTCCGCTTGGTGCTTCCCCGTGTGGCACTGTGTGCTGTGTCTCCTGCTTCTAGAGAACTGTGAGGATAAACTACTTCTTCCTTCATGATAGTCATTTCCATGTCTGCATGTCTTACCATACCTGATTTTTTTAAAGATTTTATTTATTTGAGAGAGAGAGAAAGTGAGATAGCGAGAGAGAGAGAGAGAGAGAGCACGAGCTGGGGGAGGGGCAGAAGGAGAGGGAGAAGCCGACTCCCCGCTGAGCAGTAAGCGTGACCCAGGGGCTCAATCCCAGGACCCGGGATCATGACCTGTACCAAAAGCAGATGCTTAACCGATTGAGCCACCCAGGTGCCCCTTACCATACCTGATTTAAATAACTCCTGGGCACCTTTAAAATATTTATAATCACACACATCACGTACTCCTTTCTCTTGTCTCTTATGTCAAGTCCCACAGCAAATTCTCTTGGCTGTACCTTCAAATGCTATCCAGAACCTATCCTTCTTTTAAAACAAAACTCACTGCTGCCTACACCCATCTTCAGCTCATGAAAACATACCTAGAACATAGTCATGCTCAATAAATATGTATTGAGTGACTGCCACAGTTTATATTCTACTTATTTTATGGTCTGATTAATTGATAAATTAATGCACATCCTACATTATTACAAGTAGGATAATATAACGCTTTATTTCAATTTTCTTAGACATGAGGAAAGATTAAATTTTATTCTCCCAATGTAAGCTGAGCCCCTGAGATGAGATTGCTTCAAGTCCAATTCCGTTCTCTGTAGAAGTTTGAACCCCTTCCGAAAGTTTCCATGAATCCTCAAGGATCTTGATTCTCATGATCACCTCTGACTCCAGCTTCCATGGACACAGGCAAGTCTTGCCATCCTGTATGTACCCTCTGACTCTACGACATGGAAGTTGACAACAGACTCATTTTTCACTTTCACAAATTATTTTGAGTATAGCACAACTTGCTGAATAATTATGTTTCATAGAGGAGGGAATTATATTTCAGAAACATAAACGGTTTCAAATGGAACACCCAAATCATTGTTCGCTCAACACTGGGGATGTTTTAATGGCCACTTCACTCCATATGGTCCTCAGCATCGTGCACCTTTTCTCTCCCCACTTCCTTCCTCCCCTTCCTTCTAGACTGCTAGTCCACCTCCCTTTAAAATCCTTCTCATTCTTTTCAGGAACAGAAAAAAAAAATGGACCTTCTGTGTTACATGATCTTCCACCTAAGATGGTAGTTGTGGGTTTCTTTGTTTTTATTATGAATTACTTTTTATTTTAAAAAATTTCAAACATATAAAAATATAAAGACTAGGGCAATGGACATCCATAGATCTCAACATCCAGATCTAATAATTGTCAATATTTTGTCATACTCGCTTCATCTGTATTTTGCTGAACCATTTTAAAGCAATTTACAGATATTATGGCATTTGGCACCTTTAGCAGCATTTTCAAAAAATGACATTCTGCTACATAACCACAATGCATTTTCCACATCTAACCTATGAACGCTGTTCCTGAATATCATTTAATGCCCCGTTCATTTTCAAATATTTCCACTGGCTCCCAAACACTTGTGCTTTGAAATCACCATTTTATTTATTTACTTATTTGGCCAGCGAAACCTGTATTTAAAACAGCATTCCATTGTAACGAAATATTTTAATATGGTTGCTTTTTCCTAACGCTTGTCTTTGTACAAAGTGGAGACAAATACCAGTAGCCAAACGCTCTTTATTAAATTACCTGTTGGAGTAAACCCATACCATTAAAGTGGGGTCTCTATTTTACACAGCTGTTTAATGGCATAAGATGTATGAACTCATTTGTTAAATTGGGATCTGTAAACAAAAACAAATGGGAAGAAGAGCAACAGAGACAATGAGTAATGGAAACAGTTTCCAGGCTGCAAAAGCCGGGGCTTTAGGAGGAATTATAGGCAGCCCTGAGGAAAGGCTTTCTGGGGTCCCTGTGGCTGTTGCCTAGCAACAAGCCCATTACACAGGGGCACACTGGAGTCCAGTTAACAGGGCTCAGGGGGGAGCACATGGGTAAGAGGACCAAATTTCTTCTTTTATACTATGTTAATAACTCAGGTCTCCGCAGTCTCTGACAGTGGTTGAGTGTCTGAAGAAATCACCCCCGTGTGATGCTTTACCCACATTAAATCCCTAAAGGAAGAAAACGACTGTAGCTTAATTTATGGTGCACGTGTCATGACTTATTTGGCCATCTATCCATCTGATAAGAGTTAAATATACCATATGAAAAAGAAAATCATCCAAATTCGAATTAGTTTTGATTTACGGGATAAGGCTCTAAGACCCATCCAAATTCACTCCTAATAGCAAATGAAGTCTGTGTCACAGATTTCACTGCTATTATTATTCTTTTTTTCTTTTAAAATTGCTTTTAAGTAAATTACTGCATTTTTCAGGTTTGCCCTCTTCCTTCCCCTAGGGTGTTTATCTGACCCAAGAGGATAGCTTCTCTGTCATCTGTTTTTGTCTAAAATTTGTCAGGGGAAAAAAAATATTTGCTTCGATAGTACAGTGTTTTAATAAGGTAATTATGCTGATGATCATTAATAACAATACCATCCTTTAAAAAAAATGTTCAAAATGCTTTTCTGGTGCTGCTTCTAACATTTGTTTGAGCTACGTTATGCATTAAAACCAAAGTCAGGACAGGAATCCCAGTCTCCTGATACCTGGTCTCGCTTTCCACTGCTTACCCTGTATTTTTCACTTTCGTGTGTGTTTTAAAGTTTTTAAATTATGCAAAATACACATAAAGTTTATCATCTTAGCCATTTTTAACTGTGCAATTCAGTAGTGTTAAGTGCATCCACATCCTTGTAAAACTAATCTCTAGAACTTTTTTCACCTTCCCAAACTGAAACTCTATACCCATTAAATAACAGCTCCCAATTCCCCTTTGCCTTTGGCCCTTGGCATAGAGACTTTCTGTCTCTATGAATTTGACTTCCCTAGGTACCTCATATAAGTGGAATTATAAAGTATTTGTCTTTTTGTGACTGGCTTATTTCACTTGGTATAATGTCCTCCAGGTTCATTCATGTTGTAGCACATGTTAGAATTTCCTTCCTTTTTAAAGCTGAATAATATTCCATCTTATGTATAGACCATATCTTGTTTATCCATTCACCAGCCAATGGACACGTGGGTCACCTCCACTTTTTCAGTATTGTGAATAATACTATGAACATTGGTATATACAAAAATATCTCTTCAAAAGTGCTTTCAATGATTTGGGGTATATACTCAGAACTGGAATCTTTGGATCATGTGAATAGTCTATGTTTAATTTTTTGAAGAACTGCCAGGACTGTTTTCCATCATGACTATACCGTTTTACATTCCCATCTGCGGTGCATAAGCGTTTCAGTTTCTCCACATTCTCCCCAAAACTTGTATTTTCTGCCTTTTTAAAATAGTAGTCATCCTAATGTGTGTGAGGGGGCATCTCATTGTGGTTTGGGTTTGCATTTCCCTAATTGCTAGTAATGTCAAGCATCTTTTCACATACTTATTGACCATTTGTGTATCTTCTTTGGAGAAATGTCTGTTCAAGTTCCTTGTCCATTTTTTAAATCAAGTTGTCTGGGTTTTTGCTGTTGCTGTTGGTTGTAGGAGTTCTTTATATATTCTGTATCTTAGTCTCTTCTCAGATGTACGATTTGCAAATATTTCCTCCCTTTCTATGGGTTGCCTTTTCACTCTGTTGATTATTTCCTTTGATGCATGAAGTTTTTAATTTAGATATAGTCCAAAGTATTACATTTTACTTTTGTTGACTGTGCTTTTGGTGTCATATCCAAGAAATCATTGTGAAATCCAATATTATGAAGATTTTCTCCTACATTTTCTTCTAAGAGTTTTATAATCTTAGCTCTCAAATTAAGTCTTTGGTCCATTTTGAGTTAATTTATGTATATGATATAAGGTAAGGGATCAACTTCATTCTTTTACATGTGACTATCCATCTTTCCCAATAATAGTTCTTGAAAAGACTGTCCTTTCCTCACTGAATGATGCCTTCCTCAAAAATCATTTGACCATATAGGAAAAGGTTTATTTTTGGGCTATTTTTTCCACTGGACTGTCTGTCTCTAGGCCAGTACCACACTGTTTTGATCACTGTGGCTTTGTAGTAAGTTTTAAAATCAGAAAATGTGAGGCCCCCAACTTCGTTCTTTTTCAAAATTGTTTTGTCTATTCAGAGTCCCTTAAAATTCACATGAGTTTTAGGATGGATTTTTTAATTTCTGAAAAAAAATCATTGGGGTTTTGATAGGGATTGCATTTTTTTTTCAAGTGTTTGGAGGTTGCAGAAACTCATTTGTCTAGTAGTATGCTCTGAAATCTCAAAGTTCTGCAGATGATAAAAGTAAGACTTAGAACCTATTTAAAGGCAATGGCTATCTTGGCCATATTTTCATTTTTTTGGAAAATAATTCTTGATGTTCAGGAGACTCTAACCTTCCATAATAACAGCAAACTCTTATATAAGGCTTACTTATTCTCTAGGCACTGTTCTAAATGCTTTACATGCATTAAATAATTTGATCCTCACACAACAGTCCTGTGGGATAGATACCACTGTTAACTTCATTTATAGAAGATGAAACCAAGGCACCAAGAGTTTAAATACTTTGCTCAAAATCGTAGAGCTAGGAAAGGACAGAGGTGGGAACCCAGGCAACCTAACTCCCAAGTCTTCACTCTTAGCAACTACACCATCCTGTGATTTCACATTGTTCGTTTGTTCGTTCATTCATTCATTCATTTCATCCAACACACCTGGTCATGAGGCCCTAGAAAGTCAGTGGTGAGCAAGGTAAACACTGTCCCTGCCCTCACAGGCTTGTTCTTATGACTGATGCACGTAGTAGCTAAATGCTAATGGCTGCTGATGTCCTACATCACCCTGGTTATACCAAGTTATCATAAACCTCCAGGTAAGTCACTGCCAAATTGTCAAGGACTAGGCTTTTCATTAGAGAGATAGGTCTCAGTACTCATTCATTGATTCACTCATTTATTGGGTACACTTATTATTTGCCAAATGCTGGTTCAAACTGTGTTGAGGGAAAAGGGATGTACAAGAATGCACTCAGGTGCTAAGGACTGGCTTTTATCAAAAAGGCACTCAGGGTGTTTAGGGAGCATAGAGAATACTCCAGCTGGTGGGTTAAGGAGGAAGGCTGCTGTCAGGAAAGGCCCCTCATCCTCCTCTGCTTGTCCGTGTGCAGAGGAATATCCATACAATTGGTGTATCACTTTTCCTTTTTCCATAGGATCCATAGAATAACGCACAGGAACACTTTTACTCAAAGTCCCTCTCAGGTGTGGCTCTCCCCTTCACGGACCACTCAGCTGCTAAATCTTCTAAATCCTTTGTACTGCCCATCCCACATAACTTGGGATCACCATTCACAAGCATGACTAACCAAAGAGCCACGTGACTCTAAATTTCATTTAATCAGTTGTTGTAATATAGAAATTAGAAGTCGTGAAAGACCACCTCAGGCTGTGGCAGGGCTGTCAGCGCCCTCCCCATATCCACTGCCCTCACAACTTTGTGGGGTGGGGTTTCCAGCAGCCAGCACCTACATTTCTTTGCCTGAAGGCATTCAGTGGCCTCCAGAGTGAACTTCGTACACCTAGAGAAAGAGCCAAAGTGCCATGGGATCCATAATATCCTGAGAGCAGCTCCTATATCCTATTGGATTCAGGGGACATCCAGAAGTGCATTTTTTACACCGGTTCCTGCATTCCCTCAGCAAAATGGAGTCCAAGGCACCCACGGTGGGGACTACTTTGCCCTTTGTCAGCCACCTTTCCTTTCTGTCTTGCTTACTGTCCTATAGGTGCTTCCTGGGTACTATCCCAAAGAAGCTTATTGGACTTGAATCTTTGTCTTGGAGATTATTTCTAGGGTGCCCAAACTAAAGGCACATGAGAATTCCTCTCATAGAGGCTTGACAGGGTCTTTGTACTGTTCCCATTGGGCCCTTCACATCCACATGTGCATCACAAACACAGCTGTTCTGTGAAAGATCTTTGTGCAGAAAGCATCATGTCCTTCCTAGAGCAGTGACCAAGAATCTCAAACATGTGTAGATATGCCTTTCAGAAGCCTTCATTCTCAATTACTCCCACCACTACTTGGCCTTCCCATTTATTTGTTACTTCATTTCAGCCCAGATGCATTGTTTTCAGAGTCCGGTGTGTGTTGGTCATGAAGGAGCCCAGCAGATTTGCTTTTAGTGCTTCTGATCCTCAGGTTGTAACAGCTTGGGGCAGGGGGGCAGGGATTTTATCACAGTTGAAATCTCTCCTTGAAGTTACTTTCCCCGACGTGCCAGCAATCTGCAGATGCATTTCTCCTATATGTCTCCATATCTTCTACGATGGGGAAAAATTCTGCTGGGTTTAGAGAGACACCATAACATTCCAGCACACTGGCTATATATATGTTAGCCAGAACATCATCAGTCTGGAGAAGAGCTGAGATGTACTGTGCTAGTAAATCAAGAAAGAAGGCAAATATCTGCAGATAGGAATGATTGAAAGGTGGCAGGGGGAGGTAAAGTTTACAGAGAGTAAGAGGGAAATTGACAAAGGTGGGGGGCAGGGAAGGAGAGAGACAAGCAAGGAATAGGAACAACAACAAAATCCAAACATGTTTTTTTGTCTGCTTTGCGGTTCTGCATTTGACCTCCGTGCTTGGAAAACAAAGAGAAAGAGGAAAAAACATTGATGATCCAACAGCCTCCAACGCTGCAGTGGACAGCACCCCAAGGCTCCTTCCGGGGCTTCTGAATCGTTCTTACAGAACTTCAAGTGTTCCGATAATTGCTGCCCTAACAGCTTTGCTCTGATTTTTGTTTCTCATCACATTCCACACACACTGACAGTGTCAAAATCAGAGTCTGTTTTAGACTCTGGGCTTCTTAAGTGGCTGCTTGGAGTTTTCTTAGAAAATGGGAGGTGGACAAGACCAGCATTGGGGCTCTATCTTACAATTGCATTATTTTACATATTTTGCTACCCTTTCTTTCTTTCCTTTTTTCCCCCAGGGCTGGAAAATGACAGAATGAGTTTTATCTCCCTACCTTTTGAATACTATTTAACCAAAAAGTGAATAGCAGCAAAGCAAAAATGCTTTCCTGTTTTCAAATTGGCATGCATCCTACCATCCAGGGAAGTCAATTTCATCAGCCTGATGGGAAAACACCGCGTCCTTTTTAAATGGAATCGTCCTCTCGGAAACCAAAGTTCCACAGAAGCAAATCACCAGCTGTGCTGGGGCTGGTGCCGGATTAAAGATGAGGATCGCATCTTGTGTTTCTGCCACCCCCCTCATCATTTCTAAGCCACAGACACACAGAAGCCGCCTGATCTGCTTCTCCTCTGAGTCTCTTCAGGGGTGGGAGACTAATGGCCAGGAACACAAAGAACACACAGCCCCCGCACATCTGGAAAAGGAGCATCCAGCCCAGGGCCTAGAACAAACTCTGCTCTGCGGAAATCACCCCAAGAGATTCAGTGTCCACAAGGAGCAGATGGGAGCCCTGCCTCTCCGAGATCTGGCTCCGAAGGCCCCTCCCCTCACAGCGGGAGCAACAGCAGGGGGCGAGCCCCCCTGGCTCCCTCTGAAGCAGGGAAGGCAGGAAAGGCCGGTTGACTTTGCTTCTGTTCCAGTCTGAGGTTTTGGCTCCAAGTCACTCAGAAGGGAGGGAAGCCGCCTCCGTGGTGGGGGGGACATGGTTCTATTCGTATCTCTACTGCTGGTGCGGCTGCTTTTGTCACTCACAGGCACGCCCGTCCCCATCTGTGAAATGGGGCGGGGGTGCTGACCTCGGATGATGATCCAGGTTTAACTGATATATGCAGAGCTTTGAAATCTAGAACAAAAGGTGTACTGGGAACATAAAACATGTTCTTATTTCTCCCCCACTGCTGCTGGCACTCTGTTCTTCCTCACCATAGACTCCTCCAGGATTTTGTTCAGAAACTGTTGCTGCTCCGCAGACAATGCCTTCCCCACCGAGTCTCTGGCTTCCCATGTCCTGCGATGGGTGGCCATCCTTATGGCTTGGGGACAGCGCGTGAGTGGATCTGATGTTTTGGCTCATGACTTAAATGAAAACTTTAAAACACATGCAACAACAGTGATTTCCCATAAACACGGGAAAACTTGCTGCTTTCAAATGAATGCAAAAGACCTCTTTCATTTTCTGTTTGAACTCAATGTTTGTGCGCTGGTCCTTTCACCTTTCCGCGAGGAACCCACAGCCCCAGGGGCAGGAGGCCGTGTGCTGGGAACTCAGTGGTGCTGGGAGTTTAGGAGGATGGAAGGTTGCTAGTTATTCAGGACCCCAGAGCTCCAGGACTGACGGAAGGAAGGGAGTCTCTTTACTGTTACCTCTCATACATTGCCTCCATAAATATCTTTCTATTATTATTTCTGCTGTTTTTAGATTTAGTTTATGGATGTGGTTAATGCTGTATCTGAATGTGAAGGGAATTACTACCCTTGTTAAGATTCTGACCACTTGGGGAGAATTGCTTAGGCTTCTCTTCCCTCTGCAATGAACACATCTGGTGGATGGCAAGGGACTTATTTTTCCCTTGGACTCCCGGAGCGTGCTTGGTCGGAGTGAGCTTTAAGCACCAAAGAGAGCATTCCCTCAAACATTTAACGCACTTTAATGCTGGCTGAGGAAGCTAATCATCCCAGTCTGCAGTTATGGGGGAAAGTATGGGGAGCCCTACTGGAGCTGATTCATCCTGTAAAAACAAGGAAAGAGCGGCTAAGACAAAATTGAGAGGGATCCTGCCCTGTGTGGGTCCCCTACTGCCAGAACATGTCAGCACGGAGTGCTAGCAGTGTCCCTGTCCTGTCCCCGAGAGGCAGTTCTCTGCTTCAAATGGTGACGAGTTGTAGGGTTAACAGCTATACTCATGGTGGGGCTCTCCATCAGCCAGGTGTGGGGATGAGAAACTAGATCCCCCAGAGAGGCTGGTCCATCCTCTGGACCCTGGGAGTCCCTTTGAAGAGTGGTTTGGAGGGAAGAGGTACTCACCCAGCAATCCCAGTGGCCTTGATAACATTTCACTGAGCCACGAGCACAGAGCCAAGACGCATGTGCATGTGTGTGTGTGTGCATGTGTGTGAGATTTCTCAGCAGAACCCTTTCCTGCACTTCAGAGCCATATATCCGATGGCTCATCTGTACTTGGATGTCCATAAGCACCTATAGCAAAACATCCTTGAAACCCATCCCATATCGTTTCCCTGCAAGCCTGTTCTTTCTTTTCCTTATTTGAGAAAGCCATCTGCTCATCTGCCTGCTGCCCAAACCAGAAAGCTGCTATTTGCCTTAGCCTTTCAGCCCCCAGTCCATATCCATTAAATCGCCAAGTCACTGTGGTTCTGACTTATAAACATCCTGTCTGATCACTCTCTGGTTCTCCATTCGACTGCCACCACCATGTCATAGGCTCCATCCTTTGCTAACCTGGATCGCTCCGTCTTGTGTCTCACATCCATTCTCCCAGAGCAATAGAGTGACATTGGATCTCTACCACTTTCAAACAAGGGTCAGGCTGTGGATGTGACTTAGAAGACCCTTGGTGGTCTGATCACTCTTATTAACGCGTGGAGCTCCAAACACCTAGCTGTACTGAATCACTCGCAGTTCCTCAAACCACCCTTGTCCCTTATTGGGCATCGGCAAATACTAATTTTCCTGCCTAGGACCATCTTCCCCGCTCTACACCTAATTCGAATTCACCCTTCAATTTGTAGCTTAGATGCCACTTCTTTCGAGAAGCTCTTTCTGCTCAAAGATTGTGCAGAATACCTTTCCAGGATATGGCTGGTACAATGCTTACACAGCATTCCCGATCCAGAGGTAAAATCAATCAAAGGGTTATAGATAGACAGAGGGACCTCCTACAATGAGAACTTTCCCTATAGGCCTCGCACAGCTGACCGCCCCCACCCCCATTCTGAAAGGACCTGAGAAGCCATTGTTCACAAGCTAGCACCTCCCATCTCACACCACATAACAGCAAAGTCATCTTGTGCTGTGCTCTACTGGCCTATTGACCCGCGAATCCCCGTATGAGGTGATGAGCTTCTGGAGAGAAGCGAACACTACATTTTGTCCAATTTTTCATTCTCAGCATAGAGTACGGTTTCAAGCACCTAGCAGCATTTAGATATTTGTTCTATAAAAACACGCAAGAATCTTTTTGAACCCAGTTCCATCATTTTCAACTGTATTATGCTTTCCTTTCCTCCCTTTTTCCTATTTTACTTGAAACTCTATATTTTGCCACTCAAGCCAGTACATCTACATAGACCCACAGCTTTATACCCTCTGCAAACCTTGGTTCATCTTACTCAAATAAAAAACAGAAAAGAGGAGCTAGGGCAGCAGCAACAATGGTGATAGGCACCACTTAGGATGCACCTGCTGTATGCCAGGTGCTGTCCTAAGCTTACATTTGCTATTTCACTTATTTCTCGCCACACTTCTATGGAGGAGGTACTGTTAATGTCCGCATTCCAAAGATAAGGTAACCAAGGTATAGGAGAGGGAAGTTTCTTCAATATTATAAAGTGGCAGAGCCAGCATGCAACCCCGGGGAAGACTGACTCTAAAGTCCAGCCTTTGAATCAATATGCTAGAGTTGAAATGGAGTTAAAATATGATACTGTGAATGCTTTCTCCTGGGAATTTTCTCCAGTGTGAATGAAATAGTTCCACCGGATTTATATTGTTAATAATGCGTAGGAGGGGGCGCCTGGGTGGCTCAGTCGTTAAGCGTCTGCCTTCGGCTCAGGTCATGATCCCAGGGTCCTGGGATCGAGCCCCGCATCGGGCTCCCTGCTCCGCGGGAAGCCTGCTTCTCCCTCTCCCACTCTCCCTGCTTGTGTTCCCTCTCTCGCTGTGTCTCTCTCTGTCAAATAAATAAATAAAATCTTTAAAAAAAAAAAAAAAATAATGCGTAGGAGGGACTGGATTTCAGGGATCCCTTCCTTTCAGGGAAATGATCACTTTCCTCTGAGGATCAGGAATGAAAAGGCCAGTTGTGTCTTCCCAAGAAAGGCTTCCTGGGTCCTCTCAGGATTGGGGGTCAGCTGTGGCAGAAGGGTTTTTAAGAGAAGTCCTCCCTTTTGTAGGAGGCCCCTCCCTGTTTTTAGTCAAAACCCCTTTTAATGGACTTTACCACTATTCAGGGGTGCTGTGCAAGCATTGTGAGCATTGACTATGGAGTGTGAAGATTAGAAGTGAGAACTTTACTTCTGTTTACCACCAAACGTGTTGGCCGAGAAAGTCATTGGCTCGAAATGTTATGCGTAAGTTGGGGCCTGAGATGGCGGCACCCAGAGGAAAACTGCCTGAAATCCTCAGGGACCAGAGCTGCAGAGAGGGTGGGTGCAGTGACCCCAGGGGAAGCTGGAGAAGACATAACAGAGGGTCCCATTGCCGACATTGCAGCTAGACCCATCTGAGTATAGAAAGGCTTTGAGAGGATGGTGTCACTCCATGCATGGCTTCCCCCAAGGCGTGGACTGCTCCTACTCCCTGCCCACCTTGTTAAGAGCCAAAAGCCTTGCTCAGAGATGTCCTGCCTCCTCCGACAATTCCTTCCTTCACTAATGCCAAGCCTCCTAGTCAAAAATCTGCTGCTTCTCTCTCTTACCCCTCTTCCTGCCTTTCTTCCATTCTCAGAGACTAAGGTGTGAGATAAGGGAGAAGCAATAAGGCTTCTAAAGAAGCCACCGTCTTCTGCCTGCCCTCAAGGTTCAGACTATCTGCTCCCAAGGTAGCCACTCTGACTGTGGTGAAAGAGAGATTAAAAGCCTTGATTAGAGCTTCAGAATTTTAACCAGTGGGCCAGGCTCAAATAGAAATATGAGGCTGATCTCTGGTGCTTTAATGCCAAAGTACTGGACCAACATTTGTACCAGGGCAAGATGGCTTCCAGATGAGGCATCTGGCATTTGAGCTCACAGGAGCATATGTGTTTACTATGTCTAGATAAGTCAACACTTTCACAGAGCCCCTACCTTGGGCCCAGAACTGGACCGAGTCAACTCTGAGTGTCTGGTGGCAGCCATGCATGTATTTGCTTTTAGCCTCGTGACAGCACAACAGCAGAATGGAAGAGAAGGCAGTCGTGTTGAGAAGAGGGAGTTCTGAAGATTTCTCCCAGTGTGTACACTCTTCCAGCTCATTGGGAAAGTTGCTTCCTTCACTTCCTTCACATTCATTGCGAGTCTTACTTCCGCCCCTGCCATAGATTCGCCAGGTGAGGCTAGCAGAACAATGCAAATGGGCAACATGGAAACCTAGAAAGGAGAGGTCAAAAGTAGGCAGCCCCTGGACATATGGCTGGCAGAGATTTACTCATTATTTTTTTAAGTGGCAGCACACATAGTGCTTATTGTTGCCTGGTCCCTGATCAACATTAAATATACACCCATGTTTGTCCATAACAGCCCTATGAGGTCTTATTATTATTAGCCCCATTTGATGGATATAGAAATGGAACCACAGAGAGGTTAAGTAAGCTATCCAAGGTTATGCCAATGTGGATTTTATTCGGCTAACAACATGGGCCAAATTCACTTGCCAACATTTATAAATTTGGAAATTTCCACCAAAATCCAGATTTGTGGGGTTTCTTTAAAAACTGGAAGATCTGATAACCCTGGGCCCTATGGTAAGCAAAACCAAGCTGTAAAATGGAAACATTTATTAGTGAGCGTGCGAAAAACCCCATATCTGTTTTTGCAAATTCGGCAAACTTCTCACTCTTCTCTCAGCAAGCACTCTGAGACAAAAATGACACAGTGTTCTAACAGCAGATTCAACTCTCCTTCTAGTAAGATTAGGCAAGATTATAATTCAGTCAATTATGAGCCAAAGAATCAAATGGAGCTGCAGCCCGAAGGTATTTCTCCCGAATTGCTGGGCTACTGGGCTTGTAAGATTCTCAAATCCCATTCATGCAAGGATGGAAGAGCATGCATGAAATTTACTCATTACATCTATAAGAAATTATTTCTAATGATCAGGGTAACTATATAACTTCCTGTCTAAACTAGGACTCTTACAAGTGTGAAAGTGGTCGTCTATTTCTCAGTTTATTGCAACTTGTCTTCAAATCCATCCTTCACTGCCTGCTCTGCTATAATATAGGTGAACCTTGTGAATGTTTCTCCTTAGCCAGCTGGAACGTGGTGCTGCTTTGTCAATATGGAACCCAGGAGGGACGCTGGGGGAGGAGGGTGCACTCCTCTCCAGGACTTTTCCCATGGAGTTTCTCCAGAAGCCGAGGCTGGTGGCACATGGCGGCCAGCAATGCCCAGTGGCCAGCAACTTCCCCCAAGCAGCCCCGCGAGCAGCTTTGCAGCTGAGTGCCACCAGGGAGTTACCTCTCTGTGCATAACTTCCCTAAGTGCTGAGGCAAAGCACCTCCTCATGGACAGCTTCCCCCAGCACTTTAGAAGGCAGATTTTCAGCAAGTTCCCCTGACGTGGCACTACAGTGATTGATTTCTCAGACATCCAGGAAACCATAGGCACATCCACTCCTCCAAGGAGGCCTAGAAACCAAGCCTGGGAGGAGAGGGGCTGTCTCTCACCTGGGTGCTCTATTCCAGGCTTAGGGGCAGGGCTGCATCTTAGATCTGCAATTTTGTATTTCTTTGGAATTTTCCTTAACTTGCA
The DNA here is from genome assembly GCF_004348235.1 of Phoca vitulina. Taxonomy (NCBI): domain Eukaryota; kingdom Metazoa; phylum Chordata; class Mammalia; order Carnivora; family Phocidae; genus Phoca; species Phoca vitulina. The sequence goes on along the minus strand of NW_022589727.1, from coordinate 27,862,270 downwards.
TCAATTTCCCATTGTTCCGGTCTCCTGTGACTAGTTGTTTATATTAAGCTTTCCCTGTACAAATTACTGTGTGCTTGCTGTTCTGATGGGACCCTGACTGATAAACAGTTGGAACGTAGAATGTCTCAGGAGATGGACTTGCAAGGATGGGATTTGGGGATTGGTTCGGTGGCACCCTTTGGTTTGAGCACACTGCTGAGCTCATTAGCAATGGGAGATGGGATGCTAGTAAGCCATGGTACAGCGCCTTCACAATTAGTCAAGCTATTACCTGTGGTGGATTATGATGAAGTGCCAATTAAGCATGTGCCTTGGGAGCCCAAGTGGCTGCTACACTTGATCTTTATGGTAATAGTGATGCCTGTAAGGTCTATGGTGTGGGATGGATGGATCCTTCGGAGTGCACTTGAGCACAGAAAGAAAGAAAATGACAAGCTCAGGGCCTTTGGCTCTCAGCTCAAGTCATGGTCCATGAGACAGGAGCTTCTATGAGAGCCCTGTAAGAATCTTATTTCTCGTTGTCATAGGGCTCACGTTGCTAAAAATCAAACACAAAATTTAATTGCATTGGCTGCTGAATCACAACAGTTATATTCACAATCTCATCAAGTTTCTCATGTGAAAGCCAGAGCATTGAATGAGGGAAACATACACTCCCGAAACTGAGAATGGGAACATCTGGTGGGAAAGATCATCACATGAAACTGGCATCCAAGTCTTACCAGTACAAGTGGGGCTTGCTCTCCAGGTTCCAGGGACACTAGACTTGTTTGCTTAAAAACCCTGTGATAACCTCACCCCAGTGGGGCAGATGCCCTGAAAAGTGATGCCTGTTCTCCTCAAGACCCTCCATAACTACTGCATGGTGCCGCTGGGCCCAAAACAAGGCTCCATCTCAGCATCCTGCAGGGGTACAGGCACCCATGATGCCCAGGGAGAAATAGGTTACATGCCAAGAGGATTGCAAGACTTTTCTAACAGGCGAACAAGTGTGGGGCTGCATTCCAAGTGTGGTAGTCTAGACAGGGAGGAATATACTAGCAGAAAGAAATAAGTTCTTTGCTATCGGTGCATTGACTGGTTTTTGGATTTCATGTGTCCGCTCCTGCCTTTGGAGGCGGCCGTAACAATGGACTTATTTGGTTAACTGAACTTGGGACTCAACAGCGGCCTACATTTCATGAAGCTGAGAGGCCAGAGGATCCCTGGCATAAGGTAGAGGAGGGAATCCAAGGATTTAGGGAACTGGATTTATCACGTCTGACCCACACAGGGGCCGACCCCCACAACTGTACCACAAGAAGGTGGGGAAGACAATCCCTTCACTGAGGCTTTGAGAAGTATAAGGGGGTGCCTGCACCTGCCGAAAGCTCTGGGGTTGCTCTCTTTTGCAGGACAGGTACGACCCTAGGGGATTTGGTCATGCAAATGGGCTCCCTGATTTCAGCGGTGCCCATAGGATCCTGAAGTGGCAGAGACCCAGATGGGCACATGCACTGTGTACGATTATGCCTGAACATCAGGTGTAAAGCAGTGACACCAGGAGGTAGAGTCACCCTGCTTAGGATTATTAATGAACCATGTAGTGCAGATTCAGATAACATGCCTGGAATGTAGACCTTTGATTAGGGTCTTTCAAATGGTAACTAACCACCCCTGGAGTATGAATTTCTAAATGTTAACTAACTGCACCTAAGGCATAGATTAAAATTAAATTGTATACACGTATGTATCACACAGAATGTGCTGAAGTATTCTGGAGTAAATTATAGGCAATATAATCAACACTCTTTCCCACATGATAATCATCAGCCTCAGCTGAGTGCTGGCCACTCTGGTAGGTGGGACATGTGGCTCTGCTTTTCCACAGTCCCTGCCACTCCCTAGAAGCTCCTCACAACAGTTACCTTTGCCATTTGCCATCATGTTTGCTCTGTCACTTCTCCTCTTAGATGTGGTAAAAGGAAAGTGGAATATTTATTGTACCACCTCTCTATCAAAAGAAGGAAAATGAAAACTAAAGCTGTATTTCAAGAAAAGTAGGCAAGAGTACAGTTATTATTTGTACAAAATATGTCAATGCAATTGATGTGCAAAGCAAAGTGAATTCATTCGGCAAGAATACAATTGAAGACACTGCGGTGGATGGTTTTTCCAAAGATGGCCGCTGTGGCATCGTCTCCCTGGATGTTCTTCTGTAACGTGACCAGTCGGGGTTTACAGATGACAAAACCCAGGTGGAATGTCTTGCTGTGAGGCCACCCAGATTATCTACAGCCCAATTTGGCCCCAGACTCAGTTTTTCTGATCCCAGTACAATGCTCACAGAAAAGTAAAAGCAAGCCAAAAACAGGGGGTCCTAGAAGGTAGTTGTCTTTGTAGAGTGGTGCCTGGTTGGTGAATACGAGCTTGGAGAGAATTGGACATAAAGACAAGACGTTCAGATGCAAGAATACAGGGAATAAGAAACAAAGATATTTGCATCTGAGTTGATCTTAGTGATTTGCTTGACCCACAAAATGTGGAAGTAACATTCTGGGACTTTGAGTCCGGTCAACCCATGGAAATAGGAGAGATAATAATAAAAGATTGCTTTAAGTCTTTAAACCTGGGTGTGGTTTGTTATGCAGCAGTTGATAACCAAAATAGACTCCTTATGAAATAAGTTTATTTTCTACTTATTGTTCTATTTCTGCCTGGGACCGGATAGGCATGGGAGTTTGAGACCTCCCACTTCAGAGTTTTGTCATTGTCCAACGCTGATTTCACCTACCTATCTTTTTTTTTTTTTAAAGATTTTATTTATTTATTTGAGAGAGAGAATGAGACAGAGAGAGAGAGCATGAGAGTGGGGAGGATCAGAGGGAGAAGCAGACTCCCCGCTGAGCAGGGAGTCCGATGCGGGACTCGATCCCAGGACTCCAGGATCATGACCTGAGCCGAAGGTGGTTGCTTAACCAACTGAGCCACCCAGGTGCCCCTCACCTACCTATCTTAACTAGCATTATCCATCATGAATATTCATGATGCATAAACACATATTCATCTGGCTTCTGTTGAGCAAATGTTTTTTCTTAGGGGAAGAAGAATAATCTCCTAATCATTCTCCACCTCACAGATAGGTTCCTGGGCCCTTCAGGTGCCCCTTCAGACAGGTACGCAATTTATATAGGAATAGTTAATCCATTTTTTACTTGAACAACTGGATTGGCTTCACGTGTCCAACAGGCTTTTACAAAGAGGTTAAATGAAGCTGTTTCACCGTGTAGGTGGGATGGAACCGAGGCCTGTCCCTCAGGCGATAATCTCAAGTGACCCACTGTGAACCAGGATGCCATCCTCCTCCCAGCCCTCCCCCCGCTCTGACCTCTCTTGACTTTGTTGCTTACTCTCGGCGCTCTTGCATTTGACCTTCTTGTCTCCATCTCCAATGGACCCTTTCCAATCTGACAGGCAATTAGTCTCTATTCCCCTCCCTTCAACAAGTCGCCCACGCGGACCAGGCACCACCCTGGAAACAGCTTCCAAGAGCCCCTGTTCCTCAACTGTTCTGTGAGCACCGTGCTGTGAGTCCGATCTGGGCCCGGGACCAGGTTGTACCTGGATAAGCGTGGTGGCCTCGGACCCAGGCATTTCCCCTCCATCTCCTCATTGAAACGAAGGACTGCTGTCATTCCTGGACAGCTTCTAGTGCCATGTTCTTCCTCCCACATTTGTCTTCCTCCCACATTTGTCTTCCTCATCCCCCATTCTGGCCGGGCTCCCAGGCGCTGTGTTCCTCTCTTACACGCCTGCAGGCCACGTGAGCCCTTCCTAGACCAGCTGTTTTGCGGCTCTATTGGGATGAGGCTCGGCCACAAGTGTATTTTATCCCTCTCTTCTGAATATATTATTTTGCACTTTGACCTTAACTGTTTCAGAAACCCCACCGAATGACTGCAAAGATGAAACCCAGGCTGGTTGTAATTTTGGTATATCAGGAAAAGCAATTGCTTGCTTCATCTATCACTTAGCTCAGTTCCACACTAATCAGATCAGGATCACATAATAACATTTCTCATAAGGCGACAAAATAGTTGAGTTCAAATAACGCCTTTACCAAGCCTTGAATCTATTGTTCCAAACAATTAAACAGTATTCCTATCAGAGAAGGCCATCTTTTTCCTGCCCAGGGCCAGTGGGCCCTACTTTGGGAGAGACACACACAGACAGGAAGCCACTCCTCTTCCTCTTCCTCCACCTGGCCTCGCAGCCAGGACCTGGCTCGGAAAAGGCCTCGGGGGCCCCAGCTGCTCAGTTGGTCCCGGGGGGCAGCCTGGAGCTGCGGTGTCGCTTGAGGTCTCGCTGCTGCACAGAATCCGGTCACTGAGAGGGGGCCCTCCCACCCGGGCGATTATCTCCTTCTTTTTCCTGAGACCCAGCCCTGCCAGCACAGCTCCCCAATGCTATCAGCATTCTGCTTCTTCCCCTGCAGATAGGCTTGGGAACAACTTCTGAATATAAAGCCTTTAAACAATGAACAGCGTTTGAGATAGAATTAGGGCTAAGTCCTGAGCAAACAGCTGGATGAAATATGTCTTTATCTGTGACTGTCTCTAATTTAAACAACCCATAAGATGTTTGTTCTAAATGCTGGCCATATCTGGCTCTGCCTGTCTTTCTGAATCCCTCCCCCCTACACACACACACACACACACACACACACACACACACACCAGCTGCTGGGAGAAAATGACATCCTTTCCTACAAGTCGCAAGTCGATGACTTTTCCCTGATGTCAGGAGGCATTCCCCCTTGCGTCGGCGCTGGGTCGGTTTTCTGGGGGCCATTGCTACCAGGTATTTCCGGGGTGGCGTGGTGTGGGGGGTATGCTGCTTCACCCCAGTTGTGAGAATCTGCGGCTTAGCTGCCTGTCTTTCCAGGCCTCTCCGATCTCAGTCCAGTTTTAATTGAATCCTTTGCAGAGCTGGCTGGGGAACAAACGACATGGAGAAAGTGGTCCGTGGGATATTTACATGTCACTAATGGGGCGGATGAGGGGCCAGGTGGAAAACCCTAGGAGGGGAAGGAGAGAGGAGGGCGTCCCAATGCACAGACAAGGGCTGGGAGCACAGCCTGGGGCAGGTGCCAACTTGGCCCTTGGGTGTCTGTCTGGAGTGAGCAGGAGGACCCCTGAGGAGGAGGACTGCTCTCTGAGGGCGTGAGATCCCATGGGCACCCCCTCCCCTGCTGACCTCACCTCTCCCTCCACACTGGGAGAGTCTCGGTACGCTTTGCTGACCTTCCTGCTTCCTTGTGTCCTCGCATGAGGGGAGAAGGTGAGCCTGCATCTGTGTGTCCCTGTCATCCTCACAGCCTCGCTGAAGACTCCTGGATCAATGTATCACCACAAAGATGTTCTTGCAGGCCTTGTGCCCCTCCCTCCCTGGCCTCCACGGAAGCCACCCTGACACCTGCCCGAAGACTCCGCAGCAGGGACAAAATGAGAACGTGCCCATGAGCCCTGCACAGCCAGGGACAATACGATGGCCTCACAGGCCTCTGTTTCCACTGGAAGCAAGTGGACTTGTCTCCAAATCCCGTCTTCTTTAGGACTGGTGTGAAGAGTCCCACGGCCTCCTGGCAGCAGGGTGTCTGAGGCTTGCAAACTTCTCTGGGGGTGCTTCCCAGAGAGATAAAAGGACCCAGCTTTGCTCCAGCTTCCTCCCCACCCCTCCCCCAGATTCAGAACTATTTCAGGGACATGGAGTTTGACCGGTGGCCCAGAAGAAGTGCATAAATATAAGGGACCTAAGATGTCGGTGTTGGAAATACGCCTAGTGCCCTTTCATGCCGTTGACGTATGGGCTTTCCTGCCTGCCCGTCATGGTAATTCAGCTAAACTGGATGAGCAAGCCGCACAGGGCGGCTGTTTTGTAGGAAGAGGTGCTTGGCTCTATACAGACGGCTGTAATTATCAAGCTCCTGATCACAATATCATGGTGCGGCACGAATATTCAAGTTCCATTCAGAGAGCACCCTGAAAATCATCACATTGCTAATTATAAATGTGACTGCCAAGACCCCAGCTTCCTTCTATTCTTCTTACATCCTGCAGATGGCCAAACTTAGGAACTAATCACCAGATTCCCCTGGAATAGCAGCTGGTGGCTTGATAAGGCAGGGTTTGGGCTTTGGGCTTTGGCAGAATCTGTGAGAGACAGAGTCTCTATCACAGCATGGGTTCTGTCTCTCAATGGTCAGGACACCGTGAAAGCACATCCCTGTGCCTCAGCATGGAGCCCCACCCTGGAGCACTCCAGGTAGATAAACATGCCACCCTTCCTGACCCCTGGGCATCACTAGCTCTGCTGTGGTGTTATACCAAAGGACCTGGCCTCCTTCGAATATGTCTCCCCAGAGTTGGGAGGGTGGCAGAAAAGGTGTATCATTTTGCCAGGCAAGAGGCCAAATTATATATAGGTATGTAGACTTGGTCTAGAATAGTCTTTGTTAAAAGTAGAGCTTGGGATCACCTTTCAAGAAATAGAGCGATTGGCAACAGCTTAACCTCTCCCCTCCTCACTAGGTATGGGGCATTGTCATTGTGCCTTCTGGCCTTGGGGCTCATAGGTATTAATGGTTCTGTTTCTTCATTATTATTTTTAATATGGCTGTAAATCTGGCTGGCTGTATGTGTCCAGTAGAGAATCAAAATGAGAAAACATATTATATTATTGGTCCAGGTGTCTGGGAGCAGTGGAAGGGATCAGGGGACTTGGAATCAAATATGTGCATTAGAGGCCATCAGCCCCTCCCTTGCTGTGTGACCTTGGGCAGGTCACTTCATCACTCTGGGCTCCCGCTCTTTCTTCCTGCAAAATGAAGAATGTACTAGGAGCTTTTTCAGTCATTGATATTTAATATTAAATCATTTAGGAGCTATTGGTTGTCCACTTGAGCCAGGCAACGTGCTGGTTGTTGAAGACAAAACAGCATTAAGCCATTGCCTGCAGTCTCTCCCTGCACATTGGGGTACAAGCCAGGCCACGAGTAAACATCCCACAGTGTGGCAGATGAGGAGGTTCCCACCAGCTCCCTGCTCTGGGGAGAATTTGCTGCCCAGTGGCAGACAGCCCCACATCCAAGGTCATGACCTTCCCGTGACTCAGCAAGGCCTGGGGATAAAGGCCCAAGGCAGGTCGACTCTGGGCCTTGTTTGCTGCAGAGCCCGCTGGCTGGGCTGAGGCTTTGTGGGGGCTGAATTTCACTGGACTTCTTGTCCCCAGTCCTGCTCTGCCCTTCCTTTCACAGATCCCTATCCAAAATCCACATCTTGTCCTCCAAACTCCATCTTAGCGTGTACATCCCGGAGACCCGACCGCAGTGCAGCAGCTGGAGAGGTTGTGTGGGGTCCTGGGGGCAGCTATGCAAGACGCAAGTTGGACCCTATTCTTTCTTCACTGTGGCCATGGACGGGGAAGGGCTGCATCTGAGCATTTCCAGTCTTAGTTGGGGTGCAAAGAGTTTGTTGGGTGATGTAAGGAGCTGGAGTAAGAAGTGGAGGGACAAAGGAAAGCCACACGGTGGCCACTGATGAGCTGCTTAACCCTGTGGGTAATGACTCGGTCTCCCAGGGATCCACTAGGGAACATACAGAATATGCTACAGAATTCTCCTTCTATTTCCTTCTTTCTACTCCCCGGCTCCCAAACTTGTTAGGTAAAGGCTGCTTCCCCCTTCCACCACCCTCCCCCCATTTCTGGGCTGCCTTGTTCTTTGGAGAAAGACCTGAGAATGGAGAAGTGGAAAGACACAGTGGGCAGTTGAAATGGCCCCACCAACAGCATCAAAAAGACCATCACCCACAGCAGCGGTTGAAAGGAGCGGGGGCTGAGCAGGGCGCCGTGTGGTCTGGTGGTCACCATGGCCTGTTAGCGCCTGCCCCGTCCTTGGGTTGCTGTCATTCCTGGCTGGGGGGCTAGCCTAATCTCCCCCAGGGGACCCGCAGACCAAAGACTGAGGCCAGGCTGGGCTGTGGAGAGGCTGCTCGGACACAGCGTGGGGAGGACAGTCGTGCCTGGTCCTGCCTGGCCTGACAGCCTGGCGCATGGTCCCAGGAGCACGGGGCTGTGGCTCCGTGTTCAGGCTTGCGAGCCAAACCATGTGGCTTGGGTCCTCGCTTTGCCACTCAGGAGCTAACATACCATTTCCCTGCCTGTGGGATGTGGATAATCAGAGTGTCCACCGTAGAGGGTGGTTGTGAGGCTTGCATGACATCATGCTGGAAGGCACCTTGCCACCGGCCCCCCGCACGGAGACTGAGGTCGGTACTTGTTAACAGTCAGTGTGATGAGATCTTTTGCAGAGTGTCTTTTTTGCCGTGGAAGTCTGAACACTGCTCACTCAGCCGAGCACAGCTGTGGGTTGTGGCTCCATTGTCCTTGTAACAACCCCCAGCAAGGCCAGCAATGCAGACGTAAGAAGCAGCCTTAGAAGTATTTCCTTCTCTTCTAGTGCGTGAAAGGGCGAAAGGAGCATTGTTGTCGGAAAGAATAGACTGTGCCCTCCACACCTCGAGCTTCTCGGGCAAGGTCCATGGCTGACGTGGGGCCTCTCTGAGGTCACTTACATCTATAATTGCTTCAGGATAACTGTTTTAATGCTTGCCCCCAAATCACCCTTTATGCTCCATGAAACAACCTGCTCCATGAAACAAACTGCTTTAAAGTCATCTTTCAGCAGCTTTGTTTTGTGTTTACTAAATTACTTATTCTACAATAAACCCCATGAGAGGCATGCTTCATTATTCTTGAGTTGTGCCCTTGCAGACGTGTAATAATCGTGGATTCAGACCCTTCTGGATTGTTTCGAGGTTTCATTCGTCCTTTAATTCCCTCCCTCCCGCCACATCTTGTGTCACCCTCGTCACTGGCTCTCCCTCAGCCTGCAGCCCAGCCTGAGCTCCTGGGCTCAGTTTGTGGGAGGAAACCCTCCCTGGGCTTGGCAGCTTTCATCAGCTCTCTGAGGGATATAAAATAGGGACCACAGAAGCAAATAGTAGCACAAGGCAGTTACCACTGACTCTGACCTCAGGCTACAGTTCAAGGACAGATTGTGTCACCTGGGAAGGAACTTCATTGGTGTTAATAACACCCGTCCCATCATGTGAAGCACTTAATGCACTGTTGGATGAATACTGACCTAAAGACAAGTCCTGTTGAATCTGGTATATTGGAACTAACAACGGTTGTGAATGTGGACACATGTGGGTGAAATCCCCTATGGAGCATATCTAGCATGTCTTAGGTTCGAATTTCAAAACCCTAATTAAAGCTTTCAAATTTTCCTTCCTAACAAGTGTGCTCTCCCCAAGGGTATTTAAGGATAAATCTAGAACCTGATCAAATGCCTTTTAAAATACTGTCTAATATTATTATAATTGTTCATGACTGTGTCCAGGCACAACAAAGGGGAGAGAAAGAGAACGTGTGTATTGAATGGGAGTTGAGGGGGTGCTAGAGAGGCAAGGGCCCACAGCTTCTCTGCTGGCTGTGGCTCAGTTTGGATCATGGAAAGAACTTCCCTCAGGTGAAAGAACACTCTGGACAGTCCTCTGAGCACAGAATAGATGAACAGGAGTGCTCCTCAAAACCAAAGCAAAACAGGTAAGCAAACACCAAATTTGGAAGTACTAGTTGGTGAATATGCTCCATTTTGGAGGGGCTTGCTCAGAGTTGATATCCACTCTATCGAGTTCATTCATCATCGAGTAAAAGCCAGATGTTTGGAATATTGGTCCTCTGTCAGGCCCTCAGCATGTGATGGCAGCTGCATGCTCCCCATTTAATCATGGAGCCTCCCAGCCTACCTTCTCCACACTCAGGGTCCAGTGCCTTGACCCAGTTCTTACTTGGTGCATTATTTAGGGTAGGTGAGGTATACTGTGTAGGGCAGGTGCTTTTCAAGGACAACGATTTTCCCAGTTTCTCCTTAAATGATGACCCAGGGATTGGGTTCCTGTCACTGTCCACTCCATCATGATGGGACTCGCACATGTGAGTAAGAGAAGGAAGCAAGGAAGATCATTCATGGGAAGCTTTTTGACTAGCTGAGAAGGCAAGGATACCATTCTGCCCACATTCCATCAGCCAGAACTCGGTCACACACTCCCAATCCCACTGCGAGTCAGGCCAGGAAATGCCAGGACTCAATGCCTGAGTGCGAGGACAAGGGCACGGTACTGGTGAGCGCCCAGCCAGCCTCTGACACCCTGGACATGACTTCAGGCCATCCCTCCCCCGAAGAGTTAGCTAATGCTCCACCTGCCATGATCTCAGGTAGTTCGCAAGCATGAATTTATGTTCAGAAGAGGTAAGTGAAGTGTTCAAGTTCACAGAATTAATTTAAAAGGTAGAACTTCCTCGTTTTTCAACACTCAATTGTACCAGTCAGGACACACAAGTAATGTGACAGTAACAACTTTCAAGTCTTAGTGGCTTGAGACAAAGGGTCTATTTCTCACTCCGGATCCCGTGGGGATCTGGAAAACGAGCCAGGGCATCACCCTTCTTACAGTGGTTCTCATTTCAGCCTATTTTGATCTTTTACTTCCTTCTTCTCATCATCAGCATTCCTTCACAATGATGGCTGTGCAGGAAGAAAATGTGGGAAATTGCACACTGAATCTTGCGTGCCTGCACTCGTGAGTGTCCCACACCACTTCTCCCATTCTGTGTGGCCATAGCTCATTCAAGGAGGCAGGAAGTGGGATCTTCCCAAATGTCCAGGAAGGAAGGAGAACAGAAAACCTCAGTGAGCACTAATAGCCTTGTCCATCCCTATAGGTCCTGAGGAAAGAGACTCAGGAAAGCTCACTGGGCCCGAGTTCAAATGGTCACTCATGCTGCTCTTATTTCTATCATTATTTCTTCAGAATGTAGAAACTTGAGTGTCTTGGGCCCTAAGATACCTGGTGCTTTTGATCCACCCAGTATCTTCTTTCTATTCTAGGCCCTCTTTTTTTTTTTTTTTTTTTTTTAAAGATTTTATTTATTTATTTGACAGAGAGAGAGATAGCGAGAGCAGGAACACAAGCAGGGGGAGTGGGAGAGGGAGAAGCAGGCTTCCCGCCGAGCAGGGAGCCCGATGTGGGACTCGATCCCAGGACCCTGGGATCATGACCTGAGCCGAAGGCAGACGCTTAACGACTGAGCCACCCAGGCGCCCTATTCTAGGCCCTCTTTATTCTGTTCTATTCTAGACCCTCTTTATTTCAACCTCTAGTGGCTCTGGTGGGATTGTCTGTCATGCGTCCTTGCATTTGCAAGGTAGGGTAGGTTTCTTCTTCAGTCAGGGGTAGGTTTCAGTTTCTTTAGGATTATGGCCTGAAAGGAAAGGGCTTGAGCTGACAAGAGCCACTTTCTCAATTCCTCTCTGTGGCAGGGAAGAATGAGGACCACAGGCAACGGGAAACAAAACTAAGTTAGACAGATTCACACACACGCATACACAGACGCACACACACAGTCGGTGTGGAGGGCGTGCTCTGATGACATAGTTGGGACCCTGGATCCAACCACATCTGATACCACAGACCCAGTAGAGCTCAGCCCATAGTGGTTTCCCTTGGGCTGGTTTGAGGTAAATTTTCTTCACTTACAAACCAACCAACAAACAAACCCTCTTAATGTGCTCAGATATATAAAACTTTTCAAATAGTCTTCTGGAGAACTTAATCTCTGGCACCTGGCAGGAGGAGCAAGCAGGTGTACTGGTGTAACTATGAGAGAGAAGCTGAGCATTGATCCAGACGAAGAGAGACATGAAGGAAATGGACACATGTCTGGATTTTTGGCTAAGAGCTGGGATAGGATTAGGAGCAGGAGGACCAGACGCCATGGTTCTCCAGAAAGGCTGAAGCCATTTAGGGAGAGGAGGCTGATGGGGTTCACTCTGAAGTCTCAAGTCTGAGCAGTGATATACACCTTCAGAAACTTGGCATTGGAACAATGATTTTCTATGTCATCTCTGGCATGAAGCATAACATAGGATATTTCTAACAAAACCGAGTCTAAACAGCACATTATCCTTCCTTCAGATTTTACTATAATCTTTCTAGTTAAAGTTTAAGAAACAAAAGAGGTCCTTTCTGAAGATAGGTGTTAGGATGCAAGCATACTCAGCTTCCAGACCCTCTGGATGCTTGGGTGGAGAGGTAGTCGGGTCTTACCTGTATGTGAACAGAACTCCGAAGAGAACAAGCCAGGGAGAAAGGAAATGAGAAAATGAACGGATCTTTAGTATTTATTCTGCTTTAGGTGCCTGCTTTGTGCATATGTAATATTTTTTATCCTGTAAGATCCCGAAAGGAAGTCTACTTTTTAAATGAGGAAATGCAGTCTGAGAGAGGGTAAGTAACTTACTACTGTCCTAGAGCTAGCATGCTGCAAAGTGTGATAGGAGCAGGCTCTCTCTGATTCCAACACCCTTGCACTTTTCAGGGAACAATGATTCTCCCGGCAAAGACCCCACCACCACCGCTCCGACCCCTGCTCTTGCTTGCAGAAGCCCAAAGTTCTGTGGCAGAAACTAAAACATGAAATAAAGCCTTTCATTTGTGATAAAAAGTAAAGCTCCTTTAGATTTTGAATGAGAGAAAGAGTCCAAAAATCAGAAAGTCTTGTGTTCCCAGTGAGAGACTTCATACATTTCATAACTTTGTGTCTGGTGGGAGCAAGTCATGAGGTCAAGGGCCAGATGCCAGTGTTGTTGGAGTAGGAGTAAAGTATGAATCAGCCTGGGAACTGGTAGGTAAACACTCAGCTGTATACAAACCAGGGAACAGTGATAAGACTTTGGGCTTCCAGAAAAAACAGTTTCCATTTCACTTCTACCTCTGTGATAGAGAATGAGGAGGAGATAATAGCAGATAAAGCAAAAGGGTAATATAATAGCACAAAACCCACAGGCACAGAACAATATTTTGAAAACCTAACATGGGAGAAGGTGTTTCCTCTCTTGAAATGCTCTGGAATCATCGGGGTGGAAATGGATGGTGGGCACTGAACATCTACTGGCTTTATAAAGGAAAATTAATGTGGGAGATAAGTTTCAAGGACAGCAAGTTGAGCGGGAAGTCAGGTACAATGGAATACTATACAACAGTGAAAATAATGAACTGGAGCTACAAGTAGCCACATGGATAAATCTCAAAAACATAATGTTGTATATAAAGGTTACACATTGTATTATATTGTTTACATAAACCTAAAAAAATAAGCAAACCAGTTAGTTCTATATACTGTTTAAAGTTACGTGCATAAGTATAGTCAAGCATGGGATCAATAAATACCAAATCCAGGATTGCAGTTAACTCTGGGTGGGAGGAGGGGACAGGATATTTGGGATGAAGAACAAGACATGGAATTCCCACTGTGTTTGTGATATTCATTGCTTAAGCTGAACAGGGACAAATTGATATTTGCTGAATTGGTCTCTGCATGTTTTTGGTGTGTGGAATATTCCCTAACAAATAAGACAAAGGTGGATGACAAGGATTAATTTAGCATAGGAAAGTATAGGGCAAGGGGTCCATGGGCTGGGGAAGGACTCTAAGATTCCCTTAGAGTGATCTGTCTAAAGTGTGGGGTCCTGCTGTATTATATATTTGGCTAATAGTTACAGTGTAAATATCACATTTGGAACTTGTTTTTGCTGATGAATCAAACACTTCACATGTCTTAACCTCTCACTTGATGCAAATATAATGCCAGTCACACAGTAGAAAAATCTCTTGTGGCTAATTCATTATGGGAAACTGATCTGTTTTCTTTTCTAGTCTTTTTATCTTGGCCAAATTATAAATATTTTAAATACAAAAGAGGAGGAAGAACAATGCCATATGCAGTCCTTTGGGGGAGATAGCTAATTCAACAATAGAAGACAGCGTTCAGGATGAACAGAGTATTGCATTCAGTTGTAGCCAGGTTCCATCCTTGCAAACTGACAAAAGTAGAAACTTGTGTTATTATAACATAAGAAAACAAAACTCCTTTTATTTATATCTATGATTTTATGTATGTCTATATCATATCTATGATATAATTTATATCTATTGATTAAAATATCTTAATAGTCTTTACGATACAAAGAGCTTTTATAAATCCAAAAGAAGACAAATACCCCCCAAAAAGGACAAGGAATATAAGAGAATTTACAAAAAGAAACAGATGACCAAAGACATCTTAAAATGTTAAATTTCATTAGAGATATGCAATGTAAAAACATTGAGGCTTCATTTCCATTTTCCACCCATTAAATTGCAGAAGACTATAAAAATTGAAAAGACCACTTTTTTTATCATGAGGTTCAGTGGCAAGCTGTAGTATATTGTTTTCCATGGGACAAACACAGGTTCCATATGGAGAGGGAAAAAGGTCTGAATTGTCTTTGCAGTATGACATGAAGTGTACTGAAAAATCCTATAAAATTTCTTCAAATTAGCTCAACATAGACAATTAAATTTCTTCTCCTGCTCAATCTTTAGATAAGATGCTCAAGGGTTTTATTAAAATACAGCTTATTATCTGGGTGTGGCAAGCCCCTAGCTATTACCAACTATTTGATCCATGCTAAAATTAATTTATCAGATTAGCTGCTAATGAGCCACCAACAAACTCTTTTTCTTTTAAATGTTTATAGTTTTGAGCAGAAAATATAGCTGCAATACCGGACCACCTGATATATATACAACAAACAATGGCAAACATGTAATGTATGTATACATTTATATATACACACACACACATTTATATAGTACAACATTGTAGAAATTATTAATTTTAGGTCCCTCCCAATAGTAAATACTCCTTTAATCTTAGGAATGAAATGAAACTTATGATAAAGTTAATTTGGCACATTCAGTGAGATACATGGTTATTTTTGTACCATGTAGTAATTAGTTACAAGTGGTGGGAAGTCCATAAAAAAAAAACAAAAAAAAATGAAACAAAAATTTAATCTTCTTCTTTCTTACCTTATTAGTTTCAAATATCTATAATCAGTATCAAATTAACATTTTTAAAGCAATTAATGAAAGAATATTTGACCTTCCTGCATATACATAATGTCATTGATTCTTATTAAGAAACAAAAGTTTTCAATGAGACCTCCTAACTCTACCAATTCCCCAGCTTTTGACAAAGGCCTGGAAGCAGGTATTCAACATTACCAGGTGTCTTAGTATGGAGGAGCTTGATGCAAAAGTAATCTTGGCTTACAACATTATGGATTGCAGACTCAGGGGTGGGAAGAAAGATCTAATTAAGGGTTGGTGGCAGAGAGGAAGAGAAGGACCACAGGGAGAAAAGAGGCTGAATCCTACAAAATAATGTATTTTGAAAGATATGAAAGATGGGAATGGACAAATCAGGAAAGGGAAGAAGATGGATCCCTAGAAATATCTTCCCGTTAATACTGACTCCGCACTGAAAGCCATCCTAGAAAACCTACAACATGTTTATATGGAAGTCTGAGCTTAGATGTCACTTGGTACCAGGGCAAGCCAAAGCCTGGTCCTGTTGCCCCTTCAATGCTCCTATTCCTATCATCTCCTCATGGGCCAGCTTTCCTTTAGTTTCAGGCAAAGCCAGATGTTGAGGATTAAATATTTAAATAAATGGAAGAATATACACTCTATGAGAATGATGCAGAATTAAACTCCAATTCACTCATTGTAACATGTCTCGTTGGAGGGGAGGACAGGATCTAGATTAGCGGGGTAGGTGGTCAAGAGGACAGAGCAAGTTCCCACAGAATCACCCACATTCCACTTCAAACACAAAGCTATAATAAATAAAATAATTTTAAGTGCACATCTGCTTCCTTTTGTAAAGACTCAATAAAAACAAAGAACTCAGTACTCAAGAAACAGAATAATCATCTACTGAACCAGAAATAAAGTGGGAACACAGAATAATTAGCAGGGACCAAGTCTCAGGCCTGTTGGAAACCAGGAGCAGAGATAGGCAGAGGTAACCAGGAGTTCTCCTCCAAAGAGAGAAAGGGGTTCCCCATGCACAAACAGGCAAGAATGCTCTGGGGCTCCCTGCAGAAATGAGTTATAGCTACTAACTAGAACTGTGGTAGAAACTAGCTTCTTGCTTGGGTGGAAGAAAATAAACATAAACAGCTCTGCAATATGAAACTGGTGGCAAAGGGATTAGGTTTGCATGTATGGGCTCAAGCTCTCAGCCTAAGTCTTGATTCTAATGAAGGACTGGGCAGTGCTGGGAAGTGGCAACCTCAAGGTTGGCCATGAGGAGATGGGATGGAAGAGAAGAACTCACACTCAATGTTTCAAAACAGATGAGGAAAATGAAAGTCATAAAAGATAGCCAAAAAACTCAACAACTGGAGAATTCATTCCTGAAGAAATGAAAATAATAGAGAAATCTGAGAGAATTTAAAATTAGTATGGTAGTATCTTCAAAGAGGATATAAAAAGGAGAAAATTTTATTTTAAAAAATACCAAAGCTGGTAGATATTAATCCTTAATAAGTGAATATGAAAAAGCACCAATTAGGAGCCAGGAAGTGAAACACACAGTAATTGAAATGAAAAAGAAAAACCTGGGGTGCCTGGGTGGTTCAGTTGGGTGATTGGCTGACTCTTGGTTTTGGCTCAGGTCATGATATCAGGGTTGTGAGATGAAGCCCCAAGTTGGGCTCCATGCTCAGTAGGGAGTCTGTTTGAGATTCTCTCCCTCTCCCCCTACCCCTCTCCCTGCTCATGCGCACTCTCTCTCTCTTTCTCTCTCTCTCAAAAAAAGAAAAGAAAAACTCAACAGGCTATCAAATCTTTATAAGACACAGCCAAAGAGAAGATGTAATACAATGAATTAAATATTGAGGAATCCACCCAGAAAACAACACAAAGACATTAAGAGATGAAAGGAAAATGAAAAACACTGAGACTTGTGAGCAAAAGAGGCCCCCCATGCACTGATCAGTAATTCCAGAAGTAGGGGAGAAAGGAGTGGTGAGGGGCAATCCTCAGAGCTAATGCCTGAGAATTCTCTGAATAAAGAAGTATACAAGTCTTCTGGATAAAAAGAACACAGAGTACTACATAAGGAAACAGATAATCAAAATATAACTGCAGATCATCAAGAAAAAGGGAAATTATTAAAAGATACCAGAGAGGGGGAGAAAACCAAAACCCACAAAGGGATAACAGCTAGATTGAGAGCATACTTTTTCCATCAGAAATAGTAGGGACCAGAAGACAATGGAGTAACATCATCCACAGGCTGAAGGAAGACACGGTCAACCCAGAATTCCACACACAACTAAATTATCACTCAAGAACAAAGGCAAAATAATTCCTAAGCTACAGACAAAGGATGTGCATCTTCAAAAAGGTAAATAAATCTAGAAGGAAGCTGTGAGAGGCACACAGCATTGGTCACTAATAGTGCAACAAAGACCAAACTCTCATATTGACAATGCCAATATCCCAAGAAAATGCTCGACAGGTGACATGGCCCACTGGGATGATATTAAACATCAGAGATGTGGTAAATGAAAGTAAAACCAATTCACAGTTAAGCAAACTTCATTACTGTGTGAGGAAGGAAGGGGGGGCAGGAAGGGGTGAAGACAAGGAAAACAGGGGACAGAGAGGGAGGAGTTCATCCTGCTAGATTTCTCAGAAAGCAGAGAAATGAGGTGGGGCTCCTGAAGAGATGTGATTGGAAATGTGGGCAGAAGGGAGGTGAGTTCTGTCACCTTTACCTCCTTCCCTGGGGTATGTGGGGTGTGGGGGCCAGCGGACCCACGGAGAGTTTCTAAACATGTGGGAATCCATGCTGTCTGAGGCCTGAGAGATTTAGTCTAAGAAATATTGCCGTGCTGTGAAATTAATTGCTTTCAGGAAAGAAAGCCTCTGGTGATTTTACCGTGTTTGACGAGGAGAGAAGGGGAGCAAGAGGAGGGCTCCATAGGAAGGGCAGCCTGGGGCATAGGTGGGACCCACACCTCCAGGGGACCCAGGCTGGGAGTGGAGCAGAGATTTCCCAGAGCAAGAGGATGGCGCTGAAGTCAAGGCTCCTGTTCAGAATCAAGCCAGCCTGCATTCGAGGGCACCCTTCAGGCTAGGTGAGAAGTGCAAATGCAGCTCTCTGCCCCAACCCCACCTCTGTTAGGAGCTCTAGAAGCCAAGGGAGGCAGCTGCTGTGCTTTGAATGGGGCTTTGGGGCGATACATGCTAAAGAGGATTTTTAACAACTTTGCTCAAATGTTATGAATGAAATCCCTTCTTGGTCCTCTTTGAAAATTAATTAAGGTGTTAAAATTGCTTTTAACTGCTTCTTTGGCTGTGTGACCAGAGTTTCTTTGGAATGTAGTGCTGCACTGAGAACGTGAAGATCCCACTTTATTCAGGTTATGCACATAAAACATAACTCTTCCTCCGGTGGAGAAATAAAACAGCTGATCTTCCTGCCTCTCAGTTTTGGCCTGCCCAGGCGCCTCGGCTAAAAGCTACCATCCTAGGACCCTTGGGCTTGGAGGGCCAGATGCGGGCCAACCCTGACCAGAGAGCTTTCTCAGTGCCTCACAATGTCCCATATTCTAGACTTTCTCCTCAGCAGAGCCTGCACCCAGCATTTTCTCTGTGGGGATCACATTCCTCAGTGGCCGAGAGTGCAGCATGAGGGAGAGTTAGATCGGAGGGCTGTCTTTACCTGTCACACGGTAATAAAAGTCAGTCCCCACAAGAGGAAGGCTTGAGGCTACATTTCTAATGCACAGAATCATGCCTAAATATTTGTTAAGTGAAACCACATGGATGGGGGATATGCCTTGACATCCCAGCTTTAGCATAGGCTCTTGTATAAATACCTCCCAGAACATGCATCATAGAAACGAAACAAAAGTTGGGGTTGACAACTTAAATATTGCATAGGGTTCAAACAAGCCAGGAAAAAAATGGTTTTGAGAAATAGGTTCCTGAGTATATATATATATATATTTTTCCCTGACTGCATTTTAGGTGGAGGAGAAAAGGAATCCATGCTGTTTCTTGTCTGAGAGATTTAGTCTAAGAAATATTGTTGTGCTGTGAAATTAATTCCTATCAGAAAAGAAAGCCTCCAGTGATTTAAAATTATATTGCATATATCTATGTAGTATATTACATACAGTACATTAAAAAAGTTAAAGTAAATTAAAAGCCCTAAAACAATCCACGTATTATTTCAAGATCCCAGTGGCATATTAATTATGCCTTCTGCTCTATTCATTTTGTCTCTTTTGTAAATAGAGGTAGTCTCAGAATTAAACCACTTGATTAATAAGGGCCTTTGCATAGAAACAGCCATTAATTCTCTGTTCCCTGACATTGTTACAGGGCTGTGGCCACCACAGGTCCTGGCTACTGCTCACCCTACCAACACCCCAGAGCTGTTGCTTGAGGAGCCCCCAAGGCTGCCTTCCAATTTCCACTTCTCCTCTTTTATGCCTTAAGCCGCCCTAGCCCTCAGGTATTTGGAATACCCTGAGTAGCATTCCAACTGTGTTGATTCCAGCTGTGATGAATTAGGCTTTCGAGGCTAGCCTGCGAATCTGCCTACCACTAAGAACACGTGGATCAATTGTGAGTCCATACAGCATAAGTATTAAGACTATTAGGAGTCAAGAGGAGTCAAGACCACCTGTGTTAGTCTCCAGGCTCTGACATTTGTTAAGGGTGGAAACTTGAACCATTCAACTTCTCTTTGCCTCAGCTTTCTCATCAGTAAAATGAGAACAATAATTGTAACCAACCTTATAGGTACTATTATGGGCTGAATTTTGTCCCCTCAAAATTCATATGTGGAAGTCCTAACTCCCAGTACCTCAGAATGTGACTATATTTGGACATAGGGCTTTTAATGGGGTAGCTGATCCTATGACCCAGCAATTGCACTTCTGGGTATTTACCCCAAAGACATAGATGTAGTGAAAAGAAGGGCCATATGCACCCCAATGTTCATAGCAGCAATGTCTGCAATAGCCAAACTGTGGGAAGAGCCGAGATGCCCTTCAACAGATGAATGGATAAAGAAGATGTGGTCCATATATACAATGGAATCTTACTCAGCCATCAGAAAGGATGAATACCCAACTTTTACATCAACATGGATGGGACTGGAGGAGATTATGCTAAGTGAAATAAGTCAAGCAGAGAAAGTCAATTATCATATGGTTTCACTTATTTGTGGAACATAAGGAATAGCATGGAGGACATTAGGAGAAGGAAGGGAAAAATGGGGGGGGGTGCGGAATTGGAGGGAGAGATGAACCATGAGAGACTATGGACTCTGAGAGACAAACAGAGTTTTGGGGGGGGGGGATTGGTTAGCCCGGTGATGGGTATTAAGGAGGGCACGTACTGCATGGAGCACGGGGTGATATACTAAAACAATGGATCGTGGATCACCACATCAAAAACTAATGATGTATTGTATGGTGACTAACATAACATAATAAAATTAAAAAAATAATAATAAATAAATAATGGGGTAGCTGAGTAAAACGAGGTCTTATGGGTGGACCTAATTCCAAAGGACGGGTGTCCTTATAAGAAGAGGAAATTAGGATAGAGACACACACAGAGGGAAGTCCATGTGAAGACACAGGGAACAGACGGCCATCTGCAAGCCAAGGAGAGAAGCCTCAGAAGACATGGACCCTGCCGACACCTTAATCTTGGACTTCTAGCCTCAGAAAGGTGCAAAAATGAATGTCTGTTGTGTAAGCCGCCAGGCATGTGGTACTTTGTTATGCAGCCCTAGCAAATGAAGGCAGGTACTTTAGAAGATTCTGTGAGACAACACATGAGTCAAATGCTTAGAAAGGTGCCTACAATAGTAGACATGTGATAAATGTCAGCTCTCATTATTACATAGGCAAATATGTCACTAATTCTAAATAACTTTGTAAAGAATTAAGATTTAGATCACAACCTGTTCATACTGTAGGTACATTATATTAGAATTACCTTGAAAATTGTCTTCTTTATGTTAAACATTCATCTGTTCATTCATTCTTAAAGTAAACATTATCACTGCTCACTTTGAGCCAGGAACTACGTTTGGTGCTAGGAGTACGAGATGGGTAGGACACAGTTTGTAAGCCTTCCTTGAAGAGCTTGTGATATGTAGAAAGGGTCCAACATGGCGCTTGGCACCATTAGAATGACACAGTGCTGGCTGGAGCCCAGTAGGTTTGCACATAGCAATAAAGGAGGACAATTGTGTGTCTGCAAGACAGGCAAAAGAGGGGCTCTCTGGACCTGTGGAAAAGTAGCCCAGCTGTTATAACGATGTGGGCTTTCTGGGGAAACTGCAGTCACCAGGTGCCAACCCACAACATCCAGAGAAAGATGGCTCTGTCTGAGTAAAACTTACAGGCTGGGCTGAAGGTTAAAGGTTGCACACAAGGGCCAGCTCCGCTGGTGCAGTCCTAGACAGGGCACCAGCATCTGGCAGGTGTGTAATCTAGTGGGGGGAAAAGATGCTGATGCCAACCCCTCTACCCTGCCACACTCTCTGGCAGAGAAAGACTGGAATAGTCACTTAGGTGGTCCTTAGGGAGGCTGCTTACGCAGCCAGGTCAGATTTCTTTAAAATTATAATGTCATTAGTGAGTTTCATAATGTCTTTATTTTCTCAAACCACCTGATTCAGGTATAACTCATATATAATAAAGTGCACATATTTAAAGTGTAATATTTGATGTTTTGACATATGTATCCATCAGTGAAACAGGTGCCATGATAAAGATAGTGAACATATCCCTCATCTCCAAAAGTCTCCCTGGGCCTCAGTGAGCCTGCCTCCCCCACCACCACCTGCATGAAACCACTGACCTGCTTTCTGTCACTATAAATTAGTTGGCATTTCCTATAATTTTATATGAATAGAATCAAACAGTATGTGCTTTTTCATCTGTTTCTTTTGATTCAACATAATTATTTTGAGATTCGCCCATGTTGTTAGTGTATATCACTAGTTCCTTCCTTTTTTGTTGCTGAGTAGTATTCCTTTGTAGGAATATGCGGCAGTTTTCACCTGTTGATGGACACATGGGGTCGTTCCCTGGATTGGGCTTTTGCGAATAAAGCTATGATGAACATTTGTGTACAGCTCTTTGGATGGATATATGCTCTCTTTTCTCTTGGGTAAATACCTAGGCATGGAATGGCTAGATCTTTATGCCAGGTGTATAGATACATTTTTAAGAAACTGAAACTGTTTTCCAAAGTGCAGAGTGCTTGTATCATTTTACATTCTTACCAACAGTGAATGAGATTTCTAGTTTCTCCATATCCTCCTCCGTATGTCCAATCTCTTCTCATTTTTGTCATTAAATAGTCGTACAGTGGCATATCCTTGTAGTCCTCATTTGCATTGCTCTAATGACTAATGATAAAATGTTCCCTCAGATCTTTTGTTAATTTTTTTATGGGTTGTTGGTTTTCTTCTTAGTGCTTGGAGGGTTTCTTATATATTCTGGATTCAAGTCTTTTATCAGACATATGCTTTGCAAATAGTTCCTCTCTGTCTGTGGCTTTTCATTCTCTAAATCGTGTCATTTGAAGAGCAGACTTCAACTGTAATGAAGTCTAATTAGTCAATTTGTTCTTTTATGGCTCATGCTTTAGGTGTCATACCTGGGAAATATTTGCCTTACTCAAGTTTATAGTTTTACCCCCTCTCTTCTAGAATTTCTATAGCTTTAGGTTTTACATTTAGATATGTAATCTATTTTGAATTAATGTCAATTAGGTCCAGTTGATTCATGATTGTATTCAAGTCTTTTATTTTCTTACTGATTTTTTATTTAATTGTTCTATCAATTACTGAAAGAGGGACACTGAAATCTTTGACTATAATCATGGATTTGTTTATCCTTCCCTGTACATCTATCAGTTGTGCTTTGTGTACTTTGAAGCTCTATTATTAGGTGCATATTGAAGACTATAGGTCTTATTGATGAATTGATCCCTTTATCATTATGAAATGACCTTCTTTATTCCTGGTAATATTCTCTGTTCTGAAATCTACTTAGTCTGAAATTAATATGGGTATTACGACTTTCTTTTGATTAATGTTAGCATGGAATATATTTTTTCTTTCATTTAATTTTAATCCATGTCTTTGTATTTAATTTGTGTTCTTTGTAAGCAGAAAATATAATTGTGCCTTGGTTTTTAATCCAATCTGGCATTTCTGGCCTTTTAATTGAGGCATTTAGACCATTAATGTTTACTGTGAATATGGATGGTCTATATCCATCATCTTGCTGTTTATTTTCTATTTGTCTCTCCTTTCTTCTATTTGTCTTTTCTTTTTTTCCCGTTTTCTTCCTCTTATGCCTTCTTTTGGGTTAAACTATGTAAAAATAAAACTATTTTTAGTATTCTATTTTATCTTCTTTGTTGACTTATTAGCCCTAACTCCTTGTTTTGTTACTTTAGGGCTTATAGTATATATCATTAACCTATCCTAGTTGACCTTGAGGTGACATTGCACTACTTCACATTTTGTCTTAGCCCATTTGGGTTTCTACAACAGAATTCCATATAGACTGGGGAGAGGGTGAGGCTGAAGCAACAAACGTTTGTTTCTCACAATTCTGGAGCCTGGGAAGTCCACAATCAAGATGCCGGCATAGTCAGTGTCTAGTGAAGACACTCTTCCTGATTTGCAAATGGCCTTCTTCTTGCTGTGTTCCCGCATGGTGGAAAGGAAGGCGAGAGAGAACAAGCTTGCCTGTCTGTTCTTATATGGCCACAAATCTCATTAAAGAGGACAAACCCACAGGGCCTAATTATTTCCCAAAGGCCCTATTTCCTAATATCATCACACTGGGGCTTAGGGTTTCAACATATGAATTTCAGGGAGACACAAATGTTCAGTGCATAATACATGTATTATAAGAGCCATAAAGAGTGTATTCCATTTATCCCTGCCTGCCTTTGTGCTATTGTTGTCATATATTTTACTTTTACATGTTACAAAACCCACAATACATTGTTATTATGTTTGCTTAAACAATTATCTTTTAAACATATTTAAATAATAAGAAAAAATGACCACATATTTCATCATTAGTTACCATTTCTGGTGCTCCTCATTCCTTTGAGTAGATCCAGATTTCCATCTGGCATTATTTTCCTTCTGTCTGAAGGACTTCCTTAATTCTTATAGGCTGGGTCCCCTAGGGTAATGAATATTTTCAGCTTTTGTGTATCTAAAAATTTCTTTATTTTGCCTTCATTTTTGAAAGATATTTTCACTACATATAGAATTTAAGTTGACTTTTTTCTTTAAAGACGTTTCTCCACTGTCTCCTCTCTTACACTGTCACTGACAAGAAATCTGCTGTCATCCTTAAATATGCACCTCTGTACACACCTCCTATCTCTCCTGCTGACTTTTAAATTTTCCTTGTCACTGGTTTTGAGCAATTCTAGTTTGATTTGCCTTGATGTAGTTTTATTCATTTTACTGTGTTTGGAGTTCATTGAACTTCTTAGGACTCTAAATTTATCACGTTTATCAAGTTTGGGAAATTGTTAGCCATTATTTCTTTAAATACTTTTCCCCCTTATCCTCTTTGGTGACTCTAATGCTGTGTATATTAAGGTGCCTGAAGTTGTCTCACAGCTCACTAATGTTCTTTTCAATTTTTAAAAAATACTTGTTTCTGTGTTTGTGTGGATAGGTTCTATTGCTATGTCTTCAAGGTCATTAATCTTTTCTCCTATAGTAGCTAAACTGCCATTAATTCCATTCAATGTGCTTTCATCACAGACAGTTTAGTTTTCATCTCCAGAAGTTGGACTCGGGCATTTTTTTAAGTAAACTCTACCCCCAATGTGGGGCTGGAATTCACCACAAGAGATCAAGAGTCACATGCTCCACTGACTGAGCCAGCCAGGTACCCTGGGTTTGGTCTTTTTTTTTCTTCTTCTAATCTTGTAGATATCTACTTAACTTTTCAACATATGAAATACATTTATAGTCACTGATTGCCCTTGTCTGCTAATTCTCGCATTTGCGTCACTTCTCAGTCAGTTTTGATTGAGCAATTATTCTCTTCATTATGAATCATCTTTTCCTGCTTTTTTGCACTGCAATTTCTTTATTGGATGACAGAAATTGTCAATTTTGCCCTTTTCGGTACTACATAGTTTTGCATTCCTACAAGTATTTTCATGAGCTTTGATCTGGGATGTAATTAAGTTACTTGGAAACAGTTTCTTACTTTCAGTCTTGCATTTAAGATTTGTTATGTGGGACAAGAGCAAGGTCAATTATCATCCACTACTGAGGCAATAGTCTTCTGAAGGCTTCACCCAGTGTTCTGTGAATAATGAGGTTTTCCAGTCTGACTGGTGGGAATAGACACTATTCCGAGCTCTGAGTGTCAAATTCTATTCCTTCTTATCCTTTAAGATGAGAAAAGATGGCTCTTTCCCCATCCTTGTTTTCTTCACCTACACCCTGATGAATACTCCGATGAATATTCAAGGAGAACCTTCTGCAGATCTCTGGAGTTTTCTCTCCATGCAGCTGTCTACTCTCTGTCTGTCCTACAAACTCTAGCCATCTCCTTCTTCTAAATTCTCAACTTATCTCCTCAACTTGGTAAATCTGCTCCTCCCGGACTCTCTCCTTTCTGTGCTTGCCTTGGAAACTCTCTCAAGGAGGTGAACTCAGATGGTTGCAGGGCTCACATCATTTGCTTCCCATCTCTCAGCAATCACATCCTTCATGACTGATGTCCAGTGTCTTCAAAGCCAGTGCAGCATATATTTCATTCACAAACAAGTGTGATGTCTAGTTCCAGAAGTTATACTTCATCATTTCCATAATACCCTGCTGGTGAGGAAGTTACCCTCTCCAACATGTGTGTGCATGTGTGAAGTGGGGGAGAGGAGAGACCACAGGGCATGAATGATCCTGAAGTCAAGGATCACTAGAGGCTGGTCACGACCCACAAGAAGTGAGTGAATACACTAACTTGGGGAGTAGGAAAATTAGACTGGATGGACAGGATAGAGCCAAATGATAGCACTTCAGAAAAAGTTTTGACAGAAATAATTCCTTCCTACTTTGTATTCTATAAACACCTCTATCTCAATTGAGCTTTCACCACACTGTTTCACTATTATTTAAGTGCTAGTCTCTTCTACTAATCTGAAAATTTCTTTAAAGCAGAAACTATGTCTTATTCATCTTGGGTCCCCCAAGCTCTTTGTATCATGCCTGGGTTGTAGCAGGAGCTCAAGCATGGTCTCTTGAGTGGAATCAAACTGATTGGGCTGGAACAATAAATTTGCCAATGTCTAGGGTGCCTATGTGGCTCAGCCGGTTAAGTGTCTGTGCTCGGCTTAGGTCATGATGTCAAGCCCCGCGTCGGGCTCCCCGCTCAGTGGGGAGTCTGCCTCTCCCTCCCCCTCTGCCCCTCCCCCTGCTTGTGTTCTCTTTCTGTCAAATAAATAAATAAATAAAATCTTTAAAAAAATAAATTTACCAATATCTATTACATGGCTCTAAATGTTAGGTATGCTAAGCTGGAAAGTGTGGCATATTGAAAATGATGCTTTAGGAACGCTGATTAGAACAGAGGGGTTATAGACAGAGGTCAAGAAGTTCTATTCCAAGGTTAATGTGGCAATTCAGGCATAAAATGGTAAGACTTGAAATAGATGGAAGTGAGAAGTAGCAATAAAGTAGAAGACTTGAATCCCAGGGCCATATGAAGAAAATAAACGATAGGACTTACTGACAATTGGGTTTGAAGGGAAGAAAGAGCTAAGATGAGTCTAGGGTTTCAAGCAAGGACATGCAAAAATTGTGATGTCACCAACAAATTAAGAAAGCACTCAGACTGGATGCATCACTTCTCTTCCAAAATTATTCTTCTTCCTTTATTCCCTAAGACACCTAAACTAGAAGTTTTAGAATTGTTCTTGACTTTTCCCTCTTCCTTACCTATGAATCAAGACACAGCTTGGCTTCTCCAGGAAACAGACTCAGATGGAGGTTAGTGTGTAGGATGCTTATTAGGGTGTGCTCCTGGGATAAGCCTTGTGGAAGGGAGGTGCAGCAGGAGTAGACAGAAGGAGAACCTTGAATCATTCCACAGGAAGCAGTGGAGCTAGACCAGCCCTCAGAGTGGCCCCAAATTGGACCAAGTGGGCCATGCCTTTATGCCCTCACTGCACGCAGTCATTGGACTACACCAGGATGGGAAGCAGCCTCAGATGAGAAGCTCCATGCAAGCCCCGCCATCCCCAAAGGATTAGCAGTTGAAGACCATCTGCTCATAGCATTCCCAATAACTGAGGTAAAAGGGCCTTCATTTGGGTGGCACAACACAGTGTCCATCCACGTCACTACCGCTCCCGAGTCTCCATCCTCAGCCTCACGAGTTAGTTATTTGAAGTTCTCATTACCTTTTTTTT